>NC_089236.1:21750344-22372621 GCF_963924675.1 Phocoena phocoena
TGAGGGTGGGAAGCCCACTGCTTCAGGAAGTGTGAGATGACAGTAAAAGAGAAGGGAGGTCTGGCAGCTGTTTGTATGTATGCGCCTCGTCTGCTCTGTGAGAGGCTGGGCCTCTCCTCCGGTTGCTCCGTGCGCCTTTGTGAGTTCTTTCTCCTTTAAGGCTGCCCTTGACTAACCACACAGTGTAATTTGCCTTGGCCCAGCACTGTCTATGGATGGTTTACACCTTATTAAGTACTTTTAACCAGGATATTTGAGAAGTAAAAAAGTTAAAAAGAAAGTTCTTAGTTTGGAAAGGTTCTCTTTCAGTTTGTAGGTGTGCCCCTTAACTTTAGGAATTAAGAACATTTTACAACATTGCTGATGTCATGCATTCACTCAAATGGAGAAGTAAATGATATGCATTACTGTACTATATACTTAGAGAGTGCAACTCTGTTTGGAGTGATTTTTGTTTTAGGTATTCAGTGATAACAGCACATAGACGGGATACTTTGTAATATGACCAGAATATGTCTGTATATATAGTAGTAAGATAAATTTTTTTTTTTTTTTTTTTTTTTTAAGATAAATTTTTTATGGAAAACATTGAGTAGCCTTTCTTAAAAATTCTTACAGTGCCCTGAGGTAGATTGCTCTTTTAGTGCACATGAGAAGATTGTCCAATTCCATTGGAGAAATGTAAGTTCTTTTTTTGTTTGTTTGTTACATGCTGTTTTTATTTCATTGATTTATTATCTTCATAGCTCTCTATGTACATAGCCTACTAATGAGTAACATTCACAGAACACTGTACACAGAACACCGTAAGGCATTTTTACATCTACTATTCAATTTTATCCTTGTAAGCCACTGTGTAAAGTAAATAAATCTTGGCCCTATTTAACAGATTGGTAAAATGATTTGCCCAGGGTCTCAGAACTGACCCCTGCACTTGAATTTCATGATGGCAAATTCTGTTTTACTATACCATGCTGTTTCAAATTGTTTTGTATATTCATTATTTCTCTAGCTAACTTTCTTAACTTTGGTTGGCAGGTAATTCATTTGGGTATTTAATATCAATCAAGTGTTCGGTGACATTTACTTTGTAACCAAAATGATATTATGACTTTTTTCTTATCAGTAGTACTAATCTAAAGACAAGAGAAAATTTCTCTTTCCTTTAAAGGAAAAGTCATAATAAGGATAGATAAAGCTTGCTTAGTTTTAAAATTGTCTCTGCTAGTAAATTTACTTTTGGGTACACAGTCTCCATTATCCCCCATAATACTTGAGATTTAGTCAAAAGCATACAATACGCTTCTTGATATTCAGCAGACATTTTCCCCATAGACGCATGCTCCTGGTGTGAAGAAAATCAAGTTAGACACTCCAGAGGAGATTGCAAGATGGAGGGAAGAAAGAAGAAAGTGAGTAAAGAGTTAAGAACTAGTGAAACAATTTTCTTTTACTGTGGCAAGGCTGAGGACTTGAAAATAATGACCGTTCTGGCCCTATGGAACAATTTGAAAAAGGAAATTTCGTCTTTTGTTATTTAAATTTTTGAATTTTATTTTATTTTATTTATTTATTTTAAAAAATATTTAATTTATTTTTTTATACAGCAGGTTCTTATTAGTCCTCAATGAATTTTATTTATTTTTTTATACAGCAGGTTCTTATTAGTCATCAATTTTATGCACATCAGTGTATACATGTCAATCCCAATCACCCAATTCATCACACCACCACCACCACCACCCCCCGTGGCTTTCCTCCCTGGTGTCTATATGTTTGTTCTCTACATCTGTGTCTCAGCTTCTGCCCTGCAAACCAGTTCATCTGTACCACTTTTCTAGGTTCCACATACATGCGTTAACATACGGTATTTGTTTTTCTCTTTCTGACTGACTTCACTCTGTATGACAGTCTCTAGATCCATCCACGTCTCAACAAATGACCCAGTTTCGTTCCTTTTTATGGCTGAGTAATATTCCATTGTATATATGTACCACATCTTCTTTATCCATTCATCTGTCAATGGGCATTTAGGTTGCTTCCATGACCTGGCTATTGTAAATAGTGCTGCAGTAAACATTGGGGTACATGTGTCTTTTTGAATTATGGTTTTCTCTGGGTATATGCCCAGTAGTGGGATTGCTGGATCATATGGTAATTCTATTTTTAGTTTTTTAAGGAGCCTCCATACTGTTCTCCATAGTGGCTGTATCAATTTACATTCCCACCAACAATGCAAGAGGGTTCCCTTTTCTTCACACCCTCTCCAGCATTTGTTGTTTGTGGATTTTCTGATGATGCCCATTCTAACTGCTGTGAGGTGATACCTCATTGTAGTTTTGATTTGCATTTCTCTAATAATTAGTGATGTTGAGCAACTTTTCATGTGCTTCTTGGCCATCTGTATTGTCTTCTTTGGAGAAATGTCTATTTAGGTCTACTCCCCATTTTTGAATTGGGTTGTTTGTTTTTTTAATATTGAGCTGCATGAGCTGTTTATATATTTTGGAGATTAGTCCATTGTCCGTTGATTCGTTTGCAGATATTTTCTCCCATTCTGAGGGTTGTCTTTTCGTCTTGTTTATGGTTTCCTTTGCTGTGCAAAAGCTTTTAAGTTTCATTAGGTCCCATTTGTTTATTTTTGTTTTTATTTCCATGACTCTAGGAGGTGGCTCAAAAAAGATCTTGCTGTGATTTATGTCAAAGAGTGTTCTTCCTGTGTTTTCCTCAAAGAGTTTTATAGTGTCTGGTCTTGCATTTAGGTCTCTAATCCATTTTGAGTTTATTTTTGTGTATGGTGTTAGGGAGTGTTCTAATTTCATTCTTTTACATGTAGCTGTCCAGTTTTCCCAGCACCACTTATTGAAGAGACTGTCTTTTCTCCATTGTATATCCTTGCCTCCTTTGTCATAGATTAGTTGACCATAGGTGCGTGGGTTTATCTCTGGGCTTTCTATCTTGTTCTATGTTTCTGTTTTTCTGCCAGTACCATATTGTCTTGATTACTGTAGCTTTATAGTATAGTCTGAAGTCAGGGAGTCTGATTCCTCCAGCTCCATTTTTTCCCCTCAACACTTTGGCTATTTGGGGTCTTTTGTGTCTCCATACAAATTTTAAGATTTTTTGTTCTAGTTTTATAAAAAATACCATTGGTAATTTGATACAGATTGCATTGAATCTGTAGATTGCTTTGGGTAGTACAGTCATTTTCACAATATTGATTCTTCCAATCCAGGAACATGGTACATCTCTCCATCTGTTGGTATAATCTTTAATTTCTTTCATCAGTGTCTTATAGTTTTCTGCATACAGGTCTTTTGTCTCCCTAGGTAGGTTTATTCCTAGGTATTTTATCCATTTTGTTGCAGTGGTAAATGGGAGTGTTTCCTTAATTTCTCTTTCAGATTTTTCATCATTAGTGTATAGGAATGGAAGACATTTCTGTGCATTAATTTTGTATCCTGCAACTTTACCAAATTCATTGATTAGCTCTAGTAGTTTTCTGGTGGCATATTTACGATTCTCTATGTATAGTATCATGACATCTGCAAACAGTGAGTTTTACTTCTTTTCCAATTTGTATTCCTTTTATTTCTTTTTCTTCTCTGATTGCCATGGCTAGGACTTCCAAAACTATGTTGAATAATAGTGGTGAGAGTGGACATCCTTGTCTTTTTCCTGATCTTGTTCCTGAGGAAATGCTTTCGGTTTTTCACCATTGAGAATGATGTTTGCTGTGGGTTTGTCACATATGGCCTTTATTATGTTGAGGTAGGTTCCCTCTATGCCCACTTTCTGGAGAGTTTTTATCATAAATGGGTGTTGAATTTTTTCAAAAGCTTTTTCTGCATCTATTGAGATGATCATATGGTTTTTCTTCTTCAATTTTGTTAATATGGTGTAACACATGGATTGATTTGCGTATATTGAAGAATCCTTGCATCCCTGGGGTAAATCCCACTTGATGATGGTGTATGATCCTTTTAATGTGTTGTTGGATTCTGTTTGCTAGTATTTTGTTGAGGATTTTTGCATCTATATTCATCAGTGATATTGGTCTGTAATTTTCTTTTTTTGGAGTATCTTTGTCTGGTTTTTGTATCAGGGTGATGGTGGCCTCAAATTATGAGTTTGGGAGTGTTCCTCCCTCTGCTATATTTTGGAAGAGTTTGAGAAGGGTGGGGGATAGCTCTTCTCTAAATGTCTGATAGAATTTGCCTGTGAAGCCATCTGGTCCTGGACTTTTGTTTGTTGGAAGATTTTTAATCACAGTTTCAATTTCATTACTTGTGATTGTTCTGTTCATATTTTCTATTTCTTCCTGGTTCAGTCTTGGAAGGTTATACCTTTCTAAGAATTTGTCCATTTCTTCCAGGTTGTCCATTTATTGGCATAGAGTTGCTTGTAGTGGTCTCTTAGGATGCTTTGTATTTCTGCGTTGTCTGTTGTAACTTCTCCTTTTTCATTTCTAATTTTAATGAGTCCTCTCCCTCTTTTTCTTGATGAGTCTGGCTAATGGTTTATCAATTTTGTTTATCTTCTCAAAGAACCAACTTTTAGTTTTATTGATCTTTGCTAGTGTTTTCTTTGTTTCTATTTCATTTATTTCTACTCTGATCTTTATGATTTCTTTCCTTCTGCTAACTTTGGGTTTTGTTTGTTCTTCTTTCTCTAGTTCATTTAGGTGTAAGGTTAGATTGTTTATTTAAGATTTTTCTTGTTTCTGGAGGTAGGCTTGTATTGCTATAAACTTTCCTCTTAGAACTGCTTTTGCTGCATCCCATAGGTTTTGGATTGTCGTGTTTTCATTGTCATTTGTCTCTAGGTATTTTTTGATTTCCTCTTTGATTTCTTCAGTGATCTCTTGGTTATTAAGTAATGTATTGTTTAGCCTCCATGTGTTTGTAATTTTTACGTTTTTTTCACTGTAATTGATTTCTAATCTCATAGCGTTGTGGTCTGAAAAGATGCTTGATATGATTTCAATTTTCTTAAATTTACTGAGGCTTGATTTGTGACCCAAGATGTGATCTATCCTGGAGAATGTTCCGTGTGCACTTGAGAAGAAAGTGTAATCTGCTGTTTTTGGAAGGCATGTCCTATAAATATCAATTAAATCTCTCTGGTCTATTGTGTCATCTAACGCTTGTGTTTCCTTATTAATTTTCTGACTGGATGATCTGTCCATTCGTGTAAGTGAGGTGTTAAAGTCCCCCACTATTATTGTGTTACTGTCGATTTCCTCTTTTATAGCTGTTAGCAGTTGCCTTACGTATTGAGATGCTCCTATGTTGGGTGCATGTATATTTATAATTGTTGTATCTTCTTGGAATGATCCCTTGATCATTATGTAGTGTCCTTCCTTGTTTCTTGTAACATTCTTTATTTTAAAATCTATTTTATGTGGTATGAGTATTGCTACTCCAGCTTTCTTTTGATTTCCGTTTGCATGGACTATCTTTTTCCATCCCCTCACTTTCAGTCTGTGTGTCCCTAGGTCTGAAGTGGGTCTCTTGTAGACAGCATATATATGGGTCTTATTTTTGTATCCAGCCTGTGTCTTTTGGTTGGAGCCTGTGTCTTTTTGTTGGAGCATTTAGTCCATTCACGCTTAAGGTAATTATCCATATGTATGTTCCTATGACCATTTTCTTAATTGTTTTGGGTTTGTTTTTGTAGGTCCGTTTTCTTCTCTTGTGTTTCCTGCCTAGAGAAGTTCTTTAGCATTTGTTTTAAAGTTGGTTTGGTGGTTCTGAATTCTCTGAGCTTTTGCTTGTCTGTAACGGTTTTAATATCTCTGCTGAATCTGAATGAGATCCTTGCTGGGTAGAGTAATCTTGGTTGTAGGTTCTTCCCTTTCATCACTTTAAGTATATCATGCCACTCCCTTCTGGCTTGTAGAGCTTCTGCTAAGTCAGCTGTTAACGTTATGCAAGTTCCCTTGTATGTTATTTGTTGTTTTTCCCTTGCTGCTTTCAATAATTTTTCTTTGTCTTTAATTTTTGCCAATTTGATTACTTTGTGTCTTGGCATGTTTCTCCTTTGGTTTATCCTGTATGGGACTCACTGTGCTTCCTGGTCTTGGGTGGCTATTTCCTTTCCCATGTTAGGGAGGTTTTCGACTCTAATTTCTTCAAATATTTCCTCTGGTCCTTTCTCTCTCTCTTCTCCTTCTGGGACCCCTATAATTCGAATGTTGTTGCGTTTAATGTTGTCCCAGTGGTCTCTTAGGCTGTCTTCATTTCTTTTCATTCTTTTTTCTTTATTCTGTTCCACAACAGTGAATTACACCATTCTGTCTTCCAGGTCATTTATCTGTTCTTCTGCCTCAGTTATTCTGCTATTGATTCCTTCTAGTGTACTTTTCATTTCAGTTATTGTAATGTTCATCTCTGTTTGTTTCTTCTTTAATTCTTGGTCTTTGTTAAACATTTCTTGCATCTTCTCAATCTTTGCCTCCATTCTTTTTCCAAGGTCCTGGATCATCTTCACTATGATTATTCTGAATTCTTTTTCTGGAAGGTTGCCTATCTCCACTTCACTTAGTTGTTTTTCTGGGATTTTTATCTTGTTCCTTCATCTGGTACAGAGCCCTCTGCCTTTTCATCTTGTCTATCTTTCTGTGAATGTGGTTTTTGTTCCACAGGCTGCAGGATTGTAGTTCTTCTTGCTTCTGCTGTCTGCCCTCTGGTGGATTAGGCTATCTAGGAGGCTTGTGTAAGTTTCCTGATGGGAGGGACTGGTGGTGGGCAGAACTGGCTGTTTCTCTGGTGGGCAGAGCTCAGTAAAACTTTAATCTGCTGTCTGCTGATGCATGGGGCTGGGTTCTCTCCCTGTTGGTTGTTTGGCCTGAGGCAACCCAACACTGGAGCCTACCTGGGCTCTTTGGTGGGGCTAATGACAGACTCTGGGAGGGCTCTCGCCAAGGAGTACTTCCCAGAACTTCTGCTGCCAGTGTCCTTGTCCTCACGGTGAGACACAGCCAACCCCTGCCTCTGCAGGAGACCCTCCAACACTAGCAGGTAGGTCTGGTTCAGTCTCCTATGGGGTCGCTGCTCCTTCCCCTGGGTCCCAATGTGCACACTACTTTGTGTGTGCCCTCCAAGAGCGGAGTCTCTGTTTCCCCCAGTCCTGTTGAAGTCCTGCAATCAAATCCCTCTAGCCTTCAAAGTCTGATTCTCTAGGAATTCCTCCTCCTGTTGCTGGACCCCCAGGTTGGGAAGCCTCACGTGGGGCTCAGAACCTTCACTGCAGTGGGTGGACTTCTGTGGTATAAGTGTTCTACAGTTTGTGAGTCACCACCCAGCAGTTATGGGATTTGATTTTACTGTGATTGCGCCCCGCTACCGTCTCATTGCGGCTTCTCCTTTGTCTTTGGATGTGGGGTATCTTTTTTGGTGAGTTCCAGTGTCCTCCTGTCAATGATTGTCCAGCAGCTAGTTGTGATTCTGGTGTTCTCGCAAGAAGGAGTGAGAGCACATCCTTTCTGCTCCACCATCTTGGTTCAGGCCCACCCATGGAAATTTGGTCTTTTATAATGTTGCAAATATTCAATGGAAAATGACCAGTCCTAATTTTGTCATTCTTCAGAATTGGTATATAGTGACTTAGGGAGTATCATTACTTGACGTTTAATAAACACACAGTATTTATTATTGCAGTTTAGATTCATTGCATTCCCTTATAACGTTGGTAGTAGGGAATAGGACTGTAAACTATATTATATGAGGCTATTTGAATGTAGCTTTTGGTAGACCTAACAGGAACTCTTCATAAATAACTGATGTCATAGTGGGACCTTGCTCTTTGAGGGGAGCCACTACATGCCCCCTCTGTTAAATATTCAATACTGAGGCAGTGATGGGTGAGTGCTATTTTTTAAAAAAATGTATAATACTTTGTTATGTTTATTGTTTTGATTACTTTAAAAAAGTTGTTGAATGATTGGAGTGTGCTAGGCAGAGGGAGCACAGCAGTGACAAGATACACACGTGCCTATCCTTACCCATAAAAAGACGAGAAATGTTTTCCTGTAATTAAAGTCTAAGAAATTTGAGTCTTACCATGTGACTTGTAGCTTTATACTTATAAGGGAAGAAAGCTTAAAAGATGTCTAGCTAGAATCTACCAATGAAAAATCCCATGAGGATGCTGTTGCCTCAGGCTAGGACCAGGATACCTCATCCTGAAACAGAAGACCAAGTCAGAGCTATTACGATGGTCAGCAGCACTTTTAAGTCAATAGCTGTTTTTCTGGAATTGAAACATGAGGAGAGCCTCAGATAGGAAGAGTTACCTTCACAGGTCAAGAAGGATACTTAAAAACTTTTAACCAGCAGGTTAAAGTTGTACTTCGTTCAACTTAAAGTTTTCAGCTTAAAGCCCCTGTATGTGTGTATATGAAGAGCTGTGTGAAATGATGCAGTGTTACGTGAGAGAGTTAGCTACTGCCCTTAAAGCTTGAAAGGTAATTCTGAGGAAAACCAGCATAAACGTAAAGATTTAGAAGCAACCGAGAACAAATAGAATTCAGCAAATGTGTATGCAGCTATCCATTATTAATACTGTGTAAAGAGTTAGATGAGGGTGAAAGACAATCAGAGGAAATTAATTCTTAAGAAAGTAAACTTGGGTCCAGCCAGTCAGCAGTCAACATGGACTCAATGGATTTAACAGAATTTTAAGAGCATCCTTGGCTAACAAATGTAATAATCTAGGGTAAGAATCTAGGCCACCAGGAGGATTAGGGTATACTAGAATGCCTTTTCCTCTTTATCTCCCGGCAGAATCTTATTTATCTTGTAAGACCTGTTGGGTTTTGTTTGTTTTGCGGTGTGCGGGCCTCTCACTGTTGTGGCCTCTCCTATTGCGGAGCACAGGCTCCGGATGAGCAGGCTCAGCGGCCATGGCTCACAGGCCCAGCTGCTCCGTGGCATGTGGGATCTTCCCGGAACGGGGCACGAACCCGTGTCCCCTGCATCGGCAGGCGGACTCTCAACCACTGCGCCACCAGGGAAGCCCCCTGTTTTGTTTTGTTTTGTTTAACATGTATTTATTTATTTATTTTGGCTGCGCTGGATCTTAGTCACGGCATGCGGACTTCTTCTTACTTGCTGCATGCATGCGGGATCTAGTTCCCCGACCAGGGATTGAACCCAGGTCCCCAGCATTGGGAATGCAGAGTCTTACCCACTGGACCACCAGGGAAGTCCTAAGACCTGTCTTAAGTGTCACCTGATTTGTCATTTTCTTCTTCATTTCCTCTATCTCAATGCTGTCAGAATGCTAGTCTGTAACAAGGTAAGGAACTTGTACCAGAATATAAATCTATACCTTACTTTCTTCATTGAGAAAGTCTTGGTAAGAAGAAAATGTCAGCTGAACTAAATATATTTTGTTTAGGGACATAGCTGATTTATACCCTGACATAAGTGTGTGGCTTGGCTGCCAGTCCATGGACCAACCTCCCCTAAAGCATTATTCACTACTTCCTGCATAGCTTATTAATAGAAACACAGTAGCGTTTGTTGCATTATATTATAGGTGGCCCTGGTCTTAGACATCTTTGATTCTCCTGCACTTTGCACAGTACCTGGGATTTAGTACGTGGAGAGTAAATATTTGTGGACTGAATTACCGTTAAATGGTGCAGTATGGGAGGAACCAGTCTTGGCATTGATAAGAAGCCTTAGCCAGTTGCATGGTCAAACTTAGAAGTCAAAGGAGTTGGGACCATGACGTGATTTGGCTTAGTGAAGAATTCGAAGAAGTTCATATAAAGCTCCTTGCCTCCTCTAGGTGGCTTCTTTACAGGTACAATTTTTTTCTTCTCATGATTCCACTTCACTCTAGTTTTTTGTTTTCTGTTTGTTTTGCTTATTTGTTTTTTATCTGTTGGGTGTATCTTTTTCTTACTATTTTGCACAGAGGAATAATGAAACAAGAAGAGTTAGCTCCCCTTCCTGATACTTAGTTTTTAAAGAGCTGGTGATGACAGTATTGAAGATTATATCCTGCTAGATGGACTGGAAATTGCCTACCTGCAAAGGTTTTTCCCTGGTACTTTGCCCTGACTTTGGTCAGTTGGAAGTTGTTGCAGCTCAGTGGTGCCAGCCCCTGTTGTATATGTTTAATTCTTTTGAGGAGAATGATGATGGCTATTAGTCAGCAATGATTATAAAGCAACTGAGAAGTTAACTAAGTAAGGTGTTTAATCTCTCAAGTTTTGAGTTCACTTAAGGCAATAGGGAAGTTCTGAAATGAGTTCCTGATTAACCAACTTTGGTTCTTTTATATCTAACGAGTGTTTAAATTAAGTCATTATATAAACTGGGAAAGTAGGACCCACTATTAAATTAATGGTAGCCAGCTTCAGTGATTCTGTTCTACTATGTCTCTAGCTGTTTTACTCTCCTGCAGTCCTCCACTCTACCCTCCTTCTCAGCATATAAGAGGAAGGACCTCATCTAGTCTGGAGGAGTGGGGTGTTCCTTGACAAAGGGCAGTTGAGCTGAACTTAGACCTAATAGGAAGAAATAAGGGGAGGTAGGGGCTAGTGCACAGACAGATTGACATGAGTATAGGAACGTGAATATAGGTAAGAGATGATAGAAGCTTTTGAAAGATGGCAGTTGTGGGGACAGAACTAGGTGGATATAGAACATAAAAATGGGCACTGTTTGGTAGTTGGACAGTTGTGAGGTTGAGGAGGAAAGAGGTTTTGAGGAGATGTCCTAGTTCCTCTGTGAAAGCACCTTTGTGAAAGGTGATGCCTGTTCCTCAGGGAATCCTGGAAGAGAATCACATTTGGAGGTGTTGATTTAGGACATCGTTGAGTATGAGGAGATTCTGAGATGTCTATTTGAAGATGTTGTGTAAGCATTGGGACTCAGACCAGACTGGCTGGAGATAGATATTTTAAAATCATGAAACCATGAATGCAGAAGATACACCCCACAGAGAGAGGGTAGAGCGGAAAGGGAAGATAGCCTAAAAGGGAGTTAAAACCAACAAGCCTGCTGAGCAAGAGCCAGAGAAGTAGAAGAAAACTCAGAATATGACCTGTCGTGGAAGCCAGTAGAAGGGAGGATTTCAAGAAGAAGATGTGATTATCAGTGCAGATTGCTGTGGAAAGGTCAAATAAAACAAGAACAAAAAGTGACTGGTTTTGTGACTTGTAGGGCCCTCTTGACGTGGATTCCAGATGATTGCTCCTTGGCCCTTCTTCTTGGAGTTTCCTGCCATCTGTCTCCACAGCCCTCTGCAGCTCTGACAGCCTCCCCCATCATGCTTTTTTTAAAAAAAATATATTTATTTGGCTGCGTTGGGTCTTAGTTGCGGCAGTGGGATCTTCGTTGCGGCACATGGGATCTTTTGTTGTGGAGTGCAGGCTCTTTGTTGCTGCATGCGGGCTTCTCTCTAGTTGTGGTGCACGGGCTTTAGAGCGCACAGCCTCAGTAGTTGCGGCATGTGGGCTCTCTAGTTGCGGCGTGTGGGCTCTAAAGTGCTCAGGCTCAGTAGTTGCCGTGTGCAGGCTTAGTTGCCCCGTGGCATGCGGGATCTTAGTTCCCCAACCAGGAATCGAACCCACATCCCCTGCATTGGAAGGTGGACTCTTAACCCCTGGACCACCAGGGAAGTCCCTCCTCCGTGATTCTTAACAAGGCGGATTGCAGTTGCCTTTACCACCCTGCCCTTGGCATATATATAGATGGTCCAACAGAAGTGTGTATCCTTTGAATTCCGCTGACTTTTTGAGACTCACAGCTTACAGTAAAGAGTTTCATCTGGCACCTTTTTACCTTCCAATTTCCAGTGCCCTTTACCTCCATGCAGTTTCTGCCACTTACTTTCACGGTCACCCTGTGGATCTCCTGGACTTTCTGCCCCAGAAATCTTGAAGTTGGGCTTACTCCTCTTTGGTCATGCCTTGCATTTCATCCAACTGTCTCACTGTCCCCTGGTCCCGGACTAGTTGAAGCCTCCCACCTCTTACCCCCTTTACCTTCTTTTTCTCTCATCCCCCTTCTGTCTTTGCTTCTCTGCCAAGTTTAAGTCACTTCCACCACTCTCAGAAGCTCAGGTCCCTCATTCCGTTGCCCTTCGTTACACCCACCTGGCAAAATCTCAGCCCTGGCTCAGTTGCTAAGTCAAGAAAACCACACAGCTGAAGTACACTCTGCAGAGGAGCGCTCAGCAGTGTTGATCACACTGAAGGAATTGACTTTGACCAACGAGGTTAGGCTATTCTCTTTGTGTTTGTTCGTTTTTCATGCAAATTGAGACGCTAGTATGCATGTATTTCTTAGTTACATAGATGACTATGTAGAATAAAATTTAAAAATAAATTTGTTAAACTGATTTTATTTTAGCCAGGTAAAATGCCAGTGAAAACAACACCTTAGAACTGACAGTCAGGGTACTGTAATGTGGGCTTAACACATCTTTCCTGATTAATCCCACATTACTTATAGGAGTTCTTTGTCCCAGCCAGACTTGGTTTTCTTCTTTTTCATATCCCAAACAAGTTTTTTGAACTTTTAACCTCTGTTTTCATCATGCTGCTTCCAGAAAATCCTCCCTTCTCTATCCTTGAAGTTCTGCTCACTGCTTTTAGTTCAACTGAAATCCTGCCAGACTAAAATTTTGGGAGTATTTTTCCTTATCTGCCTAGAGGGGTATCTTGTTCCTCTTTGAATGTGGTATCCCCTCTGCCTCCTTAGTGTATGTGCCCCTCATTATGGTACTATTGATGAACTTTTTTGCTTATGTGTCTTTTTTAAAAAAATAAATTACAAGCTTTAGAAATGTAAGAACCATGGTTTGTGTGAATGTTTATATCCCATGGTGCCATAGGTAGAAGGGATGTTTATAAATGTTGATATATGTAAATGGGGCTTGAAAATATTTTTATTATGGGTGTTATTCTATTTTGGTATATACAAGTAAGTGGTTGGAGAAATCTTGCTGAGATTCATATTTTTAATTTATGTTTTAAACTATACTTTTGTCATTGTTAAAGAAATTGGGCAGTGTTGATCAGATTAATAACTGTAGTTGGAATTCAGTAATATAACTAATGGTACTTAAACTGCTGTGGTTTTGAACAATAAATTCTCACCACATAGGACAGATCATCACCAAGACAAACCAAATTGATCTGTATTTGAATGCATTACTTTCTACAGTAGCTTTCCCCATTTGAACGTGAACTCTGCCACCTTGTGGTTTTGTGCAACAAGTGCTTTAAAGGAAAAAATTCCACTGGCTAGAGAAACTTAAGGAATATTAACATTTGAAGATGCAAACTAGCTTAGGTAGCACGTGTTTCTATAAAGTCCCTGGTAGAAGACTAGTTTGGTTTTGTAATGTAATCGAGAACTCTCAGCCACCTTTGAATTTATGTTGATGTACATTATAGCTTTGAATAACTTCCTGACAAGAGTTTAGCTTGAAATTAGAGGTAAGGCAAAGATTGTTTTATATATGGCCAAGCTTACTGAAAAGAGATAGGAGTAGACTCTTGCCTTTAAGACCCTCACTCTAATGGGAGATGTGGGAAGAATATCCATAGGTGGCCGTGAGAGCACAGGCAACTGAAGCATTAAATTTTGCTGTGTGGGGATAACAGTGTCTGGTCAAGGGATAGCTGGCGTCTTTGGAAGGCAGGGCAATCAGTTTGTTTTGCAGGACTTCTTGTGAGAGGGGTCGTGCCACCCCTTCCCTCCCCCTCCAATTTATTTGAAGGTGAAGTTTATTCTTTTTTAATGCATAGTTCTGACAAACATCCATAGTTGTGTTTAATTAAAAACTTTAAGGCTTTCCACTAATAACCTGCAAAAAAAGAAATCCTAGCCAAAAAAAAAACGGTAGTTATTTTTTCTTAATTCCTGTCGGGTACAAATGCTGTATGATTTGGCATTAGGAAAAATGAGTGGTAGAGGTTCGTTTCCCAAACCTCTTATTTTAGAGATGTTGAAACATACTTCACGGCAGATTTGGAGTCCACTAGGTGGAGTAGTTGTGTTATTTATTTTAATACTGCAGTTACTGTGGCTCTGAGCAAACGCTTTACAGCTGTGTCCCCAGTTCTTTCAGAATTCAGCAGAGGGGCTGTGCTCCTAAAGAATGCTACATCTTTTTGAAGTTTGGAAAGACTTTGAAATAAAAATGCAGTAGTGTTGAAGTAGCTGTGATTCAGGGAGAATAAAGAGGGATTGTGTTTTTCTACAGAAGAGGCTTAAGGGAAAAGCCAAGGAGTGGGTGGTGATTTGAGTATAAGGAAAGAGAAGGGTAACCAGAATGAGATGTGCTAAGATAATGGTTGGTTCCATGTTGCTAATTTATTGACTCTGGGGCTTAAGGATTGTCACTGGAGGCTTAAAGGCTTAGGCAAGGGGAAGACAAAGAGGGGGTAAGAAATGAAAGAGGGAGAAGAGAGCAAGATAGAGAGCATACGGTTTCAGGGCCACTTCCTTTTGGGGTGTTGGGAAAAGATGGAAGTAGGGAGAAAAGTGATTTTAGCAGATAAAAATAGAGAAACCAACTGTGAAAATACCACTTGTCACAGTCTTTATAGCTTTATTACATCCATTCTCTACCAGGAGATATTGGACTAAATTTTATTGGTATGCAATTGTACAATGTAACACAATTTGTGATTTTTCTCAACAGTTTTCTCTGGATTTGTGTAATTCAGAAACCTGAGCTGTGTCCTTTATCAAAGATCCAGACTTTTCCTTATTCTTGTGTCTCACTAGTATGTTGCTGGAAGGGCCTTCTGATCATTGTTGTATGTATAACTAGGTCTTGTGTTTCTGGTTTCCCATTTGGGGGGATAATTTGCTCTCTGGTACCCTTGTTTTCCCTAGTTTTTAGTCTCTAGGTTCTATGTAAATAAGAATGGTATAACTTTTGCAAGAAAATTTTAATAATTTAAGCACTGAAAAATAGAATCTTATAACTTTGGAAGGGATATAAAAATCCCCTACCTTTAGGAAAGTGACACTTTAGTCAGCCAGAAAGAAGAAGTGAGCTGTTTTAAAAGACTTCCACCAAAGGAGTTTCCACAACATTCTTGATGTCTCATTCAGGGAATTCTTTATTATATCTCACCTAAAATCCACTTCCTGTAACAAACTGTTTATATTCCTTACCACTGAGAAGCATTTACATAGCTCCTTGCTTATACATGAAACACTGTAGGACCAAGTCTTTATGTTTAGCATATGACCCAACATGTTAAGGGTTGCTCTGTAACACTCAGAAGAAAAACGTTAAAGAAACACATTTTGTGTTTCTTTAACATTTTTAAGAATAAGAATAAGTGAATTTCAGAGGTGTGAAGAGTGTTGATTAGCTGTGAGTTAACACGTCTAGACACTGTGGTGCCTGTGAAAGTCATCACCTTTTCCTCATCATTTCTGCTTCCGTGTAGTTTGTCTTCAGGTTGAGAACAGCTGGCTGCCATCTTCTCTGTAAGATCATTTTTTGTCACTTCTCTCCCTCTTTTAAAGGCTGCAAACAGTTCTAGTTCCTTTCATCTTTCTTCAGAGGTTTTATTTTTTCATCCTGTTAATCATCTTTGAGTCTCTTTTGAATCCCCTCCAAGTTTTATTTTTCCTTAACATTCCTTTTCAGTTTAGAAGTACAAAGCTGAGAGTTTCTGATCACCTTTGAGTGTCATGAGAGGATGATTTCACACTTGTACCTGTGCCAGAGTCCATTTCATATCGCCTTAGATTATGTTTGCTTTCCAAAACTGTACTCATGTGGTGCTGACTGCCTGTCAGATTTTTATCTCCTGTGACCTTGATCTTTTCCTCTTATGTTTATTTATAACTTGTACATTAATCATCTTTTATTTGTGGAGTTTATTTTTCTTGGCTGGATGGATTGCTTTGCACTGTCCTCACTGAAATTCATTGCCTTTCTTTTTCTGATTACTTCACCACTTACTCAATGTCATTTCTATTCTTATCTTCCAGTGTGCCCAGCCCATGGGCTTCTATTGTCTGTGCTATCCCAGTCAGTCGCAGATGTTAAAAAAAGAAGGGGGGGTAGAGACAGTGTCCTCGAAATGATGGCAGAACATGATGTGTTGATGTTTCTCAAAATTTACTCTAATGAGCAGCCAGGCTAGGTGGCAGAGGGCTGTCTGTGTTCCCCTCCTTTCGTGCTTTTTATGCTCCTAGTATCTGTTCCTCTCACCCCCAAAGTTTGGTGCCTCCATCACCACACAACTGTGCTAAGGAACAAAGAAAGCTTTGTCAGAGCAGTTCATCTTGCACGCTGCTGTCAGATTTAATTTTTTTCACTGCCTTGTTCATATCTTTCCCTGTTCATAACTTTCAGTGGCTCCCCAACACCACTGAATTAAAAATAGCTTTCTCGTCTGGCATTCGAGGCACATTTTGGCCCCAGCCTCCCTTTCTGGTCTGATTGCCTGTAACTGTTTCTTTAAGAATGAACCACTTGCCATTCTCTCACACTTTCTGAGGCCTTGGTTTGTCTGCATTGTTTGCTTAGAACACTCTGACCAAAAAAGAGAAAAAAAAGGTCCCTGGCAGTCCAGTGGTTAAGACTCTGTGCTTCCACTGCATGGGGCATGGGTTCGATCCCTGGTTGATCCCACAGGCCATGTGGTGCGGCCAAAAAAAAAAAAAAAAAAGCACATGCTGACGCTTTTCCATCAGATTTTTGTCTCTTAACACCATTTAAGACCGGTGTCTTTCATGTTCCTTTGTGGATTTCTCCCTCTAGATAGGATCTTTCCTTCCCAACCTCCCTTATACTCCTTAGGATGCTTACTATTTTGTCTTTTGTTATAACTAGTCTTTAGAAATAACCATGCTTTTCTTAACCTTCCTGGTAGACTGTAGCTTTTTTTTTTAAGAACTGTCTCTTCCTCATCTTGGTAACTTTGGATATACCTCCTAGTATGTATTTGCATAGGTAGATGCATGAGAAAATACATTTTTGTTTATAGTATTTATGGGTATGTGCCAAATAAATGAACTCTATATGAGTTTCAGCGCGTTATATGATATATTTGATTTAAATTCTGTTGTAAGCTTCTTACTTGGTAACAGACTGGTAGCAGAGTTTGGACTGGCAGCTGGTATACACTTTGAGTAGCATTGTTATAGTCTACTTTTTTACCCTTAAAATATTTCCAGAAGGAATTAAAAGTTTATATCAATTTACTGCATCAGTCGTTAAACAAAAGTTGTTAAATGCAACAATTGCTTGATTGCATAATTAAAATTTACTCTAAAAGCCCTTTCATAATGGACTTTTATTGTTCTCTAGAAATTACCCAACTCTGGCTAATATCGAAAGGAAGAAAAAGTTAAAAATTGAAAAGGAAAAGAGAGGAGCCGTGTTGACAACGACACAGTATGGGTAAGTTCCTTAAAATTGCTTGCACCCTCAATGCTTATTTTAAATGAATGTATGTACTTATAAATAATAAAAAATGCATACACCCAAATCCTAAAACCTCTATACTTTCAATTCTGAAATATTTGCTTTTGTAACTTTTTTATTTAAAAATTTCTAATTATATTTAAAAATAAGTAGTACCCTACATTTATGTGGTTTTCAAAACGATTTACAGTAACAAGCCTCTTCTGTCTTTGTATCCTAGCTAAACAGTTCTCCTTCCCAGAGGCAACCCATTTTATCTTTCTAGAGATATTTCATCTTTATATAGCACATAGATAATAGTCTTTTTTTTCCTTTTTTTTTTTTTTTTGCGGTATCGGTACACGGGCCTCTCACTGCTGTGGCCTCTCCCGTTGCGGAGCACAGGCTCCAGACGCGCAGGCTCAGCAGCCATGGCTCACGGGCCCAGCCGCTCCACGGCACGTGGGATCCTCCCGGACCAGGGCATGAACCCACGTCCCCTGCATTGGCAGGTGGACTCTCAACCACTGTGCCACCAGGGAAGCCCTTCCTTTTTTGATACTATTGTACATCTTGCTTTTTTTAGCCAAATAATATAGTTGGAGATTGTCCTATGTTGACATATAAACAAGACTCCTCATTCTCTGAGGGTGTGTAAGAAGCATAAGAATATCCCAAAGGGTCTTTTTTTTTTCTTAAAAAAAAGAAGTTCTCTGTTGACAAGACATTTAAGTTTTCACCAATCTTTTACTAATAAAAAGTTGCCATTATTGCCCTGTACATATATTTCACACATGTGCAGATATTTCTGAGCATGGATTCCTAGAAGTGGTTTTGCTGAGTCAAAAGACGTGTGTTTTTATAATATTGATAGGTGACTGCCAAATAGCTATCCTAGAAGCTGTTGTAGTTTACTCTCCCACCAGCAGTATATGAGACATCCCATTTTCCCCAATGCCTCACATTCATAGCATTTTTTCCATTTTGTTTTGTATTGAGTGTACAACTGAATGCATTTATATACGTTCACATACCTACATACCCATGTAACTTCCACACATTAATAATACATAGAACGTCTTACCTCACAAAGGTTTCTCTCTTAGGCCCTCCTTAGTTCCATGCCTCCCCACAAAAGTCACCTCTTTTCTGATTTCTATCATCATAAATTTATTTTACCTGTTCTTAGAACCTTGTATAAGTGGAATCATATAATATTGATGTGTCTTCTTTAGCGTATAGTTTCTGTGGCTCAAAATTATCTTGTGAGATTCATCCATATTGTTGTGTATAGCTGTAAATCCATTCTTGTTGCTATATAGAACTTAATTGTGAGAATATATATTCATTCTACTATTGGTCATTTGGGTTGTTTCCAATTTGGGCTATTATGAATAAAGCTACTATGAACATTCTTTTAAGTGTCTTTTGTGGACATAAGTACTTGTTTCTTGTTTACATTGGCCATATACACACACACACACACACACACACACACACACACACACACACTAGGTCATACTAGATATTTAGTTATAATAGATGTAGTCAAACAGTTTTCCAAAACACTTGTACTAATTTGTACTCCTACTGACTCTGCATCTAATTGCTGTGTGTCCTGGTCAATGCATAGTATTGTTATACGTTTTCTTCATGTTATACCATTTCCCTCGTGACTAACGATGTTGGACATCTTTTTATATGCTTATCCGTCATGTCGATATTCTCTTGTGAAGTGCCAGTTCAAGTCTTTGACCATTTTTTTAAAAGCGTTTTTTTTAAATTATGTGTAACATAGACAAAATTATTTGTCAATAAATTTTTAAGGAATTTCACGTGTTCTGATTCTTTCCACTGCCAATCACCTTAGTTCCTCCAAACTCATAATCTTCAAGATAAAATAGCCCTTTCAAAAAGGAGTTGTTATGTTAGCCCACAATTCTTTTAGTTGGGCTTCTTTGATCTTCAGGGGAGTAAGGACACGCTTCAAAATTCCACACCTGTAATCTTTGGGATCCAATTTCCTCAAGCGATTTACTTTAGGACCATGTTTAGGGTCAGGAGATGGATCTGCTTGTTTCTGAATTTGACATCCTCTAAAAATGTGTTAGGTTCAAATCGTATTCACTCCTAAGCCATCACACCCTAGAACAGTACAGATCATTGGGATATGCCAATACCTTTTTAAACTCCAGACACTGTGTTCAAGATACAAGCTTAAAAAAAGAAGCCATCTTTGTTTCATGTCAACATTAAAATTAGAGTACTAAATCAATACAGCTGATAATTTAAAAGCTTAAGATATGAGGGAAATTATCAGCTCTATAGTCCTGGAAGCAATCTTTATGTTTATCAGTACACCCCTATCACCTGATTCTCTTTTAGGTATCATGTTCCTTCTTACCTGTATCAAAACTCATACTGAACAGTGAGTTCTGCGTTGCAAAAGAGGATTTATTTTTGCCCCTGTCTAGAAGTCTTTGTCGAGAAATCAAACAAACACAAGTGCTATTGACCACCTTTTAATTGGGTTGCTTTTCTTGATGAGTAGCGGTTATTTATTTAGATACAAATCCTTTTTTGCGTAGAGTATAGGTAGTGCAGATATATATAGTCTTGCAATTTGTGGCTTGCCTTTTTACCCTTAATAGGTGTCTTTTTTTTTTTTTTTTCTCCATATGATAGTCTTAACTGCTCAGATATCTGGGGTCAGCTGGGGGTTATCTGGTGATCTTGACAAGCCTTAGTCACAGCTGGTGGTTTGTTAGCTGATGGTTGGGGTGCCTATATAGTTACTATTTGTGGTACTCCTCATTCTTTTTTTTTTTTTTTGTGGTACGCGGGCCTCTCACTGCTGTGGCCTCTCCCGTTGCGGAGCACAGGCTCCGGACGCGCAGGCTCAGCGGCCATGGCTCAAGGGCCCAGCCGCCCCGCAGCATGTGGGATCCTCCCAGACTGGGGCACGAACCCGTGTCCCCTGCATCGGCAGGCGGACTCTCAACCACTGCGCCACCAGGGAAGCCCTATCCTTAATACTTTTGACGTACACAAGCCAGTTATTTTTATTTTATTTTATTTTATTATTATTATTTTTTGTGGTACGCTGGCCTCTCACTGCTGTGGCCTCTCCCGTTGCGGAGCACAGCCTCCGGACGTGCGGGCTCAGCGGCCATGGCTCAGAGGCCCAGCCGCTCTGCGGCACGTGGGATCTTCCTGGACTGGGGCACGAACCCGTGTCCCCTGCATCGGCAGGCAGACTCTCAACCACTGCGCCACCAGGGAAGCCTGGTACTCCTCATTCTTTAGCATAGATCCATCTTTCCATCTGATACCATTTTCCTTTTGCCTGAAAGACTTACTATAACATTTCTCGTAGTGAGGGTCTGCTGGAGATGACTTCTTTCAGCTCTGTGTGTCTGAAAAGATCTTTATTTTACCTTCCTATTGGAAAGATATTTTTGCTAGATAAGTAATTCTAGGTTAACAGTTTTCTAAAAATTTTATAGTATTTTAAAGATGTTGCCCCATTGTTTTCTTATTTGCATTGTTTCCAAGAGAAATCTGCTGTCATTTTGTTCCTCTATATAAAATACCTTTTATCTCTGACTGCTTTTAAGATTTTCTCTTTTTCACTAGCTTTGAGCAATTTGATCATTATGTGCCTTGGTATTATTTTCTTACTTTGTTTTATTGTCCATTGAGAGTATATGTAATGAACCTTTTTTTTAAAATGGTCTTTGTTTTCCTATGCATACTTTACATAAGTATGTGCTCACATAAGTATTTGTTTTCCTCCTAAGAGTAGTAATTGCTGTGGTTTGAGAGGGCGCTTGATTTGAGCTAGCCGTGAAATTGTGCTTGGTCTATGATCTTTAAGTTTATCCTCCTGTAATGTGAAGAGAATAATACCTGTCTAATCTATTTTAAGGAGTTACCATGAAGTTTAAATAAGAACCATGAAGTTTAAACAAGAAACAAGGTAGCATATTTGTAAAAGTGTCAGAAACTTTAAGGCTACTTACAATTAAGGAGATAAGAGTTAATGCACTTTGTAAAGTCTAAGGAGCATTTTATCTTAATGTATAATAGGAATGAAAGAATGCTGCCAATTAAATTCACATACTCTTGATTGTACAACATAGCCCAATTTCAGAGGGATTACGTTATGGGAGGAAATGTGCAATTTGGAATTGATAAAGTATGGTATATTGTGGTATGTTATCCTTTTAAAGTTCTACTTTGGAAGCCATTGAATTTATTTTATTCTGGTCTCTTTAATGTACTAGGTGACAGGTGATTGACAGCTAAATTTCTTTTGCATTCAGTAATCTTTTTCAAATTTTTCTTGAAAGGTCAGTGCCTTTTATATTAAGAATTGCATTTTTCTTACTCCAGCAAGATGAAGGGGATGGCCAGACATTCACAGATGGCAAAAATCAGAAGTCCTGGCAAACGTCACAAATGGAAAAATGGTCGTGCTGGACAGAGAGCAACCATTGGGTCAGGCAATCCCTTGTGTGGTTCGAAGCCTGAAAGTACACCCGAGGCAAATTCAGACCCTCTGGGTGTTTTGGTAAACACCGATTCCGGTAAGCTAAATAAGAAAACCCCGTGTTTTTAAGAGTACAGCCAGTGATGCAGAAATTGATTCTTCACATCCTTGTTTGGGGAGAGTTTAATGGCAAAAAATGTAAAAAGGTAGAATGATGCTTTTGTTCTTAGTAGGAGTGTTTTGTCAAAAATCTTGTTTAAGACATTTTTTCTAAATCTTGGGAATGAATGCATGAGGCAGGCAGAATGTGGGAGAAAGATTATATTTATTGGATAATTTCCTTAGTATCATATAATCTTGGAAATTTTCTTAAGATTGTTTTGAATGTATAGATGTTGTGGATTCAGATTTGCACCATTATGTGAATTTTCCCACCTAGAAAGCGGGAATTCCAATGGAAGCCAGTATTTATGCTGCTCAGCATGAACATGGTCTCTTTGGGTAAATAATATGAATTCCATATATTTAAATAATACTGTTCTTCCTCAGAGCATAGAATATATTTATGTGTGTTTATTGTTTTTTCTTAAATTCCTTCTAGAATTTAGGAGATAAGTTTACTCTTGCTTATAAGTTGAGAAATTAAAGGACCAAAATGTTGCTGTCACAGAAAGATACCGCTAAGGCTTCATTTCTCTCCTGAAAAATAAAAATGTTTATGTAAATATTTTACCACCTTTCCTTCTAGTAACGATGTGAGGCTTTATCCAGTTGCTAGTGCTTCTTCTTTTGCAAAGGGGTGTTGCTGATGTTACATTGCAGGTTTGCTAGCAGGCTTGGGGGAAAGCGGCTTCTACGACAATCACAGATTATGTTATAAATTTATTTATTTTTGGCTGTGTTGAGTCTTCGTTGCTGCCTGCAGGCTTTCTCTAGTTGCAGCGAGTGGGAGCTACTCTTCATTGCGGTGTGCGGGCTTCTCATTACAGTGGCTTCTCTTTGTTGCAGAGCACGGGCTCTAGGTGTGCGGGCTTCAGTAGTTGTGGCTTGTGGGCTCTAGAGCGCAGGCTCAGTAGTTGTGGCGCACGGGCTTAGTTGCTCCGCGGCATGTGGAATCTTCCCAGACCAGGGATCAAACCCATGTCCCCTGCACTGGCAGGCGATTCTTAACCACTGCCACCAGGGAAGTCCCGTGGCAGATTACTGAATTTATGGATGGGAAGAAACAGGGGTATAACTACTTCATCGACTAAATCAGGATGGAAAAAGATCTTGGCATAAGGGAATGTTGGGCTAAGAGTGACAAGATAAAATTTAGTAGGAATAATAATAATAAATTATTTTAGCACCAACTAACACTTACTGAGTAAGGTATTGGGTTGGCCAAAAAGTTCGTTTGGGTTTTTCCGTAACATCTTGCAGAAAAACCCAAACAAACTTTTTGGCCAACCCAATACTTACTGTGCTCTAAATGCTTTGTATATATTAGCTCTTTTCCTCCTGACAACGTTTTACGTATGTACAGATGCTACTTCCATTTTCGAACCAAGGAACTTAGAGTGAGTAATTTACCTTAGTCATGCTGCTAATTAATGGCAGAGTCAGAATTAGAATTTAGGTGTCTGGCTCCTAGTATACTATACTACCTCTACACGTGAAGTCTGAATTTGGCCAATAAAAATATTGTAGGAGTCTAGGATAGTTGAGATGTGGGAGAGAGGTTTGAAAAGGCATCTTATCCTTGCTGCTAGCAAGGCAAAGACGGAAGACATTGAGCCAGGGCTGAATTTACTCTTGGGCACTGATATTTTTTTCCTTCAAAAAATGTTGGAGAGAGCCCACATACTTCTTCAGACTTACAGTTTGTGACCTTGATGATGAAATACAATCTATACCTAAATATAAACTTCCATGTCATTAAAATACTTGAAACACAAATGTGAAGACTACTGTTACAAGCAGTGTTACTAATTTGAAAATTACATAATTCTTCCCTTTATGCAATTTTCTAAATGAACATTTGAAGGATTCTGTAGCACTGAATACTCTGTTTTTGCATTGTTAGCTTTGGTTGGGTGATTCTGTTTTCTCATTTTTAAAGAAGTGTTTCAGTGTATCAATCTGGTGAAACACTAACAAAAAGATGAGTATATCTTGCCTCTATTATGTAGGTCTTCAAGAGACACCTTAGACCTGAGAAACAATAGTTAAATGCCTTTCATCATGGTAGAAAGCATTCGGGCAGATCTACGAGCAGTTGAATGAGAGATAGCAAGTAATTTTGTTTTGGCTTAATGTTGAAACTCTTAGCTATTCTGAGGGTCAGAGATGAAAATGTAAGTCTTGAATATAAAAATCCTAAAAGTAAGCTGTAAATTTATAATATTGTTCTTTGAGGAAATCAGAATACCAACAATCAAATTATGGTAGCTTAATTTTGTAGGAAAGATTCCATTTAAATTTATGTTATTCTTTACCTGGGATTTCTTCTGGACTTTCACATTTTCCAAATCAATGTTTCAGAGTGTTCCACTCCAGGTATAGCTACAGAAAACCGTGTGTACCATTTTTTCACATGCCCTAGGTATATATCTCAGATTCTCGACTTTCCAATTTATCAGTTTTACCTCGTTTGGAAGCAGCTTCTTCACATGGGCCAGAGCCAGTCAGCCTTCATTAAGATCCAGTTGTGCTTGTTATTCAGGTTGTCGGCAGGGCAGCATTGTGACAGCGTGGCCCTATTCGTGCTCAAATGTCGCCGTTGACACTTTTCAGCACTAAGCTCACTTTAAAAATGAAGATCCCAATTTCTTTTATTTTTTGCCTTTTTTGGGCTTAGAACCTTATCTAGACAGCAGCATTCACATTTAGACAAGATAGTAGCTCTTGAGAATCTCTATAAACCTCATGTCACGTTTAGAAAATCACTGCCTGAGCCCACCTTTTTTTGATGGTAGTTGGTAGTATGTGAACCCTCATTAATTGTGCAGATGCTTTGTTTATTTATTTTTAAAGATGGAGAATTTTTAAATTAAATTAAATTAATTAATTTATTTTTGGCTGCATTGGGTCCCCGCTGCTGCGCGTGGGCTTTCTCTAGTTGTGGTGAGCAGAGGCTACTCTTCGTTGCAGTGCGCAGGCTTCTCATTGCGGTGGCTTCTCTTGTTGCGGAGCACAGGCTCCAGGCGCACGGGCTCAGTAGTGTGGCTAACGGGCTCTAGAGCACAGGCTCAGTAGTTGTGGCACACGGGCCCAGCTGCTCCACGGCATGTGGGATCCTCCCGGACCAGGGATTGAACCCATGTCCCTTGCATTGGCAGGTGGCCTCTTAACCACTGTGCCACCAGGGAAGTCCCTGTGCAGATGCTTTAAATTGGGAATTGACATTGTTTCAAAAGGAAAGCCTGTCATTTGGAGTCTCTCAGCTTATGAGTTTTGAGTATGGCCTGTTGTCACTAGATTTCCTTGGTGGTGCTCTGCTCTTGTTTAAATACAGCATGTTCTATGGCTTTCCTGGCCCGTGGTTTTAACAAGTATTGTCTGGGCTAGAAGGAAAGGAGCTGGTCAGTAATGTGTCCTGAGCATCACTGACTAAAGTGCCTCAGTGTCCACAAAACAGGAAGGATCCAGTTTGTTAGTCATTCATTATAACAAATATAGCTATTGTCATAGAACACTGGGACATCAGTCTAATAACTATGCCTCGAGGTAAGCTAGATGGCTTCTGTTGTTAAAAAGGTAGACATTCAAGTAAGAAAGTAAGCTGGCCTAGCACATCAGAAATCATGAATGCCCATTGTTAAATACCTGGTTTTGAGGTTTGGAAACTATAAACCAAAGTTCCCATTTTTTTAGAGTGACTTTTTCAATATATAGCTTTTTCTTTGTGAGAATTTTTAAATCTTCTTGGGGTTACAGCATATAATTGTGCTTTGTTCCATAAAGGCAATAGGAAATATTGGGGGGAGAGGAGGGTGGCACAAATAGAGAAATAAGTTGTAGAAAGAAGCCAGATGAGAAGCTTTTTCTAATGTTTAGAGTTGGGTAAGACATTCAAAGGGCAGTTTGTTTTTTGTTATTTTCATTTCAATAGGGATTTACTGAGGTCCTACATTTTGCTTGCTCAGCCCTATAATTCAGTGAAGTCTTTCCCTGCCTTCAAGAAACTCATAGTCTAGTGATAATTTTTAGATTAAAAAAATTTTTTTTTGGTCATTGGGAACATGATGTGTATGTATGAGAGAGAGAGGTTAGATTTCCCCTAAGAAAAGTATCACTATTTTCTTTTTTTAACAGTAAAAGAAACTATTGGAGTTGGTATTTATAATGCTTTTAAAGTTTGATTTTATAATCTTCATTTCTATTATTTTTGTACTGCTGTTTTAATTATTTTAAGTTTTAAAATTTTTTCTTAATTTTTATTCAATTATAGAAACATTATCCTAAATTAGGCCCATCAAAATTTTTAACACACGTTAATATTAAATTGTATAAGACCTTAAAATATTACTCAGGGATCTTTTTCGTTATTTTATTTTTTATGGTTTCTGTTTTTTTTTAAATTTTTATTGGAATATAGTTGACTTACAGTGTTGTGTTAGTTTCAAGTAGACAGCAAAGTGAATCAGTTATACATATACATACATCCACTCTTTTTTAGATTCTTTTCCCATATAGATCATTACAGAGTATTGAGTAGACTTCCCTGTGCTCTACAGTAGGTCCTTATTAGTTATCTATTTTATATATAGTAGTGTGTATATGTCAATCCCAATCTCCCAATTTATCCCTCCCCCCTTTACCCCCCTGTAACCATAAGTTTGTTTTCTACATCTGAAACTCTATTTCTGTTTTGTAAATAAGCTCATTTGTACTCTTTAAAAATTCCACATATAAGCGATACCATATGATATTTGTCTTTCTCTGTCTGACTTACTTCACTCAGTATGACAATCTCTAGGTCCATCCATGTTGCTGCAAATATACTGGTATTTTTAGTTTAGACAGATGTTTTGGCTGCTTTTATTAAAATGTGGGTGAAGTTTCTTGAGTATTATTTTATCAGCTCTGCCTATGGTATAGTCATTCCAAGATGGCTGCTAGAAATGCCTACATTAGAACTGCCAAGTAGATCTGAGCGTCTGTGTGAACAGCCTTCTGTTTTTGAGATGAAGAGTCGCCATAGAGGATGTTTTGATAGTGCCAAAAGTGTCATTACATGTGGTGGGTCCCCAAAACATAACTGAGGGGGACGAAATAGGAAAAGAGCTGTTCATTTGTATGAACTCCTAGCTCTTACCCTTGGGAAGGCAGTTAAGTGTAGTGAGCTTTGTGACACTCCTCGTAATGAGTACACCAACTACTCATGTTGTGGTTTTAATGTATGTCTAAAATTCTTCGCTTCAAGAGGTGGAGATTAATTTCCCTCCCCTTGAATGTGGGCTGGACTTAGTGACTTGTTTCTAGGAATAGAATAATTAAAGAGCAGAATAGTAACGTGGTGGAGACTACCGAGTGATCATGGTTAATATCGCCAGTGATAGGTTGAGATGTACCCCCTGATATATGATGAGAAGGTCACTACCTAAAATCCACAACCTCAGTCTAATCATTAGAAAACATCAGACAGACCCAGCTGAGGGGTATTCTACAATAACTGACCTGTAGTCTTTAAAACAGTCAAGTTCATGAAAGGCAAGTTCATGAAAGGCAAGGAAATACTGAGAAATTGTCACAGATTTGGAGAAGACACAGATCAAGGTGTCATGGTGATTGAACGTGATGTGATATGGTGGATTGAATCCTAGAACAGAGAAAGGACATTAGTGGAAAAACTGATGAAATTACATTACCGTCTGTAGTTTAGGTAGTAGTACTATTCCAATGTTAATTTGTTAGCTATCGTAAATGTACTGTGGTTTGTAAGATGTTAATATTAGGGGAAGCTAGGTGAAGGGTATATGGAAATTCTTGGTACTATCTTTGCAACATTTGTGTAAATCTAAAATTGTTTCAAAATATAAAGTTTAGAGAAAAAGGGAGGCAGGAAAGGGGTGATATGTAGGCCAGTTAAAGCTGTGTGGTCCACTTCTTGAATTGAATTGTGAGGAAACACTTTCTTCCAGGTTTTATTTGCCTATGTTTTCTTCTTCTATTCATTTCTGATTACAAAAATAATGCAGAAAATGTGAGGAAAAAACTGAAAAGCATAAAATAAAAAACAACCTACTTTCTTAACTTACAGACAGCCACTGCTCACATTTTGTTTTATATCCATCAGTATTTTTCTTATACACATGTATGTGATTTTTTAAGAAAAATGGAATCATTTTATTGAAAAGAAAAAAGAATAAGCTCTGAATCCAGACAAAATCAGGTTTCTTTTGTGGTACCACCTCGGCATAGCTCTGTCATTCTGTACCAGTTAACCTTTTTGAACTTGTCCTTAACTCATTCATGCAAGAGTTTGTTCTTCAAATATTTCTTGAGCACTTATGTACTGTTCTAGGCTCTGAGGATACAGTACTGAACAAAGCCAAACCCCTTCTCTCCTGTACCTTACGTTCTGCTTGGGGCAGCTGCAGTAAGTAGGAGTTGATATCCTTCATAACGATGAGTAAAGCTAAGGAAAAGGATGGAGAATGGCAATTGGAGAAAGGGGTGTGCTATTTTATATAATCAGCAATGGCATCTGTATGATAAGGCGACATTAAGAAATCTGAGTAAAATTAGGGGCTGAGACCTGAGGGGAGAGTTTTCCAAGCAGAGAAAGCAACAAGTGCGAACACCCCATGGTGAGAGCATGCTTTGTGTATTCAGGGAACAGCAAGATTGGAGTGGAGTAAGCCAGGAAGAAAGTGGTGAAGGATCAGATCAAGTAGGGTCTTGTAGGCAGCAGAGGACTTGGGACTTTACTCCGAGGCTGAGCAGAGAGGTGATGTGATGTGTTAAGATGGAGAATGGACTGCAGAGGTGGGCGGGTCATATCAGGGTGTCCTTTTAGGAGGCTGCTAGAACTGTCCAGGTAGGAAATGTTGACTGGGACTGGGGTTATAGAAGTGAAGTAATGAGGAGGAGTATGATTCTGGATATATCTTCAAAATAGAGCTGACCGTATTTGTGGCTAGATTGGATATGGTATGTGAAAAAGAGGAGAGTCAAGGGTGATTGCTAGGTTTTGGCATAACCATGAAGAAGAGCTGGCGTTTACTGAGATGGAGACTACTGGCAGGCATGTTTGGAGGAGAAATCAAGTGCTTGTTTTTGGACATGTTAACCTTTGAGGTGCCTGTTTGATACCCAAGTAGAGATGTTGAATAGCAGTTAGGTTATTCTGGAGTTTAGGGGATAATTGAAGGCTGGAGGTATACATTTGTGATTTATCAGGATCTAGATAGTACTTTGAGATAAAATGAGATCATAAGAGGAGGAGGAGGCATAAAGAGAAAAGGTTGCTGAGGATTGGACCCAGGGACATTCAAGAATTTTGAAGTCGGTCGATGAAGAGAATTTAGTAGGGAGACTGGGAAAGGAGAGCCAAGTGAAAGGGTTCTGGAAGCCAAGTGAAGGAAATGTTTTTAAAAGTAAAACATGACTACAGTTGGCCCTTGAACAATTTGGGAGGTTAGGGGCACCAGCCCTCCACATGGTCGAAAATTCAAGCGTAACCTGTAGTCTGCCTTCCATGTAATGCAGTTCTTCTGTATCCACAGTTCCGAACCCATGGATTCAACCAACTGCAGATCAGTTTCGGTAGTATTTACTATCGAAAGATATCTGTGCATACGTGGACCCATGAGCTTCAAGCCCGTGTTGTTCAAGGGTCACTTGGACTGTCAGATGTCATCACTAAGTTAAATAAGATGAGCACCAACAAGTATTCCTCTTTGGCAACACAGAGGAATCCAGTGAACTTGGAAGAAAAAGGTTCACTGGTGTGGTGGGCCTGAAAGGCAGATTGGAGTAGATTCTGGAGCGTGTCAGATAGCTGTAGGAAATTTCAGGCCCAGGTGTTCCCTGGTGAATTATATAAATAGTTATTTGGGGTTTTGCTCTGAAAGGGAACAGAGAAATGGGCTATAGCTGGAAGACATTTATTAACATTCTAGACCAGAGAGACATTCTGGTAGGGTGACTAAATTTTAAGAAGAGGACTTTATATATCTATAGGAGATACTCTAGCCCACTAGTTAAGAAGTGGGATTTGGAATCAGATAGTTAGAATTTAAATTTGACCCATGTGTTCTATAGATTTGTTACCTAAAGGATCATCCAGTTCAGATTCTCTGAATTTTGGTTTCATCACCGGTAATTAATAATGAAGGCAGGGCTTCCCTGGTGGCGTACTGGTTAAAAATATGCCTGCCAAGGCAGGGGACACGGGTTCGAGCCCTGGTCCGGGAAGATCCCACATGCCGCGGAGCAACTAAGCCCGTGCACCACAACTACTGAGCCTACGCTCTGGAGCCTACAAGCCACAACTACTGAAGCTCACGCTCCGAGAGCCCATGCTCTGCAACAAGAGAAGCCACCATGATGAGAAGCCCACGCACTGCAACAAAGAGTAGCCCCAGCTCGCCACAGCTAAAGAAAGCTCACGTGCAGCAACAAAGATCCAATGCAACCAAAAAAAAAAAAAAATATATAGTGAAGGTGATACTTCATAGGGATTAAATGAGCTCATGCTTTTAAAGAGCATTATATAGTCAACTGTATTGTACTTTTTGGTGCCTCTCTTTGGGTCTTAGAAGGAAATACTACACTTTGGTACATCATCATTCAAACAATGAGATGACCAGTGTCTGTACTAATATTGTTGCAGATTCTGTTTTATCCACTAGTAACTTATTTATATATATATATATATATATATATATATATATATATATATATATACACATATATATATAACTGCATATTTTCCTTTCCCTTTATTAATTCAGGAGAAAAGGTAATAAGTTAGCTAAAAATCGACAAGGGGCAGTGTTTGGAGGGGCTGCTGCTGGGAAGTGTGGATTGGGGGAGGAGAGAGGATTTAACTTCATCCACCAGAAGGTGGTAATTCCATACTCACATAAAAGTTTCCTCCTGTTTCCTACTGGCATGTTTTGGTTTCCCTTAGACTAACTTGGTAAACGTTAAGTACTGTCTTGAAACATTTCATATTGGTTGTGGGTTGAGTTGGTTCACTACACAGACAGGTTACTTACTGTCTTCATTCTTCAGTCAGGCATTACTGACTTGTTTAGAATAGATGTAATACATTTTGAGAGCTGCCAAAAATAAATGTAATAGGTTGTGTCCGGGGGCTATAGCTAGGCTTACTGGGCTCTGATCAAACACTTTACCTTTGGCAGGCTCTTAGTACTTGGTAATTCTCATAGTTGGCTTGTTTACTTAAGTTCTTAGAAGTTCTAAATAATAAAAATTTTGGGCAGATTCAGTTCAGCGGAACTCTTTGTGCCTTCAGCTATAGAATGGTTGAAATGTTATATGTGCCCTCTGACCCAGTCTTAAAAACAACAGAGTGGATATTTTATATTTTATTTATTATAAATCTAATTTTCAGAGTCTGTGATCCTAATCCAGTGAAGTCAAATAAGTTTATGGCCTTCCTGCTACCTTAATAAGGTTAATTAATAGCCTAAATAAAATAAAATAATAACAAAGACTGTCTGGTTAATTTAGAGAAGGCCCAAGTTCCATAACCTGTGAAGCATGGTAAGAAACTGAGTCGTGTATAGCTTCCATTTGCCCCTCTGTTTTCTCTTTGGGGTAGATAGCTTATCTGACCATAAAGATTTAAACCAAGGGGAAATTTTTCGAGTCTCCTGGATTCATTTTTGGGAAGATTGAGGAAATGATCAGAAATTACTTTCTTTTCACTAACACATGAGGGAGTGGGGGGCTGTCAGCTTTCCTTCTTATGGTTGTAGATATTTTTGGTATACAGTTTTACTCTTAGGTCTTTCTATTCCAGAGTCCGATAAAGAGGAGAAACCACAAAGTGCTGTCATACCTAAGGAAGTGACACCAGCCCTGTGCTCCCTAATGAGCAGCTATGGCAGCCTCTCGGGGTCGGAGAGTGAGCCAGAAGGTAAGTTATGGCCTCAGTTGTTACAGTTAGGTTTCGTTGCTTTTTGCCTTTGATGTACGCTACGCGTCAGTAGCATCCTTTCATGTGTATGTATCTGAGGACAAGATGTGTCATGCACATTCTTTGATCCTCAGGTTCCTTCTTCATTTGATTCAGAAGTTAACATGGGATGAAATGAAGTGGGAGAAATGGGGAAATGTATTGCTCCTCTAGGAGAAAAGGGCAAACAATAATAAAAGAATAGGAAGGGGAAGAGATAATATCCATAGTGAAATCAAAGAATATTCTAAAAGATATAGTGAAGAAGGTTAATTACTTCTCTCTACTCTCAAGAACCCTTGTCTTAACATGTTTTGCACCTTTAGTAGGTGGAGCAAGGTCCTTTGTGACAAAGAGGATAATAACATTCCTTACATGTATATGGGGCATTGCTCTTTATAGAGCTCATTTACCTAAATTATCTCATTTGGAGAACACAGTAACCCTATACTTGCATTGCATTCGCCTGTGTATGTACTTTAAAGGTTGAGAGACAGGGAATCCTTCAGATAGTCTTTCTGAGAAGTTAACGTTGTTCAGGATACATGTCTTAACCTTTAAAGATGATAATAAACCAGCTCAATCACTAGCATCTCTTTTAGGGCCACCTAAAAGAGCTGCAAGTAGGCTTGGCAGTATGGCAGTTCTTAACCCAAGGTTCATATCAGTAATCCAGCATTTGTTTAGTGAATAAGCATGTGTCCTACTGTGCCTGTGTACCTGGCTCTGCATGGTCATTTTATCTAGGCTTCACCAGCCAACCATGAGAGAATTCATGAGTGTGTGTCTCAGATATGTAATCACAGTAGGGGCTGTACTCAAGAATAGAGGGTCTTAAAAGTGAATATGTAGGATGAAGGGAAGGTTTGAATGTAATTGGATGAAGATGGCAGGACTTTTAATGTTGGCTAGGCTAGAGAAAATCAATGTTTGTGTAATTGAGATGTTGAAGGAAGAGTTGGGCTTTAATACGAAAGTTAAGGTTTAGATCTATCTATAACAGGAATTTTTTTTCCCTTTTTTCCTTTTACTATGGTAGCTGGCTAAAAGCTAGTTGAATTTTGAAATATAAACTACTTTGGCTTTATCAGAGTATTCCTTAGCAGATGGTTGCCTCTTCTTATTTTTTTTTTTAATCTTAAGAAAAACAGTATTTATTTCTTTACTCTTGTTTCCATTATACTGATATGAAGATGAAGTTATTCTTTAAACACGTATTACATTTCCTGCTTATCATTTGTATTTATGACAGGTGATAGCAAAGAAAGCTATTACCAGATTACTGAATCCCATAAAAACAAGCTGTACTAATGCTTTCTTCTCTCATTCCTAAGATAAAACATTTTATACTCATGTCTTCATTTTGAGGCTGCCACTATTTTTTAAATTAGAAGGAAGGAAACTGGAAGGGATCTTTGAGGTTTCAACCCTCCATTTTATAGACCCTTAAGCTTCAAGAGGGTAGGTTTGCAGAGCTAGTATATGGCAAAGCTGATGTAAAGCTTAGGTTTAGAGACTTAAATGTCTAAAGAAGCCAACTATATTGCCTTCCATTACAGTCTTTCTTTGTGTGGCATTTGTTATCTTCCTGCACAGTAATGCATAGCTTTTCTTTTCTAGTACATAACAGAAGATGTTCTCTGTTAAAAGATATATTTGATTTTGTATGAATTCATTTTGACTAATTATTTAAAATGTCCTGCCTTAAGGAAAAAGTCTTTGCTTCACATTCCTAAGCCTTAAGAATTATTTTATGTAATTTGAATTCAGCTTTATTAAGCCATCCAGGTCACTAGCAAATTTCTAGCTTTCAGTGTTAATTCTGGGCTATAGGATAGGATAGGATATTGACACAGAGGGACTTCAGAGTAAATAAACCAAGGAAATAAAGTGAGCCTTCTCTGAACCATGAAATAGCATCTAGAAGGCTTCTTATTTAAGTGGGTTCTAAATGGAGAGAAGCAGTCTGATTCTCACAGATTTTAACGACCGTATTTTCATATTTAAGACCTGTCTTAACTTAGGAATTAACATAGAAGTGTGTAGAGGATCTTAAACATGAATAGTGCTTTTCCAGAATGAATTTTAAACAAGGAAAGGGTCCTTCCAGAAAGACTGAGCAAAAGAAGAGGCTATGTTCTGGGGCTTTCCGAATCATTAAGATATAGATAGGAAAGAAAATTTCAGTGAGCAGTATTTCCAAACGTTTTATCTGTCCTGGGTCTTGCATGTTAGTTTTTTGTTTTTGTTTGTGCCATATGAGAAGTTAAGCACAGTTTTGCAACTCCCCAAAATTGTTATGTTTCTTCAAACAGGTTTGGCTATGATTGAGGGACTTAAGAGAAAATAGTGCCCTAGTTTTTCTTTTTTGCCTTTAATTATTATTCCCATAGTTTTGAACTCTGCAAACCACTTGTGAATTCTTAGCTCCGTTGTTTTATGGTTATATTTCTCTTCTTTTCCTCTTTTCCCCATTAGTTTGAAGGCACATTAAAATCACTATCAGGGCAAATTCTTATATAGTGCTTACTCTGTTTCGGGCACTGTTTAATGTGCTTTACTCATTTAATTATTGCAGTAACCTCATGAAGTAGGTGCCATTACTTATGAGGAAATTTAGGCAGAGATAAGTAGCTGCTCCAAGGTCACACAGCTAGGAAGTCTTGGATCTAGAATTTGAACCTAACAGTTTGTAACAGAGTCTGTGCTTCTAACACTTACCCTGTACTTCCTTTCAAATGTAATTTCCACATTCAGTCCTATGTAATGCTTGAATATTGAGGGTTTTGAGGCATATGATTAGCCTGTTACACTCTTGTCCAGGCAATTGAACTCAGTTCCCGACGTCTAGGATAGAACTATTTATATCACATTAGCCTATAATTCATGGTAATCAAAAATATAGAAAAACCATTTGGGGCTGAGAGAAGGGAATTCCTATCTTAATACTTGTGAATTTTCAACTGATTATATGGTGGTGGTTGTTTTTTTCCTCAATATGGTGAAATACACCGATTGATTTTCAAATGTCAAACCAACCCTGTATTCCTGGGATAAAGTCTACTCGGAATTGGTGTATTACCTGTTTAATACATTACTGGATTTGATTTGCCAATATTTTATTAAGGATTTTTGCACCTGTGTTCTTGAGGAATATTAGTCTGTGTTTTTCTTCTCTTATAGGCTTTGTCTGAATTTGGGATGAGTTGGGATCTGTTTCCTCCTCCTCTTTTAAGGGTTTGTGTAGAATTGCAGCAATTTTTTCTTGTTTGTAGGATTCAGTAGTGAAGCCATCTGTACCTGGCATTTTCTCTGGGGGAAGATTCTAAATTAATCAAATTTCCTTAATAGGTATAGCACTATTCAGATTTTCTACTTTCTCCTTGAGCCAATTTTGGTAATTTATATTTTTCAAAAGAATTTGTTTCAATTTGACCAATTGTCAAGTTTATTGGCATAAAGTTGTTTGTGATATTTTCTTGTGCTATATGTAGGATTTATAGTGATGTTCCTTCTTTGATTCCTTATACTATTAATTGGGGTTTTTTTTCCCCCTTTTTTTCTTGATCAGATCATCTTGCTAGGTGTTTATTAATTTTATAAGTCTTTTCAAGGAACTGCCTTCTGGCTTTGTTGATTTTTTTCTGTTGTCTATTTCTAATTGATTTTCACACTTTCACTCTTTCTTTCCTCCTCACTTTCTACCTCGTTACAGTAGAAACTTAGATAAGTGATTTAAAATTTTTTTCATTTCTAATGGAAGCATTCAGAGCTATACATTTGCCTCCATGCATTGCTTTAGCTGCATCCCGCAAATTTGACACATTTTGTTTTCATTTTTATTTATATCAAAATATTTTTTAATTTCTCTTGTGATATGTCCTTTAACTCTGGTTATTTAGAAGTCTGTTGTTCAGCTCCAATTTTTTGGAGGGTTTTTAAAGATAGTTTTCTGTTATTGATTTTATTTACTTCTGTTATGGTCAGAGAACATATTCTATATGCTTTCAGTTTTTCAATTTATTGAGATTCGTTTTATACCCCAACACATATATACCCCAAAACATGTTTATGTGAACTTGACAAGACTGTGTGTTGTGTTAGCAGGCATGAAAACAACATGAATCTCCTGGTACATCTCCATCAGAGCTCCTAGGTGACCAGGAGTGAGCAGTCATATTTTGAAAGGAATCTCTTTCTGAGCAGTAGGTCTCATCAATAGGCTTGATATAGTCGGTAAACCATGTCATAAACATGTGCTGTGTCATCCAGGCTTCGTTGTTGCATTTATAGAGCACAGGCAGAGTAGATTTAGCGTAATTCTTAAGGACCCTAGGATATTCAGAATGGTAAAGGAGCATTGGCTTCAACTTTAAGTCACCAGCTGCATTAGCCCCTTACAAGAGAGTCAGTTTGTTCTTTGAAGCTTTAAAGGCAAGCATTGTCTTCTCCTCTCTAGCTATGAAAATTCTAGATGGCATCTTCTTCCAATACAAGGCTGTTTCGTCTACATAGAAACTCTGTTGTTTAGTGTAGTCACCTTTGTTAATTGTCTTAGCTAGGTCTTCTGGATAATTTGCTGCAGCTTTACATCAGCACTTGCTGCTTCACCTCACACTTTTATGTCATGATGACGGCTTCTTTTAAATCTCTGTTAGTTTCAGACCTTTCTTCTGCAGCTTCCTCACTTCTCTCAGCCTTCATAGAATTGAAGAGAGTTAGGGCCTTGCTCTGGATTATAGGCTTTTGCCTTAAGGGAATGTTGTGGCTGGTTTGATCTTCTGTCCAGACCACTACAGCTTTCTGCATATCAGCAGTAAGGCTGTTTCCCTTCCTTATCATTTGTGTGTTCACTGGAGTAGCACTTTTAATTTCCTTCAAAAACTTTTCCTTTGCTTTCACAACTTGGCTAACTGGTACAAGAGGCCTAGCTTCTGGCCTGTCTCAGCTTTTGACTTAAAGTGAAAAACGTGAGACACTTCCTTTCACTTGAACACTCAGAGGCCATTGTAGCACGGTTATTAACTGGCATAATTTCAGTATCGTGTCTCAGGGAATAGGGAGGCCTGCGGAGAAGGAGAGAGATGAGAGAATGGCAGGTAGGTAAAGCAGTCAGAACATACATATTTATGAATTAAGTTTATTGTCTTTTATGGGCATGGTTTGTGGTGACCCAAAACAATTACAATAGTAATATCAAAGATCACTGATTACAGATGACTATAACAAATTTAATAACAGTGAAAGTTTGAAATATTGAATCACCACAATGTGACAGAGACATGAAGTTTGAAATATTGAATCACCAAAATGTGACAGAGAGACATGAAGTGAGCAATTGATGTTGAAAAAATGGTGCTGATAGACTTGCTCAGTGTTGCCACAAACCTGCAATTTGTACAGAACGCTCTATCTGTGAAGAGCATTAAATCGAAGCACAGTAAAGTGAAGTATTCCTGTAATTCAAGAATCTTACAGCAATATACTTAGATTTTCCTCTTCCCTTCCTTTGTGCTATTGTTATCTTAGATTTTAATTCTATAGATGCTATAAACCCTACATACATTGTTATTATTATTTTTGTTTTAAATAGTCAATTATCTTTAAAATTTTTTTCAAATGAGAAAAAAGGTCTTTTGTATTTATCCACATATTGACTTTCTGGCACTCTTCATTCCTTTGTGTAGATCCAAGTTTCCATCTGGTATTATTTCTTTCATAGGGATCATTTTCTGTAGTTCTTTGTGGTAATCTCAATTATTGGCAGTCATAGCTCACAATTTGAAAAATTTTGTATAATACATTGTACATGCTCAGTTTTAACTAATAATTAGCCAGTATTATGGCTGGGGAAGGGGAATATTATGGGGTGTTTTTTTTTGTTATCTTTGTAAGTTTTCCCTGTTTTTTAATTTGTTTTTTATTTTTGTGTTTATTTTTCATCACATTAGAAGCTCCCATCAAGACTGAAGCAGACATTCTGGCAGAAGACCAGGTTCTTCATAGCAGTACTCCTAAGAAACCAAGTCAAGATGTTAAAGCAACTGTTAGAAATTTCTCAGAAGCCAAGTATGAGAGCCAAAAGAAAAGTTTCAAAAACACAAATCCTAAGAGGAAAAAAAATTATCGCAATTATCAAACATTATTTGAACCAAGAACACACCATCCATATCTCCTGGAAATGGTAAGTGATTTTTCTTTATGTTCTGATCTTTGTGTTCTTCTTGTGTCTTGAAGATAGAGCTCCTGGGCTTGTGTGTGTGTATTTTAAGGTTTCCAGAGACATATGCTCCTTGAAGAGTTATCTGTGTATCTTAATTCTGAAGCTGCATTTGAAATATAGCTGATATTTGGTAAATGTAGAATAATTACAATTTTCAAAACTGCTTAAAATAAAGGCATCTAGGTTTAAGTGGTTGGTAAAGAAATAGGTATTGAAGTGTACTGACCTTTATAAAGTTTTCCTATTGAGAGCACAGCTAAATACAGTGCAGGCTGAAGGGAGAGAAAGGGTTTTATGTTTATTCTGTGCATTATTGGCTTTATTCTCAGCATGATGTGCTCAAAAATTTATGATCTTTCTTCAAATTGTAAAGAAGCAATGCCTCTTTTGATTCTAAGTGATGGACACGAAGCTGTTCAAAGATCCAAAACTTTCATTTCTAAGAGTGATAGAAATACTCTGAAATTTTCAGTGGAATTGTAAAACTATCTATTGGCATTCTGTGCAAAGTCTGATTTTGCCTGGTCAGATATATGCTTCTGCTGTAGCTGAAGTGTTCTGTGACTACACTCTATGACATGTTGTAATACATGTAGACACAGTTGCTTCTTAATAAAAATTGATCTGAAATGTACTCTGTTTTGTAAATTTTGGTGCTATATAAAGTAAATTGCATTTTTTTAATGTTTACCTTATAAGTGGTATATTAAATCATCTTTCCACTGAAAGGTCCTGTGTGGGTGTTTCTGAACTACATTAATGACATCAGAAGTAAAATGAGTAGTTACATTAAATCTTTTTGGCGAATCACATATAATTCCTTGGTTATGTATTCTAGATACCAGGGATTTTCAGCTTTCTTTCAGTTACAGTAAACACAAAAATGGGAAGTTCTGAAAGACCAGCAGTGTTAGGATTTTTTACTGCTAGTTTCATTATTACTATATTTACCATATCTCCTTACCACTTTCTGTACTGTTTATATAGATTTGGGTTTAGGAGGATCCTGTTTGACATGATTTTTAGATTTAAAGAATTATAGACTTTTAAACCTATTTTTCCTGTCCTTTGCTTGATAGTCCTAGAGAGGATCTCAAATGTGAACATTTGTGCTTAAGCTAGATAGTTTTGGTTAAAAGGAAATATTCTTGCATTGTGTTTTAGGAAAATAATTAGTAAATATAATACACATCTTTATTGTTCTGTGTTCTTTATATAGAGAAGGCACACATGCTATTTTAGATGGTGTTTCTTGGATATATTTTATTTACCAGCTAATCTTTTTATTTATCATTTTTTAGCTTTTAGCTCCAGACATTCGACATGAAAGAAATGTGATTTTGCAGTGTGTTCGGTACATCATTAAAAAAGACTTTTTTGGACTTAATACTACTTCTGCAAAAACTAAAGATGAATAGGTGTCTGGTGTTTTAGTACACATATCTGAAGCATGTAAAATAGTAACATCTTCAAGTTTGTGGAGGAAAACCTTTTCTTTTTTTTAAACTGGATTAGTAATTAAATTGTAAGCCTCATGGGCTATTATGTAGGATTTTCAAGTCTTTCCTTTGACTCTATACAAATAAATACATAACTGATTTTTAAGACTGTGTCTGTATTGTTGGGATCATGCATAATATTTGCTGGCAGAATTCTACTTTTTATTTGTGTTTATTGCTGTCATGTAAGGAAGTCTGCCCTTGGGCCAGTTAAGAATTGAAGGTACTGGTTTAGGGGTAAAGAAAAAAATTTAAAAAAATTTTAATTCAGCTGAGCAGAGCTATAGGTTTGGGAGAGAAATACAGTCATTTTGTTTTTAATACGGGAGAGGAAGAGTCATTCTTTAACTTCAGCAAAGGGGGATGTTTTAGACATAAACAAAAAGAGCAAATTAATACAATGAGAAGGTCTTGCAATTTTAATTTTCACTGTTTATTTCAAAGGACATGTTGAAATTCACCTATTGGCATTTAAGTAGCACAAATATTGATCATTTGAAACATTACGGATCTGGCCTCTATGTGTGTTTCAATTCAGTTGAAGTGCTTCTTTTTGGTATGGTTCAGAATTGGACCTTTTAAAAAATTTTTCCTTTGAAAAAGTATGTAAAGTATAGTACTTGATGAGGTTCAATTAGTTTCTTATAGCATAAACAGTAGTTTGTGAAATCATGGTACCTGAGTTTTAAATAATTAAAATTTGTCCTGTAAAGATAGTAATTGAGCCTTCTAAAAATGTTGTTTTTTTTTTTTTTTTTTAATTTTTTTGCGGTACGCGGGCCTCTCTCACTGTCGTGGCCTCTCCCGTTGCGGAGCACAGGCTCCAGACGTGCAGGCGCAGCGGCCACGGCTCACGGGCCCAGCTGCTCCGCGGCATGTGGGATCCTCCTGGACCGGGGCACAAACCCGTGTCCCCTGCATCGGCAGGCAGACTCTCAATCACTGTGCCACCAGGGAAGCCCTAAAAATGTTTTAAATAAATAGCTGCTAAGATCTTTTTATCTTTGGTTCTGGTCTTATGTTCTAGTCATTTGTGCTAGCTAGTGCTAGAGCTCTACTCTTTTGACGTACAGCCAAAGGAACTAGATTTTTATAAATTAGTCTCTTGTTGTAGTTGGCAAATTAATTTTATCTGACATTGTTATTATTGAAATCCATGAATCTTGCCTTCAAGAAATAAGGCAAGAAAGCTGGTAAGCAGGTCTCTGCCCTCTTGTTCCTCTGCATCTGTAAGATGCCATCCCAAATCCTGGAACACCAGGCACGAAACACCGTGACATCACAGACCTGAGATTAAGATTCATACTGAAGCCAGTGGTTCCCAACCTGGTAACCACCATACAGACCTTTTTATTCTGCTTTACTCTATTCCTCCAGTGAGCCCCATATTTTGGAAAATTATCTGTCCAGTTCATTAATTAATTCAGTTCTTATACTACTTCAATGGATTAAAGATAGAAAAATGAATAAGGCCTTGCATTATTCAAAGATGTGACTCTTAACCCAGTTCGTCTCATCAGGATGGATGAAGTAACCAATGTTACAAACTGACTTAATATTCAAATTTTGACTGGTCTGCAGTTTTATCACAGGTTAGCATGCAAATTCCATAGGCTTTTAAATATATAAAGGAATTCACAGACTCCTAGGCTACTTTCAGAGAACCACTCTATCTCCAGGGGTGCTGACAATCACTGCTTTAAGGTATATTGTGCAATGTTTTATTTTCAATCTTTCTTGTTTCCTAATAGATGTACTTAAAACTGAAAATGCTCCTCTGAGTGCTGCGTTGGCTGTGTCTGACAGTCTTAAGCTGTGGTGACTGTTGTTTATTTCTAGTGCGTAATTTCAGATTCAGTGGCCTTTATATTTAAACCAGGAATTACTTAATGTGTTTAAAATTTCCAAGCAGATAGAGTGTAACCTGTATGGTTTCTACTTTATGGAATGCATAGTCAATATCTGTAAATATTCTATGAGTTATGGCGGGGGAGGGGTGACTTGCCTGTTCTTTTTTGGATTCAACTGGTTAATTGTCAGACCTTCTACATTCTTATTGTCCATTTAATGAATTGATTTCTGAGATGTGAAAGCATTATGTGACTGTTGGTGAGCTGTGCCTTTTATAACTGAGATATTCTCTTTTGTCCTTAATACTTTCTGCATTGGCTCCTATTTTCCCCAATTAATGTAGTCAAAACAGCTTTAGGGAAGTTCAGTCTAAGAGTTTCTGGGAAGTTTAATCCATTCATGTTAATTGAAATTGTTGAAATGTTTGGACTATTCCTACCATCGTATTTTGTATTTTCTGAATATCCTGCTTGTTTTTATTTTACCATTTTATTGGCTTGATTGATTGTTGGTTTTTTTTCTCCTTGTTTTTCCTCTTAGTGCTTTAGAAATAATTTAACCTATTGTTGTTCCTTTAAGGGTTACCTCTTTTCTCTATATTTACAGTTAATCAGTAGCCATATTTTTCACCCATCTCCCAATTAAGTCAGTTACCTTAGCATTCTGTCACTTCCCCACCTGGACCTCTTCTCCTGGTGTAATCATGTGAGATTTGTTTTAGATTAATCTCTATTATCTTGGTCTGTGTGTGTGTTTGTGTCTTGATATTATGCATCATTATTTAGACAGCTATAAGTTTCACTGTTTCCTTCTCACTGCTTTTTCTTTCATCCCAGGGTTAGTTTTTTGGTTTACTGCAGCATATCATCAAGTAATTAAATGTTGAATCCTCATTTCAATTTAAAAAAAAGTTTAGGGTGTTAGTTTCAAAATCATTTCCCTTCAGAATTTTGAAGCTATAACATGATTGCTAGCATCCAGTATTGCTTCTTAAAAGTCAGACACCAGTCTGATTCTCTCTCTTTATTTATTGGTAAAAACTTATTTTTTCCCCCTCATGAAAAACTTTCAGGGTTTTCTTTTTATGCTTGGAGTCCTAAAATTTCACCAGTAATGCACCCAGGTATGTGGGATATAATATATGTCATTCATTCTGCTTACCTAATGGTCCTTTCACTCTGAAGAATTGTACCATTCTTAGACTAAGGGCAATTTCTAAAATGATTTCTTTATTTTCTTTCCATTTTGTCTTTTTTTTTTCTAGACTTCTTATCAAGTGAATATGGGACCTCCTGACTTGATCCTGTCACTGGATTTATATAATTTGTCTTGGTCTTTTTGCTCTATTCTGAAAGATTTCTTCAAATGTTATCCTCCAGATCACTAATTCCCTCTTCAAGCATGTCCATTACATCATTTAGCTTTTCTGTTTAGTTTTTAAGTTTAGTAATTTGTTTTTAAATAGTCAAGATTGCTTTCGTGTTCTAATTGCTTTTTTCAAAGGTGTAGTACCCTTACATTTCTAAAGATATCAATTAGAATTTTCATGTTATTTTCTATTCCTTGAATTTGTTTTCCCCATTGATTGTCAGTTGTTCTGTTTGTTCAATTTACTAATTATCTTTATCACTATTTGTTGTCCTTAAAAGATCACTCTTACATATGAAAGAGATTCACTTGATTAATGGGTTGGTAGTGGGTATGGATTTTTCCCACATTTGTAGAAGCCTTCTTTGCTCCCATAGATGTTTACCTTGACTGAGAAAAGGGAGCTTGTTCACGCAGAATTTTTAGAATACACGGATGGGGAGTGGGCAAAAGATCTAGGCTGTTGTCTGAGCCTCACTCCCATCTCTTTGCCAAAATACAAAGGGTTTTAATCTGAGGTTTAATCCTGGGCAGAACTATCTCCCACTCCCACCAACCACTTGGTTTTGGAGGTGGGCAAGGTTAGCACTTGACTATTGCAACTACAGGCCTCCAGCTTTCTGTCACTTGTGGACTCAGCTTAGAGTATCCCTGTAATTGCTTTTACCTTTCTTATTGCTGTCTCTAGGGCTGGTTTGGGCTGAGGCCTTCCTCTCTTGTTTCTTGTCAGCCTGATCAGTTTTACAGTGGTTCTCAAACTTTGGTTCATCAGAATCACTTGGAGGGCTTGTTAAAACCAGATTGCAGGGCTCTGCCCCCAAAGGTTATGAGTAAGGGGAGTGGGGATGTGTCCTGAGAATTTGCATTTCTAACAAGCTTGAGGTGATGCTGATGAGGTTTGTCTGGGGGGACCACATTTTGAAAACCATTTTATAGGAGTTTCTCAAAACCACTGGTTTCCTGATATCCTCCTTTATCTTGTATTTCTTCCCTGTTGTAAATCTTCAGTTGTTTTTACAAATATCATTTCAAGGAATTTGGAGCATATGGAGAGAGTAGTCAATCGTTTTTTTTGTTTTTAATTAATTTATTTATTTTTGGCTGTGTTGGGTCTTTGTTGCTATGTGCGGCCGTTCTCTAGTTGCAACGAGGGGGAGTTACTCTTCGCTGTGGTGCGCGGACTTCTCATTGTGGTGGCTTCTCTTGTTGCGGAGCACGGGCTCTAGGTGCACGGGCTTCACTAGTTGTAGCATGCAGACTCAGTAGTTGTGGTGCACGGGCTTAGATGTGGGATCTTCCCAGACCAGGGCTCGAACCCACGTTCCCTGCATTGGCAGGCGGATTCTTAACCACTGTGCCACCAGGGAAGCCCTGATTGTTTTAATCCAGACTTTTAATTGAATCTCTTTATTCATTATAGTCCTCAGTTTTTTGGGTAAACATCTTTGTTTAATTTTTTTTCCTCCATTTTGTGGCTTTTTTAAAAAGCATTTTATTTTGGAGAATTTCAAGCACATGTAAGAGCATATGAAGTGTAAAAAGAGAATAATGTAATGATACCCTTCTTCCCAACCATCGTGCGTGCAGCTTCAACACTTTATCAGTTTGTTGCCAATCATGTTTTCATTTACACCTCACCCATTCCAACCCACCCTACCCTACCCCACTCCACCTGAGATTATTTTGAAGCAAATGCTAAGGCATCTTATTATTTTATCCCTATATATTTTAGCATACATCTCTAGAAGATAGGAACTTAAAAAAAGATACCTATCATTACAAATTAATTCCTTGAGATCATCAACTGTCCAATCAGAAAAATTAAGTTTTTATAACTTTTTATGATAACATAGTTAAGATCATTCTTTATATTTCATGTTGTGCCTTGTTCTGTATATCAAAAGTGCCATGTTGGAAAACTATATTTTGGACATATCTAAAAGCTCAACCTATTTTTGTATTTACTATCACTAACACCTTCCTCTTTTCCATTAAAAAACAGACATTTAAATTCTCAAGTGGCCAATATATCAATATTTTAATTTAAATGTGGAAATGGTGGTGCTCTGTGCAGTAGAGCTCTCCAGTGCTGCTGGGTGCTAGGTGGTCAGTGAGTCCTGAGGGAGAGGGGAGGAGAGAGCCCCACTGATGGAACAGCCCAGGGAGGTTTTTCTTCTGATGGTTTTCTAACCTCCACAGCCCACACCCTGAATTAGCATTTGAATGTTGCCTTATTCACTTCCTTTGTCCAGTGACTGTTTGCCTCTTTTACAAGGCTGGGAATAAGCCACTTCATCTGTGGTGGAAGCGGAGCTTTGGAGGGCAGGCTTGCTCCAGAGCAGTCTCCTGTTAGCATACCTGGAGGCAGCTTGGGAGTGGCTTAGGGAACAAATTATTATTTCTTCCTCAAAACTGGAAGATCAGCTAGGTGGTTTGTGACCACCTAGAGGGGAGGCATAGGGAGGGTGGGTGGGAGGGAGGGATACGCAAGAGGGAGGAGATATGGGAACATATATATATGTGTAACTGATTCACTTTGTTATAAAGCAGAAACTAACACACCATTGTAAAGCAATTATACTCCAATAAAGATGTTAAAAAAAAAAACTGGAAGAGGAGAACATCAGTAAGTGTGAATAAACGGAGTAATAAAGAAGACAGATACTCAGAATGTACAGAGAAAAGACCCCAAATTGAAATTCTCTTCTTACAGCTGTTGCCATAGACTGTGCCCTGCAGTGCAGTGCCTCCTGTGAAACACCAGTTGTGGCTCATGCTTGGAACACTTTCTGGGTCTTATAACAGAGCAAGTGTCTTCTATCGATCTTCCGTACCCAGCCGACTTAAACAAGTCTTTGTACACACTCTGGAGAAACTATGATGTCTTCGCTTCAGGACCTCCCGCCCATTGTGTGAAGGTTTCCACATTCCAGTTTCTGGCAGCGTCATCTCTGGTTATTAGCAGCGAATGCCATCGTTTCCTGGGTCACGTATTTGCAGTTTAGTGTCTATATGTTGTTCTGATTCTTTTTATGTTTTTATTTAATTTGTGAAGCTGAACTATAGGCTTTATTTGGATTCTACTCGTTTTCCAAGAATGTCCTTTTTGATGGTTCAGTCCAGGATACCACGTTGCATTTAGTCGCTGAGTCTCTTAGTTATCTTGTTTTTAGTTGTTGTTTTTCAATGTCAAAAGTAATATGCTCATTGTAAAAATTCAAATAATCCAGTAGTATATAACTATTCCCTTCTCATATTCCCCAGAGAACCACTGTTAACTGTTTGGTGTGTATTTCCAGACATTTAAAACACATATAAGTATCTAAATATGCTTGTATAAACTTTGTGTTTAAATGGAAAAATCATAGATAATGCTTTGCAAATTTTTTCACTTGACAATATGTCACAAACATTTGTGCATGTGTATATAAATATATGCATATATATGCATGCATGTATACATATGCTTTCACTTTTTAAATCATTCCCCAATGGGGAAATTTGTTTCCAGTTTTTCTCTGAGGTTAATGATACTACCGTGAACACTACTGAGTTTACAGTGATACACACTCTGTGTGTATGGGTGTGTGTACGCACCTCTGGATACTTCTGTGGAAAAGAACGTTAGGATCAAAAATCAAATGACCTTTAAAAGGCTGTATCGAATTACATTCTTATTAAAAATATGTTTTAAAAAGGATTGAAACTTGAAATAAGAGAAGTGGATTACTTTATGCCCTTTCAGTGTCATACTAGAGCACTGGTTCTCAAAGTGTGGTCCAGGGACCTCTGGGGGTGTCTAAGACACTTTCGTGGAAGCTATGATATTGAAACTATTTTCCTAATCCTAAGACATTATTTGCCTTTTTCACTCTCATTTCTTTTATGAGAGTACAGTGGAGATCTCCTAAAGGCTACACAGTGTGTGATGCTGTCATCACTATGTGCTTGGCTATTCTTGTGTTTCCTAGAATTTTCTAAGGTGGTGGGTTGAGGATATGTATATGAGATTTTAGAGATTAACTCAGGTGGTTCTCAGGACTTTTACTGTATTTTTACTAGCTGTCTTTGGTTATCCCTGCTATATAGTCTCTGTAACCGCTGTAATTATTGTCATCAATAAGTTATTTTAAATCCCAGAGATTTGCAAAGCTTTAAAATGATGCCACTCAGCTCACTAATATATTTTGTATTGGAAAAATGTTATTTATGTTAATATGTAAATGGTTTATTGTTTTTAAGTGAATTAATAAGTTTAAATTTTGTTTTAATTTCTAATGCTATGAATATCAGTAGATACAACTCACATAAATAAAAGCTCTTGGATAATTTTTAGGCGTGTGACAGAGTCCTGAGACATGTTTGGGAAACCACTGTACTAGAGTATTGTCTAACAAACAATGCTAGATGCTGACGTTTAACTGCCACTTTTTTTTGGCTGCGTTGGGTTTTTGTTGCTGCACGTGGGCTTTCTCTAGTTGTGGTGAGCGGGGGCTACTCTTCGTTTTGGTGGCTTCTCTTGTTGCGGAGCATGGGCTCTAGGTGCGCGGGCTTCAGTAGTTGCAGCACATGGGCTCAGTAGTTGTGGTGCACGGGCTTAGTTGCTCCGCGGCATGTGGGATCTTCCTGGACCAGGGCTCGAACCCGTGTCCCCTGCATTGGCAGGTGGATTCCTAACCACTGCGCCACCAGGGAAGTCCTAACTGCCACTTTTTGTTTGTGATTGATTATGGCCCAGACTCCGTACAGCCGGATGTTAACTTGCACATTATTGATAAGCTGCAAGTGATCTCTATTTGGTTGGTGGAGTGACATGCTATTTTTCTCTAGCAGAAAGGACGTTACAGTTGTTTAGCCTTGTAGGACATTAACCACTTTAGCATCTAACTTTGTGACCTTATTCCCACATTCTTTTCTGGTATCCTCTTTTGTCACCCTTCAGGGTCCTTTGGTAATAAGTTAAACCTTTGTTTTTACCCGTGCTTTACTGTGTTATGTTTCCAACTTTTTGAAATTTTATTCTTTGACACGTACATGGGAATTTACCAGTGTATTACAGACCTTTTTACTAGTTTTGCTGATACGTGAAATGTGCCAGTATGTAAGACTTAAAGACTTCAAAGTTTAAAAAAAAAAGTAAACATTTCGTCCTAGTTCGGTTGAGGCTTACCGTTCAGGTGCGTGAGAAGGATGTGAGACTGTAAGAAGGACTGGGTGGTGCGCAGGCTTCTGTCTCCATACCCCTCATGGCACTGGTTGGGGAGGTACGTGTGCCTTTCCTTGGAACCCTCCTACCCCTAGAGGCGGTCCTCTCACTGCGGTAGTGGAGTGGTCCCCAGTGTTGGGCCTTTCAAATATAACATAGGTTATACCTCGATGACCTTTTTGAGGGACAAGAACATCCAACAAACAGCAGATACAGTAATTTTGTTAGTCTGTCAGGTGAGAGAATGGCTTTCTTTCCCCTGACATTAGTGAAGCTAAGCCTTTTTTTGGCCATTGTATTCTGTGAATTACCTGTTCTAGTACTTTATTTTCCTGTTGGTTGCTTGTACATTTTCGTTTTGATTTGTACAGACACTCCGTTATGGATCTCAATCTTTTGTTAATATTTCAATCTCTTGCTAGTATTTTAATTTGGGGAAGTTTGATCTATTGCTTTTTCTTTGATGGCTTTGGGGCTCCGTGTCATACAAAAATATATTTTTTCTTGTAATATATGTTTGTGATATTATATTTTGGTCTTTATTTTGTGTGTAGTATGAGATAGGAATTTGTTACTTAAAAAAAATTCCCTATTCTATAGAACTACAGAGGAGGAACTTAAGACTTTTTTTTTTTTTTGCTCTCATCCCTTTATTCTTACAGTTAAAATGGTTTACCTTCTTGATACTGCCTTCTACATTTGGGGCTCTACAGAAGGGTTTCTGTTTTTCTTTTCTTTGAAGATGATACTGTATAATAGGAAACAATCTATTATTATTAACTTTACAGTTAGATATTTCTTTTTAATATCTTCAAAGGCAGAGTTATTTAATCAAGGCTACCTTTTTTCCTTCCTGTGCTCTTTTCTCCATTTTCTTAAAACTACTGAAATTTCTTCCTTTTTGTTTTTTGGCTGCATGGCAGGTGGGATCTTAGTTCCCTGACCAGAGATCAAACCCACGTCCCCTGCAGTGGAAGTGCAGAGTCTTAACCACTGGACTGCCAGGGAAGTCCCACTTCTTTGTTTTATTGGAATGGTAGCAGCAGCCAGTTCACAAATTCTGGTTTTACACAATCAAAGATTGCTGACCCTAACCACTAAACTATCTGAAGATAACCAGTACTTGGGGCCTTTTTTTATGTTACAGTAACCACTCATTTTTTTGTCCCTTCTCATGGGACTGTGACCTTCTTATATCTTGAGGGAAGTCAGTCATATATCATTGTCTTGCTTGAGTGTTTCTGAGACATATAAAATTACCTACAGTACACCAGTCAATATTATTTGCAGATGAACTGCATAAATCCCAGGATATGGAAGAATTTTAAGATTCTTGAGAATTCTGTTGCTTGAAAATAAATCCAGGATGACATTTATGGTTTCAGCTCTGGAAATACTTTCTGGTTTTTGTTTTTAGACAATATTGTCTCAATTCTTTCCATATTTATTTTTATGTTTATTTAAAACAATGCCAAATCACTATGATAGAAATCTATTTCCTTGCAGAAGCAGGAAAAAAAAAAAAAGCTCTGAATTAGATGCATATTTGTGTTACAAGGCTGGGCACTTTTCTGTTGAATATTTTGGAACTTGGGGACATATTCAAGAACAGGTATTTTGGCCACAACTAAAATAACAAGGTTTCAATTTGGTAAGCACTTATTGGATCTCATATGGTTTTTGGTGGATATGATATATGAGACTGTGACAAGGAGACATTCATCAAAATAAGAAATCTCTGAAAGGTACTGTTTTAAAATCAAAGAGCTGAGAAGATAGAAGATTATCAGTCAAATTATATACGGAGGGACTTCCCTCGTGGCACAGTGGTTAAGAATCCGCCTGCCAATGGAGGGGACACGGGTTCGAGCCCTGGTCCGGGAAGATCCCACATGCTGTGGAGCAACTAAGCCCGCACGCCGCAACTACTGAGCCTGCGCTCAAGAGCCTGTGAGCCACAACTACTGATCCCATGGCCGCAACTACTTAAGCCCACACGCCTAGAGCCTGTGCTCCTCAACAAGAGAAGCCACCGCAATGAGAAGCCGCTGCACTGCAATGAAGAATAGCCCCCGCTCGCCGCAACTAGAGAAAGCCTGCGCACAGCAACGAAGACCCAGCGCAGCCAAAAATAGATAAATAAAATAAATAAATTTATTAAAAAAAATATTATGTACTGAGTCTGGTTTGTAGAGCTTGTGGTGCTTATTGTCTTTAATTACCTAGCAAGGAAAAATGGCATTTGAAAATTAATTGCTCACCGTGTTAGATACTGTATTCCTTTGATGTAGACCAGTGGCTCCCACACCAGGCTGATCATCTGAATACAGGTTCCCACCCTGAAATTCTGATTTTTGTAGATATGGTGGTATAGCCCAGGAATGTTTTAACAAGTTCCTCAGGTGATTGGTATGGTCTGACAGGTTTGGAAACCTCTGATGTAGACCATTGTGTGTGCATTAGAAGCCCCTGCAGGATGTCTTGCTTGTTCAAATACAGATTGCTGGGTCTACCTCCCAAGTTTCTGACTCATAGGTCTTCGGTGGGTCCTAGGATTTGCAATTCTATTAAGTTCCCAGGAGCTGGTGCTGTTGCTGCTACTGGCCCAGGGACCACACTTTGGGTACTACTGACATGGACAATCCCCAAGGCTCCCCAGTCCCCGACTGGTCAAGCTCAACAAGGAAACAACAAACTGTATTCTATGGCAAGGTTCTCGGTTTCTGTGGCTCAAGTTTTGCATTTCTTTTTCATGTTCTACTTGGTCATTTTTACCCTTTGTAGTGAGCATTAACCGATGAGCCTCTGTCCCTAAGGAAAGTTTTGAGTGGGAAGAAGATGATGTTTGCTGACTAGGGTGGCTTGGTATTGGAATGGAAATAGCCCAGGCATTGTGTAAAGCTGGGCTAAAGTCCCCATTCTTTGACCCTGGTTTTATTGTGACCTTGGGCAGGTCACCTGATCTCTCTGCTCTCCAGCCATAGAGCTCCAGCCATACTTCCTCCTGCCAGGAGGCCTTTACTCCTCTCCCTGCGTGGAAAGCTCTTCCCTTTCTTCTAACATTTTGTTATTGCTTGTTTCAGCTTGGACCTCTGCTCAGTCCTCACTTCCTCAGGAAAGCCTTCCCTGACCTCCCCAAGTAGGTGAGGTCCTCCCTTTTTACACACTCACACCATGTACCTGCCTTCCTCAGCATTGCCAAAGTTGCAGTTTTATATTTACTTGTGTGATCATTTGATTTGTCTCTCTTCACTAGACTGTAAGCTCTGGGACTTAAACTATAAAAAAAAATTATCAGTTTGTGTTTTCTATTGTGTTTGAGCTGCAAATACTGTGCCTGGCACATAAGGAGTTGAATGAATGGCAATGAATGGGGTCACGTTATACAGAAAGGCAAAGGCAGGGTAGGCATTCCAAAACTGGCTGCTTTCCTGCCTGTGGATTTCTAGAAGACACCCTGTTATTCTTATAATAAGTTCTTTATTTTGCACAAATGTACTCAGTTTTGGTTATTTGCCAGAGCCCTGACAGTACGACTACTGTTTATTGTTTGCTTCCTATATAAGTCAGGCATCAGCTATGATCTCACATTTGACATTGATCTAGGAGGTCAAGAATCTTAGTCTACTAATACCTAGGGCATTACTTTCTCCTAAGATTCTAAGAACCAATGTGTACTGTAAAGATATTTATAGATAGAAGATAGATTTCCTTAGCACTATATTGAGGAAAAACAGCAGAAAGCAATTTTATGCTCAAACTAGATCTCTAAGGTGGTCTTTGAGATTGAGGATGGGTGGTACCAAGGGAGAGTAAGGTAATTTCCAGCTACAGTAGTCCCCTCTTTTCCACTGTTTCACTTTCTGCAGTTTCAGTTACCTGTGGTCAACCACAGTCCAAACATATTAAATGAAAAATTCCAGAAATAAATAATTCATAAGTTTTAAATTGTGCAGTGCTCTGAGTAGTGCGAAGAAATCTCATGCTGTCTCACTTTGTCCTGGCCTGGACAAGAATCTCACATCATCACAAGAAGAAGGGTAAGTACGGTACAGTAAGATACTTCGAGAGAAAGACCAAATTCACATAAGTTTTATTACAGTTATTGTTATAATTGTTATATTTTATTATTCGTTATTGTTGTTAATCCTCTTACTGTGCCTAATTCATAAATTAAACTTTATCATAGGTATGCATATAGAGGAAAAAACATAGTATTTATGGGGTTTCGTACTATCCACGGTTTCAGGTGTCCACTGGGGATCTTGGAACACATCCCCCCGTGGATAAGCGGGGACTACTTTACTTGCAAATATGACTGTCCTCTCTATATAGTTAAATCTCATAATGGGTAACATCCAGACAAGGCATTCACTTTACAGGGACAGGATGGTTTAGTTACTGGCCAGAAGAAGACTTGACTAACAATATTTATATATCCAACTTACTTCTGTGTCAATGAGAAAAGGGATCAGTATCCTGTAATTTAGAGAAATCTAGATTCAGAGAGACATAATGTCACTAAATAAGAAAGGGGGACCCTGGCCCAAAGACTCAACTCTTCTAGGTCCTGTAGATAGATCTCTGGTGTGGAAATGGAAGCAATTCAATTATCCAACTAACTGTCTTTGCTCTATGTTTATATGCAAGCTTCAGATAAATGTTGGGAGACAGTTCTCCTAGGGTCTCTTGTGTTTCCTTTTTTCTGGACTGTCTTTTCAAGAATCTTTCTATAGCAATCAGCCTTGAAAATAGATGTTGTCTCTCTAGAGCATAGGGCCGACATGCTCACTGCACATTATAAAAGATTCAGAGACTGATTTGATTTGATTTTATTTGCTGACATAGTCAATTCTGAATCTTTCAAACTGAGGACCAGTCCCTGCCCTTGGAGCATGAATTAATAGAGATAAATAAAGACCTCTTGGAAAATAGCAACCAGTACCTGTGTTCTTTTTTCATAAATTTATTTATTTATTTTTGGCTGCGTTGGGTCTTCGTTGCTGCACGCGGGCTTTCTCTAGCTGCGGCGAGCGGGGGCTACTCTTTGTTACGGTGCGCGGGCTTCTCGTTGTGGTGGCCTTTCGTTGCGGGGCATGGGATCTAGGCACATGGGCTTCACTAGTTGTGGTTCGTTGGCTCAGTGGTTGTGGCTCAGGAACTTAGTTGCTCCCCGGCATGTGGGATCTTCCCAGGCCAGGGCTCGAACCCGTGTCCCCTGCATCGGCAGGTGGATTCTTAACCACTGAGCCACCAGGGAAGTCCGGCACCTGTGCTCTTAAAGAAGTGTTGATATGAAATCAGGCTGAATGAGTTCCTTTATTGGACTTGTATCAGAGTCCAATCAGGAGACAGAAACCATAGCAGGTGTTTTAATAGGGAACTTAATATAAAGAGTTGTTTATATTAGGGAAGAAAAACAGGTATTAGGGAAGAAAAAAGGCAAAGACGGGACACAGCTGTTGCAGAGGTGAGAATTATAGGAAATAGTGATCACCCCGAGGCTTGGGATAACACAAGTAAGAGGCTGGGATTTTCTGAAACTTAGAACCTTGGAGCAGGGCCCTGACTCAGACCTCTGGGCTGGAGGACATCCTACTTTGTTGGTACCGGTTCCTCAAAAGCTTAAAGGGGGTGCTTCCCTTCTGTGCTCCGCAGCGGGAGAGGCCACAGCAGTGAGAGGCCCGCGTACCGCAAAAAAAAAAAAAAAAAGCTTAAAGGGGAGACTGTGGAGCTGGCACTCACACCTCTGGTGAGGGGGTGCTGGTGTCCATGCTAGTGTCTCTGAGCAGGGAGCGGAGGAGCTGCTCATGCTGGTTCGGAAGGAACTGCTGCGCCTGGAACCAACAGCTAGGATGAGTTTTGGTGCGGTCGTGGTCAGGCTCAGGAACTGGAAGCAAACAGCTTCATAGTCTCCCTCGAGTGCCCCCTGTTGACAGAACCAAACGGGGAGCCAGCTGGTGAAGGGAGCGCAGCTACAGAGTGATGGCCCAGCATCATAGAGCACAGGAGAGAAATAACCAGCACAGGAGAGAAATAACCAGCACAGGAGAGAAATAACCAGCACAGGATTTTTTGAGGTACTAGGTCCCCTCGGACGCGCAGGCTCAGCGGCCATGGCTCACGGGCCCAGCCGCTCCGCGGCATGTGGGATCTTCCCAGACCGGGACACGAACCCATGTGTCTTGCATCGGCAGGCGGACTCTCAACCACTGCGCCACCAGGGAAGCCCCAGCGCAGGATTTTAAAAAGCCTGTTTGACTAGAGTTTAGGAGGCAGGAGGAGGGAATTCGTTTCCTGGGGGCAACTGGGCAATTGCCCGAGGAGTCTCCAGCATTATCTTGAACTTAATATCTTTCTTTCGGTCAGGGAAGGGAGTAGCCAAGGACAGCTGACTTGGAAATCCTGTATTATTACTTGGTAGCATGGGCAATTACCTGGCCTATTTTGTGGGCTGCATTAGGTGGAGGCAGGAAGAAACATATTCATATGATCCAGGGAGACAGGCTCATTGGCAACTTTATTAGATTACATATGATTTTATGGGCTTGTCATAGAGCTTGTGCAAATTCCCATGTCTGACCCACACCCTGATAATGACTCATATCTTTTAAGAGATAGAACACCGCAGAGGTTCGATTATATCTCACCCATAACTTGTGGTCCACATGACTTCATTTTATATGAGCTGATTTATAAAACGGGAAGCGGGACTTCCCTGGTAGCCCAGTGGGTAAGACTCCACGCTCCCAGTGCAGGGGGCCCAGGTTCGATCCCTGGTTGGGGAACTAGATCCCGCACACATGCTGCAACTAAGAGTCTGCATGCCGCACCTAAAGATCCCAGGGGCCATTTGTATCCTTTCTGGTCCTTAACTGAGTTCCAGGGAAGTGATGGGTTTCTGTATCCAAGGGAGGATTTCAGAGAAGATAAAGAGAACAGGGAGCAAAAGGTCAGAACTTACAAAATTAACAGAGTAGTTTTATACTTTTAAGATTTGGTGTTTACAAATAATGGCTCTCCTGACTGTTCTTTTAGAAGCCAGAATTTAAGTGAGAATTTAATCAGTATCTGGGTAAATAGGTATATGTAATAACTTTACTACTCAAACAGTGGGGAAACTTTTTTTTCCAAAAATAGAGGATGCACATGTTTCTGAAATGCCTTTACTATGTTTCTAAATTTAAAAAGAAGGAGGGCCGGGGAGAGAAAGACACCACCTGGGGTCAAGCAGGTTACCTGGAACTCTTCTGACCAGTTGACTGGAATTGCTCTCTGCTTTCCTAAAGCATAGCTTGGGTCACCAAGCATCAGAACCATTTACTAAGCACCTCTCTGCTGTGGCACTATTCTGGGCCCTGGACGGTCTTGGGAGACGAACAAGGTCACTGATATTTATGTTAATACCGTACAATAAGTATGCGTGCCTGTCAATAAATAAATGACATGTGAACACGGCAGAGAGAGAAGGGGAACTGGTGCATTCTGGGGAGGCCCTTCATCAGAGACTGCCCTGCGGGTGATGGCAAAGTGGTTTGGAGTGCAAAGGAGAGCCTTGATCAAACAGGCAAGGTAGGAGAGATGTTTCAGAGAGGACGAAGGGAAGAGCCCCTGTTGCTGGGCCACGTGTGGGGAGCCCAGTCCAGCGAGAGGAAGGAAGGAGTGAGGAGAAGCTGGATTATGTGCCTTGGCCTGAAGAGAAGCTTCACAACTATGAGACACGGCTAACCCTCTTGGGAATGAGAGACTGAGTGTGTAAATGGACGGTGGCCAGGCCACAGATAAACACAGAACTCTGACCCGCAGCCTGAAGCAGCCTGCCCGGGAAACCCACCCGTGGTCTACACTTAAACTACCCAGGAAGCCAGCCAGGCTTGTAGGGAGTCCGTCTGCTATCTCTAGTAAGAACCCAGGAGGCTAAATAGCTTCTGAAGCAATCAGCCCACATGACCGGGACTTGATTAATAACTGACAGCTGCCCTATTTCGTCTCCACGCCCAACAAAGAACCAATCAGAGAAATCCAAATATTCACCCCTCCACAATCACATAGGATGCTCTGCCTCTAGTCAGCCTGACTCCAGCTTCCCCAGGCCAACAGCTTCAATCAGGGCAGACCTCCTGCAGCCGTCCGGTGCCTATGAAACTTTCCCACTTCCCTGCCTGCCTTTGAGTCTCTGCCCAAGTGCTCGTGACAGTGGCTGACTTCTTTGCTATAGCAAGCTCTGAACAAAGAGCTTTTGTTTTTCTCATTTGCTTGGTCTTCATTTATTCCACAGGAGAATTGCTGCTGCTGGTTCTGATTTGTCTGCTGTATAGCTTCCCCCATGCATTTCTGTTTCTACTTTAACGAGCACTGTTTGGCCTTTGCTCAGAATTTTGCCCAGAGAAATATCAGAAAAAGATAGATTCACAGCAATGCCAATGGGTATCTGCTTTTTGAGGGTCACTAGGAAATGGTGTTGAGAGTTTCCTTTTAGGTAGAGTGGAAAGAACAGGGGCTTCAGTGGAACAGGCAGTGGGTGGGAGAGAGTGCTGTCCTGATGTAGTCTGAATAGCTTTTTAATTTTAAGGGGACATTGCTAAGGGAATATTCAGCTCTTCTTGGATCAGTCATTAGTAGTTGACTTACCCTGCACTCAGGAAGTATTACAGCCTAGTCCTCTTTATAAAAGTTTTATTATCCTGAGAATGGCTCGGGAAGAAAGATATTATTATTGTTCAGCAGTATCTAATTGTTGGGAACTGTCTATCAGCTGCTTGGAAGTTAATGTTCTACTGAATGCCCCCTCCAAAAATCACGTTTTCTTAAAGGTTTGGGACAATACTTAGTTCAGCTGCTTTCTAATTTGCTGAGTCTTGGCCATTACATCTAATGGGAAATCATAATATACTGACTGTAAGATAAATTCCCCAGTTTGTTTTTGATTTTTTTTTTTTTTACAACTCTAACATGTGCATTGCTAAAAGCTATGGTCCCAGCCTTCAGATGTTTGAGTCAAAGCTGCCTCTCTTCTTGGCAACAGTAAGTTAACTGGCAACACAGGTTCTGTGAACAGCGAGTGGTATTACTCTGAGGCTGATGAGAAATCTTTTTGCCTTCCTTATGCCCTATCATCACAGAAGTATTTTATATGCCGTGGTTGTGGAGCCAGCTATGATTACGGCCTGGACAAATGAAGTGGGAAATTAAAATTCGATGTGGAATCCTGATTTGCAACATCCAAGTTCCCCGGGTTGCATGCCAAGGCTTCTCTGTTGCCCCAGCCTAACTCTTCAGCATTACCTTCCTCTAGGAACCCCCATTCCAGGCACGCTGGTCTGTGCAGTACCCCTACCACATGTCTTGTATGTACCTGCTTCCGGAGTTTTGCTCCTGTTACCTCACAACTGGGCTCTCCCCACCACTACACTTACCAAAGTTTCCTCATTTTTTTTTTTTTTTTTTTTTTTGCGGTACATAGGCCTCTCACTGTTGTGGCCTCTCCCGTCGCGGAGCATAGGCTTCGGATGCGCAGGCTCAGCGGCCATGGCTTACGGGCCCAGACGCTCCGCGGCATGTGGGATCCTCCGGGTCACGAACCCGTGTCCCCTGCATCGGCAGGCAGACTCTCAACCACTGCGCCACCAGGGAATCCCCCTCCTCATTTTTAAAAGCCCAGCTCACACCCTACCTCCTCCTTGACATTTCTGTGATTGCCCTTATCAGAAGTGACCTTTTTCCTCTTAATTCTTACAGCGGTTGCTGTCCATATCGCTCAGAGTGCCCTTCAGTGCAGTCCTCTGTCTTCATTCGTTCATTTGGCCGACAGATATTTACTGAATGCCCACACTAAATTCCAAGTTTTGTTCAAGGCAGGGGAGACAGCCGTGAACAAAACAGCAGAAATGTTTTCTGGTAGGAAAGACAGATAACGAGCAAGGCAAATACGTAAAGTACATAGTAGATCAAGTGTCACTAAGTGCTGAGGAGAAAACGTAAATCCGGAAAAGGCAGGTTACTGAAATTTCAGCTGGGTGGACAGAGAAGGTGCCGTTGAGATGATAATTTCTAAAGGACCTGAAGGAGGTGAGGGAGCAAGCCATGAACATGTTCCCTCCATCTGGAAAGCTCTTCCCTCCCCACTCAGTGCAGAGGCCCTGAGGTGGGAGCATATCTAGAGGATTTGAAGAATGGCAGGAGAGTAGTGTGGCTGGAGCCCCGTGCACGGGGGTAGGGGTACAATTAGTGGGATGGGGTAGGGCCTTGTAGATCATCGCTGGGACTTGTGATTCTATTCTGTGTGGTGAGACGGGTGGTGTTGAGGGTTTTGAAGAGTTAAGGGACGTGATCTGATTTGTTTTTAAAGAATCTCTCTAGCTGTAGTGTTGAGAATAAGCTCTGCGGGATGGGAGAGCTTGTCGGCATTTGAGTCATCCAGGTGAGAGATGATAGTGACCAGGGCCAGAGCAATGGGGAGAAGTGATCAAGTTCTTTATGTAGTTTCATGATAGAGCCAGTTGGGTTTCCTGAGGGATTGGGTGTAGAATGAGAGAGAAAATGGAATCAAGGGTGATTCCAGGATTTTTGGTGGGAGCAACCGGAGAATGTTTCGGCCATTAATGGAAATGGGAAGACTGCAGAAGTTGCTGGTTTGGGGGAACGGAAGTGGTGGACTCTCTGGGGCTCAGTTTTAAACACGTTAAGTTTGAGATGCTCAGTAGACATCCGTGTGTAGATGTCAAGTAGGCCGTAGCTTCAGAAGGGCAGAATGTCTTAAGCCTCATGAATCTTCGTGCCTTGTTTGTTGATTCCGTGAACCAGGTAATCAACAGTGAGCAATAATTCTGAATAGAGGTTGGGGGGAAAGTTACGAGATTTCTAACCCTAGACTGTGACAGAGGGAAAACATTACTTTTGGATAACAATGAAGAAAGCGGTATTTCTGAAAATGGCTAGATGATGAGGAAGAAGGGACCAGGGGTACATCTCTGTCAGCATCTATGAAGTCTTAAATCGCGAAATGTTTATTTTCATTGGTTTAGGAAGAGCCCCAAACATCTTCACTCTGTTGAATATTCCATCTGGCCTCAGAATGCATTGTTGCTGATGGCATTATCATTATTATTATTATCAGTGACCGTCCCCTATTTTATGCAATATGTATAATAGTAGAGGCAGTTTGATATTAAGAGTTCAGATTCTGGGACAAAATGCCTGCATTTGAATCCTGCTTCTACTATTTATATGTTGTAAGATTTTTAGCAAAAAACTGAAACCTTCCTGTGTTTCAGTTTTCTAATCAGTAAAATGGTAATAATATTAATACCTATCTCATCGGGTCATTGTGAGAATTGTTAATATATTCAAGTGTTTAGAATTGTATGGCATATAAGGGAATCCTATATGCGATATTATTTTTTTATACCAAGCACTGTCTTATATACTGGGTGCCATGATGAGCACTGAATTTGACATAATCCCTGGCCATGGAGCTATTGATGAAAATTGAGACAGATTATCTCCCAGGTATAGAAGAAAACGAGTTTTGAAAGCTCACTCAACTCAGAACTGCTGGTAGGAAATCCAGAAATGAATCACAAATAGTTTTAACCTTCCATACAAGGTCCAACTTGATTTGTACCTAGCACTTAAGTGGCAAAGCAAGCTAACTGAAAGTCTCAGAGGGCCATACTTTCAATATTTGGGCAACTGCCATGTGGAACAGGAAACTACAATGCTGGGCAAGTTTTCTAGGTGCCAGGCCACGGGGTACCTGGCCTTGCATAAGTCTAGAGTCTGGTCCTCCAGAAAAATGAGGAAAGCTCGTCTCTGCCCCAGGGCTGAGCAGACAGATAGGGGTGAGTTCAAATACAGTCTGACAAAGTTCTCCCTGTCTTGTGCCATCAGAGCAGAAGAAGGGAAGGTGTGGGGAGAAAGCAGTGTGTCTGTGAGGGGTGGGGGAGGACACTGGGAGACAGTGATGTGGTTCCATGTTCTATGTTGTAGTTGCTCAGAGACTGAAATTGTGGCCCACTGAGACTCTTAGTCAGTTGCTTTGCCACTTAGGTGCTGGCTGGAAACCAGGACTATTCCCCTGGGATCGACTGATTGATTGATTACTAAATGAATGAATGAATCAAGTAAGCAACCACTTAAACATTTACTGAGCATGGCTCATGTGTCAGGAAAGATACCACGCTGTGACGATATTTTTACCTGGCTGAGGAAAAGTTTCTTCTTGCCAAGAGCTGTGCCAGAAGCTGGGGAGACAACAGAATGAGACCCAGACTGTACCATCAGGGGCTTACAGTCAACCGTGGAGAGGGAAGCAGGGAAATTCATCCAGCCTGATGACTGATGGGATGGGCCCACAGAACAAGCACCTAACCCAGTTTCAGGAGTTCAAGGGTACTTGTCCTGAGTCATGGGACGAGAAGGCGATGCTAGGTTCGGGATAGAGGTGAAGGGCAGAGTTATGTAACCTAAAAAAGCCCCGAGGAAGCTCTGTTATCCCAGTGGCCTCCTGAGCTCAGATCCAATTTTAGAAATTGAACCTAGTGTTAGGCCATGAAGATTAACACACCCCAACTGGTCAGCAGGGCCAGATGCTGTTACCCAAAAGAGCTTTGAGGTTAACTTTATGCCGTAGGCTGGGTCTGTGTTGGCCGGAGCTCTCCTTGGGAGAGTGGAATTTAATTGGCACTTATTTTCGATGCCCTTATAAAGGGTGACTCCTGGGCCCACTGAAATGGAAACCATTCGTGCTCCTAAATGACTGACAAGCAGGAGACCCGAATTGCACCCACCGCTTTGGCTAATGTAGATGCCCGGCAAGTAAAATGTATTTGGGGCTTTTTTCCAGGATCAAATGTATCAAATGGTGGATGAAATGGGAGAGCTGCCCAGTGAGAGTCAGCCTTAGATGCATGGGAACAGGAATAGCGGTTCCTTGTGTCAACAAGGAGGCTTTGTGTGTGTGTGTGTGTGGGTGTGTGTGTGTGTGTGTGTGTGTAACTAAAGAAATGCAGCTCACTTACTGGCTAAACCTCAAAAATTTGTGTTTTTTTCCCCTCCTCCCAGGAACATTTTGTTCATGCTGCTGGTTAAAAAGGGGGCAGCTTTCACACAGAAGTACAGCAGGAAGTATTTAAGTTAGATAAAAGGAAGGACTACTTGGCAGAATGAGTGAGTGCAGGACTGGGTTCCCAGGGGGATTATGGAATCTGATTTTTATTCATGCAGTTTCCTATTAAATAACTTAAATAATAAGGGTGGCAAGGCATAAGCCTGCCTCACCATTTTTTTAAAGGCCTGTGCTTTGGTACTCAGAGGAGATGAACCCATAGGGCTTTATGGGGCTGAGCTGGCCTTGGAGTCAGGGTCAGATGTGGGAAGAAGGGTGGGGAGGGTACAGAGAGAGGTGGAACAAAGGGATCAGGGCAGGAAAGCATGAGGGGCCAGTGGGACAGAGACAGTAGAGTGATTGGAATGTAGTCTCTGAAGAGGGAGCACGGGAGGATAATATTAACAGGCTCTCTGCAGGCTCAGGTTATGTGAGGGCTGGATTATGGAAAGCTGGGAGGGCTTGGCCAGGGAATTTAGATTTTACTCAACAGGCAATTAGGAGCCTTTTTTTTTTCTTTCAGGTTTTTGAGCAGGAAAGGGAAATGATGGAAATTTTGCTTCAGGGATCATGGTCTTTTAGAGGTTGAAGGGAACTTAGAGTCACGTAGTTCAGTGTTTCTCAGACTCTAGTGGCATCAGAATCATTTGGTGGTGGTGGGTGTGCTTGTCAAAGTTCAGACCCTGCTCCTAGAAGTCCTCATTCAGAAGCTCCAGGTGGGGCTGGGAATCTGCAGTTAAACAAAGGCACTGGTGATCTTGGTGTCACTGGTGTAAGACCTACACTGGGAGGTCACTGCTGGCCTCCTGGGAGACGCTGTCCAAGGGGTCCAAGCAGGGAGGCCTCGGGGGAACTCACAGAGAGCCACGGAGAAAACGAGTCAGCCCTAAAACACATTCAGGCCCAGAAAGCAGGACGCTGACTTTTTTTGTTGTCTTTTTGGCTGCTTTGGGTCTTCGTTGCTGCGTGTGTGTTTTCTCTAGTTGCGGCGAGCGGGGACTACTCTTCGCTGTGGTGCGCGGGCTTCTCATTGCAGTGGCTTTCCTTGTTGTGGAGCACGGGCTCTGGGAGCACGGGGTCTAGGCGCGCAGGCTTCAGTAGTTGCATCACGCAGGCTCAGTAGTCGCGGCACACCGGCCTAGAGCGCACAGGATTCGGTAGTTGTGGCACGTGGGCTCCGTAGTTCAGGTGTGTGGGCGCCAGGGTGCGTGGGCTTCAGTAGTTGGGCACACGGGCTTATTTGCTCCGCGGTATGTGGGATCTTCCCGGACCAGGGCTTGAACCCATGTCCCCTGCATTGGCAGGCAGATTCTCAACCACTGCGCCGCCACTGGGGAAGCCCCAGAAAGCTGACTTTGGCCAGTACCGATCCAGTAGCAAGTTTTGGTCCCCCTTTCCCTTGCCCTCCCTGCGCTCCAATCTTGGAGGGCCTTGGAGCCTGGAAGGGAGGAAGGCCAAAGGAAGAAGTGAGAAGTGGGTCACACCCTCATTCCTGGACAGCAGACCCTGGCCCCGGGTCTGTTGGTAAATACTGAACCAGCACACCGCTATTCTTTAAGCAGCACACATCTCTAAGGTAAAAAGCCCTGCCTTGGAGTATCTGCCTATTTCCGTGGTGTAAATACTCTCCAGCACGGCCATCTCAGGCTACCCATGTGATGCCACGGAATGCAGGGTTAGAAAGAGAAGCTAAAATTCGATCTGGTGAGCTGCTAGGAGCCTGACCCAGCTCCCCACCGTTCCTAGCCTGAAGTCATGCCCAAGATGGGTGGTGGGGGAGAACTATCTATCCAGAATGAAGATTGAGTTGCTGAATGGGATATTGTCCCGGACTGTGCTTTGTTATTTAAAGTGACCATAGAGCTCTGTGTTACCGCTCAAGTTCTCATCCAGTGGCAGGGGAAAAATGGAACCAATTTCAGTTCGGGGATAGTAAGAGACCAAGGAAAGCTGCATTCTGGTTATATCCTAAGGATGGTGCCTGTCCAATGTATGGGTTACATGGGGAACTTTTATCTTTAAAACTGGGAAGGTACTTTTAAAAGAGAATTATCACGTGGACATACAAAACTGAAAGGTATACGTGAAATCTCTGCCCTCAGATTGAGAAGCACAGATGTAGGACAGTCTGTAGTTGTTTTGAAGAGTTTTCTTTACTGTTCCAAAACAGATGCCCCCCCAGAAGGAAGGCAGCAGCTGTCTCACTGACTGAAAAACAAGTGAAACTGTTCGAGGATGCAAAGATCGTACAGGAAGGACCCCCCGCCCCCAAAGACGCGCATAAGACCTACCTCACAGGTATACTACTAAGATTAACTGTGCAAACATACTGGCACGTGTCTGACACACAGCAGGTTTTCAGTCGGTAGGTTGTGGTTTTCCTTCAGCGACCTCATGAAGTTCCAGTGGTGCTGGATGATGTCGACTCCCTCTTCGGGAGCTTCATCCGTGTTCATATGTAAGAACCGTTTCTGTTTCCACTCTTGCTGATGAATGTCACAATGGAAGCCTTAGAGAGCCTCGGTTAGGGGAAGAGCGGGAACCTTCTAAGACCCTTTGGCCGGTGGGGAGAGAGGAGGGAGTAAACGGGAACCAGAACCAGCTTTTAAGCGGGCTCCCACGTGTTCGGCGCTCGCGAAAACAACTTCTGTGTAGTTTAAGCCGCCACGAGGCCACCGGGACCGCAGCTCTCCCACCCCGGCTGCCCGAATAACTGGCCCTTTGTGCTTCCTCATCCACGGGGCCGGTTGTAAGGCAGAAACTGTGCCCGGAGAGATGCTGCTTCCAGCCGAGACCGGGCTGGGAAACCGCGGGGACCTTCCCTCAATCACGCCTGCTGGCAATGAGGGACTTTCTCCGGTTTTTTAAAGTACGTTCACAGACCACCAACGCCTACTTTCAGTGACACGAATCCTGCCTTTTACCGTTCAGTCAACAGAACCTGGACTGTTCCGGGCTTCCAGGCAGCCCTGCCTCTTGTTTCTTGAGAGGAAAGGGAAAGTTTCTGGGGACTGGACGGGGGCTGCGTACGGCCCCGCACAGTGCGGAGGGGAGAGGGACACACCCCGGGCGCTGGGGACACCCGGGCTTGGCGGCCCAGGGGACGCGGCCCGTACGTTTCCTCAGGCGTGCGGGTCTGCCCGGCTGCACCGAGGCGGGTCTGCTGCGCTGCGAGCGGCTACCCCGCGGCTGGTCAGCGGCCGCCAGGGACCCGGCGCCCAGCCCACTCCGGCCTCTGCGGAGGCGCTTTTACGTCCTTCCAAAGGAATGTCAGTCCTTTGGTGGTCTGCCCATTTCTTGTGAGAAATTATGAATAATGACTCATCAATCTAGAATCTACACCGGTGTATACGTGGTGTCTAAAAATCAGGAGACTGGATGAGGTCATAAAAGACGCGAACGTGGAAGAAGAAGAGATTCGAGCGCCCTCCTCATAGCGCGGAAGAATAGAGGGCGGGCCGGAAGGCATCTCCGCATGCGCAGAAGCAGGTCTAACAAAGGTTGACGGAAGAGGCGGGGCGGGAGGAAGCTGAGGCTAAAGACATAATTTGTCTAGATTTGCACGGGTTGTCGTCGTTTCCCACATGGTCTAGCGGTTAGGATTCCTGGTTTTCACCCAGGCGGCCCGGGTTCGACTCCCGGTGTGGGAACTTCTGACCTTTTAGGACAAAAGAAAAGCAATTCAAACCCCCCTTAACTAGAGCGTGGGGGGACTAGATTAGTGCTTTTAGAAAACGCTGTAACCCCATTTCAGAGCAGCCAGGAGAGAATGAAGCTGGAGGGAATCAAGGTCTGCCCTAGAGCGGGCTTCGGCACACAGCCGACGCAAACCTGGTCCGCTGGCAGAAGCAGGAGGAAAGGAAGTAACTCGGAACAGTGCCAAGTTAGCTTTTGAAATAAGTCTTTAAATCTGAGGAGCAGGGAGCCAGTCGGTCCCGTGCTAAGATATATGTTTCAGCTGGTTTTTCTGCGTAATTTCTCCTTGTACTGTGAATATGGAACTAATGACCAAAAAGTGCTCTTCTGTGAAAGAAAAAGAAAAGCCATAGTGTAGGACATTATAGGGCTTTTAAGTTGCCTAAAGCCATTCCTTTGAGAAGGACAGCAAGATTTCCGGAAAAGACGTACTATTGAGGGCAGAGTAGTTCAGGGTACAATAGATTGTGTTTGTGATTCAAAGAGCTCACTAAACCAGTTATTGCGGGAGGAAGCCGGGGGGCGGTGAGGGAGGAAAAAAGAAAATTAGGTTATTACAAATATTGAAGAGTGAGGCAATGGCAAAAACAGCACTTTCTTCTCATGCCCTAACATATTTATTTGACACATTCTGTTGAAAAAACTTCAAGAATTCATGATAGGCTCAATAAGCTCTCTAGAGTTAGAAATCTTAGTACTGATGTGTGACGAGACAGTTTCCAACTGTTACCCAAATAAGTGCATCCTCTGCTGTAATCGTTTAGCTTGCTTACCTCTCCAACCATTTGCCATTAGGAAAACTCTCCAGGCATTTAGAAGCCACACTTCTTTCCCACTGGTGTTGAACGCTTTGAAGCTTCCCCAATTTGTTCCCAGACTGCCTTTAACCCTGAGAAACGGCTGTGAAAAAGACTTGGCATCCACATGACTTCGTTTGAAATTTGCTCTCTTTTTAAAGTCCTTTGGGATTTTAAGGGACACAAAAATGCCATCCTTCATGAGAAAAATACTAGGCTAAATATATGCTTATTCAAAATTCCTAAATAAAGAGCTTGGAGGAGAAATTGATCATCAGCAGGTGATCTGCATTTATTGAATCGAGTAGGACAGAATTGATAGGAAAATAAAAAACATAATAATAAGAAGTAATATTTATTGAGCATGTACTATGAACTAGGATAAATGTTTTACACGCCTTTCTCAATTTAATCCTTATTTTGTTATCAGATATTATTATTATGTCTGTATCAGCCAGGGGCCCAGTAGGAAACTGTGACATTCTTAACGGAGTTTAATAAAGGGACTATTTAGAGTTTATTTAGGGTCTAGGAAAACAACAAGGAACAATGCAGTCCTCAGGGCTCCTGGGCCTAAAATGAGTAAGGGGGGAAGTTGGCTGATGGAGAGGGCTGCCACTGAGGGGCTGTGGTTTTGGTTTTGGTTTGTCTTAAAACTTGCTTTCATATGGCAGGTGAGTTCCATTCACATGAAGGCTGTTAAATCTACCATCCTATGAATCGTTCATTTCCATAAAATAGACTTGTGGCCTCACGGATTTGACAAAAGCTTCCTTTGGATGCATAGAATAATTAAGAGATGCAGAGCATAGTAGATACTTCTATAGACATATACTTAACTAAATGAAAAGAGCTTAAGTTTGTGGGGAGATGGTTGCTCGAGTTATAGTTGGCATTTTACAGCCTTGTACTTTTGTAGAACATTTCGCAGTAATTTTCATTAATCACCTTCCTAATCAGTCTTTAGATTCACAGACTATTTGAGCTGCAAATGCCCTCTGCAGTCATTTAATGGAGCTCCTCATTTTACCCAGGAAGCATTGGGTCCCGGATTTTATGCCTCTGATTCCCTAGGACTGGATTTTAGATTGTGTTCTAGATTGTTAGATTGTGTTTTAGATTGTCCCCCCAAATTGAATCTTTCATGGTGTCCTGGCTGAAACCACTCCCTCCTGCACCACCGGGTGCTGAGAAGATGAATTTTTAAAATTCTGCCATATCTTGATTTTGGTCAGTGTTCACGGTCGTAACAGTTTTCCTGTTTGAAGTTTTGAGTTAAAAAAAATTTTTTTTTAATTCCCCATACAGACATTTCTAGAAAGTGATGATCTTTATTTGGGATATTTGAACTAGTCATAGGTTCTCAGTATGCTTTTATTTTTATATATGGTCATAAACTTTGGGGGAGTCTGCATAGATATCGCTTTATGCCCACCCACATGGGTATATAGAGTCACATAGACTTGTATGTATGCTCCCTGAGAGATACATGTTGCATGCAAAAAATTTCCTAAATAATTGCAACATTAACACTTCATATTAATACAGGAAAGGGAAGGCAAATATGAATTTTTTAACTGACCCACGTTGTAGAGCTGAACAACTTGGAAAAACACTTAATACTTGGAAAATCACTGGAACAAATAATCAAAAAATCAATCTGCAAACACGTAGAAGACCACAGAGTACTGGGTAATCATCCCACATAGCTTTGTGAAAAACAAAGCTGATCAGATGAATTTAATTTCCTTTTGTCACAGAGTGACAGGCATGGTGGATGGGGTAGCAGTCAAGACTTAAGAAACCTTGGGATTTTGTACTTTGTTGGGTACTCATGAAGAAAATGTAGGTAAGACTATTGCTGTCTGGCAGGGATGCATTCAAACCGAAGTTTGGGCTCAGCTTCGCTCAGATAGGCAGCTTACCCTCATTCTACGCAGCAATGACTTTGTCCTCCTTCTTGAGTCTCTTCTGCCTGGATTCCTTTTTTTAAAAACGTGTTATTCAGAATCTCTGTGCAAATTACATCATCTCTCTGTTCCTCAGTTTCCTAGACTATAAAATAGGGGTAATAATTGGACCTACCTTATAAGGTTGTGAAGATTAGATAAGGTAATGCATATAAAGTGCTTGGCCCAGTTTGGGGCCGATGACAATTTGTTGCCATCACCACCATTATCATCACTGTCATCGTTATCATGTTTAGTTCCTCTTTCTCTACTTCTAATCACAGTGTTAAGTCTGATCATTTCTACCTCTTCAGTGATGCGAGGTACGTTCTTATCTATTTCCCCTGCCACTGTGCTGGGCAGATCATCTGTTCCCTGGACTACTGCAGTAGATACCGAACTGGTTTCTCTGACCCCCATCTCACCCATCTTTTCTATCTCACATCCTACTGCCCGTCACAGCGTGGAGCTGAGCGTGCCGCTCCCCTGCACCTTCAGGGCTTTGGCCTGCCATGTGCTCCCAACTTACCTTTACAACCTGATTCTACCGCTTCCCTCTGTGCACCCCAGGTTTCAGTTAATTTCTCACTTTGCCCTGTATCTGGCCTTTGCTCAATTTTTCCTCTACTGAAATGCTCCTGTGTCCTTTCTCTAAATATCTGCATCTTATCCATCCTTTAAGGCTTAATTCAAATGTCCAGTCCTTCACAGAGCATCCCTTACCTCTCCTGCTGGGAGACTCCTGTTACCTCTCCTGCTGGGAGACTCCTGATGGGAATATCTTCTGATTCCCCCTAGCATCTTGTATACCTCTCTTCTGATACCAATTCCTCTCTAACTTCAGGTCTTAACTTAGATGTCATTTCCTCCAGAAGGCTCTCCTGCTTCTCTGACAGTGGGGGAGATGCTTTGGTCTGCGTGTTTCTTTCTCACTGCATTTACCACACTTGCGATGGCCCCCCGCTAGAGTGCGTGCTCCCAGGCCAGTGCCCTGCATGAAGTAAATACTTAATAAACCTGTGCTGAGGGAATGTGTGAGCCGGACAAGGACTGTATTGTCTCAAGGAACATCTTAGGTTCCAAGTTACAGAAAGCCACTGGAACTAGTTCAGGCCTGAGGGAGAATGATTGGCTTATATAACCAAACTGTGGAAAGTGGAGTGATGTGGCTGGCCTCAGGGACAACCAGAACCAGTGTCCGTCTCTCTGTCTCTCCGGGTGTCAGATTTATTCTCATCTATTATGGACCAGCTGTTTCCACATGGCAGGGATCTGAGCACAACCGGCTCCATACTTATTTCCCACAGCTCCTTCAACTAAGAGGGAAGGTCTTTCTTTTCTTAGTTTTATTTGGAAAGTGCTGGGGAGGAATGTGGCCTTGCCTGGGCCCTGTACCCTCTTGATGGTCAGTGCACGTGGGGTATTGTGATTGGCAGCCCTCATTAGAACCGCATGGTGGGGAGGAAGGAGGAACAGGCATTAAAATTAAGCCAGAGAAATTAAATAGTGGTGATGGTTGCATAACTTTGTGAGTATACTAAGACCCCCGAATGTAAAAGCCTGGATTTTATGGTATATGAATTATATCTCAATTAAAAAAAAAAAAGAAAAAAACTAAGCCAGAGATAAAACCTTGCTGGCAAAATAAGCATTTTTATATTCCTTTTATTTGAGCTACTCATTCAGCAAACAATTATAGGCACCGATTATGGGCCAGCACCCATCTAGATTTACATTTTAGTTGGGGAATCTTCCGCATACACAAAAACACATGAATAAGGTAAGAAGTCTGGATTTCATTCTAAATGTTATGGGAAAGCTCTGGAGGTTTAAGCATAGAGAGGGTTCCACCGCCAGGGTGAGACTCCCTGGATTCGAGGGGCTTTGAGTATCTTGTGGCCAGTTTCTCTGTTTGTGGTCAGCGCGAACCACGCTTTTATGGGAAGATGAGAATGTTTAACAGGTCTTTGAAATGGCTTCCATAACCTCATTTTCAGAATTTGGCAACTTTGTCATAAAAAAGTTTCCTTGTGGACCAACCTAGATCACACTACACTTTGTTTTCAGCCTATTTGCCTGGAGTTAGCCAAACTGCAAAGTTTGGAGGCACAGCCCTCAAGACTGCCCTCACTTTGGACACCGTCCTCACGTTTGGGGCATTACCAAAACCACCCCCAGGTTTGATGATGCTCTGGAAGGACCCACAAAGCTCAGTGAAAGCTGTAGCGCTCACAGTTACGGTTTATTATGGGGAAAGGATACAGGCTGAAATCAGCCAAAGGGAGAGACACACCGGGCAGAGTCTGGGACAACTTTCTGTCATCCTCTCCTCTCTCCCCATGGAGTCAGGATGCATTACCCCACCCCCAGCCTGTATTGATGTGTGACAATAGGCATGGAGTATTGCCGACTAGGGACGCTCACCTGAGTTTTTATTGGGGCTTCATTATGTAGGCATGATTGATTGCTGGATCACCCACGTGGCTGAGCTCATCCTCTAGGCTGCCTGATAACACGTGACCCAAAGCTCCCATCCTAAATCACATAGTTGGTCTTTCTGGATACCCTAAAGCTATCCGGTAGGGCCAGACCCCGCCCTAAACAAAGACACTCCTTTCAGGTAGGAGTGTCTTTGATAGATTACTTCCCAGAAGCCAAGGGCAAATGCCAGACCTCTCTTTGGCCAAGGCCCAATTCTTTACTATGAACCATTTTTTTCCCCCCAGTTTTCTTCTCAATGGAAATGAAGGAGACAGGACTGGTTATGGCCGCAAACTGTTTGACAAAACATAGGAAAGTGTTCAGGGCCGCAGCTTATGATGGCTCTGACTTCTCTCCCACCTTTTTTCCAGACTTCCTAAGGAGAAGTTTAAAAAAAGAGGGGCGAGAAGGGGCTATGGGGATTAGCAGTTTTCTCTGAGACCTACATATTTTTGGCTGGCCGTCCCACGGCATGCTCTCATCTTAAAATGGAAACAGCGGACCCTAGAGGAGTGTTTGATGCTAGAGATCTCTGTCTCATCAGAACCGTAGTGAATCTGAGGCGTGTCACCTGCGTTAGGATTTCCACAGGGAGCTCAAAAGCAAAACTGCCGAATCGCATGCAGAAAATGGAGGCCTGTCAGGATTTTGTCTGGATCTTGCAGCGTCTGACAGTGGACCTGGGGAGTTCACCTTGTTATTATCGGGGAACCTCATGCCCCACCCTCAGTGAGTTTTAGCTCTGTTGATCCAACACCTGCAGCAGTCCGATTGCATCGCCTTTGACCCTGACTCCCTCGTGTATAAACCTAGCAAGTCTGTCTGCCAAAGGCAGAGAACCCCATCATCTATTTCTTGCCTCTGGGTACCTCTGTTGAGTGCCGTTTTCCATTCTGAGCTCTAATACAGGAGATTGGGGAGGGAGGGGGAGGGTACAGAGGAAGACAGGACATTTTGTAAGCATCCAATATGTTCACTGAGTCTGCGGGAGCAGTGAACCTGCCAGTTACAGAAGCTGGAGTAATTTTCCATAACCTGTGCTCGTTAATGTCCTGATCGGTGTTAATGGATTCAAGGGAGGCAGAGAGAGTGCTGCACTAAGGGAAGTAAAGGAGGAATAATCAGAATTTGGCAACAGCTCAGCAGTGGGGTGTGAAGGGAAGGGATGATTTGTTGACAACCCCAAGATGATAAGCATCCCCAGAGAGACAGAGAAGTGGGGCAGAGAGAATGAGATTTGTCTCCTCTGACAACTTTGAGGCACTGCCGGGACATCTAAATGGAGCAAATGAAGAGCGCAGGCAATCCAGGCTGGAATACCTGTGAAAGCACACGTCTCTGGGGCAATTGTCATTTTCAGGCAGATAAGAGGGTTTCTAACTGAACGGTGCCTGGCTCTTGCAATCAGTGGTGTGGTCGAGAGAGAGTGTGTGCTTGGGAAGATGTGAGAGATTCTGTCGCGTATTGAGCCTGTAGTGACAGACACACGCTTTTGTACATATACCTCTAGCCCTGCAGTGACACATCTCAAGAGCACCGAATGTGCACTGCGCAGCTCCGAGGGCCTCCAGTTCCATTGCAGTCATCGTAGATTTTGATAATTTTCTGGCAGATGGCAGAAAATTATCTGCCATCTTGTAAAGGGTCTTGAGAAAGGCGTGACTTTTTCCAATTTGAGCAAAGATACTATATAAGCTTTCAGGGGCCCTGGGGTGCTTGTTAGTCTTTTTAAATTATTATTATTAATAAGTCTTGGTTAATAAAGCCTGCAAAATTTCTAGTCCCTGCTGATCTTGTTACATTATGTGAAGAATCAGTCGAAGACCCTGAGCTACTAATTATTTTATTTTATAAATTGGGCACTTTAATGTTGGCACATTGTTTCTTGCATGTGTTTTGTGTGTGATTGTGGGACACACTGGAAATCTGGGTTGGTACGAATTTCACGGAAAACGGTTTCGCATGTAATACACGTCAAGAACCGTAAGCATGTTTCTTCCTTTTATCTAGTTATTATCCTTTCAGAAATCTACAACAAGGGAAGAATCAGAGAAGAGCAAAGATATAGATTGATGAACAAGGATGCTTTTATCCTTACAGCGTCATCTATCATTAAAAAATACTTGAAATGATAAAAAGGTCCTGTAATAGGAGAATGAATGAACAAACGGTACATCCATATGGTGGAATATTGTAGAGTCGATTATTTACAGCCAAGATTATCTAATGACACAGAAAAAAGCAGAATCCCAAACTCTATGTATAGTTTGAGTCCAACTTTGTATAGAAGACAATACACACATACCTAAAAACGGGAAGGAAATATACCAAAAAGTTAACAGTAGCTATTTCTGGGTGGTGCAGTTACATTTAATTTTTTTCCTTGTACTTATTTCAAGTTTCCAAATTATTTTTGACATGAGCATAGTCAGGAACTTCCCCCCCGCCCCCAAGTAAATCCATGTAGCTTGGGAGTTTGGGTTGAGTGCTATGAGATGCCCTATAGTGTGCTCTCAGCTACCCCCAGCACAAGGGCATTTCAGAGCCATCCAACCTTTTGTGAGCCTCTACGTGGTGCTCTCACCCTTTAGACATGGGCTCTGGGCTGACCCCTGCAGTGGGCAGGGTTGACACTGAAGGGACAAGGCCCCAGGCCCACTAACCTCCCATTCATGCCCTCATCCAGGGTGATGTGGCTGGTCCATCTTCTCATCGGAAAACAAAACCTGGATGCCCTGGGTCTTGCACGGGAAATGCCATTTTAGCCGTAAGTGACATTTCTTTTAGTGAACCAAGACTGTGAACCGTTCACTGAAAGCTCGTCTCTAGCATTTAAAGACTTTTTAAGCGCACAACCTAGGTCCCATTAGTCTTCTCCATCTGGTAACTTCCCTCTTGTCAGAGTGCTTCCTTTCCTTATTGCTGTTTTGCAAATGAAAATCAGAGTGGCTTAAAAAAAATTTTTTTTTAGTTGGAGTTTTGATCTGCTGGGTGTGGAAATCCCTGATCGATTTCTCACAGTGAGATTCTATATCAAGAATCACAATAATTTGAATTCTTATTTGCGGGTTAGCAGAAACAACAGGTACTTTAACAAGCTGGGAAGAGGCCAGTGTCAGATATGACAAATAAAATAGTAAAAAGAGAAAACAGAATTCATTTCTATTAGGCTCAGCAATAACAAAAGCATAGTAACTTGGATATTTAGAGAGAGCTCTCTATCTTTTAAACATGATCTTCTGAAGATGTGGTATAAATATACATAGACATATGTATGTAGAAAGTCATTCTGCTTCCAAGAAAGTTAGACCCCCCCTTGCAAGACTTCATAAATCTCCAGTCTCCAATGACTTTTTTTAAAATAAATTTATTTTATTTATTTTTATTTTTGGCTGCATTGGGTCTTCGTTGCTGCATGCGGGCTTCCTCCAGTTGCGGCGAGCGGAGGTTCCTCTTCGTTGCGGTGCACAGACTTCTCATCGCAGTGGCTTCTCTTGTTGCGGAGCACGGGCTCTAGGTGCGCCGGCTTCAGTAGTTGTGGCACACGGGCTTATTTGCTCCGTGGCATGTGGGATCTTCCCGGACCAGGGCTCGAACCCGTGTCCCCTGCATTGGCCGGCAGATTCTTAACCACTGCACCACCAGGGAAGCCCTCCAATGACTCTTGTCCTCAGGTTGAGTTCCCCAAAGGGCAGAGACCTGTAGGAAGGGGGACATAGCAAGTGTGACTACAGCTCTTGGATAAACGACCATTAAAATTTAAATGTTTTGCAGCTTTTTGTGAGTGGACAATTATTTCAAAATAGAAAGTTAAAAGAAATTAAGTGAGAATGAGAAACATTAGGAGCCTAAGCACTGTAGCTTCATTATAATAACTTTTGCCACCATCCCTAGGAACATGACGTAAAGGTGAAGTTAGATGCTGGTGAGCGGAGGGTAACTGGCTTGGGAGTAGCGGGTACAGGGGATACAGAGAGACTAGAAGAGACAATCTAGGGTTCCCCTGTTCCACCACCGCTACTGGACAGAGGAAGAAGCAGTTGTATTTCGGTGACTATTTTGGGAGGCGGTGTGATGGGAGAGAGAGGCAAGGCTAAAGTTGGTTGTGCGGGGGTTTTTTGTTTTGCTTTATTTTGGTTGGGTTGTTTAATTTTAGATGACTAGGTGTAGATATGCGCCCCTGGCATTGCTGTTGAATTCCATTGTGGACACCCGAGGTCCTCTGTCCTTTCCTTCACCACCAACTGCTTGCCTGGTCTGCCCAGGGCTGAGTTAGGTCAAACAAGTTCAACAATTTCTGGAGATGTTCTGAGGGATGAAGTGTGCAGCCAGTGTAAGATTCTTTTTTAAGGTGGTATCATGGATTCATTCTCCAACTTCTGCTTAGGCCACAAGCCACTGGTGAATAAAATGATCTCAGTGATCAGATGCAGTGCACATGGGGCAATATTCCTTCACTGGTTCTGTTTGCCCTGGACGCTGAGGCTAGAGCCAACCTTTTCTGGCGAGATTCCCAACTGGCCCCCCACCCAGTTTTTTTGCCCCCAATTTTAAAAAGCCAGTAGGTCTGGTCAAAGAACCTTGGCTGCTTCCATGAGCCTTTTTGAGCACAAAAACTGATTCCATGCAGTTAGCGGTTGCCCCGCGCACAGCTCTGAATGGAGTCCTTCCCAAATCCTTCCCACTTCGCCTCATAGCCCGAGCTCATGCTCCCTTTCTGGCAAGGACACTGCACAATTCCCTGTATATAGAGAGCTGGCTCCATTTCCTAGCAATTCTATGAGGTTCTCTCTTCTTTGATGGTAAAAATGGAGCAGTCTAAACATCTCCAAAGTACTGGGATCTAAAACAAAAAGCACCAGGGGCACTGGTGACAAGAAACAGAGTCCCCCTTTTCAGCAGAGAGCTTTTAGAATAAATCTGGCACCGAAGGTTTGGTCACAGTGATTGCTTCAATTTGGGGCCTGCGAGGCCACAAATATTTCGAATTTCTTGTCAAAACTTGGCTGACAGCGTAAGCTTTCTTTATTTTGTTATCTGTAATCGTATGTAAACAGCTACTAGTTTTATAGAGGAATAAAGCTGGGGGTGAATCAAACAGCCCTGGGGCGAAGCTTCAACTTGACATAGACTTGGAATCGATTTTACTGCCAACGTGTGACGTGGGGCGGGGGGGGGGGGGGGGGGGGATTCTGTATTTTCTTCAAATCCCAGTTCTTCATCTAAAAACCAATAGCAAATGCAATGCCTATGTGATAAGGTCAATGAAAGAATGACCAAATAAACTAACATAAAGGTGTTCAATAAGCATTACAAAACCCTTCCCCTACCCTCTCTCATCCTACTGCCCTCCATCCCCTTTGCTTGTCTCTAGAGCTGTGACTTTCAATCTGTTTTAACATCTGGAACTTTTAAAACATTCAAATAAACATGTATGTAGAAGTCAGGCATAGAAAATAGATAAAACCCCCAGGCTGCTACGAAGGAAGCGCCAGGTTCCTCCTGTCTTTCTCTCCTCGGAAGAAGTTTTCTGCAATTTAAGTGCGTGGGGATGGCCTTTCTCCATTACCAGGAGACCCTGCGGGGGTGGGGGAGCACAGGAAGAGGATTGGATCGCTGGGCCCTGCGATGCTTCTCCCCTTCCACTGCCCCTCCCCCACCAGGTCCGGGCACCTGAAATCTTCCCAGGGAGGGCTCCGGTGTGATTGGGGTTGAAATTAATGCATTCGGGGCTGGAGTTCTTTTCCCTTTGGTGGTTTCTCTGATGAACTCACTTTCTGGAAGGAAGGCATGGCTAGCTGCCTGAGGGTTCTTAGCAAGCCAGAGACTTGACTGATTCAGCCGCGGGATGGGAGCTGTGTGAGCTCCTGTTTGGTGTCCGTGTGTCAGAAAGCAGGGGAGGTGCTTGGTGTGCACAATCCTTTACTTGGCTTTGTGTGTTTACCAGATGTGTGTTGGCGCCTGGAAAAGACTGATGGAATTAGCCCTGCTGGTGCAAGAAGCGGGGTTAAAGGGTAAATCACGAAACACTTGGCTGTGACCTGGGAATCCGGGCTCCAGTAGGGCCTGCTACTGCTGGTTGTGCCTCTGCCTCCGGAGGTGAGGTGGCCTCGGCATGCGGCTGGCCTTAGAGGGCCTGCAGCTAGGCAGGTCCCCTACCCCCCAAGGGCCATGAAGTTCCAGCGGGTGCAGCTGCACCCCACCCCACGTGACTGGCCCTGGCCCCGCCTCCTTCTCCTGCTGGTTCGCGATTTCCTTTCCTACAGGCACATTCCGGGCCTTGAGAGAAGTGGCACATTCCTCCCTTCTAGGGAGGAGGAACACCCAAGGGCTGCGAAAAGGGCTTCTCTCCCTTTCTGTGGCTCTGATTATAGATTGCTGAGTCTGAAGGGTGAGGACAGCCTGGAGTCCTGCCCTGAGCCGGGAGTCGGAATGTACAGTGGTGCTTTCAAGATCTTAGTCATCAGTAAACAGAGCTATTATGCTCTGGGTCTGATGTGTTCTCCCTTCTGCTGGGCGGCCTGTGGTTGCTATGGATATGGCTTTGTCTTTGGAGGCCTATAACCAAGGAGGATTTAAGTAAATCCTCATGGGTCAATATTTCCATAAAACCAAAAAAAAAAGAAAAAGAAAAAAGGCGGGAGGGGGAAGAAAAAAGGAAAACTTTCTTAAAAGACTCTAAGATACCCTTAAACAGTTCTGAAATCATCACCAAAGCAACGATAATACCCTCAGCCTTGCCAGAACCCATGGGGGCACACATTCTTTTAAAAAGTACTCAGAATTACAAAGATGAAGTTCACTTAATGGCTCTAATTGCAGCATGTGAAAACGATGGTATTTCCCAGTTGAGTGTTTTGAACAATATAAAGTTACTTTTTTTTTTTTTTTTTGCTAGTGCTTATTTTTCAGAATGCCTCTTGATTTTGCCGTTTCTAAGATGTGTCATATTCCAGCATATAAACGAACCTGTGTTTAAAGCAAACAGTAGTTATTTCCATCTGACACGGGAGATTCGGTGACATTTGGTGATGACTATGGAAGATGGGTAGATTGAATTAAGAAGGGTTTTAAAAAAAAAAAAAAGAAAGAAAGAAGAAAGACTGAGTCCTGCACAGTATCCAAAGAGCTCTGGCGTCTTTGTTTGAAAACACATGCACACTCCCGGGATTCCTCATAAGTCACTCGGAAGAAAGCTACTGTCACCTGGTAAAGCAGAGGTCTGGGAGCTGGGGAGTGGCCACAGCCCCGCCATGCTTTGGTTCTTTGCTCCAAGAGCCTCATCCTTTTTAATGGGCTGCCCTTTGTGTGTGTTTCTTTGTGTTTCCAGAAACCACACTGCCTCAGTCAGGGAAGCAAGCTGTGGACTTTGGGCTGAGGACCCCGGCCAAGGTGCCCACAGCTTGGAAAGGGCTGCTGCCATAGCAGCGTCCTTGCTGGCACCACCGGTGGCTCCTCCCCTCATGGCAACAGCCCAGGGGCTTGTCATCCCTCCTACCTGCTTCCCTGTTTATTGTCATTGGCAGCAAGACACTTCCAATAAAGAAGCTGCATCTGAACTGCAATTACCCAGCTTCCTTTTCCACTGAAGTGGGGCAAAAAGTGATGTTAATTTCCTTTCTGTGTGCTTGAGTTTTCACGTGTTTGTACTTAGACACTGGATCAATCCACAGTCTCCTTGTTTGCCTGCCTCAGGAGTTCTCCCCAGTCCTCACCTGTGATGTCACCTGGCAACCGCTGGAACTTCCTGAGTGGAAGATTAGGACCCTCTTGTTCTGACTCCAAGTGCCTGAATGCATAGTCCTTGGTGATGGTTAGGAACAGAGAGGACAGTGACGCTGCTGGTGGATTGCCACCAGGGTCAGTGGCGGCTTGTCTGGACGAGGAAGGGAAGCTCGTGCCTGAGCTGCCTCTGGCGGGTCCTGGGAGGAACGACTTGCTCCCAGGCCAGCTTGTCCCCATCCTGCCAAGAACCGCCTGGGAGGCTGTGGTGGTGACCAGCGAACAGAGACCCAGCTCTTTGGTTTGATGAGGCCAGTTGTGGGGTGAGTCTGGGAGCCCTAAGAAAACTCTGGGGTATGAGGAGGAGTCCCTAGATAAACAGCTGCTAAGTTCTCTGAACCACCATATTAGACCCTCAAGGGAATTTTTTTTTTTTTTTTTTTTGCGGTACGCGGGCCTCTCACTGTTGTGGCCTCTCCCGTCGCGGAGCACAGGCTCCGGACGCGCGGGCTCAGCGGCCATGGCTCACGGGCCCAGCCGCTCCGCGGCACGTGGGATCTTCCCGGACCGGGGCACGAACCCGCGTCCCCTGCATCGGTAGGCGGACTCTCAACCACTGCGCCACCAGGGAAGCCCCCTCAAGGGAATTTTGACCCCTATGCTTCCATACAGTTCCTCCAGGGCCACCACCAAACGGGAGAGATTTCATGGAGAAGCTGAGGCTACACTTGACATCAGGCTGAGAACAATCATTTTGATCTGGACTAAAAGGTTTCTGATTTTCCAAGTTGGTAAGCGAAATAGAGTGATGTCTGAGATTTGGATTTGAGGGTGAAAGGACCCAGGGAGGTTATGAAGCTTTAAATGACACCAGTTCCAAAATATCACGAGGAAAAAAAGGAAGAGGCAGCTAAAAGAACCAACATGGTGGTGAGGGAAGGCTGTTAGAGCTTTAATTTTAAATGAACACAAACAAAAGATGGAAGGAGGGGCATGTAATGAAGGGTGTCACAAAAGAATAGCAGGAATCTATATTAGCGTCAGGAAAGCTGAAGTCCAGAATATGCTAAGACTTGTGAAATAGCAGCTGACATGAGAATAATGCTCCATAGTATGCAAAGCATTTTCATGTAAATGATCGCATGGATCCTCACAATAATCCTTGGGGGGCGGGGTGGGTAGGAGTTATTATCCTCAGAGTGTGTGGGGACTTCTCAGAGGCCAAGCTGGGATCTGAGCCCAGATCATTTGAGGCCAAATGCCGCGTCTTTCCACTATCCCGCATCACTTTCTGTTACCCTGTTCAAAAGTGTATATAGAGGAAGATGGGGTAGCGTACCTCAGGCAGGTGATAGAAAGCAAAACCAGATGGTCCTATATTCTCTCCAGTGCATCACAAAGCAAAACAGTCTTCAAAGGCTAGAAAAAATTTCTCAAGATGGATGCGACCCTCAAGGAGAGTTGAGTTCTCCAAGCCTTAGGCCTAGACATTGTAGATGGCTGTTTCCACAGGGACCTGAATTTCCCCTGCATGGCCCTTACTCCAGAAATTACTTGCTCAGTGTCTGTGTTCCCCAGTAGACTTAGGTTCTTGAAGGCAGGGACCATGGTCATCTTGTCTATCATGGTATGGCCATTGACTGCCCAGACAATGAGGGAGTGACCGTAGACCTGTGAGCAGTCATTTCTGGGAAATTATGGGAGGTATGCTACAGAGAGAGGCAGAAGTCATCATGGTTTACAAAAATGAGAAAGGTAGATTCTAGAGTCTACTTACCAATTAGCTGACATTAGTCTCGAGGTATTTATATTCATTTCAAAGATAAAACTGAGGCCCAAAGGCATAAAGCAAGTCACGTGAACCCATCTCATTCATCCCAGAGACCTGATCAGAACCTTTGTTTTGGGTCACTCACTCAAGGCTGAGGTGCGGCTATCCGGTCCACAGTGTGTCATAAATGCAGAAAAGCAGGATTTCAAGGCAAGAATCTTCTTTTTTTAGGCTTTAGATCTTACTTTCATGGTGGGTTGTTCCATTAAGTATTTAGTCTTAGAAGAGGAAGTTTTACTTTCTGCTTGTGCTGGAAGGTACATATTTTGGAGAAGTTGGAAGCAGATACATTTAACACCAAGCTTTAGCAAAGCTTTCAATTGTCAATACCCTCATCACAGCATAGTTACCACACGTCCAAGTGTAAACACAGGCAGAGTCCTCTCTAAAGGACATTGAGATAGTGAGGGACTGGGTACAATTGAAATAGATGTTCAGAGATTTCTTCAGCCCCTCTCTCCACGGGAAGGACATTGATTAAGGGTGAGCCTCCCATTTCCTCTTTTCCTGACCTCCAGGCCCACTTTCCAACTCCACGTGTGGACTTTGAGAGCTGGAAGGACCCTGAGCTAAACCCACGTCATGCTCTCCTCCTCACTCATGTCACTGTAGTCAAGAAGGGTCTTCTGTCTGCCCCTCAACAAACTTGGCATGTTCCCACCCCCAGGCATTGGCATCTGCTGTTCCCTCTTCCAGAATTCCTCCCCACATCATTATCCCCACGACTGGCTTGGTGTCATTCAAGCCTCAGCTCAATCAGTCTCCTCTGGGAGAGGCCTGCCTGACCCACTCCCCATCGTATTTTCTTTTTTTTTTTTTTGCGGTACGCCGGCCTCTCACTGTTGTGGCCTCTCCCGTTGCGGAGCACAGGCTCCGGACGCGCAGGCTCAGCGGCCATGGCTCACGGGCCCAGCCGCTCCGCGGTATGTGGGATCTTCCCGGACCGGGGCACGAACCCGTGTCCCCTGCATCGGCAGGTGGACTCTCAACCACTGCACCACCAGGGAAGCCCCCGCATTGTATTTTCTTAATAGCACTTTCATCACAATATGAACCTACTTTTCCTTCTCCTTGTTCTAGCTCCCCTTTTCCTCTCTCTCCTTCTCGGTTCCTCCTGGTTTCCTTCCTCATCTGTCTCCCCTACTAAAATGGGAGCTCTCTGATGGATTCTCAGTGTCTAGGATGGCAGCTGAGCAGGTGCTCTACACATGTATGTTGCGTGAACAAGTTGATTCACTTACCTTCTTTCTTGGCTACTTCCGTTGAGAACACTTTAGGACACTAGGATCATCTATTTTCAACAAATGGTGAAAGGGGGAAGGTCAGTGGAGACCACTGGAAAGCACTTTGATATTGGCAAAGAGTATTCACATTTCAGGGCTCTCTGATAACCTGAAAGCAATCCACAGTGGCAGGCTTAGATCACAAGTTCTGGAGGCATCCTTAAGTCGAAGGAACTGTGCTCTGTCTTTGTGCAGTAAATGGAACCTCCGGGAAAGCTGAGAAAAAGGAATGGGGTGAGTTCCCTCTGGGAATGTAAAAAGCACTGCCGACTGGAGATAAGCCTGCTCAGGGTCTCTCAAAATATCCTTTATTTAGATTGTGTCGCACCACCTGATTGGTGCCCATGGGCGACATCAAGGTTGGAACGAGCTAAGACAAGGCCAGGGATAGGCAGCAGTGAGGAGCTTGAGTGGCAGAGAAAAACACGTCCCAGGAGGTACTGGCTCAAATCTGGCATTTCTGCCGATTTTATTGAATGGCGTGGGTGCACCGCCTCTTTATCTTGGTTTGGCAAAACGGGGATGGTGTTGCTGACTTTCTTAGTGGGGAAGGTAGGAAAGGTTGAGGCTATCAGGTCATCTTTTGGAGCAAGGCCCCAAATAACAGTCAGTTAAACAAGATAGAAAGCGTTCTCTCTCATGGAAACTTCTGAGCCTAAGCATGAATGGCTGGCGTGCAGTGATGGAGTCATTGACCCAATTGCCTTCCATTTTCTTGTTCTGCCATCTTTGGAATACTGCCCTCATCTGCATGGTGGATACTACCTAATCCATATTTAAGCAAGAAAAGAGAGAGAAGGGGAAGGCACTCACCTTTCAAGCTCACACACACCTGCCATTCACATCCCGTTGGCCAGAGCTTTGTCTCATGGCTAAACCTCAGTGCAAAGGAATCTGGGACATGTGGGCTTTAACCAGGGTGGCAACACCCCAACTAACATTCTACAAACATGAGGAAAAGCAGTATCAGGAGATAGTTAGCACCTCTGCCATAGGTGACTGGGGGAAATGTGGCAAAATGCCTTGTAAGTGCAATGTTCGTTCTCCTTTGCGACTGCCCCAGGGGAGGAGAATCAAATGGGGATTGAGAAGTTCTCTGCCAGGTCTTTGCAGAGCAAGGAACCGCTCGGATTTTGATAAACAAATCAATGGAAATTTATTCCTAGAAAGAGTATGAAGCCCAGTGATAATAAGCAAGGCGTGTTAGTGCCATAGAACAGAACTGGAGCAATTTTGAAATGTTCATGAGAATGTAGTGGCTATCACGTAATTTGGCTAATCAGTCAGAATACTGCTTCCTGCATCCTCCCTCAGCCACTTAGAATTAACTATAAAGCAGGTCCATTGCGGAGTCTACCTCTAGAACTACTGGGATGTAAGCTCTATAAGTATTAAATTTGTGGCAGGCACTTATTCATCCAGTGCACAATTACTAGAAACTTCCCCAAAGCGTCATGCTGTACTATGGGGGTGGGGCAACTCTGGTCTTGAGAATGAGAGAGATTCTCAAGAGTTCAATAACAAAACACCGGCCCAGGAGTTCATCCATTAAGTCAACAAATATTTACTGAACACGTATTATGAGTCAGACTCATTGTGAAAGGGCTGGGAAATATTGCTGAAAAGCTAGTCAAGGTTCCTGCCCTCAAAGTGCACATCCTAGTGTGAAAAAAAAAAAAGACAGGAAAGAAGTAAGCAAGGCTGTGAATAGGCAGGATACTACGTAGTGATAAATATCATGAAGGAACCAAACAGAGTGATGACAGAGAAATTGGGCAGTGAATAGGAAGCTCAGCGAGGGCCATTCTGAGGTGACGACATTTAAGCTAAAACCTAAAGAATAAGAAGCCAGTCGTACAACCAGCCAGGTGAAGAGAGCGGGGAAAAAGAGCTTGGGGTATGAGTGGGCCAGCAAGGAGACCAGTGTGGCTGGAGTGTACTGAGTGAGGACAGAGGGACGAAAGATGAGACGGAGAGGAGAGGGCTGGTCCCAGCGAGTTTCTGGAAAGTGGGGGTCATGAGCTGGTCCTTGAATGACAGATGAGGTTTGAGTCTGAGCGAGGGGGAAACATTTTCAAAGTAGGGTGAGCTATGAAGGGCTTGAGCAGTGTAAGTGCAGACTCAAGGTAGTAGATAAGAAGGGTTCATATTGGGAGTAGTGAGAGAAGGCTGGAAAGGGAACCGGGGTAAGTTCTAGAAGGTCTTAAAGGTCAAGGAGGTTGAATTCTCAAAGATAACGTTCAGCCATTTGAGCAGGAACAAAACATGATCAAAATAAGGTTTCGGAAAGACATTCTTGGTGCTACACCAAGGCTTCTCGATCTTGGTACTGTTGATGTTTGGGGCTAGATCGTGCTTTGTGGTGAAGGGCCTTCCTGGGCATCCCTGGTCTCTAGAGGCCAGTAGAACCCCTCCAGGCATGACAACAAAAAAACGTCTCCAGATATTACCGAATGTCCCCTGGGGGGGCAAAATTGCTCCTGGTTGAGAACCAATGCTTTAACAAAATTGGTTTAGGCTATTTTTATGTTTTTTTTTTAATCAGATTTTTGGTCTTGAAGTATCTTGGTTATTGACTTTGTTTCTTTCACTGTAATTGTGTGGACATAGGAACTGGAAATTTAAGTAGTAGGAAGGCCACCTTAGTTCTACTTCCTGAATTCTATTTGAAAATTTAAGAAAATCTCACACGATGTTTATACAAATAAGTTTTAATTCTAAAATGAGGCTTTGAAAGTCCTAAGGGGTATTTCTTCCACATCTCACGTTGATATTTTTGCTGTTCTTACAACATGTACCTCTCTTTTCTGATAAGGAGGCACCCTAAAGCAGCCCCTGAATTTGGGACGCGAGAGAGGGAAAGGCCCTCTTCCAAAAAGGAGATGTGTATATTCATCTGAAAAAAGAGGAGATGTGTATATTCATCTGAAAAATAAACATTAAGGAGGATTGTTGTGAAATTTGCTCTTCTTGAGGCCCCGAAGTTTAAATTAGCTTTGTGAGAACTCTTTGGGATTAAAAAACCCCCCGAATTAAAATACTATATTGTTTCATTGCTTCCCTTCTCCCCTAGATGGTATTTGAAAGATGTGCAAGAGAATATGAAGAAATCCAGAAATGTTTTAAAAAATATATCTTCCTATGTCTTTAAAATCATGTACTGGGTTGAATAGTGTCCTCCCCAGATTCATGTCCACTTGGAATCTCAGATTTGGAAATAGTCTTCGCAGGTGCGATTAGTTCAGATGAGAGCATACTGGATTAAAGTGGATCCTAACCCCAGTGAACGGTGTCCTTTTAAAAAAAAATTAGTTTATTTATTTTTGGCTGTGTTGGGTCCTCGTTGCTGCACGCGGGCTTTCTTTTAGTCGCAGTGAGCGAGGGCTGCTCTTCATTGCGGTGTGCGGGTTTCTCATTGCGGTGGCTTCTCTTGTTGCGGAGCACGGGCTCTAGGTGCGTGGGCTTCGGTAGTTGTGGCGCATGGACTCAGTAGTTGTGTCTCGTGGGCTCCAGAGCGCAGGCTCAGTGGTTGTGGTGCATGGGCTTAGTTGCTCCGCAGCATGTGGGATCTTCCCGGACCAGGGAAGATTCTTAACCACTGCGCCCCAAGGGAAGAACCTGGACGGTGTCCTTAAAGGACAGGAGAGAACACAGAGACACACTGAGAAGAAGGCCACGTGGAGATGGAGGCAGGGATTGGAGTGATGCATCTACAAGACAACATGAAGGATGGCTGGTGTCTCCAGAAACTATGCGGAGGCAGGGAAGTATCCTCCCCAAAAGCTTTGGAAGAGAGTATGTTGATTTTGGACTTCTAGCCTCCAGAACTGTGAGAAAATAAATTTCTGTTGTTTTAAATTATCCAGTTTGTGGCAATTGGTAGTCATCGCAGCCCTAGGAGACTACTTCAAATGGTAATTTTATTATTGCTTTTAGTTTTTTAGTAACGCTGGAGCTTGCTAGTTCCTGCCTGGAACTCCTTGTTCTTCAGAACTGGAATCAATTTGCAGCAAAAAGTTGGTCTCTGCCCCGTGCTTTGCCACCACCAGAGTGGCTTCAAACATGACCACTTAAACTTTAGTTCCCACTGCACCCAAAAACCACTGCCAAGAATTCTGTGCACCAAACAGTTTTCCTACTGGAAGCCCACACGTGGAAGCGATGCTTCCTTTGGACCAAATTCCAAGACTAGAGGGCTGGGCGGCGCTCTGCAGTGGTGGGTAATGGCTCCCAGTCTCCTAAATAAAGGTTAGCCAGAGATGTCACAACCTAAATTAAAAGGGAAAGGGGGAGGCTTCTGGTCAGATCCCAGAGGAAAACAGGGGGAGGTGAGTCAGTGGATAATGGGTGTGGGAATAGGAGGGAGGACAAAAGAGTGAGGGATGAGGGGAGCAGCTGGGGGAGGGGAGAGAAAGAGAAGCAGGACAGCTGAATCCTTTCAGAGGACAGGGAAATGATCTTAATTTACCATAGGCCAAAACAAAAAAGGAAGATTACACATCGTTAATGACAGTGTTTCTGTCACTCACCCTGATGGTAGCAATTACGTCTATTATGCAGATTTGGTGGTTAAGGTGCCGTCCTGCCAGCCTACTCCTGAGGGGATTGATGCGGGAGGTTCAGCATCATCAAAGAGAGACCATGAGGTCTGGAAGCTCTCATTTGTAATCTGACAAATACACAAAGTTTCTTATAAAATCATCTCCTCAAATTAACTAAAACAGGTAGCCATTTTCTCTTCCTCTAAGCCATGTCCTTACTATGTCCTGTGTTTATTTTTCTGCTGTTAGAGGAGGCTAGACATTTGCTGGGCTTGTTTTTAGCCAAAACAAAACAAAACAACAACAAAGAAAAAGAAAAAAGGTTTGCACACACATTTTTAGAGAAGAAGTGACTGTATTGCTTGTCTAGAGAACAACTCAGAAATTCATCTAAATTTTAGGTGAGGGATGGGTGGTGGTGGTGTGGAGGTGTTGTGTAAATGATTCCCAGGGCAGCCAGGGAGCAAATATTGCCTGCTGTTGGCATTGGAAACTTTCACTTTATTCAAAAACATTTATTTAGCACCTACTGTGTGTCAAGCACTGGTATAGGGGCTTTGGATATAGAAATGATTTTTTTAAAGGGGGTCTACTCTTTACTAGAAAGACTGCTGAGTAAATCATTCATTCATTTATCAAACAGTTACTGAGTGTCATCCATGTGCTAGAGACTGTTCTAGCACTTAGGGTACAAGGGTAAACCGAGCCGATGAAGTTCCTGCCCTCTCTGGGTGAGATAGCTGAGGCACGCTTCCAGTGGATGGAGGAGGCGTGCATTCAGCCTGGAGTTGCCGAGGAAGCTTTCTCAGCACAACTATCTGTAAAAGCTTGGGTGGTGCCGAGGAGGACTGCTGACTCTTCTTTTATTATTTTTTAAAATTTTATTTATTTTGGCTGCACCGGGTCTTAGTTGTGGCACGAGGGATCTTTATTTGTGGCATGCAGACTCTTAGTTGCGGCATGCACATGGGATCTAGTTCCCTAACCAGGGATCGAACCCAGGTCCCCCGTGTTGGGAGCTCGGCGTCTTACCCACTGAGAAGTCCTGTGACTGTTCTTTTAATTGTGACTTTAAAGTTATGTGAAGTTTATGTGTGGTGATCATCACCACTGCACTTTCTATTAATTAATTAATTAATTTTTGCTGTGTTGGGTCTTCGTTTCTGTGCGAGGGCTTTCTCTAGTTGCGGCAAGCGGGGGCTACTCTTCATCGCGGTGTGCGGGCCTCTCACTATGGCGGCCTCTCTTGTTGCGGAGCACAGGCTCCAGACGCGCAGGCTCAGTAGTTGTGGTTCACGGGCCCAGTTGCTCTGCGGCATGTGGGATCCTCCCAGACCAGGGCTCGAACCTGTGTCCCCTGCATCGGCAGGCAGATTCTCAACCACTGCGCCACCAGGGAAGCCCACCTCTGCACTTTCTAATAACTCAAAAGTGACCTGGCTCAGGAAACCCAGCCTCTCCACAAAAGACATTTTAAAATGGTGTTTTCTGCTCAGTCTACACATTTCTGCTCTGCATACTCATCCACCCTCCAAGTGTCAGCTCCTTCCTGCTCTCTGATGACCCCAAATGCATGACCCCTGAGCTCCAAGTCTTCTGTCTACCTCTGGCTGGATGTGTCCACTTCCCAACCTCGGTGACCAGGGTCTCCCAGACACACTGCCCAGCCTGCAGCCCAAGGACAAACTTCTCCCTCCCCTTATGCTAAATTCTTCTCTGAGCTGTGTCCTCATCTCCGCTGCTGTCCACAGGACCAGGGCAGAAGCCTGTCCTTACCTATTTGGCCTCTGTATCTGCCCAGGACTTGAGGGGCCAGGGGAGGCACTGGGTGTTTCCCCAGCATCCTCTGGGCCGTCCCCCCAACAGTAGTACACCTGGTACCTGGCACATGGCACCTGGCATGGGCAGAGAGAGAAAGGGGCTCCTTTCCCTGGCCACTCCCTGGAGGTTTTCTTCTCAAGCTCTCAGACCACCTTTACTACGAAGCTCGGGTGGGTTCCCCCAGCTCAGTGGGTTTCTAATTCTTCAGCTGTGGGGATCCATTGGAGACTCCCTCTGAGGAGGAAGGGGGCATCCACTGTACAAACTCCCTCCTGGCCTGAAAGGTCTATGGCTCCTGGCAGGGGTTCAGGCCACTCTGTCATCTCTGCAGGGTCCCCCTTCCTGCTCTGGGGCTCCCCGTTTTGACCACAGTGCCACTGTTTTCTGGGCAGCCAGCAGCCTGGGAGACGGAAGGCTGGAGGCTTGGCCAGTGCACGCTCTGGTGGTGTGAGAGGCACCGTGCTTGCCCTGCTTCTCCTGCCAAATGAATCGTGTTCACCTAAAACTCGGAGGTGGCGCCTTCCGTGCCGTGGCTACACCCAGAACCAGGCTGGAGGGCTTCTGAGCTGGGTGCTCTGTTTACACCCATCCTCCGCTGGGCCTCACTCAGGGCCCCGCCTCCTGTCTCACCATCACCATGCAACGCAGACATCTGAGGGCCATCACTAATTCACTAGGTGTCCTCCTGCAGCCTGGGCATGCATTTTTAATGACATTTTCTCTCGAGACTCAGGTGACACAGGTCTGCTGCCTTCTCTGTCCTCACGGAACACAGCTGAAGTCAGCTGTGAGCTGTTATTCCGCACGGTGGGACTCTCTCCGGCCACCTCCCGGAGAAACAGTACTTGCTACCTATCTGAAACCTATTCTAAATATTTCAGACTTTTTAAATGGCCGTGGAATTAATTTTAGATTTAGTGCCTTTATCAAATTGCTAGAAGAGTTCTTGTAGATGAATAAATCTAGGCACCCAATTTGAGATTCAGAGACACTGAATCAGTTTCCCAAGGTCACACAGCAAGTTTGTAGCAGGGTCAAAAGGAAAACCCAGGTCTTCTGAGTCTCAAACATAGGCCCCTTCATCATACTATGAGGTCTTTAAAATGATAAACTTAAATTCAGACAGAATTAAGTCATGAAACCAATCTCTAAAATGACCAAATATTCAAGAGAATAGTTAAGTACAGTCATTCACCTAAGGGTGAGCAATAGTTACTGTTATTCAGTTCCTTTGTTCCGTTAGACCTGTAGAGATGAAGCGATTAAACTCTCAGAGTGGAAACCCAGAGCGCAGGAAGAAGAATGAGACAAAATATAAAATAATGTCTCAAAGAAAAGAGAAACTGGAATAGAAATGGTAAGTCACGGGAGCTTGGCTGCAGAAAGCCATCAGGAGTGTGAAACAGAGCAGGACCCTGTGGTCCTTGCCCCCCATGTCCTCAGCCTGCCTTTTGTCTGAGAAAAAGTTTAGCCAAAGAATAAGTTTAATCAGACAAGTGAGGAAGTGCAGTAACAAAGGAAAACAGTCAAACGAGACCAAATAATACTAGTTTAGTTGCGAAGCAAAGTCAAGGACCTTTAGTTCCTCCTCAAGGGCTGTAGATAATATTCTGAGCCGTATCCTGTGAGCTGTTGTAGATACTGAAACCCCCATCAGGTGGAAGAAGTTAACTACTTGATGACCAGACTGTAGCCATGACATAAGCTGCCACGATTCCGAAAACTGTCCTCAAGGAAATGGGAACAAACCGGCCCTGGAGCTGAAGGTTAATTGTACTTAAAACAATCAAGATGATGCTCGTCAGACCACCACATGACCAACATCAAGGTGACTGTCAGAGCTGGCTGTGCTGTTTCTGCATGGAGCCCCCTCCTTCCGTCTATAAAAGCTCTTGCCCCTGATTGTCAGTTGGGGGGAGTTGGCCTTTGGACAGGTGTCTGCTCCGCCCCCCATCCCCCCGTTTGTCAGCATCCGAAATAAAGCAAACTTTCCTTTATACCAACCTTGCCTCTTTATTGGCTTTTGAGTGGAGAGCAACCGGACCCCGCTTTTGGTAACAAGTGGACATGCAGGGAGGCCGCAAAGCGTATTAGAAAAGGTGGGGACTCTGGACTCTGCCAGACAGTTTTGCATCCCAGCTTTAGTGTTCACTAAGTGTGATTTGGGGGCAGCTAATTTCTCAGAGCTTCACTTTCCTCCTCTGTGATGTGAAGCTAACATCTGTATTGGAATGTTGATGTGGTGACAAAGTGAGAAAATGTATACATATAAGCACCCAGTGGTGCCTTGTATGCAGTAGGTGCTCAGTAAGGGGTAAGATTTATGACTACATGAAACTTGAACTAGAGGGGAGACCCTGGCCCCTCTGAGGCCAGCTCTGAGCAAAGTTTTGAAAGAGGACTGGAAAATCTCTGTCTCTGGCACCTAGTGTCCAGAGAACCCAATTCTCCTGCCCAGAATTCCAACTGGGCAGGCCCCAGGGCTGCAGAGGGACCCAGCTGGACCAGATGACTTGGGTTTGTCCTTCCTGGTGAGTTTTGAAAACCCTTCTTTTCTGTCCTCATGCCTTCTAACATGGTGGCTTTTAACTGGGAGCCGATTTTGCCTCTCAGGAAGCATTTGGCAATGTCTGGAGACATTTTTAATTTCACAGCTGGGGGTGGGTCGGGGATAGGGTCTAGTGCGTAGAGACCAGGGATGCTGCTACACATCCTACAATGCCCATAACAGACCTCTTACAGCCAAGAATTATCCAGTCCCAGGTCAATAGTGAGGAAGTTGAGAAACCCTGTTCTACTACATCAAACTGTGTCTTAATTTTTTTAGATGAATGTTCAGGTCTGTATTGTGGATGAAACGCCAAGCTTCACAGAAGGTGGGAGACAAGCAATATTGTAACAAATTCAATAAAGACTTTAAAAAATGGCCCACGTCAAAAAAATCTTTAAAAAAGAAAAAGGGGGGGACTTCCCTGGCAGTCCAGTGGTTGACTTCGTCTTCTAGTGCGGGGGGTGTGGGTTCGATCCCTGGTCGGGGAGCTAAGATCCCACATGCCTCACAGCCAAAAATCCAAAACATAAAACAGAAGCAACATTGTAAAAAATGCAATAAAGACTTTAAAAAATAGTCCACATCAAAAAAAATCTTAAAAAAAAATAAAAGAAGATGGGAGACAGGGCTCTGAGTCTGGGGGCTTCTTTACTTATCATATGTATATTTATGTATTTATGTATATGATATTTATGTATCATATGATGACTTATTTTTAACCTCTGTTGCAACTGATGGGGGCCTAGGCTAGGCTGCGGATTTCACCCTTCAATAGACATCTCTTGTTTCCTTTCCACCTCCCTCTGGTAGGAAGTAGCATCCTGATTTTCCTTGAGAAACTCGCTATCCTGCATTCACTGTCTTTGTGGTTTGGGTGGAGCTGACGGGGAATGTGACTGCTGTACTGTCCTCCGTGGTTGGCTCAGCAATGGACACAGGCCAGTCAGAGGCAGGGGAGACAACATTCCAGAACTTCTGGGAACTTTGGGGAAAGAGACTTTTTTTTCTGGGTGCCTGAGAGCAGAGGATACAAGCCTCAAGATGCAGAAAGGCATCTTTCTACCAGGATCACATATGAGAAGAAGTACTCAGTGAAGTACTCACCAAGAAACTCAAGAGATGTGAGACATTCTTGTTATCATCAAATGTGAGAATAAAGTGGACAGTCTAGGGCTTCCCTGGTGGCGCAGTGGTTGAGAGTCCACCTGCCGATGCAGGGGACACGGGTTCGTGCCCCGGTCCGGGAAGATCTCACATGCCGCGGAGCGGCTGGGCCCGTGAGCCACGGACGCTGAGCCTGTGCGTCCGGAGCCTGTGTTCCGCAACGAGAGAGGCCACAGTAGTGGGAGGCCCGCGTACCGCAAAAGTGGACGGTCTATTTTGCGCCTCTGAAAACAAATTTGCCAGAAACCCTGACATGGAAACAGAATCTTTCCTCTCCTTCTACTGCTTATTCCTCAACTAGAGTTAGAATCCTTTGTGACGCCACAATTAGTCACCACTGGAGAGAATTATAATGTTGCAAACAGAAGACTAGGATTTCAGGTGAGACGTAAATGGGAGCAAGTGACCAGTTTAAAGTTTTTTTTGCTTCTTTGTTTTTTGCATTTGTTAATGATATTTCCCCTTGATCTGGTCAGTTAGCTATCCTAGGCATATTTTTCTTTGTATTCCTAGCTCCTGACCCAGTGTCTGACACCAGTTGATGTTTAAGAGGTCTTTGGTGTGAATTATTTTATCTGAGCCCTAGATGGCCATCAGGTGCCAGGGCAAGTGTGACGGTATGGCACGTGAGAAAGTAGATGACAAATCCCAGATGCGGCCCTTGGAGTGGGCACAGAAGGCAGAGCAGAGATGGAGTTTGAGCTGATTTTGAAGGGAAGAGCTTGTTTGTGGAGATAGCAGCTTGTCCCAGTGTCCCAGTGAGATGGCTTTTCCGCTGCCCCCATCTCCTGGTGAAGCTCTCCGTCCTTGGCCACATGCTGGACAGAAGCATCCTTCTTTCAGAGCCCTCCGGGGGAAAGTGGAATTTAATGGCAGGTCTTTGAGACGTTTGAGATGGGGAAAAGAGCATTTCAGTGCTCTGAGCTGCTTTTGCTCGTGCACGAGGTAGGATCTTGACTGTGCCTTTGATGGAAACCATTGCTTTTTTAGGGAGATCCACCTGACTGGGCTGTTAACTTGAGAAGCCAGAGCAGTGACGTGCTGCTCTGTATAACGGTATATAAAGGCTGTCTTTGTGGTGGGCAGAGGTGTATCTCTGCAGCCCATGTTTCCTTTGGGACAGGGCTTCCTTTCCACCTGTGGACCCACCCTGTGCTGTGCATGCACAGGGTGCTGTGTGTGTTAGGTCTGGCTCAGTTGCCTGCAGGACACAAGGAGCTGAGACCCCAAGACCACGGGAAGGGCATGCTGACATCACCTTGGCCTTATGCTGGAGAAGGGGCCATAACAAAGAGTTGGACTGGGTTTGGCAAACATGCACTGGTCCTCCGAATCTAGAATAATCTAGACTTTAAAACATATTAAAATGGAAAACACAGCTGTTGACGTATGTAGTTGTCATGGGAGGGGGGGTATTCCTTTGAGATAATTCATCCAGATATGCCTTATGATTTGTGCAGTTTTCTCTAGGTATATTGTATATCAACAAAAAGTTTATAAAATTAGGAAAAGAGCTGTCCGTTCCTTTGGTAATGTTTTGCTAATTTAGGGAGATAGGGACACACCCTTCGTTTCCACCACTGCATGAGTATTACTTAGACTGATATAGGCTTAGCGTGGAGTGGAGGTGTCCACTGAAGGGAGTGGGCTTTCCCACTGTCATCACCAGGGAAGAGGTAGTTTTGGGGCCGGAAATAGGAAATTTACTAGGCACGCCTTCTGTGAGGTGGAAGAAACTCACCCGCTTTTCTAGACCTTACGGTACTGGGCGCTGAGACATTTTGGTAATCCAGCTTGGTGGCTTTTAAGCTAGACAGGAAAGAATCTTGTAGAGGAATGCTTTTCAACCCTTAAAAAACTTATGCCCTATCTGATAAACATAAAAATGTCATTGAAGTGAGAGGAGTGGTTTGAAGGATACCCAGAGACAGGAAGATTGAGGGGTGTCTTGTAGTTGAGCGTAGGGCGGCTTCAATTGCAGTGCAGCTTGGTGTAGACCCCTGGAGTAATCTAGAAAGGGCATGTTGGTGTGTTCTCCCATTCACACTGTCAGTCTCCTTGTATGGTAACCGTCTGCTTTTTGTCAGTCTCCTTTTCCAGATGGCAAGCTTCTGGAGGTCAGGCATCAAGTCTATAGCTTTTAGCACATCACTTGGGCTTGATAAGTGCTCAGTAATATCTGATGAACAAATGCTTGAACCTCTGTGCTCACCTGTCCTGTGATGTGTTTCCCCGTCTAAGCAGTTTTCCCCTAGAGACTCACCTTTTTATCCCCAAGGCCAGCGCAGGGTCTGGCACAAATTTGAGACTCCACAGACATTTGGGGGACTAATAGAGTGCTAAAGTCTGATCAGCAATAGACCTGCAAGAAAAAAGCTGTAAGAAGAGTCTCAAGCAAAGTGAAGTGGGAGCATTTAGGGTAGAGTACATCTGCTTACGGAAACTTAAGCACACAGGACCTTTTTTTATAAGCCTAAGTAGTCATTCACAAGCATCCACCTCAAGGCTGAAACACTGAGTCTGAAAGAGAAGGATTAGTGGGGAAAGAATAACAAATTCTTTTAGGATGAATTCATTTCTCTTCTGCCAGAACTGACTCACTCTTGGGGGGCTAGGGAGAACTTGTGCCCTGGAGTGAAGATGGAATGGGATGCTAATTTTACTACTTGATTTTATTTCTCTTTTAGGCCATTTTGCTGTTGCCAAGTTTTCTCTTTGCTCCCATGGGTGTTAAAATAGCAACAGTTGTTGATATATTTCAGGCTTTAGGACCCTTTCAGAGTGTCATACCATCCTAATTTCCCCCAGAGAAACAGGATATTTCTGGAGGCACGCAGAGTTTGGTGGCCTTGTAACCACAGTAGCTTCTATTTATGCAGAATTTATCGTGCGCCAGGAACCAGCTAAACATGACATTGAATTGCTCTCATTTGATATCTCCATTTCCCCTTTGACAGGTGGAGAAACTGAGGCTGGGGGAGTTTAGGAATCTTGCAGAAGGTCCTAAAGCCAGTAGGTGGCAGACCTGGGACTTGAACATAGACTGCAAACTTGTAAGGCTTCCTTGTTGCTTGCCTCCCCTGGAAGAGAGGGGGCTGTGATTTTGCTGAGTTCCCAAACGGGGGAGGATGTGGATTATGAATCAGAGCATAGAATGTTTTTAGAAGATCCTGGCGGCCTGTGAAATCCCATTCACTTCCCTGACTTGGTATGTGCTTGCCGTCACTTCCGTGTCTTTAGGACAGTCCGGCCCTTTGACATTGCGCTGGCTGCCACTGAGACACAGAGCTCTAGAGGTCCCAATGTGGAGTTGCAGACAGTTGCTACAATCCCGTCCTTCTAACTCTTCCCGTGGCTGGAGTTTCAGATCCTTTTGGCCTTTCCTGTCTCTTGTCCCAGTGCCATGGCACATGGGCTCCTGTGGACTTCGGGTGGGTCCAGCAGTCCTTCGCCTATATGCACACCAGTCACCTCTCACCTCCCCACACAGGGCATCCCTGCTGATGCTTCCATGAGACCTGCCTGGTGCCCACACACAAGGGCAAGCTGGAAGCGTGGGAGAGTCAGTGCCCTTTGCGGCTCACCTTCGACCAGTGGGAGGCAAGAGCTGATAAATAAACTCTCCCCCCTCCCCACACTAACATGCGCGGACTTTAGATGCTGTTTGCATGATTTCTCTTTGAGGACAGGGACAAACTCTATAGCTTTTTGCATAATACCTGGGGTTTAATGAGTATTAAAGAAATATATTTGAATGAATGCCACATATATAGCCATCTTGCACTTAGTGACTGGTAGGCAACTCAGTGACTGATATCCTTAAATTGACCCTCCCCTCTTCTCCCTCCATCTTGCTTCCTATAATCCTTAGAAGATTATACTCCCTAACAGAGTTTTGAAGCATCTGAGCCCTCTGCCTCAGAGTCTACTTTCTGGGGAATCCTAGCTGAGACAGGTGGCGAGGTCTGAATAATCTCATATTCATTCAGAGTCTTTTGGGACAGCCAGCACACCTGGTGTGCACATGTGCTTTGTGGTTTTGAGTTAAGGACAAGGCACACGGAGATGGAGTGGAAAGCTGTGGGTCTGTGACCTGAGGCTGGGAGGTAAGTTGTAGAGCGTTACCTACATCTTACTTCAAATAGCTTTCCATTTCCTATTCCCCACAACAAACTCACCTGTAAGTGGCCTCCCCACATGACTAAGAAGTATAGGAGTACCAAAGTTTAGCCCCACCCACTTGGCCTCTTCTTAGGGAGCTTTGTGCCACTTTAGGGAAGAAAGGTATGTGCCATTTGTCTTCATGCCTATCTGATTGAAACCTGACTCCTGGTCCCCGGGTGAACCAGGAGGGGCTTCCCTCTGCACGGGGAGCACAGACACACGACATACAAGTAAGACATGAGAAAGCTGCAGTGGTGTCTGCCGTCCTCCTGAGACCCAGTGGAAAGAAAGATGAGAACTTCCAGCCAAAGAGCAGATTTAGGGTTACAGTTTCCTACCACCCAAGGCCAAGCAGGTGGTCATCGGGCTGCAGAGAAGGGATCTGATATTATTCTAGCAGCCAGTGGCTTCCGGGAACACTGGGTCCTTGGCCATCCAGCCAGGGGAGAAATGGTACTTTTCCAGCAGTGTGTGTCCTGTTGCTGCTGGCTGCCCCAGAGAGACTGCCGGGAGACCCTCTCTAAAAATGGGGCCGTTTGAGGGTAACCCTGATTCTTATGGAGAGGCGAGAAACTCAGTACCAGTAACACCTAAATCAGTACAGCTAAAAGCCATTCACGTGCTTACACACATAGCAATTGCGAAAGACATGGAAGTGAATGTAACTGGTGTGAGCTACTGCACAAGCCTGGGGCGCAGGATCCAAGACCCCAGGGCCTTATTTATTTGTTTGTTTTTAATGGTTTATAACATGTTTTATGTGTACAGTGTTATATTTCAACTTCTGCATACATTAGAACGTGCTCATCATCAAAAGTTTAGTTTCCATCTGTCATCATACAATTGACCCCCTTTACCAATTTCCCCCCCCCACTCCCCTTCCTCTATGTGTTTGTTTTTGTTTGGTATGATTTGGACATTTATTTTGTTTTTTTGCTTGTTTGTCTGTTTTGTTTTGTTTTCAATTCCACATATGAGTGAAGTCATACAGTATTTGTCTTTCTCTGTCTGACTTATTTCACTCAGCGTAATATTCTCAAGGTCCATCATGTTGTTGCAAATGGCAAGATTTAATTTTTTTTAGGGCTGAGTAGTATTCCAGTTTGAGGTAGTTTATTTTTGTGTCTGGTGTGAGATAGTGGTCTAGTTTCATTCTTTTGCATGTGGCTGTACAGTTTTCTCAACACCATTTATTGAAGAGACTATCCTTTCTCCATTATATTTTCTTTGCTCCTTTGTCATAAATCAGTTGTTCATGTATGTATGGGTTTATTTCTGGGCTCCCAATTCTGTTACATTGATTGTATGTCTGTTTTTCTGACAATGCCGTGCTGTTTTGATTACTACAGCTTTATAACATAATTTGGATCAAGGAATGTGATACCTCCAGCTTTGTTCTTTTTCCTCAGGGTTGTTTTGGCTATTTGGGGTCTTCGGTGGTTCCATATATATTTTAGGATTTTGCTGTTGTTGTTGTTGTTCTATTTCTGTGAAAAATGTCATTGGTATTTTGATAGGGATTGTATTAAATCTGTAGATAGCTTTAGGTAATACGGACATTTTAACAATGTTAATTCTTCCAATACATGAGCAGAGAATACCTTTTCATTTCTTTGTGTCTTCAATTTATTTCAACAATGTTTTATAGTTTTCAGTGTATAGCTCTTTCACCTCCGTGGTTAAATTTATTCCTAGGTATTTTATTCTTTGTGTTGCATTTGCAAATGGGATTATTTTCTTAATTTCTTTCTCTGCTATTTCATTGTTAGTATACAAAAGTGCAACAGACTTTTGTATATTGATTTTGTACCCTGCAACCTACTATATTTGTTTACTATTTCTAATAGTTGTTTTGGTGAGGTCTTTAGGGTTTTCTACATATAAAATCATGTCATCAGCAAATAGTGACAGTTTGACTTCTTCCTTTCCAATTTGGTGCCTTATTTATTTTTCTTGCCTCATTGCTCTGGCCAGGACTTCCCAGGTCCTTATTAAAAAAGGCCAGAGGGATCCAGTCCTGCTTCTGCAGGCTGAGCAAGCAGGAAGCAAGCCTGATCAGACCACTCCCACAGTTGCTCATCGCTGCCACACAGTGTCACTGTTGGAGGCAGTTCTTGTTTAGTTTCACCCTCTGCTCAGATGGTCCCCCAGCTGGTCCTCACCCAGGCTTCAGTGGTTACTTGAAAGATGACAGTCCCGCTCCTCGTACAGAACTGTGCTCAGCCAAGGTGTGCCACAGGGGCTGTCTACCTTCTTCAGTGCTCACCCGTGGTCCCCAAGCAAGGTGGCTGTGCCGGAGTGGCTGGGTCCTGGGGGGTTTAGCTCTAGAGTCCTGCGATGCCAGCACCAGCCTGACTGCCACCTTTCCACCCTTAGGCTGAGTGAGCCTATGCCCTTTCCGAGGCTTCCTTGGCTTTCCTGCTGAGTGCCATCTTGAAGTATGCTGCTATACTTGCCATTTTGCATGCTGTTTTGAAACATGAATTTTGGCCTGTTGCGTCCTTAGAGAACTGCTGGCTATACACTCTGATATTTGTTGTTTAGAGCCCTGTGTCTGACTGGCCACAGATGGTTCTGCTGTCCCCTTCCCTCTGGGCAGCAGATGCTTTCTGGCTCTATATTATTTATGTGTAACTAAGAAGACACCCCAGATATGATTCTCGGGGGGGAATGATGATTCCCCTTAAGGTGACTCGGAGCTCTCCCCAGGGATGGGATGGCTGCCATAATTTATAAATACCCCTCTCAGCAGGTACCTCTGTAACCTCTGCCTCAAAAAGTACCAGGTTGCATTAAAAAGAACCATATTCAGCAGAAAAGTAGACAGAACACTTCTACAGAAATGACTTAAGTTGGAAAACAAAGTTCCTGTTTCTTATCACTTGTATCAAACATCTAAAACCATTGTGACAAAGGTCAGTGAAGTGTCTGTTCACAACATTTCTCTGGTGTTTGTGTTTGCAAAGAGCCCTTTGCTAGCCTACTTATAAGGAGCAAGGTCACTGTCCTGGGATTCTTGAAAATGTGCAGAGGAGAAGAAACTGCTCTTTCCATGCGGCAGGGAAAGTCTCAGGTCTCGTTTCTTCTTCTCCAGTTTATCTTACTAAGCTTTTCTACCTCGAAACCCTTTTTTCCTTAGCACTAGCAGTGTGACAGGGTGAGTTTAGTTTTCATTGGTAACATTCTTGTGGACTGAGGCTTTTTAGCGGTTATTTTCAAGACTGTGCTCAAGACCAACAAAACTGAAGATATCTGAGGATGCCAGTCCTGGTCTTCATTAGAGATTCTAGAGATTCCTGGCTAGCACATATTTATTCTTGAGGCCACAACTATCCAACTGGAACTGGAGAGAATCTCTCTTATTTTCAAGGCTGGATGGAATGAGACTTTGTACTGAGCCCCCAGTAGAAAGGGCATTGACCCTTCTCAAAGCCCCCTCTGCTCCTCTGTGTCCAAGAAATCCCCCTAAGGAAGTGGGACAAAAGCCAGGGTCAGTCTTAACTTGATTATGTGTTATATGGATATTTCAAGGCTGGCTTCTCTAACAAAATACCTCCACCCAGCTGGGCTCCACATGTAGAAAAGAAGGGCGCTTTTATAAAATACCCAATACAAGATGTTGACCTCTTGGAATCCTATGGCCAGACTATTTCAAAGAGTGGGTCTTCTCAAAGGTCATTTAAAAATAGAAAAAGGTAAATAGAAGTTAATCAAAAAGGGCTGAAAGGACATCCTCTAGCCAACTCCAGGTGATAGACAAGGCCAGGATTGTGGGAGGTGAAATGTCCCGCCTACACCTCTGACTCGCCCCACCCTGAGAGGCAGCTGTTCATCTGAATCCTGAATCTGGGGGTTGGGGGTACCTTACGCTCACCCACTCTGCTCAAGCGCTGACATTTTGAGCACCAGCCCAGGCTCTTGTCAGCTGTTCCCCCCTAACCATGAACCACACACCATTGGTTTTGGGGATTTTCGCTGAAGTCAAGTTGCCCATAGGCTGCCCTTCAACACTTATTCCTGAGGCTGTTTTGCCAGCCCTCCTCCAGCACCCAGTCAACTTCAGAAGCAGGCATCCGGCTATGAGTTACAGGGTGCTTTGCAAATTACTTTAAATTCAATGCAACAATCATTTGTCAAACACCTATTACGTGTCAGAGACTAGAGTCTAAAAATACAGATATTCTGTAGACTGCGGAACCTCAGAGCGGTGTTGGAAACAAACAAAACAAAACAAACCACAGCAACAAAAGCCACAGTCCGGCCAACAAAAATGTAATTTCAAGCAAATATGTGTATGTGACTCACGAACATCCCTAAGTGGGATTCTGGCCCTTATCTTAAAACACCTGTGTTCTCTTCTTCTCCACGTTCTTCATACTCCACAGGTGTCCCATGCCTCTCCCAAGCTCCCTGAAAGCCTCTTCCCCTGACCAGCCTTCAGGCTGCTCCACTCAACCCTGTTCCTGCTCTCAGCTCTTTGTCACAAAACCCCAAAGGGCCAGCTGAGCAGAGGCAAAACTTAAGCATGAGAACCCGGAGCTCTCTTTAGCGGAGATGGGACAGGCTTGAGCTGAAACAGGATGTTCTGAGTTTTGGTCCTGCCCCACAAAAATGAAAGCCACCTAGCTCTTGTCTTAAAGATCACTGTAACTGGGGACATTAGCACCAAAACAAGAGATTCCGTTCGAGAAGTGAGTTGCTTCGGGATCCTGGAGAGATGGAAGATGGCCGAGGGAGGAGAGCTCTAGCTGAGGCTTAAAGGAGGAACCTCTGCGAATTTGGGGCAAATTGCTTAATTTCTCTATGCCTCAGTTTCCTCCTCGGCAACCTGGGGATCACATGTGAGACGGCTGCTGTGAGGCTTACGTGAAGTGAAGCCTTGGCTAGGGCTTGCTGTGGCGTGCAGCAGCATCCGATAAACATCTAATTAGCACACCGATATGTTGGATAAGCACATTCCTGGGGTGTCATCACAAAGCAGCTTTGTTTTCTCTCCCACTGCCCGGGGCATCTGGATGAAAAGTCTCAAGACTCTTCTGGTCACTCTGAGGAAATGCAAAGCTGTAGAGTCATTTCACACTCAGACATCAGAATGCACGCTCAGATATCGGCTCACATTTTAACCTTCCATCTCTGTGCAGAGGGGCGGGCGGGGCAGTGCTGAGGTCAGCTTTCTCTCTCTTTCTAGCTCACCTCCTTCCGTACTCACCAGGTTGTTCCTGACCTCGCTGGGACTGGGGTGCAGGAAGTGGGGAGGGACAGCGCCGACGTGTCTGGCACTCAGTGCTGGGAACTGGCTCTGGGCTGGCAGCAGCCTAGAGCTGACTTGTTCTCCCCCCGGTGACCCCTCCCCACATCCATGCATCACGAGGGACTTTTGCCTGCAGTGGCCTCGACTGGGGCAGAAGCAGCTCTAGTCTGTTCTTCCCGGGCCCTGGGATTCCAGCGGTTCACCTCTGGCAGCTCCAACCCGCCCACAGCTGCTTCTTGCCCAACCCAGAGCCGGTCCCTGGGAAGCTTTCAGGCGCCTTTACTGCGACGAAGTCTGGGAGGGCAGGCCTTTCCCAACGCGGGCACCTCGCCCCGGCTGTCGGCCCCTCCTCAGCTTCCTGCACCCTGGAGGGACGGTGTGTGGCCACTTAACGCTCGCTCACGGGGAGTCAGTCCTACTCCACTCCTGGCCTCAGACTGTAAGGGGTTCTCATCCTTCTCCGAGCGGGCTCCTGCCCTCTTGAACCGAGGCAAAGGTGGACCCGACCTCCATTCATCCTCCAGGCAGGGTGGGACTTGCCAACAAGCGGATTCTTCCGTGCCCTTTTCACAAGCCCTCTCTTTCCACAGCGCTCTCCTGCCCTCCTTTGTGTGCGTGTGTGTGTGGTGAGCAGTCTGGGTCTCCTGGTGGTTCTCTGCCACTCAGCCTTGCCAAGGGCTCCAGAATGATTCGCCTCACAACTCAGTTTGGTGTGTTTATCTGTTCTCTCCGTATTTCAGCTGGGGCTTTGGTGGTAACTTCCTCTGCAGTGGTTGGTGACCATGATGATCAAGGGGGTGGGGGGTTAGGAGTGGGCAGTCTGCCGGATGGTGGCACGTGTTGGGAAGGATGGAGATGAGATGGCAAAGGTGGGCAGGGGCTGCTTTGTCTGGATGGCTTAAGACTGTGACTCCCGTCTGCTCAGGTCCTGCATTGGGTGCAGGAAAAACGGTGCAGAAGGCGAGGCCCCCATCTCCTTCTGAGAATAACAAACCTGTGTTTACTGCTATATAATACAAAGCGTCCTTAATATGCGTCTTTTCTTTTAAAACTCACAACAACTCAGTGAGATCCTCGTATAGTCTTTCCATTTTCACAGATAGGACACACGTGCAGGAAGCTGAGTGCCCAGGGTCACACACCAGGAGGTTAACAGAGTCAAGCTTAGTGATTGGCCTTCTGTTGTGCTTTTTTCATTACACCACAACACCTGGAGTCAGCGAAGGGGTGGAGGGAAAGGGCATCGTTCTGAAAGTGGGTGCTGGACAGGTAGCCACCTGTGCCCTGCCCGGCTGGCTGTGCTCACAGCTGCAGTGGACATTCTGTCCTCCACACCCACCTGCCAAACAGAACTGGCCGACTTGGGCAAACACGGGCTATGACTTCTCTCTCCCTGCTTCACCCTTGACACCTGAAAGATCCAGCTAGTCCTGGCCAGGCTCTCGGTCTCTCCACCCTGTGGTCAAATCTCCTGGGTCACCCAGACCCTGGTTAAGAACCTCTTCATCCGCCAAAGGGTCCTGGATGAGCGCCCTCTATCTTCCAAAGAGAGAAGAGCAGGTTCTCAGCAAAGTGGTGACCCACTCTGAGACCCTCCGGGTCCCCCAGCAACAGCAGCTGTGCTAACCCTTTGGTTACCAGTGTCCCTGGAAGTTCACCCAAGAATGATCATCTCTTCCTAAACAGTTTTGTTTTAATTCATTGGACCAGCGGTCCCCAACCTTTATGGCAGCAGGGACTGGTATCGTGGAAGACAATTTTTCCACGGACGGGGGTGGGAGGGGGCAGGATGGTTCAGGTGATAATGTGAGCGATGGGGAGCCATGCGGAGCGGCCGATGCAGCTTCGCTTGCCTGACCGCCGCTCACCTCCTGCTGTGCGGCCCGGTACGGTCCGCGGCCCTGGGGTTGGGGAACCCCTGGACTAGACGGTAGGATCATATGCCAAAGGAATGGGTGATAGAGGGAATTTCGACGGTTCTCTCTAGGAGGCTTATATGACATTAAAAAATATATATTTATTTATTTTGGCTGCACAGGGTCTTAGTTGCATCACGCGGGATCCTCGTCGCAGCATGCGGACTTCCCTTAGTTGCGGCATGTGAACTCTTAGTTGCGGCGTGCATGCGGGATCTAGTTCCCTGACCGGGATCAAACCTGGGCCCCCGGCACTGGACCACCAGGGAAGTCCTGACATTTTGTTTTAATTAAGTTTTGAAAATTAATTAATTTATTTGGTTGCGCCAGGTCATAGTTGCAGCTCACTGGCTCCTTAGTTGCGGCTCCAGGGCTCCTTGGTTGTGATATGCGAACTCTTAGTTGCGGCATGCATGTCGGATCTATTTCCCTGACCAGGGATCAAACCCGGGCCCCCTGCATTGGGAGCGCAGAGCCTTATCCACTGCGCCACCAGGGAAGTCCCTGTTTTAATTAATTTTTATTTTTAGGATAATAAAGGCAATATATGTTGATTGTAGAAAAATTGGAAAATATAAAAAAGTAGATGAAAACAAAAGATGACTCATGAGCCTAGCACACTGAGATTTTTGTATATATCCTCCTAACATCATACTCTCAAATATACAGTCTATCTACAGACAGGCATGTCACAAGATTAGAATGGTATAGTATAGACTGTTTTATAAGCTGTTTTTTTTCACTTATCAGTATGTCATGGGCTTATCCCCGCAGCATTAAGCTCAGTGAACGTTTAAACAATCCTGTGTGACAGGTTCCACATTGCACTAGAAGGACACCAGATGAACCAAAATAGTGAAGGGATAAATCGTGAGTATCCTCCGGGGACCTGCCCTTGGCGAGACACAAGTCACATCTTAGCAACTCAGCCTGAAGAAGCTGACCCCACAAAGCTGTTAAGGCTTAGAAATCTCCTTTCTTTTCTTCCTTAAAAATAAAATTGAACTGAGGGTTCCCAAGTTCTCCCACACTCAATGGCTTGGGGTGTGCGACCCAACACGAATGGGTCCTCCAAAGGAAACCTTACATTCTTTCCCTTCCGTGTGCAACTTCAAGACTCCTCCTTTATTGTGTCTTTTCAGTAGAGACCGTAGGCCCAAGCTCCATCCCAGATCTCCCATAATTAAAACACACACAACATTGTTGAAAGCCCTTTTACATAAGAAGATCACTTGGCCCACTGAATGATGGGACTTTGAATGGATTTTTAATAATAGACGAAACCGTGTTACCTCACAATGTCTCAAAGGAAAGCTCTCTTGCTTTTAAATTCAAGTACATAGTACATTCAGCCAAAGGAATTCAGAAACTTAATGATTTGGCAATGGGTTGTGTTGGGCGGGTTTTAGACAATTTCTAAGCGTCAGCAAGAGGCCTAATAGTTTCCAACCCTCTCTCAGGAACTGTTCTCACAGCGGTAACTAAAAGCGCCCCGTGCTTCACCGGCCCCACGTCTGTGGCCTATTGTGAGAGACACACGATGGACCACTCATAGAAAAGTTTCTCTTTTCAATTCAGGACTTTGCTAGAAACTGCTTTAACCACTTTTCAGACTGGGCTCTAGCTTAATCCTCCTTTTCCTACCTCGTCGGTTCACACGTATTTCTATATGAGGAAAATTGGAGTACTCTTTAGCAATAGTTTCAGCTGTTGCTTCCATAGCCTGTAAATCTGGTTACCCTGGGGGCGTGGCACCCAATGAAGTAGTGGGTTTGGGGGTTTCGGCTGGAGCGTGGACAGCCATTCGAACAACAAGACAGTTGGTCAGTTTTGGTTGTTCAAATGTATCAACAGTTTTGATTTTGTCCCCAGGGAATGCGGAGAGGAGAGCGTGTGGAACGGAGAATCTTCAAATTAATTTAGTATATCAAGAATTATGGGGACTTCTCTGGTGGCCCAGTGGTTAAGACTCCACGCTTCCACCGCAGGGGGCACGAGTTCGATCCCTGGTGGGGCAACTAAGATCCCCCATGCTTCGCGGTGCGGCAAAAAAAAAAAAAAAGAAGAAGAAAAGAGAACCCACAAAAAACCAAAAGAACCTTGCCTGGAGACTTCAGTCATTAGGGTTTCTTCAGAAAATTACTGAGCAGCTTCCTCTGCCTCTGATGGTTTAGGCCTGAGGCTGTCTGTCACCAGCCCTGAGGGGGAGGGGACATGAGGAGAATGGCCCTGAGCCTTCTGTCGAGGGTGTCGGGGTACAAGTGAGGCAGAGGGGGACCAAAGGCACAGGAGGTCAGCTGGCCTCCTTTCTTTCCTTGCTCCAGGATGAATCCGGGGGTTGGGATGGAAGAAGCCATTAGAAATACCAGAGAGTTAGGGAGCCTCAGGGTTCAGGGACATAAAGAAGCAAAGGCTGAGGCCTCTAGGAGAGGCCTAGCTGAGCATCTTGACCAGAGCATGGGTGTGGAGCTGGTGGGGACAGCACTCTTGGCCACTGGCACCTCAACAGGGTAGGCTGGATCCAGAACTTCCCTGGTGTCTTGAATAGAGGATTTGGAAGTTGTGTTGGGCAGAATTATGGCCTCCCAAAGATGTCCACGTCTTTATCTCTGGAACCTGTGAATCTGTTACATTACACGGCAAAGGAGAATTAAGGTTGCAAATCAGCTGACCTTAACATACGGGGATTATCATGGATTATCTAGGCGAGTCCAATGTAATATCAAGGGCCCTTAAAAGCGGAAGAGGGAGGGAGGAGAAAAAGAGACAAGAGAGATTGCAGCATGCGAAGGGCTCAGCCCACTATTACTGGCTTTGAAGATGGATGATGAGGCCACCAGCCAAAGAATACGGGAAGCCTCTAGAAGCTGGGAAAGGCAGGAAACAGATTCTCCTCTGGAGCCTCCAGAAGGAACACAGTTCTGCTGACACCTTGATTTTAGCCTAGAGAGACCCATTTTGGATTTCTGACCTCTAGAACTGTACAATAATAAATTTGTGTTATGCCACCATATTTGTAGTAATTTGTTACAGCAGTGATAGGACACCCCTTTAATCCCCTATTACCTACTGGTTTTATCAGTCATTGATGTTTGTTGCCTGGATACGTGATTTCTTTAGGAGTTGCAAAAGGCAACTGGTAATTATGTGTTAATTTGCATAGTCTAGCGGGGGAGAACCCCTTTAGACTCTCAGGGCCATGGTAGTAGTGATTATGTCTACTTAGTTTATCGCTAAACATCGAGGGCCTGGCATATAGTAGATTCTCAATAAATATTTGTTAAATGAATAAGTAACGACATTCTTTATAAGGTTCTAATATCTCATAGATTATGCATTATTATTCTCTTTCTACGTTGCCCAGATGAGCATCTTGACAAGGGAGGAGTAGAGTTTAGTCGACACCTGAGAATAAAGAAATTCAGGGAATTCCCTGGTGGTCCAGTGGTTAGGGCTCCGTGCTTTCACTGCAGAGGGCACTGGTTCAGTCCCTGGTCGAGGAACTAAGATTCCCACAAGTGGAGCGGTGAGGCAAAAAAAAAAAAGAAGGACATTCATCTGATTGGCTTCATTTCATCCAAATGATCCATCCTGAGAAAATGACCTCACAAATGCAAAGTAATTGCTCCACTGCCTGAGGACAGATCCAGAAGAATATGGAAGCTGGAGGACAGTGAACTCTTTCCCTGTGTGCTTCTCCCCACCATGTGGGTTGTGGTGGGTGGTTAGAAAGAATGGGTAACCGTGGGTGAGGAGAGATGAAAGCACTGCTAGCTCATCCCAGCTATCATAAGTGGTCAACTGCATCACGCTATTTACGTGTTTACTCATGCTGTTTCATGCTGAAGAATCGAAAGGACCCTGGGGTGCCTCTAGAGGCACCGGGAACCTTGAGAATCAAGCACTGTCCCTCCAGATTGGAGCTGGAAGTAATGGGGGCTGGGGCAGCAGAGGGGGTCCTGGAAAGGAGAGGAAGGAGGGAGAGCAGGGAAGTAAGGGACCCCTGGATACTGCCTGCAGGTGGAGTTTAAGTGGACGAGGGTAGCCTGAAGGGCAAAGCTCTTCCAGGCTCTTTGTGTGCACAGGTGGGTCAGCTCCTCAAAGGCTCGTCACCTCCTGGGAGTGAACCGAATGGGGACCTTGCCCTGGCCTTGGGGACAAAGGTAAGGGGTTAAAGTCATTCATAAGTGTCTTGTGCATGGTTGGGTGGACTCTTTTCTCTAGTCTCAAAGTTATATGATTCAGGTTGTAAAGTAAATTTGAGGCAAGGGTTATGATATTGGCTGTCTCAGGTGGTGGTTTCCGATGGGCAGAGGTATAGTCTCTGCGAATGCTGGACTAGGGAATACTGGGAATGCTAGACTAGGGAACCCTGGAAGGCCAAGACTTTTAGAGGGAAGGACCGAGGCTGGCTCAGTGGACACTCTTTCTTTTTCCTCTTTCCTTCTTTTACCCACCTCCACCCATACCTAACCTGAAATTCCACACATCCAAACACACCAAGGGTGGTGGTGATTTTTTAAGGAATTTTGAAATATATGTCTAACTGCTAAAGGTACTAGCTCCTAGTAGGGGAGCCAGGGAGTGAGATGCATTAAATAGGAAGTGATCTCTACGCCACTCCTATGCCAGTCCTCTGGGGGCCTCTCTTCTCCCCTCAAACTGTAAAATTTGCATTGCTCACTGGCAGAGAGCCCCAGATCATTCGCCTTCCTCCCTCTTTCTTCTGGGACTTATATTTTTAGCAGATTGTGGTGTGCTGAAAAATGTCCTTCTCCCCCCGCAAGATGACCACGTTCTAATCCCCGGAACCTGTGAATGTTACCTGACATGGCAAAATGGACAAGGCAGACGTGCATAAATGAATGATCTTGAGATTGGGAGATTATCCAGGTGAGAATGTAATCACGAGGGCCTTTACATGAGGGAGGCAGATCAGAAAGAGCAGTAGAAGATGAGATGACAGAAGCAAGAGGTTGGAGTGATGTGAGGAAGGGGCCAAAAGCCAAGGAATGTGGGCGGCTTCTAGCAACTGAAAGGCTTTCAAGCCTCCAGAGGGAATGCAGTTCTGCTAACACCTTGCTTTTCGACTTCTGGCCTCCAGAACCGTAGGAGAATAAATCTGTGCTGGTAATTTGTTACAGCAGCAAGAGGACACTTACACAGAAGTGTTGCACCCTCTCTGGATTTACTAAGAACAGAGAGCTGTTGCTGGAGGGACAAAGAAAGAATGTGACTTGTTTTGTGGATTAATAAGGTTTTAAAATCCAGTGTACATGCTCCAGAATGAAGAGCATCTCCTGAATGGTGCCCTGTTCCTTACCTAGAATTGAGACTGGGATGATGTAAAACCAGATATGGAAGTTCTTCTTGATAGCCATCAGGATTTAACTTGATTAAAGTAACTTGAGTTTACTAAATTCCCACAGTAATGGAGACTGGGGAGTCTAGGGTTTCTATATAGGTTGAGCTAATTTTTTTTGTTGTTGTTGTTGTTGTTTTTAATCAGTTTAGAAATGGGCTAAGAGACTTCTTTTGACCAGCGTTTGTATAGAAAATCTGCTGTAACTTGCTGTTACTTGAAGCCATTGTATGTTTCTTCAAGGTGACTTAGGGATGACTTGCTGATGAGGAACACAGATACATACAGACCCGGACATCACATTTTAATTTTTGCTGACTCATTTGAGAATTAGCTGCCGGCATCATTATCCTTTAGCTTGCAATACTTTGATATGTGTCCCTTAAGAGCAAGGATATTCTCCCACATCTATAAAACATACTCCAGAAATTTAACAACAATGCAATACTCATCGTACACTCCACATTCAGATTTCCCCATTTATCTCTAAAATGTTCTGTATAGTTTTTTCTTTTTTAATCCATGATCTCATCAAGGGTCACATTTTGCATTTAGCTGTTATGGCTTTTTATTTTATTTTAATTAGTTTAATTTATTTTATTTTTTTGACTACATTGGATCTTCATTGCTGCACGGGCTTTCTCTAGTTGTGGTGAGCGGGGGCTACTCTTTGTTGCAGTGTGCGGGCTTCTCAGTGCAGTGGCTTCTCTTGCTGTGGAGCACAGGCTCTAGGTGCACAGGCTTCAGTAGGTGGGGCACGTGGGCTCTAGAGCTCAGGCTCAGTAGTTGTGGCACACGGACTTAGTTGCTCCGCGGCATGTGGGATCTTCCCGGACCAGGGCTTGAACCTGTGTTCCCTGCATTGGTAGGTGGATTCTTAACTACTGCGCCACCAGGGAAGCCCCCTGTTATGGCTTTTTAATCTTGACAAAGACTATTGTAATAGAATATAAACTTCATGACAGCAGGCATTTTAACCTTTTTGATCACTACCTAGCACAAAGTAGATGCTTAGTAAGTACATTTAAAATGAAAACTTGAGGAAGTAATTACCACTCCTCCAAGTCATCCCTCAGTGCAGCCACTGGGGTATTTATCCTCCATTCTCCTTCTGATAGATAACCCTCCTCACCCTCATCCCACCACAGATTTGCATACATGAGCCATTCCAGCTAACCATAGTATCCTATTCCCATGAAAAAATGAGCATAGTTGACAGTTGAACAATGCAGGAGTTAGGGGTCCCGACCCTCTACTCAGTCCACAATCCACCAATAACTTTACAGTTTAGCTCTCCGTCTCTGTGGTCCCACATTTGAGGATTCAATCAACTGTGAATCATGCACTACTGTAGTATGTAGCTATTAAAAAAAATCCATGTGTAAGTGGACCCACACAGTTCAAACCCGTGTTGTTCAAGGGTCAGCTGTATTGCAGAAGAGGGCAAGTGACAAAATCAGGGCAAATGAAAATTCTTCTGAGACGTTGACTTATTTACATACTAGGAAAGAGATATTCTCTTCCACTAGGATTTCTAAACCAGAAGCATGTGGTCTAGAAGAGCCATAGCTATTCCCCCCCAGCTGTTAAAGGAAACAGGAAAGAATAAAAAATTTAAAAAGTTCAGAGCAAAGCCAGGCCAAGAAAGGAAGATCATGAATGTAAGAGTCCTGAAAACTTTGTTCTGGCACCTGGATCCAGCCCTGCCTGAAGTCCACATCCATTCATAAATATCCCAGATACATAAGGCAATACACAGCCATTCTGCCAAAGTAGTTTGAGTTGGTTTCCTGTCATTTGCATCCTAAAGAGTTCTGCCTAATCCAGCCACTTAACCTTGCACTACAGAAAGTCAGTCTTATGCTATCCTTCATCTGGCGAGAAAAGTTACTTCTGAATCACATCTGTTTTTCCACGGGCATAATTCCCTTAATGTGAGGATTCACTTAGTCATGTAACTTTTGAAAATAAAATGTCTATTGTCTTAGGAACTCTAGGAACCACTACTAAATATAAAATCAATTGGAAATCATGAAGCTATAAAGAAAAATAATCAAGGGAGGAAACTTGACAGGATATTCCAATTCGGGCAGAACACTTTGAACTTAAAAATGAGGTTCTATTTATAATTGCTGCCTTGGCTATTCTTGTATTTCACATTTTTTCAAAGCAAAAATTTTAATAGCCCCCCAATAATAACAACAACCAAAAAAAAAAAAAAAAAAAACAAAACAAAGAAGAAGAAAGTTCTGAGCAAAATTCTGCTCCAGTCATCTTGGAATCGTAAATCCAGGTCAGATGGTTACCTGTACTGTGCTGTTTCCTCTGAGCAGATCTTCCTTCTCCCTCCTATTCAGATGTCAGGTACCTTTGGTTAAATAGAGGAGTGACAAATAGTATGTGTCATAGGAGGATGTCAGTTGGCATGCTGATATCTGTCACAAGGACTTAATTAGGATAAATGGCAGAGAATACGCTGCCGACCCACTCACCCGCGGCATATGGAGGGCTTGCAGGGTGAGATAAATGGGATATGAGGAAAAAAAGTCACATTAATTCTGTTTTGCTGCAGAGAGCTCTTGAGAGAGCAAGGGAGGGGACGCTGTGGTATCTTTTCCTTGGGGTTCAAGGGGACAGTGAAAACTTGTGGTGAGGATTATAATCTCTTGAATTCCTAACCCCAGGACTCCTCAGAAATCTTCAGAACCACATCCCGAGAGCCCTGGGGCTCACGTTCCGTGATAAATGTCAAGGACTCTGCCTTTACACTGGTCTCAGCTTTGTCGTCCTCACCTTGCCTGATCATGAGTTTTTCCATGAAGCAATGAGACGGCCTCCATGTTTCTATGAGAACGTTTGCTAAACATCAGGCTTATTCTTTTACAGTAATACCTCTGTCATAGAAACAAGGCTTGTCTCTCAGGGTACTGATCTCCAGATAAGGCTCCAGAGATCCTGGGAATGGGTGTAATCACGCTGTACCCAGTGGCCCCAGGTGGGGTTGCTACCAGCTGCGCTGTGTCCTCCATGTACTATTACCCTCTTCCTTCTGATCTCCCTTCTCTTTTTTCATCCTGTTTAAAGGTTTTTATAGAGTGACTGTATTTCTTTAGAAGTCAAGTGTTCAATTCAGTGAATAATGAATGCATGAAGGAGGGAGGGAGGGAAAAAGGAGTGAATCTGTCAGAATTCCCTGCTTAAGAAGGAAAGATAGGGGTTCCCTGGTGGCGCAGTGGTTAAGAATCCGCCTGCCAATGCAGGGGACACGGGTCCGGGCCCTGGTCTGGGAAGATCCCACATGCCATGGAGCAACTAAGCCCGTGAGCCACAACTACTGAGCCCACATGCTGCAACTACTGAAGCCCACACACCTAGAGCCTGTGCTCCGCAACAAGAGAAGCCACAGCAATGAGAAGCCCACGCACTGCAAGGAAGAGTAGCCCCCGCTCGCCGCAACTAGAGAAAGCCTGTGCTCAGCAACAAAGATCCAACGCAGCCAAAAATAAATAAATTTATTTTTAAAAAAAAGAAGGAAAGATATACCTGCACTCACTTGACAGTGTGGTCCTAACGTATCTGGTGGTTAAATTAGTTGGTTTTAACACTAAAAGGAATTTTGAAGCGTTAAATCCGAAGAGATGTTTTTATGTGTGATACACATGTACATGATACACATGTACTTGTACGCGTGAGCATAAGATAATATGAGAAATGATACTTATGTGGTCACAGCATCCTCAATTCATCTAAGTGAGGAAGAAATGCCTGTTGACTAAAGGACAAACCCCTGTGTTAACACGCTAAGAATAAAATATATGTTTATTCTACTGTATAGCACAGGGAACTATATTTAATATCCTGTGATAAACCATAATGGAAAAGAAGATGAAAAAGAATGTATATATACATATACTGAACCACTTTGCCGTACAATAGAAATTAACACGACATTGTAAATCAACTATAGTTCAATAAAATAAACTTAAAACATATACACGCTCAAATAGTTAATAACCTTATGGGGAGAAGAGATCACTTAGCTGTTTAATCTTTCTTCATTTACCCACAACGTATTTCTGCAGAGCCTAGTCTGTGTCAGGGTCAATGCTAGGTACTGGGGTTGGAGCAGAGAAGGAGAAAGACGCAGTTCTGCCCCCTGGGGTTTTGTGATCCAGCTGAGGTTACGCACAGAGGAAATCTTCCCAAAGACAAATGGGATGGATGCCTCTGGTGAGGCCCACCGGTCCATGGCTGCCCTGTCCACACAATCCCGCTAGTGACCACTGAAAACATGTGTCCACTGAACAATGGAAATGTATGACCGAGGAGCTGAAAATCCAATGTTATTTCCTATTTTCTTTTAATAAATTTATTTATTTATTTTTGGCTGCATTGGGTCTTTGTGGCTACGCGTGGGCTTTCTCTAGTTGTGGTGAGTGGTAGCTTCTCTTCGTTGCGGAGCAGGGTCTCTAGGCATGCGGGCTTTAGTAGCTGTGGCCCGCGGGCTCTAGAGCGCAGGCTCAGTAGTTGTGGCGCTCTGGCTTAGTTGCTCCGCGGCATGTGGGATCTTCCTGGACCAGGGCTCGAACCCGTGTCCCCTGTGTTGGCAGGAGGATTCTTAACCACTGCGCCACCAGGGAAGTCCCATGTTATTTCCTTTTAATTAATTTAAATTTAATTTAAAAAACCAATACTGGGTTCAGTCCTGGCAGAATTTTTAGTATGTTTGGAACAACTTGGGTGCATGAATCTACTTTTCCAGTGTTAAACTTTATGAGATCTAAATACAGATCAAGGTTTCCTATGAAAATTTAGGATCCTAAGTGAGAGGTGCTGTATGTACAAAATTCACCCTGGGTTTAGAAGATTTGGTACCAAAAAAAAAAAAAAACCACTAAAGGAAATGAATGTGAAATAACTCATTGCTTTTTTTTAACATTTGTAACATGTTAAAAGTAATAATATTTTGATTATATTGGGTTAAATAAGTTATATTATTAAATTGATTTTTCTTTTTTAATATGACTACTAGAACAATCTAGATTACATATGTGACTCGCATTTGCTTCTTTCAGACAGCACCGGTCTGTGGGATTTTGACGGAGAGATAAAGCTTATCATGAAAGAGGTTGGTTTTTGACATTAATTTTACAGAACAGGTGGGATGGGTTAGGCGGAGAGGGTAGAGGGCATTCCTGGGAGAGAAGAGACTGGACATCAATACGACGTGGGATTATGCCTGGGATGCCAGGTGTGTGGGAGAGCCCTGGGCATTGTGTTTAGGGAGTAGCAGCGGGAAAATCTAGTTGGGATGATGGAAGTCATGATGTGGGAGCCTTGACCGGCCAGGCAGAGCTTTTTATGCTTAATCCAGTTGGCCAAGGGAGAGCTGGGAGGCTTTTGAGCGGGGGCAGGATGGTAAAAGCAGCTTTAATTGGTGTTTATCTGGCTGCAGTGTGTAAACTGGGATGAAAAGAAGAGAACCAGAAACAGGGAGACATGTTTTGAAGAGCCCAGCAGTAATTCTAGAAGTACCCTGTGGGGAAGAAAGATTGCTTCCTTTCAGCCAAGAATTCAAAACCAAACAAACAAAGAAACAAATAAGTAAATGATAAAAACCTCACATGGTTCTTCTACAAAATAAGTGTATACCTTCTTCACACTCCATTTCCTACAAATTACCCTTTTGCGAGTTAATTTCTTCCCCTTTATGTTTAAAAAAAATTGAAAAAAAAACCTTCTATGTAGCTACAACGTAATTTGGGCATCGTCCTGGAGTCTAGGACAATCACTGTGGAAGGAGAGCTGTCATTTTGCTTATCACGGGGCAACCACAAACCTCCAAGGAGGGTGAATCTCTTGGAGTCAAGATTTGCAGGAAATAAAGATTTTAAGAAATGGATACTAATGACTAGAGATGATTTATAACGTTCAAGATTCACAGAATTGTAGAACAGAGAGGCTTCTAAGTATCATCCAGTTCCACCTTTCACTTCATTGACGAATAGGACAAAGCCACACAGCCAGTGAGCAGCAGAGCAGTGGCTGGAATCTGAGTTTCCAGATTTGTACACCTCCCGCCATGCCACGTGGAATACTGTCCATTAGGAACATCAAACACATAATGAGTCAAGAAAGGTAAGGTTAAAGGATGAAGAAATGTGAAAGGTAATAGTCAGGTCTACCTATATATAGAGTGGTTACATAAGCACACACAGACCTATGAATAAAATGTGCAGGGCCTCTGTTCTCCCCACTGCAGCCCTCTGAAGTGTCACTGGTTGATCCTGGGACAGCTGCCCACTGTGGGGACACATGGGAGGAACACTTAATCCCCACTAAGGAGGGACAGCAGGGTAGAGGACGAGCCCTACCACCTCCCCTTGAAGCCTTTCAGTGTCACAGCCTCTTCCTTTACATGCTTGCAGGGAAGAAAGCAGAACTGGAGGACTAAAGAGGGACAGAGATGCTGAGAAAAAGTAGGACTGGGAGGGTGTTGAAAGGTCAAGCTGAGGGCTTGGCGCAGATGTCAATGTTCAGAACACTGTACAGGCTCTTTAAATAGAGCCCTCACAGGTGAAGGCAGAGACAGAAAAGCCGCCCTGTGCTCCAGGGAACTCAGTAAATAAGCACAGACGTCAGAGGTCCAGAGCTGGGTGGGGCTGGGCTGAACCAGGAGCTCAGGAGAAAGTACAGGAACGTCTTGGTTTTTTATTGCCAAGCCCTGTTCCATTAGACGGCACCTGTGGAGTTGCCCACATTTCAGGAAATATTTTCTGTGTAGAGACCTTTCAGAGGAAAATATGAAAATTCAACCTCAGCTCTGAACCAGTCCAGCACCTGAACCATGATTAGAGCTTATGAATAGTGTAGGCTTTTAAAGGGGTCCTAATGACATTCAGTGAATTGGCTTACGAGCGTGTGTTTTATACCTTTTTCTTCAAAATGGAAACTCAAGGATTATGATTAAATAGTTGAAGTACTGATCGTATAAAAACCAACCCATGACCCCCAGTAAAAAGCCACACAAACTGGCATGCTCCCCCACCTTGCTGTATTGTTCTTTCCACGCATAGCACAAGCGTACGTAAAGCAAGAGCACAAACACAAGCAAAGGCCATGTTTGGCTTTTGATTAGACGTTAAACCTCAGACGATCATTAAACTTCTTGAACTCTGTGGCTTCAATCCAGGTGGGAAAGCAGGTCAAGCAAGTAAGGCTGAAGGTAGAGTATGCAATCTTTTGTTCTCAGCAGGCTTTGAAGATTGTTTCAGGGTTAATGTTTGACTTTGGGTCTTAACTATTTTATGTCTTGGTTTCCTCACCGACAAACAGAACATCCATCTTGCAGTGAAAGAAGATCACACTTTCCCATTAATGTGAATGGTATAAACTCGTTCCTTTGGAGGGTAAAGCAAAATGGTGAAGAGTTCAGGCTCTAGAGCAGTGTGGTCCAATAGAGATATAATGTGAGGCCCAAGTGTGGGCACGTGGGGTGTTAACTTGTCTAGTAGCCACATTATCTGGAAGTAAAAACAAATAGGTGAAAAGCATTTTGACAACATTTTATTTTATTCAGTGTATCCAAAATATTATTTCAATATATCAAAATTTAAAAAATTATTAATGAGATACTTTATGTTATTTTCTTCATACTAAGTCATTAAACTATAGTGTGTATTTTACACTAACTGCACATCTCAATTTAAACAAGCCACATTTAAAATACTCAATACCTATATGTGGCAGGAGGCTCCCCCACTGGGCAGGACAGCTCTAAAGTCAAATTATATTGACTTTGAAGCCTCCTGATCTTCAGCAAGTTACTTAAGCATCATGTCCCTCAGTATCTACATCTGTAAAATGGGAATGATAATAAGATCCACGTTACTGGGTTTGTCATGAAGATGATGTATGTAAATACACTTAAAGCCCTCAGTGCAATGACTGGTATATATTTAATCAATCAGTGTAAACTATCATTATTAGTTTCAGTAAAAGTACACAGGGTGAACTTGTTTTTCTCCACAATACGGTCATTCCAAACCAAATGAAATTGAGTTGAATTTACAGCTTAGATGTTGGGGGGCTGGGGGGTGGGAAGGCAATTATTTAAGCAGCCCAAATCAGGAAAACATACTTGAAATACTTCATCTTGTGATGACATTGAACCAGTAATTTTTAAAATATAAAATGGCCTTTCCCCTATGCCCATGACAAGGGAAAGCAAGAATAGTTTTAACTAGTTACCTGTCAATTGTTACCTTACCTTATCAGAAAGATTTAAGGCAGCTGAATGGTATGTTTGCACTCTTCATAAAAGCGCATGCATTTAGATTTTGAGGGGCAGAATTTAGATTTTGGAGCTTTTAAGATAATGAAACGTTGAGTGTTAAACCGGAGCTCCTTGCCTTGTTTCCTAATGCAGTTTTGCCTTTGGGTGACAGCCGCGTCTGGGGACTTCTGCGCTGTCCTCAATCTCAGGGTTTTGTTTTGGTGCTCCAGATGTACACCGAAGGTGTAGAGCATTTGCTTTGCGGACACAGGGCCCAACTAGTTCTATGAACTTTTTCTCAGTCTCTTCTTTAGCACCTGTGAATGAGCATAAAAGAGGTGAAAGATTTGATGGGGCCAAGTTACCAGGGCTTATCCACACGAGGCCAAGACCAAGAAGTATTAATGTCACTTGCTGCATGGTATTAAGAAGACCCACAGGAAGTCAGGAAACTGGCATTTCCCCCTCCTTAGTCTTATTTATTATTATTTTTTTTGCGGTACGCGGGCCTCTCACTGCTGTGGTCTCTCCCGCTGCGGAGCACAGGCTCCGGATGCGCAGGCTCAGCGGCCATGGCTCACGGGCCCAGCCGCTCCGCGGCATGTGGGGTGCTTCCCGGATCGGGGCACGAACCCGCGTCCCCCGCATCGGCAGTCGGACTCTCAACCACTGTGCCACCAGGGAAGCCCTCCTTAGTCTTATTGATGGCACCAAACATCTCCATGACGTTTTGCTCAAAGTATATTTTCATCTTTTGTAGGAGGTTTGAGGGATTTGGGGCTGATCAAGAGAAAAGATATGACCATGAGAGGCAGCAACACAACAAGCATTGCTGGGCCCTGCTTGGACAGGGTTGCATGAGAGGGGTGCTCTCACTGAGACTGAGACTGTCCAGAGGATCCAGGAGGCCAACATCCAGTAGGGGAGGAGGGTAAGGGAGCTTTCAGGAGACGGGACTAGAGGAGTCTCAGCGGCATGGTAGGGTGGTCTCTGGGTCAGAGAGCTCCGAAGGGTGAGGGCAGCTGGGGTCTTGTAACTACAAGGCTCTACCTTATCAATGGCCAACAGGTGCTGGGTGAAATTTCGAGGGGTATGCAAAACAGGTGGGCTCTAAATGGCTAAAAATCCGGTTGTTTGAGCTAATTTTTAGATAACTGAATGTGTAAAAATTTGAGTTCAGTGCCAGCAGGCTTTTGAGGGGATGAGTCTCAGCCTGCAGTGGAAAAATAAACAACCTGGGGGCCAATCCACAGAAGTCATCTTTACCATTTACTTAACGATCGTTCATTCCATGTGGGAAGAGTACCGCACGGTGGGGAGAGCACAGGAGAAAATCTCGGGTTCTGGTTGTGGCTGTAACACTCCCTCGCTGTACCTTGGACAGTCACTCAATCCGTCACACCTCACTGTCCTCATCCATGAAGTGAGGGGTGGCACAGATGACCCTAAGCTTCCAGCTGCAAATATTTATGACTCTCAGATTCTAAGAACATCCTCGTGATGGTAGACAGGATACACTGTATTATTTCCATTTGTTGGATGGGGGACCTGAAACACAAAGTGGATAAGTGCTAAGCTTTATATCAAAACTTACCCAGTTCCTGGCAGAGAACTGGATTAGAACTCACATTTGTGGATGTCTAGATCCTTTGTGTTTTCTATTATCCTGATAGGCAAATACAGGGAATCTTTTTTTTTTTTTTACATCTTTATTGGAGTATAATTGCTTTACGATGGTGTGTTAGTTTCTGCTTTATAACAAAGTGAATCAGTTATACATATACATATGTTCCCATATCTCTTCCCTCTTACGTCTCCCTCCCTCCCACCCTCCCTATCCCACCCCTCCAGGCGGTCACAAAGCACCAAGCTGATCTAATACAGGGAATCTTCATAAAATGTTCTGGAAATTAAATTATATTCTGCTACTACACGGAGCTGTGGCCCAATCAAGAGACACCCAGACTTAAGGTTTAGAGGAACGCCATATTAATAATTATTGTATTAGTTAATAATGCCATTATTAACATTATCGTCCTGTTTTTTCCATGTTTACACTTACAAACATTTGGTGTAAAAGAACTACAGCACCACTCTTTTATACATATAGTTATTATATAAGAACGATAGTTATTACATAATTGCCTTTTGTTATCACCTTACACGTGTACATACTTGAAGGTTTAGTAAGCATATTCCTACCTGTTATATCTTTTATTCTTTCAGTGGCAGTGTGCAGTGGTGTACTGGATTTCCTCAACAACCCGCTCTCCGGAGGAGGAGACGTGCTGATTTTCGTGGTGTAAATACTCTCACCAGGGCCAGTTTTGAGGTAGCAACACAAAGTCACTGCAGAGCTGGGAAGAGATGTGCCTGTTTGGCCCTTTCCAGCTTTGCTACCTGCTCTGGCGATGCTGAGTGAGGTTGAACCAGTGTTCTAGCTCTTGCTTTATCTGCCCATAGATTCTAAACTTCTTTCCAATCATTGATCACACTTGTAAAAACGTGCTCAATGCTTGTTCCCACTGGATCGTTACTCTCTGGGGGCTAGAAATTGTGTTCTCTTGCTCCCCACTGTTCCCAGGACTTATTCTCACCCATCTGCTGCTTTCATAAAATTGCAAAGCGGATGAGATGTTATTCCCGAAGACCTCCTGCCCGGTGATGTTGGGCCCAGGTACCAGAATTTCCCCTACATCATGGCGCTCATCTTATCATCCTGCATGGATTTCTCATGTGTGTGCTCTGAACTCTCACTTCTGACAAAGATCTCTGTTGTGGTAACTACTATAAAGATTTGTTGCTATTTTTAATAAAGCATATCAATTGCATACCTGAATCAATCATGGAGATTGAGAAATACCAACTCTTGTTTTCCTCACCATTGTTGGGACTGTACAGAGAGTTTGACGTCCTCTTATGGTCACCAGCTAGAGAGCATTTCCTTCTGAAAGGAGGGAGGTTTACCTAAAAATAAATGAGTTTTAAAATTCTTTATCCTAAAACTTGTCTAAATTGTAAAATAAATCACTCAGGAGATTTGGTACATTTTTTGGCTCTGAGCGCTTCTGTATTCGACTGTCCTGGAACACTGTATCCTCTAACTGTTAAGCCATGTTCATTTGTTTCTGGCTCCGACATGTCGGAGGACTTTGTGGTCCTGTTTTCCAGACCTGAATTTAATTGGAGAGTTAATTATTTGATCAAGGACATGTAAGCCAAGTTGAATTTGGGGGTGAAGCCTGCGATCTCTGTTCCGCTTCAACAGACAAGAAAGTCTCTGAAATGCTCTGTTGATGATATTTTTACATAAGCAGATGTTCCATATAGCAGAGGGAAGAAGCTGGGCAGGGGAGACTGTAACCGGATCGTGTGAAGCCGAGGACAGAAGCTCCTTTATCGCTTTGCAATCACTTAGCCTAGGAAGACCCGAGGCCTGAGCTCTGAGGTCCTCACTGCTGTTCTAGCGGGCATTTGAGCTAAACAGGAAGGAACGAGGATTCATCAGCTCAGCCTCAGCCTTCGGTTATGATCTCTGATGAGCGCGTGCTTCTCAGATGGAATTCATAAGCACCTTGAATAATTTATCCTTCTTCTCATTCCAGAAATTCTTTAGTTAGGTATTTTCAAAAGTTTTTTTCTTTTAAAGTCACGTGACCCAGGCTACTAGACAGTCTTCACTAGTTCACGGTTTCCACGGCAACCAGGTGAAGGAGCCATTCAAGTCCATCTACAATAACCTTAATTAAAATGATGTAACATCACTTAAAATAGGTGTCCCTTCTCTATGCCAGAGTTAGGTCCCCTATGCTTCCGATGACTGTCTCTAAAAAAATCCTTTCCTCTACGTGGCAAATGCTGTACATTTCATTGGCCCCTGGTTTCCTGTATCTCATTAAATTATTGTCTTACTATGGAGGAACTGCATATACTATCCACCTGGGGCCCAGGCCCACCTGAAAGCAGTAGCTGCTACCTAATTTCAGCCAATTGTTCCTTTTTGAGGCCAGTGTTACCAATTCTTCTGATTTTATTTTTAAGGAAGAATCAGAAATCCAGATCTGTAAAAAAAAATTTCCTAATTTAAAAATTCTGGCAGTGAATTCATATGAAACATACACACACGTATGCGTGTGTGTACACACAGACTAGCGGAACAAATCATACAAATTTGTCAGGTTGTCTGGATACAACCTGTAGGCTACTGGGTTGAGTCCTGTGCTATAGGACATTCTCAGAACCATATGTAAGTCTGGAATGAGCTAGGTACTGACCTCTGTCTTTTCAATTTTGTCACAAAAAACAGACCTCAGATTTGCAGATATGATGTTAGGGATTTATTGAGAACCACTGGAGAATCCAAGAGATGAAAGGTACAAGGAGGCTCTGTTGGATCAATGTTGGGAGGAATTTATTGAGAATCAGAAGTGTTGGAGATAGGATGGAGATATACCAATGAAATGCAATACTAGAACCTTGATAAGATCCTAGATTTGCTGGGCGGGTGGGAAGAAATAAGAAAAATTATTTTCAGGGTAATTGCAGAAATTTAAATAGAGGCTGTATATTAGATGGTAATTAATATGAATTTCTTAGATATGTGTGATAAATAGTGCTGTGGTTATATAGGAGAATATCTTTGTCATTGTACTCTTCTTTCAACTTTTCTATAAATTAAAACTTTTTTTTTTTTTAAGGAAGAGAAAAATAGACTTTCAGATGGGCTGTTAGCTTACTGCCTTGAGAAACATTCAAGTTAATTCATTCAAGTGGCATTGGTTTGGAATGTTGACGTAATGACTGGCTACCTGGACCCTGATAGATGACTTTCAAGTCCTTTATTAAGGATCTGCTAAGGGCAGGACCCAAAGATGCAAATCTAGGATGCTTTTAATTGCTTAATTCCTCAAGCCATCCATTTTTGTCTCCTTGCTTAAATGAGATAGTTTATACAGCCAACTAGTAGAGTTCTAGATACATGATAGGCATACATCAAATGTTATTTTTCTTTTCATTAAAAACAAATAACTTACCTATGGTCATGCTTTGGACTAAGTATTGCATCTCAAAGTGTTGCATCTCACTAAAAAACATAGTAGGAATACATTTTAGGAATTCCTAACTAATTAACACCTATCCAGGTGAGTTTTCACAGTTAAACCCAGGAAATAATTTCACACTGACACTTGAAGAAATAACTTGAGGTTCTCACTTCAGGGGTACCCTTGTCCTCAGATCCTGCTTAAGAAAAACTAAAAAATGTCCATCTTGTCTGGTTGCCTCTGGGTCTGATTTGGGATACCCTCTCCCTGGACTTACCCTTCCCAGGGAATATTTGTTTTAGCTTCTTTTACCCTTTCAGACTTTGTATCAGTTTTTTTTTTTTTTTTTTTTTTTTTTCCTCGGTACGCGGGCCTCTCACTGTTGTGGCCTCTCCCGTTGCAGAGCACAGGCTCCGGACACGGAGGCTCAGCGGCCATGGCTCACGGGCCTAGCCGCTCCGCGGCACGCGGGATCTTCCCAGACCAGGGCTCGAACCCGTGTCCCCTGCATCGGCAGGCGGACTCTCAACCACTGCGCCACCAGGGGAGCCCTATCTGTTGTTTTTTAGGTTTAGTTTCTTCCCATTTTATTAAGTGTTAGATTTCCACCCTCGCTTTTTTCCTGTTGTCTTTAGTGCCTTCAACTGATGGGCACACTTGTTTCATCGGTTCATCTCATTCCTTCTGTCTTAACAGCAACATTGACTTGTTTAATCTTTAAAATTTGTTTAATCTTTAAAATGATCTTTGAAACCTTCCCGCATGGTGCTTTTATTAGGATTTAGCCCATTTTTAAGGTGCTCTTGGCCATGATGTCAAAATTGATGCTGCAATAAAAATGTCATAAGCTTTTGAATAACATGCTTTGCTGAAGCCTAAATAATTTCTACTGGCTATTTCAATGGAGTCCAAGATACTTGGACATGTAAAGTCAGCAATCAAAATTTGCACAGAGGTCTTCGTGACTGGCTCCAAACTGAATATGTTAGCTATCTTGGAAAACCATCAAGATAAAACCATTTAAAACCATTAAACCATTTTAATCCTGCTTTTGATATCCCTGCCCACCACACATCCCAATGATAATAACAGAAGTTAATAGATTTTACACACTTGTTGTGTGCTGAGTGAATAAGGGCATTGTCTCATTTAGTCCTTATAAAAAACCTACAAAGTGAATAACTATTATTGTCCTTTTTTTACAGATTAGTCTTAGAGCAATTTAGCCCTCTGCCCACTGTCCCATTATAGCTGGGATGAGACCCTTTCCAAAAGCCTCAAGCAGCGTGCTCTATGGTCGGGTGTCTTTGAAGTCATAAAGAGGCAAAGGAAGGAGAAATTGGAGATGTTGATTAGCAGTCAGCCCGGCCAGTGTGAATTCTAAGGGTGCAGGATTTGTCTCCCTACTTGAATTTTTTATTCAGGTGCTCTGTAACTCTAGTTAGCTAGAACGAAATGCCCCTCATTCTTTTCTGCTGACTTTCAGTAGCTCCAGGTCAATTGTTATTTTTTTTTAAAGTATGATATTGGTATTGTGTTCATGATTTTTAAAAAGTGTCCTCCTGCCTTTTTAAGATAGTAACATTGAAATGATGTGATGTTTGGGATTGGCTTCAAAATATTCGTTTGGTGGCGGGGGTGGTGGGGAGGTGGGTGGCATGATAAAGGAAATAATATTGGCCATGACTGCTGTAATTGGGCGATGGGTAGATGGAGTTCATTAAACTATTCTATTTTTGTGTACATTTGACACTTAGCATAATAAAATGTTTAAAATATTTCTGGGTTACTTCACTTGCCTTCTGTAAGGATGTCATTACCCTCCAACTTCCCTGGTTACAGTCGTCCCTCCGTATCTGCAAGGAATTGGTTCCAGGACCCCCCGCAGATACCAAAACCCTGGGTGCTCAAGTCCCTTATTAAGGTGGCATAGTATTTGCATATAACCTACGCGCATCCTTCTGTATACGTTAAATCATCTCTAGATTATATATACCTAATAAAATGTAAATGTTATGTAAGTAAATAGTTACCAGTGCTCAGCAAATCCAAGTTTTACTTTTTGGAACCTTCTGGAATTTTACAAAATGTTTTCCCTCTGAGGTTGGTTGAATCAGCGGGTGGAGAGCCTGTGGTTACAGAGGGCCAACTGTATTTCATTTTCTTTACTAGAGCTTCGCATTAAGATTGCCAGTCATTTCAGAGCAGCATTCATTCAGGCATCTTCCTTGTGGAGCTTCTTTTCACTCTTCTGTGATAAGACTTTTTAAAAGCTTGGTTATTATAATGCGTATTTTCCTTAATCCTCCTCCCACTGTACACGGCCTCCCACTGCTGTGGCCTCTCCCGTTGCGGAGCACAGGCTCCGGACGCACAGGCTCAGCGGCCATGGCTCACGGGCCCAGCCGCTCCACGGCATGTGGGGTCTTCCCGGACCCGGGCACGAACCCGTGTCCCCTGCATCGGCGGGTGGACTGTCAACCACTGTGCCACCAGGGAAGCCCCCACTTACCTTTTCATTAAACAATTTGACAGACTGCTACCACAAGCTTCCCCCACCATCCCAGTGTCTTCAATTCTCTAACACATTACTTTCTTTACAAATAGATTTTGTACAGTTAAGTATCACATGACTTTGGTACTGTTTTTTCTACAGGAATCCTTTTCCAGAAGGATTGTAGTCTTCCAAGTTTTAGGAGAATGTTGATTCTTTTTCATTATTATGAAACTCCAGTGACTATGATGTGTCTCTGAGACAGACTTATATTAAGTTAGTCTTATTTAAACAGAGCTCAGGTTTGAATGATGGTCTTGCCTATTTGTTTGTGCATTCATTCACTCATTTGTCAATAAAAAATTATTAAATACCTACACATATTGAGTACCATGAAGAACAATTTGCTGTCTTAAATGCTGACATTTTAGAGGGATTTTATAAAATAATACTTTAAAAAACTGTGTTTATATTGAAACTGGACCTGGAGCCAACACTGGCTGAATTACATTCTTTAGGGATCATAAAGTTAACACTTCTCCTTTTTTTTTTTTTTTTTGGCTGTGCCATGCAGCATGTGGGATCTTAGTTCCCCAACCAGGGATTGAACCTGTGCCCCCTGCATTAGGAGCGTGGATTCTTAACCACTGGAGCACCAGGGAAGTCCCCAGTTTACACTTCTTTTTACATAGTACGCACCTAAAAGCATGACTGGGAGGAGGGAATTTATTCAGTCAACCGGTGTTTATGGACAGTGCGTGCCCGACATTCTTGCAAGATCTGGGGATACTTTGCTGAACAGGTGAAATTCCCTGCCCTCTGGGAGTTTATATTCTAGTGGAGGATACAACTAATAAATAAAATAAACAGGTTCATACGTGGTGTATCAGACAGGACTACGTGAGCAGAAACAAAGTCGGGAAGGGTGGAGGAAGCCTGCAGTGTTGAGAGCTCCTTGAGGTGGCTTTGAGAGAAGAGCTGAGGGCGTAAGGGGCTTGCCTGGGGGCTATCTCGACCAGAGCAGTCCAGGTAAAGGCCTGATGCAGGAGCTGCCTGGTTGGTGTCAGAACAGCAATCCACCCTTTTTTTTTTTAAATACAACAAAAACCATTTAATCAAGTGAAAAGTGATAAACTGAACAATAAACAAATATACACCACAAAATATTTTCCATTGCAAACATGTTAAGATGAATACGGGGTTTCATTACCATCTCACTGCCGTTTTCTTATGTGTTACTGGCCTACATACGCCATGTTGTCTGTAATCATGCAGATGTGAATGGAAGTTCACAGCAGTATGGCCGGAGCAGACTGATGGAAGGAGAAAGGCAGGTAGTAGGCTGGAGGGGCCAGAGCACAGGGTCTTGGAGGCGCAGTAAGGTGAGGTAAGGTGGGAAACAAAACTGGACTTGAACAAAATCACTCTGGCTGCCGTGTTAAGACTGTAGGAAAGCAAACAAGGCTGACCAGTTAGGATTCCAAAGGTAACAATTCAGGTGAAAGGAGGATGGTGACAGTAGGGGTGGTGAGAAGTGGTTGGAGTCCAGATGCATTTTGGAAGCAGAGCTGACATGGTTTGCTGATAGGTGGGATGTACGGACTGAGCGAGACAGGAATCAGGGAGGCCAGCAGAATGTATGGCCCGAGCAGCTGGAAGCTGGGGTTGCCATTCACTGAGCCAAGAAGCCCGTGGGAATAGTGGCTTTGAGGATGATCAGGAGACAGGTTTGTGCATGTCCAATCTGCACAGTCTATCAGACATCCAAGTGGAGATGTCAAATCAGATCTATGGTTTGAAGTTCAGGGGAGAAAACTGGATTGCATAAAAATTTGAGAGTCTGTTTTCCCACCAGTGGCTTCCTAGAATGTTTGTAAAATTAAACAAGCCCTCCCCGCCGCAGGTAAAAATCTCAGAAACACCCTTCACAGTCTCTGTTAATTGCCCCCCCAACCCCATTGCTGTTTAGAATTGGAAAATGCTGGTACAGTGGAAAGAAAAAAAAGCATTTGACATCAGGCAGACGTGTTGGAATCCTGCTCTACCACATAACAGCTGGGTGACCTTAGCAAGTTACTCAACTTTTCTGAGCCTCTCCTTTAGAAAAATGGCAGTTAGGTTGTACATCTCCAGTATTATGGGAGGCTTAAATCTGATAATGGATAAACACTTGTGCAGAGGGTCCACTTGTATGGAGCCGGGAAGAGCTGAATGGTGTTAGCTCTTTTCCCCCTGATAGGAACTGCTTAAATGGTATTTATAGCAAAGTGACTCACCAGTAATGAGGAGGTAATCTCCAGGGAGTGGGGCAATGGCCGGTGTGAGGAGGGAACACCAAGAAATTGGGGACAGGGAGCAGAACGCATCTCCCACCTCCCTCCCTCTTCCAAGTGTGAGTCCAGGCTCTACCACGTAGATGTTAAGTTGGATTCTTTCCCATTTTGGGTAACTTGGCCATTTAAATCTAGAGGCTGCTTTTGGCATTTAAATATTTAAAATTATACATGATTTCTGAGGAAATCCCAAAGGCATTAAAGATTTTGCCTGCCGAGATGAGTCCTGAATACTGATGAGCATCTTTCTTCAGAAACTGTGATAACTGCAGAGTCCAGCCAGCATTGTTAAAGGATTAGAGCCAGGACCCTAGTTTCAGAGTATTCCATTACAATAACTTAATGAGGAGATCTCTTGACTGGTCACAGTAAAAATCTCACATTAATGTAAAAACACCGCATTTTGTTTCTGTTACATGAGCTTGAGTTTTAGCAGTCCTGAGTCTCTTTCTAACTGGTTTGATTCCTGACTAAGGGGTCCACACAACTGGGGCAGAGAAAGAGGGGGAGGGGTGTGTTCCCCCCAATTCCCAGAGTGGGTCTCTTTTAGTGATGGCATCCCTCTTGTGGTAAAATCACGTGTCCTGTCACTCTGCCTCCTTCTCAGCATCTTTCCAGAGATCTAAGAACACCCTGTACCCCCAACCTGGAAGAGCATCCTCTCCATCTTGCCCTTCTGAATGGATTCTCCAGCTGGCGGTGTTCTGATTTAGCTTAAAAACATCCTAGGGGGGCTTCCCTGGTGGCACAGTGGTTGAGAGTCCGCCTGCCGATGCCGGAGACACGGGTTCGTGACCCGGTCCGGGAAGATCCCACATGCCGCCGAGCGGCTGGGCCCGTGAGCCATGGCCGCTGAGCCTGCGCGTCTGGAGCCTGTGCTCCGCAAAGGGGCAGGCCACAACAGTGAGAGGCCCGCGTACCGCAAAAAAAAAAAAAAACATCCTAGGGACTTCCCTGGCGGTCCAGTGGTTAAGACTTCGCTCTCCAGTGCAGGGGGTGCGGGTTCGATCCCTGGTTGGGGAGCTAAGATCCCACATGCCTCGCGGCCAAAAGACCAAAACATAAAACAGAAGCAATATTGTAACAAATTCAATAAAGACTTTAAAAATGGTCCACATCAAAAAAAATCTTAGAAACAAAACAAAAAACCAAAAAAAAAAAATTCCTGTACCCAGACCCACACCAGTCCCCAAGTAAAGGATGGGTTTACTGTGGATCTTTTCTCCCCAAATGCTTCTTGTTTGGCTCTGAACTTAGGACTTTGTTAGTAGAAGGTTCAACGGTCTCGCTCCCAGGAACCTGAGGCCCAAGGATTCCTGGAAACGTGAAGGGAGGAGGCGCTGGATTACCCACCTCATGTGTACTAGGGGCTTGGAACCATTTTTTTGTTTGTTTTGTTTTGTTTGCGCTACGCAGGCCTCTCACTGCTGTGGCCTTTCCCGTTGCGGAGCACAGGCTCCGGACGCACAGGCCCAGCGGCCATGGCTCACGGGCCCAGCCGCTCGGCGGCATGTGGGATCTTCCCGGACCGGGGCGCGAACCCGTGTCCCCTGCATCGGCAGGCGGACTCTCAACCACTGCGCCACCAGGGAAGCCCTGGAACCATTTTTTTTCTTAGCTATTAAAGAAAAGGGTGACTATAACCAATTAGAGTCAAGACACATATTAAAAAAAATAAATACATGAATTGTTAAAAAAAGAAAAAAAAAAACTCAAGATGTTCCTGAACAGTTTTCTCTTGGAATTTCTCCTGGAGGGCCAGTGTCCTAAAGCCACTGTCAACATGGACAGGGCTGTGCGCCCAGAGGAACCGATGACTTACTCCACCTGAGACTGTGATCAAATTTCGCGTGAAGTCCCGTGATGACTTCACATAGGTTACTGTGAGATCTCCAGAGATTCAATGGCTGTTTTCCTTGGGGCTTCAGCACCGTAGAAAGGGAGACACATTCATGATTAAAAAAAATCTATTTTTATAAATTTACTTACGGAGGGCATTATGCTAAGTGAAATAAGTCAGACAGAGAAAGACAAATACCGTATGATATCACTTATACGTGGAATCTAAAAAGCGCAACAAACTAGTGAATATAACAAGAGAAAAGCAGACTCACAGATACAGAGAACAGACTAGTTACCAGCGGGCAGAGGGAAGGGGCAGGGGAGGGGAGGGGCAATATAGCGGCAATATGCTTCTATGAAATCATGTGTGTGAAATTTTTGAAAATTGTAAAGCACCGTATAAAGACTCTTTCATTTGATTAAAAAATACATATTTAAATATATATATTTTTAAAAATCATGGTTACTTCTTTTTTGATTATAAAAGTACTGTGTGTTCATTAGGAAAATCCAGGTTTTGTGAGTCACAAAGCTTATACAATTTGGGGCTACTTCTTTAAGGGAGAGAATAATAAATCGGGAATATAAAATGAGCTAGGATTTGGTTATTGATTTTGAAGGGGCCCATGACAGAGAGGGGCCTGAAGTTCATGCTTCATTAGCTTTCTATGCAATCTGCCCCTGAGGTCAGATATGGAAAATTAAGAAGCCAGACTGCCTTTAACCCCATTTTCCCGGAGGGTTATGTAACTCTTGTTTTGTTTTATTTTAAAATAACATTTTTATTGAGATAAAACTCACATACCATTCAGTTCACCTATTTAAAGTACAAATTTAGTGGGTTTTTTGTATATTAACAGAGTTGTGCGGTCATCACCATAATCCATTTCAGAACATTTTCATCCCCCCAAAAAGAAACCCTGTGCCCATTAGCTGTCACTCGCCACTTCCTCCAGCTCACCTAGCCCTAGGCAACAATTAATCCTGTCTCTATAGATTTGCCTATTTTGGACATTTGCTACAAATGGAATCATGCAAACTATGGTCTTTTGTGGCTGGCTTCTTTCACTTAGCATAACGTTTTTGAGGTTCATCCGTGTCATAGCGTGTGTCAGTGCTTCATTTTTTACTGTCTAATAATTTCCATTATATGGATATACCACATTAAAAAAAGCCCTTCATCAGTTGATGTGTTACTTCTTTCAATCCCCTGGAGACACAACTGACGGAGTCCTTAAAGAAGGGAAAAATCTAGCCTCCTTGTGTCATCCTTAGTTTTCCCTCTCCCGTTTCTTCACTTCCTTCACTTCCCCCCAGTTCTGGTGTATTGGAAATTAAGAAAGAGGCATTGCGGTTGAACATGAAGACATGATTAGCATTGTGACAAATGTTACTGAGAGTTCATAGTTCATGGACTCAAGACAGGCCCTGCCTGCAGGTAGGGTTTGGCCCAAGGGCATGGGCCAGCCCCAGGCATTGCTGATGGCCACAGTCCTTTCCCGGGAGTGATGTATGACAAGTTCCGGGGGAAGATGGAGATCTCAAGCCTGAGGCACCCTGGACAGGCAGGTGGTTTGCAGTTGGGCTGCCTCTTCGACTCGGCCTCTGAAACTGGAGTTTGCCCATGGCCTGGGGGATGGACAGGGTACCAAGCCTAGCTGGAGCTCAGGGCTGGCTGGAGGATGCTGGCATTATTACAGGGCCTGAGGGCAAGAGAATGCTGACCTTTGGACTATTTGCCTCCCTGGTCTGGAAGACACTGGAGTGCTTCCGAGCAGCCGACTTCTTACTGTAACAGAGGAAAGATTTTTCCTCTACCTTCTACCCTCTTAGGTCTGGGCTGGGCCTGAGAATTAAATTGACAAAGGACAGATGAACAGGAGACAAGTATACAGATATTTGGTGTTAATATTTTTATGTGGCGTGGGAGCCTTCAGAGAAATGAAATGAAGACCCAAAGAAGGGGACAGTCCTGAGAGCTTGTATAGCATTTCCACAAAGATTGGTAAATTTTGGAACTGTGACAAGACAAAGGAAAAAGGATTTGGGTTGGGGCAATAAATTGTGGGAAAGTGACTAGGAACTATAATGGGGGAAACTAATGGAAGATTAAAGTTATTTTAGTAGGTTTGTTTGTGCAGATCTATTTCAGCATTGACTCCAAGTCTCCGGTGATAAGACTGTCCTTGTCCTGGTACAGAGAGGGCATACAATGTCATGGGAAATTTTATGTCCTGACTGTAGGTAGAATGGGGGAGTTCAGAGAGCCTTTCTTGCATCTGCTGTTTCCCGCGTGTCTTCAGATTAACATAATCAATCTGCCAAAGCAACCTATTTTGGGGTGGCATGCTCTGATCCCCTACATTACCAAGGAAGGATGTGGGCACTGCAGAGAATCAGGCTGAGCACCCATTCATTCAGCAAATAATTATTGAGCACCTAATATGTACCAGGCACAATCCCAGGCTCTGGGGATAGAATAGTGTGATGGTTAATTTTATGTGTCGACTTGACTGGGCTGAAGGATGCCCAGATATCTGGTAAAACATTACGTCTGGGTGTGTCTGGGAGGGTGTTTCCAGAAGAATCGGTATACTAGATAAAGAAGATGTCCTCACCAGTTGGGTGGGCATGATCTAATCTGTTGAGGGTCTGAATAGAACAAAAAGGTAGAGGACGGATGAACTTGCTTTCTTGTTTGAGCTGGAACTTCCATCTTCCCCTGCTCTCAGACATCGGCTCCCCTGGTTCTCAGGCCTTGGAATGGGGACTCGAATTATACTACTGGCTTTCCAGGGTCGCCAGCTTGCAAGTGGCAGATCATGGGACTGCTAGGCCTCCGTAATCATCTGAACCAATCCCTCATAACAAATCTCTTTCTACATACCTATATGTATCTTATCGGTTCTGTTTCTATGAAGATCCCTGACTAATACAAGCAATAAACAAACCAGTCAAAAATCCTTGCCCTCAAGAAGATTTACCTTCCTCCACAAAATAAAAAATACGGTATACTGAAGATGATAAGTGCTACGGAGAAAAATAAAACCCCCCAAAAGAGAGTTTGGAAATGTGAGGTATTATATTTCCAAACTGGATTCTCAGGAAAGGTCTCACTGAGGAAGTAATATCAAACAAATACCTGAAGGAGCGAGCTATGTCATATCTGTAGGAGGTCTTCCCAAGCAGAGAGACAGTTAGTGCAAAGGCCCTGAGGTGGAAACATACCTTCTGTTCAAGGAACAGAAGAGGGCCAGTGTGGCAGAAAGAGCAAGGGGGGGGGGAATGGTAGGAAATAAGGACCAAAGGGTAACAGAGGCCAAAGCACACAGGCATCCCAGGTCATTAAAAGGACTGTGACTTTCACTATTCTAGCCATTGGAGGATCTCCAGCAGAGGAGTGCCATCTACTTGACTTGAGTTTTTCAAGGTTCACTCTGGCTGCTATATTGGAATAGGCTGCCAGGAGCACAGGCAGAAGCAGGGTGACGAGTCCGAAGCCCAGCAATCTGGGAGAAGGATGATGATGGCTCCAAGGAGGACGGTAGCATGGATGGTAGCATGGGGATGATTGGATTCTGGACATATTTTAAAGGGAAAGAAGGCAGGATTTTTTGATGCATTGGATGTGGGGTTTGAGAAACAACTACAAGTCTTGTGTGACAGCAAGTTTGGAGGCTGAACACTGGATGAGGAACGGCCAGTAACAGAGATGGAGAAGCCTCGTGTACAGCAGGTTCGGCAGGGAGTGGGGATTCACACGGTTGTGGTTCAGGTTTGGGCGTATTACCTTGAGATGTCTGTTAAACATGAACGTGAAGAGGCGGAATAAGCAGATAAATCTGTCACTCTGGAGTTCCGGGGAGAAACATCTGGGCTGATGGACTGTCAGGGCAGAGATGTAAACTTGGAAACCCGCAGCATTTGGATGTCTTTCAAGCTACTAGCCTGACTTGGCTCACAAGGGAATGATAGTCTATTAAGGAGAGGAGACAAAGGATGTCTCTGAGGGACTTCAGCATTGGGAGGTCAGGGAGCTAGGGAGGGACCAGAAAAGGAGACTGAGGTAGAGCAGCCTGTGAGCTCCAGGAAAACCTGGAGAGAGTGACGTTCTGAAATCCAAGAGAAGGAGGTGTTTTCAAGGGAAGGACGTTGCAGAAGAGAGAGAAGGACGAATGGCTGGAGCCAGGGACATGGGTGGGGTGGGGGTGGGGGGAGAGCGTTGCTGTGTTCTGAATGCGTCCCCCTCCCCCAAACTCTTATGTCGAAATCCTAATGCTTAACATGATGGTACTGGGAGGTGAAACTTTTGGGAGGTGATGAGGTCATGAGGGTAGAGCCCTCCTGAATGGGATTAATGCTCTTTTATTTATTTTTATTATTATTATTATTTTTTTTGCAGTACGCGGGCCTCTCACTGTTGTGGTCTCTCCCGTTGTGGAGCACAGGCTCCGGACGCGCAGGCTCAGCGGCCATGGCTCACGGGCCCAGCCGCTCCGCGGCATGTGGGATCTTCCCGGACCGGGGCACGAACCCGTGTCCCCTGCATCTGCAGGCGGACTCTCAACCACTGCGCCACCAGGGAAGTCCCTAATGCTCTTTTAAAAGAGACCCCACGGAGCTCCTAGCCCCTTCCACCATGTGACAACCATGAGAAGCTGACAACCCGGAAGAGGGCTCTCCCGGAACCTGACCATGCAGACCTTGCAGACCTCTGACCTCATTTCTGCTGTTTATAGCCACCCAGTCGCGCTATTTGTTATAGCCGCGCAAACAGACACAGGCATAGCATGAGAGCCGGAGGGCTTCAGGCTCTCCTTGAAACAGGGAAGCACAGGCACCAGCCCAGAGGGAAGGGTTAGGGAGGGTGTGAGGTTGGAGGGGAGGGCGCACAGTGGGAGGGGAGGGCCAGGGGAGCATGTAGAACGGCTGGGTCACATTGAGGCTGGCCCATTGGACTATGTGCTCATCCCATTGTGTTCTTTTTTTTTTTTTTTTTTTTTTTTTTTGCCGTACGCGGGGGACGCACAGGCTCAGTGGCCATGGCTCACGGGCCCAGCCGCTCCGCGGCATGTGGGATCTTCCCGGACCAGGGCACAAACCCGTGTCCCCTGCATCTGCAGGCGGACTCTCAACCACTGCGCCACCAGGGAAGTCCCTAATGCTCTTTTAAAAGAGACCCCACGGAGCTCCTAGCCCCTTCCACCATGTGACAACCATGAGAAGCTGACAACCCGGAAGAGGGCTCTCCCGGAACCTGACCATGCAGACCTTGCAGACCTCTGACCTCATTTCTGCTGTTTATAGCCACCCAGTCGCGCTATTTGTTATAGCCGCGCAAACAGACACAGGCATAGCATGAGAGCCGGAGGGCTTCAGGCTCTCCTTGAAACAGGGAAGCACAGGCACCAGCCCAGAGGTAAGGGTTAGGGAGGGTGTGAGGTTGGAGGGGAGGGCGCACAGTGGGAGGGGAGGGCCAGGGGAGCATGTAGAACGGCTGGGTCACGTTGAGGCTGGCCCATTGGACTATGTGCTCATCCCATTGTGTTCTTTTTTTTTTTTTTTTTTTTTTTTTTTGCCGTACGCGGGGGACGCACAGGCTCAGTGGCCATGGCTCACGGGCCCAGCCGCTCCGTGGCATGTGGGAGCTTCCCGGACCGGGGCACGAACCCGTGTCCCCTGCATCGGCAGGCGGACTGTCAACCACTGCTGCGCCACCATGGAAGCCCCCATTGTGTTCTTTTCTCCAGCCACAGTCAGCTGCCTGATGGCAGTTTTCAGGTAGGTGGAGAGTGGGTTTTACCAGGACTGGAGACTTGCCAAGTGAGAGTAACTCGTTAAGAGAGAGGAAAGGTAGTTTATAGTATATGTGAGGGAGTGATCTCGACTGACCGTAGATTTTCCTGACTGGACGTGGGATTTAATGAAGGTAAGGAAGGATAAGAGGATGTGAGGGGGTGATAGACAGTGAAAAAGTGGTAAAATCAATGGATTTGAAACTTCAATGTAGATGCTAAAATAAAGTAGCATTCTTTTGTTTGTTCTGGGTACTTAGGGCTATCAGCACAGTCAGAAAAAAGCACGGACTTTGGAGCCGCACAGATAAAGAGTTTTATTTTTCAGCTCAGTCACTTAAGAGAGGCTTAACCAAGTCTCATTTCTTCATCTGTAAAACAAGGCCCTCATTCTTCCCCTGCAGGGTTATGTGAGGTGTAATTCAGAAGACACACATGCAAGGCTGCAGTGGGTGACACTTACCAGGGGGTTCCTAGTATCCCTTCCAGGCTGGACGATTCCCGTTCCTTCCGAAGCCACAGCTCCCCATTCTCGTCAACCTACAGTGAAAATCTTCAAATGAGTAAGTCAGACAGAGAAAGACAAATATCATAAGATATCGTTTGTATGCAGAATCTAAAAAAAAAAAATGATCCAAATGAACTTATCTACAAAACAGAAACAGACTCACAGATTTAGAGAACGAATTTATGGTTACCTGGGGGGAAGGGTCTTGGGGAGGGATAGACTGGGAACTTGGGATTGCCATGTACACACTGCTATATTTAAAGTGAATAACCAACAAGGACCTACTGTAAAAGAAATCTTCAGATGCTTGTTGAAATTATTTAATAACTTATGGTATTATTCCTATACATAATGATTCATTACTGATTGATTAATCATTTAAATCACGCTTTGAAGGGAGTGACTGATGAGAAGCTAGTTTTCAAAAATAAAAAGAAGTATAAGGAGAAGGAATGGATAAAAGAAAAAAAACAGAAAAAAATAGAAGATCAAAGGAGTGAAAATTAATGAAGAGAAGAGGGAACAGGTGTTGAGAAAATCAGATGTGGCTTTGTCCAAAGAAGCACACTTGTAGAGTACTGCCATTAATTTCTGTGACTCAATTTCCCTCCCCTTTTACCTCTGGGGCCTCCTTTCTTTTAGTCTGAATGGATAAGAGGTGGAGATTAGGCAACAGGGTTATTCATCACGTGTTGGACTTCATTCCAATGTCCAGGATAATGGATTTAACCTCAAGATAAGGTCTTTCTTAAATAAAGGGGGAAGGAAAAATGCTCTCACAGTAGGGAGTTGTTTGCTCTGGAGGCTCTTGTGGTTTGAATGTTATCAGTGGGCAGGTGTAGGTTCGATTAGTGCCCAGTGGAGAGGTGGGGATGATCTGGCTAGGGCGTCAGGCGGCTGCTTTGGGGCCATAATTGGCAGAAGGAGGGGGAATTGCTTGTCACCTGATGTGTTTGTGGTGTTGGTTCCGCCGTTCTCTTCCTTCTTGCTTTTTTTTTCACCTTTATTCCTGGTTTTCTTCGGGGCCTGGGCAGAGCGTCCCTCTGAAAGCGTGGCCCACCTGGAAAGTGCCTGAGACTATTCATATGAAGGCACATGGTAGGTAGGAAAATTGGGGATCCTACAAGGATCATCGTATAGGGCAGGGGAGGCAGCAGTGTTCCATAACAGTGGGAAGATTTGCATGTCACCCCCTCCTCATGCCACCTCCCAGGTCATCCCCATCACCTCTCCCCGCCCAGCTGCAGTTAGACGCTCAGGTGGCTGCACCTTGACGCTTCTCTGTCTAGCACAGTATGTGCGGTCCTGTTCTGCAGCCTTAGGTTCACCTCCCTCCATCTCCTGCCCCTGCAGACAGTAGCCTCCCTGAGGATTTAACTCTGTGTCTCTGGAATCTAGCACAGTGCCTGTCACATGGTTCAAGTCAGTTTCGGATTTGTCAGTCTGCACCGAGTACATGAAATGTCCCCATTTATAGAATTTAAATGGGATTAACAGATACAAACTACTATATCTAAGACAGATAAGCAACAAGGATACACTGTATAGTACAGGGAATTATACCCATTGTTTTGTAATAACCTATAATGGAGTATAATCTACAAAGATACTGTACACCTGAAACTAACATAATGTTGTAAATCAACTCTACTTCAATTAAAAAATAAGTTGTGTTCCAGAGCCTCTCAGTTTGAAGACAACTAGAATGTTTCCCGTTAACCAGGGAGAATGTAACAACATGAAGTTATATCCATAGGGTGGATGCAAGTGCCCCGGTCACATTCCTTTGTCTCAGCCCAGAGGTCCCGGACAGCTTTGGTGGGCAATTCTCATCCACTCCTGAGATGGCTCCCTGTAGGGGTCTCCTAGTTACATGCCTAGTTATAACCTCCACTCCTTGAGCATGGGATGGACTGAGCAACTCACTTCTAATGACTGGAATCCAACAGAAGTGGTGGATGTTACTTCTGAGGTTATAGGTTATGAAGCTTTGACCTTGGTCATGCTTGCCTTCTCTTGCTCTGTTTGAGGAAAGCCAGCTGCCATGTTTTGAGCTACCCAATGGAGGGACCATGTGACAAGTAGGCCTTTTGATCAAGAGCCAGCAAGGAACTGAGCCCCTTAGCCCATCATATCCCCATATCTCTTCCCTCTTGCGTCTCCCTCCCACCCTCCTTATCCCACCCTTCTAGGTGTTTGCAAAGTACAGAGCTGATCTCCCTGTGCTATGCGGCTGCTTCCCACTAGCTATCTATTTTACATTGGGTAGTGTATATATGTCCATGCCACTCTCTCACTTTGTCACAGCTTACCCTTCCCCCTCCCCATATCCTCAAGTCCATGCTCTAGTAGTTATGTGTCTTTATTCCCGTCCTACCCCTAGGCTCTTCATGACATTTTTTTTTTCTTAGGTTCCATATATATGTGTTAGCATATGGTATTTGTTTTTCTCTTTCTGACTTACTTCACTCGGTATGACAGTCTCTAGGTCCATCCACCTCACTAGAAATAACTCAATTTCATTTCTTTTTATGGCGAGTAATATTTCATTGTATATATGTGCCACATCTTTATCCATTCCTCTGTGGATGGACACCTAGGTTGCTTCCATGTCCTGGCTATTGTAAACAGAGCTGCAATGAACATTGTGGTACATGACTCTGAATTATGGTTTTCTCAGGGTATGCGCCCAGGAGTGCGGTCCAGTTGTAACTTTGCTTGCACCCTTATGAGGGACCCTAAGCAGAACCCCCAGCTCAGCTGTACCTGGGTTCCCAGCCCGCAGAGACTTTACAAATATGTGTTGTTTTAAGCCAGTCAGTTTTGGGGTAATTTGTTACTCAGCCATTGGTAACTGATGCAACTCAACTGCCTGCTTCTCTCTGACTGAGGGCATTTTCTCCCCCCAGGAGTTTGGCATGTCCACAAGTGCCCTAGAGTTCATGTCACCAGGAGATGTAAACCAATGAGGGATGACAGCTGGTAGATGGGTACTCCAGCTTTCTAATCCTTGGGGCACAATCCTAAGGTGTGTTATACAGTCTCTCAGAGGACCCCAGGGGGATGGAGCCTCAGTTGCCCGTTGAGGTAACCCATTTGTTAAAGCACCTTTTCTTGGCTTTCTTCCCCTCGCTGCCTTGCTTTTTCTATTTACCATGCTTCCTGGGATCACCTCCCCAACAAACCACTGGCATCCAACTCCTTTTTCAGGGTCTATTTTTTTTGAGGAACCTACACTCAGATAAAGCCTCTATATGGTCTTTTCCAAAAGTTTCCCTGAGGAATAGGGGAATACAACTCCTATTCAGACACCCTCCAAAAGTTGTATTAATGCTGTTATTTAGGGCGACGACAGGTCTCTAGATTAGGGAGTATAGCAGCAGCATTAGCTTGAGTGCTTTCGCAGTACTTTCTATCTCTTCTGTCGTTTTGTAAATCTAAACGTCTGTGCCACAATCCTAAGGGTCCTGGGACTTGTGACAATGACAACCACAAACAACACATGTTTTAGAGTCTAGAATTTAGAGACTCCCAAGCAGTCAAATAGTGAAGCTGTGTGATGGGTCTCAAAAGATGCAGTGGATGTTGATGCCAAAGAGAACGGCTGGTGGTCTGTTTCTCACTGCCAGGTCCTCTGCCAGCTGCTCCAGTGGCCCTCTTGGCGCTGGTCACAGACCTGTTTCCCAGCTGTCCTGCCTACCAAAGTCATAGAATTTTTCCTCCTCAAATAGTCTTTGGGCTCCTTTCTTTCTTTTTTCTTTTTGGTTGCACCACATGGTATGCGGGATCTTAGTTCCCCAACCAGACATCGAACCAGTGCCCTCTGCAGTGGACTGCCAGGGAAGACCCTGGGCTCCTTTCTTGAGGGTTAGTTGAATGTGACCTTACTGCCTAGATACTCTATCATAAGGGAAGGTTGAAAATACTTTCTGGAGTAAGCCGATGGGAACTGTGAGAAAGGAGAACTTGAAATCCATTGCCCCTTTTAAATAGCTGCTGGGTATAACGCTAGGCCAGTGGTTGTCAACTGGGGGGTGATTTTGCCCCCTCTCTGGAACATGTGGCGCTATCTGGAGACATTTTTGATTGTTACAACTTGGCAGGATGGGTGCTAGCTACTGGCATGTAATAAGTAGAGGCCAGGGATGCCGCTAAACATCCTGCGATATACCATACAGCCCCCCCAGCTAAAGATTATCAATAGCGCTGAGGTTGAAAAACCCTGAATACTATAGCGATCTCTTTAAAAATAAAAGTGGAAGGATATGCGGGTTTATACATCATGCTGTTTCCAAATGCAATCAATTTAGAAGTAAAAGAGCAACTTAAAAAAAGAAAATAAAGAAGAAGCCAGGAAGCAGTGGTCTCATGGGGAGGCAGTGAAGCTCAGTGGTTAATGGCATGGCTGTGAACTCAGATGGACGTGAGCTGGACTCCAGGGTCTGTATTCACTTGCTCTATGACCTTGAGCAAATGACTTGACCTCTCTCAGTATCGGTTTCCTTGTTTGTAAAATAGGCATAGTCATGGTGCCTGCCTCATTGGATTGTGATAATTAAATGAGGGGAGCAGGTAAAGCATCTGGTACAAAGAATAGCATCTAGGAAGCATCCAATAACTGGAAGCAAGATAGAGCCTCAGCAGGAAAGAACGGGGGCCTGGAATCCAAGGGCTGAGGAAAACGCGGCATTGAGAAAAGGGAGTGTCCGTTCTCAAAGATATTCAGTATTAGGATGGAATCCTCTCTGCAATCCTGCTTGTGAAATCATCACAGATTCTGCCTTACCACCCAGAACTTCGCTGTCTAAATTCCTGCTGGTTTTGGTTTTCATTTTTCAATATTTGTTCCTTGAATGTAAATAAACAATCCATGGTTGGGGCCTGTGGAGGCCTTCAGACAAATGAGGGCCTTCTCCGCAGGAGCCAGGGTTCAGACAAGGAGGCCCAGAGCTTGACCCCATCCCACCTGCCCCCTGCGCTTCTTAAGAGCTGCTTGGCGTTACCTCAGGGAAACAGCCTGCACAAATGAAGCAGCCCAAGACAAATAAACGCTGACCTTTCTTGGTCTGATACTCAGGGCATGAGGCCTCAGGAGAAGAATGAGTCCTCACAGGCTGGGAGGTCTCCTGAATATGTCTGGTAGCTGGCTTCTGAGAGACAGGGGGAGAGAGAGGGAAAGAGACAGGGAGAGAGAGAGAGAGAGAGAGAGAGAGAGAGATTTGTTAGTTCATCAGGCCCTACAATTTTAGAGTCTGCACAGTATATGCTATAGGACCTCATCAAATGTTATTTAATTGAAAGAATGTTGGAATTCTAATGATGGACATGACTCTTCCTACCATTCTCTGTTAGGTAAGAGCATGGAATCAGATTTTCATTTTACCTTCACTAGTTGTTTTTACTCAAGGCTGGGAACACGAACCTTATGTTTTAAGATTACAAAACCTCTCTCCACTCTCTCCTGCTAGTGAATGTAAATGAGCCGGGTCTCGATTTCCCCATCAAACAATATCTCTATCTCACAGCACATCATCTGAAAAGCAGGATGGACGTATGGGTTACTTGTGTCATTATCATGACGAGTGAAGATGTTGGCTATTTTCCTTGTCCATCAGTAGTTAAGCCAATAAATTCGCAGCCTGACAAAGCCACGTGTCCATCACCTTGTGTGACAAGGGGCAGAGATGACCAAACAGGCAGGAGTCTGATCAATTATTTCCGTTTATGTGAGCAGGGGAAATGACTCGTAACAAAGAAACTTGGCCAGTCCCAGATGTAAGACAGTCCAGATTGACCAGGCTGTTTAAACCAGACCAGGACAGTGCCAATGGGGAACATAATGACGGGGTAGTATCCTTACCTATCAAGTGTCCGAGGGAAGGTCAAGCCCCTCGACAGAGCCTGGGGTCCATTCTTCTCGTCATGCTTGGTCGCCCGGGTGCAATTCAAGGTCCCCTCGGCGACAGTTACTCACATTCATTGAGGCAAACAGACTCAGACCTGTCCTTCTCCCTCCCCTGCTGGCACCATTGGCCAAAGTGTTCTTCACGATTTCCGAAGGTACGGTCAGCGCCCTCAGCGCTAACAGCAGGGCTGCCAGGCGCAAGGGGCTTCAGGGAAACATCTGAAAATCCGTGGTGTTTTTCCAACCAGCCTCATTCAAACAAAAGTTGGCCAATCCATCCTGGAAAACCCGGGGGGCCTCTGCGAGCAGCCTTCCTACAACCTTCTTCAAGACCAGAACTTTCTAAACGGGTGACTGCTTTGTAGCTCACCCCAAACCTGCCCTCCAGAGAAACACCACATCCCGGGATGCAGAGCCTTTGAATTGCAAAATAGGCCTTCCTTCTAATTTGTTTGCAGATCTGCTTTTAAGAAGCAGCTCCTCCAAGCCAGGAATTTGATTTTATGTTTACCAACAATGGTCTGGGAGTGGACGTGGAGCGGGAAGGAGGGTGGTGGGTGACTGCAAGCATGCTTGAACTCCCCCTCTCAATGGCGGCTGCCTGTCCAGTCCCTGTTCCATCTTCCTGTGGCCACAGGATGGCGATGTTTGGGAATGTAGCTGTTAACTCTCAATGGCTGTTAACATCCTAAATTGGGGCCCCAGCAAGGCACATGCAAGTGACCAGTGATATGTGTAGGACTAAGAGCTTCTAAACCAGAAGCAAGAGGAAAAGAGGAGGGTCATTTATAGCGAGATTTTAAAAAATCCAGGGCTTCCCTTGTGGCGCAGTGGTTAAGAATCTGCCTGCCAATGCAGGGGACACGGGTTTGAGCCCTGGTCTGGGAAGATCCCACAGGCCGCAGAACACATAAACCCATGCGCCAGTTACTGAGCCTGAGCTCTAGAGCTTGCAAGCCACAACTACTGGGCCCACGTGCCACAACCACTGAAGCCTGTGTGCCTAGAGCCCGTGCTCCTCAACAAAGAGAAGCCACTGCAATGAGAAGGCCATGCACCGGAACAAAGAGTAGCCCCTGCTCACCGCAACTAGAGAAAGCCTGTTTGCAGCAACGAAGACCCAACGCAGCCAAAAGTAAATAAATAAAAATAAATAAATTTATACTAAAAAAATCCAAATAAAATATTGTGAACTGTTTGCTGAAGTGTATGTAAGTAAAAGCAGAACGTGGCTGAATCCACCAGGAAGCTATGCCCTGGGTAACCATTGTCATCCCCGATGATGGATTTCATGCTGAATGCTGACGGTTGCCGGGGATCTTCCTCCCTCCCCTGGGAAGCTCTCCAACAATTTTGTTCACATGACTAGTTCAGCACCTCCATGCTGTGATACCACCAGGTCCAAGTCAGTAAGTTTCCCCACTAGATTGGAAGCCCACTGAGGGCAAGAACCATGCTTTCTTTATCTGTTTCCTTAGCTCTGAGGTCAGAGTATAAACAGCCTCACTGCAAGTTAAATAAATGACTCACTGAAGTAGCATCAGAATTTAGGAACAAAAATTCCTACAGGTCAGGTCGTCTGAGAATGAGCCCCAAAGGTGAGATTTGGCCTGACTTTTGTAGAAGGACCAAAGGAGAGGGGGCTGGGGAAAGAGTGGTACACACAGCCCCCTCCCTGCTTACTCCACCCAGTCCTGAGGGTAAGGAGAGGACATTTTGGGTCTGGCAGAAGCAGAAACAGAGGCGCAATGGACACATGAAAAGTGAGCTCAGGGCTGGTTGCAACATGAAAGGAAAAACAAGGGATTATGGTAAATACAACTGGAAAAGTGGATCAGAGTCTTGGATTTGGGGAGTCTTGAAGTAATGTTAATGGGGCCTTCTTACTTGATTCTTACCTTTTTTTTTGGCGGTATGTGGGCCTCTCACTGTTGTGGCCTCTCCCGCTGTGGAGCACAGGCTCCAGACGTGCAGGCTCAGCGGCCATGGCTCACGGGCCCAGCCGCTCCACGGCATGTGGGATCTTCCCGGACCGGGGCACGAACCCGTGTCCCCTGAATCGGCAGGCGGACTCTCAACCACTGCGCCACCAGGGAAGCCCAATTCTTACCATTTTTTCCACCAGCGATTGCCTAAACTTGGGATTGAGAAGACTGAAGCTGCCATGTGCTTGAATCCCCCAGGAGACGGTGGAGATGAACCGTGAATGAGGTGATCCTCAGGCCCCAAGCTCTGGAGGCAGGAACAGGTGTCCTGACCTGCTCTGGCTGCAGGAAGGCCTCAGGGGGCGACCCCTGCTTCTCTGTCCCTGTGGCTTCAGCAAAGGCTGCTTCCAGCTCCACTGCCCACCGCCTATCATGGCTTCAGGGGGCCCAGAGGAGATCACACAGTTCTGTGACTTCAGAATGGGGAGGGCAGAGGAACGGGAGCTATCCTGACAGCAGGAGTTGGCTGGACCAGACAGGGCCCCTGGTGAGGCTACTGCTGAGTATGGATGAATGCAGAAGCCAAAGCCCCCTGAGAACGGTGTTGGGCCTGGATCAGACACACACATTCAAAAGTACTTTCATTTGAGTTTGCAGCATAGATATCCCCTGGTGTCGGGCAAGTTCAGAGAATTACTGGGGATCTAGATGCCTCTTTTATTCTAGTTAATCTGATTATATTGACTGATTAAATCGGATTTGTTAATAACATTCACATATGAAGAGTGGAGAGCTTTATTAATAAGTCATTATGTTGGGGACTTTAAATACCTGGCCTTCAAAAGCAATTCCAAAGTCTTGCAAACTTCTGGACTCTCTAAGAAAATGGCTTATGCCTGGTGTGTTACATTCCTGAAACGCTCAAAGACCTCCTTGAAAAAAACCCAGGAACATGTCCTAGGCCTTTACAAAGTAAGCTACTGCTTTGCTCTGAAAGGTATGTTCTTCAAGTTTGCTTAGTGTTTTTTTCCTGACCTTTCTTTAGAAGAGTTGCAATCCTGACTGGTTCTTGGTGAAGAAATGCATAAAAAAGCAAAAGACACTCCCCTGGGTGATAAATGGACACACGTGGTCTGTTCATCCCATTTTAGAGACAGAACCCCATAAATTGTTTGCCTGATATGCTCCCTCATTCAGGGAGGGAATGAGTTAAGGAACCGAGAGAATAGAGTTTGGAATCCAGAGGCCTAGACTTTCCCAGTTTAATAAGCTCTGTAGAGGTCCATGGCTGATGGCAGCAAGTGACCTTGGCTGTGATGATTGAGCAGAGGCTTCAAGTCAGAAGGGGTTGGAGTCCTGGGTTTTGCATGTGGTGAATCTGGCCGAGCTGACGATTCTGTGCCTCGGTTTCCTCATCTATCCCCACCTAATGTGTTTTAGGATTAAATGAGTTATCACATGTAAAGTGTTTAGGGCAGGGCCTGGCACATATCAGGATCTCAATAAATGGCAGCTAATATAATAGACATCTAGTTCCTGTTACCGCTCTGATGAACAGAGCTGCAGGGAGACACCTTTACCAAGAGCTCCTTTCTCTTCAACCGTTTCACTATTTGGTGGTGGATGAAAAACATGGACACAGGAAACGGCACTTAGGAGGGCACACAGGGTATCAGGCAGGTGTCACACGCTCACAGGCATTCAAAAGCCAAGCAGGCCACTTAAGCTCTAAGAGAAGTAGAGGCTGTAACGAGGTGGGGGAGCCCCAGGCATTGAAAAGGGCAGATCTGTCTAAAGGCATCCAAATGCAATGTTAAAAACACTCTGTGGGCTGTACCAATCACATTGAAGGGCTATATCCTACCCAGACTCGGATGTAATTACAGTTGCCCCTCTGTATCCTTGACTGTGGAACCTCGGATATGGAGGGCTGACTGTATTCATTGTACGATGCCTTTTGATGCTACAAGGGACTTGAGCATCTGTGGATTTTCATATCTGAGGGGGTCCTGGAACCAATCCCCCATGGATATCGAGGGACAACTGTACTGAGTTTTGAAGTGAAAAGGCAGGTAGAATGGGTTAAAATCAATGAGAGAAGAACTGAGGAAACCATATTATGGCCAAAATGAAAGGTGAAGACTCCTGTCCTTTGGACCTGGGATGGTCTGCCCAGTCCCCAGGGCAGAGTCAGATGTGGAGCCCCAGATGACCCTGGGAGCTTCTCCCCATCACCAGGTTAGTCATGCTTAGCCAGGGGCACCCTTGTTTCATTCAGTTCCTTTTCCTTCCTCCACTTCTTCTTGCTTTCCCTTCTTCTGTCTCTCTTTATCTTTTCTTCCCATATTTGTGTCCTTCCTTCTCCCCACTCTAGGTCTGGCATGGTGCCCAAGGGTGCCTAGGGCCATTGCGAAGAGTTAGTGGTGACATTCTGAATGGGGGGGGCGGGCAACACTGGTTCATTGATCTTATACTAGACCACACCCACTGTAGAATATCACTATCTTAAAATGTTAATTCTGGGAAGAGGCATTAGCATAGCAAGAAGGCCTGAGTAGCAAAATAAAATCTCAAAGAAGAGTTGAAGAAAAAGTATAAGACCAGAGTGCCAATGACCTTAACTTCTGGTTCATCCCAGCAGGGACCAGAAACTACTCAGAGACAAAAACACATTTTCTGTGTTATAAATTATACACAAAAGAAATCATTGCTTGTCCTTGGCTATTAATCCATTATATTTGGTAAAGTCCCTTTTTCACCCCTTACAAACTGCTAAATTTCTCCAGATAAACCATAAAATAGTATTTGGATTGAGTTACATTATCTACAGACATCAGTAAGAACCACACCCTGATCATCCTGTGTGCGAAATGGATCTCGACTAATTGAAGAATGAGCATTTAAAGGAATTAAACCAGCCTCCCAGCAAAGGAAAGAAAGCAAATAGTCCAACAAGGAAAATAAGAAATATGAAACACACGAGTCTAAGTGTTAGTGGGAGTGAGGTGGTGAGGAACCGTGGGGATAATATGGACGGCTGGTCCATTTTAAGTATAATATTAGAAAGATAGCCTATGAGTGTCGCATTATGAATATGGCCCCGGGACGTAAGTTTAGTGTCAGAATGACTGGAGCTCAAATCCTTATTTTCTCTTTATCTCTATAATCTTAGATGTGCTAATATACCTTCTTGTGCATTATTTTCCTCATTTGTAAGATGAGGATAATAACATCATGAAGATCACATGAGTTAATGTAGGTGAGTTATCTAGACCAATACTAGATAGAATTCAAATCTGAAAATTGTAGCTGTTTTTATTGGTTGGGGCAGATAAAATCACCTAATGTAATAAAGTTTCCTCCAAATCTAATTACTTATCATGAGGTGTTACCTCTTCCTCTGTGATTCAGTTGCATTCTGCTTCACTCTTTAGGAGAAAGAGCTAAGCTTGGAGCATCTTTGTTCATAACCTTCCCCTCCCCTCAGTTTATTGCCCTTTGAATTTTCGTGATAATGGTTTTTCCTAATGTGATTTCTCTTAAAAGTATTCTCCACTTCTAGGAGTACATGCATCTCTGTTTTTCCCTTTGAAATCCAAATACAATGACAGTATTTTTTACATGACACAACCCCAACAGAAATGAAAAGATAACAGCAACAAATTTTGGAAGCTTGTAAGCACTTGGATGAGTGTTGACCAACTTGGCTGATCCAAGGCGGCAGAATCCTAGGCCAATGGTGGGGAGAGCAGAAAAGCAGCTCAATGTTTTAGAGGATAGTCAAAGGCTCAGGAATCCATGATACACATATTTATGGAATTGGGTTTGAAGGTGAGGCTAGAAACATGAATATTGATTAAAAGTCCTTTAAAGAGGTAATTTGGTTTCTAAACATCTTCTCTTGCCTGTGTAGCCCAGGGACTATTCGCTTTTTTAAAACATCTTTATTGGAGTATAATTGCTTTACAATGGTGTGTTAGTTTCTGCTATATAACAAAGTGAATCAGCTATACATATACATATATTCCCATTTCTCTTCCCTCTTGCGTCTCCCTCCCACCCTCCCTATCCCACCCCTCTAGGTGGACACAAAGCACCAAACTGATCTCCCCGTGCCATGTGGCTGCTTCCCACTAGCTATCTATTTTACATTTGGTAGTGTATATATGTCCATGCCACTCTCACTTCCAGGGACTATTCTTTACCCATTCTGGAAGAAGATGAGTGTTATTTTCTAGAGAGGATAAAAGGGGGGGAAATACCAGGCACAGTTGACAGTGGAGATCCTGTAGGAAAAGGGGACTGGCTCCCAGCTCTCTTCCCTCGCTAAGCTTCTGGGATATTAACAGTCAGGAGAGCAGACAATCCTTTTCTGGGAAATTTCATCAACTCAAGAGAAAACACATAAAGATATTAATACTAGAGTTTCCTTAAGGTAATGGCCCGGCCAGACCTTCTTACACTGAAGCCCATATCCAATGAGCCCCATCCATGAGCTCAGAGCTTATAAGCAGAGCTTAAAACTTTGCTCTTAAATATGAGCAGACAACCAAGGATTACTAGACAATTGAGGTAAGCTTTTAAAAATAAAGATGGAGACCAAAACAAACAAATAGCAAAAAAATAACTTGGAGAGAGACTAGATGAGAAAACACTTAAAACTATAATTAATATTTTCAAAGAAAGCATCCATGAAACAAGAATATGATGCTATAAAACAATCAAGGAAATAAAAGAGAGCTTTTGAAAATTAAAAACACTATTGCTGAAATGGAAAAGTCACTAGAGGGGTTGGAAGATAAAGTTGCAAAATACTCAGAAAGTAGAACAAAAAGGTAGGAGTGAGGGAAAAGAGAGAAAAGATAAGACTAGAAAAATAGAGGAAATGAAATCATCATTAATTCAAGAAAATTTCACAGAATGAAATGCCTAGAATGATGGGTGAAAATAATCCCACATTAAGGTACATCATCATTAGTTTTCAGACTACTTCAAGGGAAGAGATCATAGGCTTCCAGAGAGGAAAACCAAGCTACAAAGAAATGGAAATCTAAATGGCTTAGTTTCTCAATAAGATTTCTGAAATCTATTGATGGATTGAAGCCATCAAAATTCTGAGGGAAAGTTATTTCTAGAGTAGGACTCTATATCTAGTCAAATCTCAAACCAGAGGGTAGCATAAAAACATTCTCGGGCTCACAGAATGATTAATTTCCAAGCACTCTTTGTTGAAAATCTCCTGGCACAATAAATCAAGAAAAAGGATGACATGATTTTAGGGAACAGGAGATCTAACATGAAGATCCTCCTTCTGGACGAGGGTGAGGCACCTGCGTGAGGCCTGAGGAAAACCACATGGGTTGGAGCAGCTGGGGTTTCCAGGAGAGAGAACTTCCAGACAAAACTGACATAAGAGTCGATGTATCTGAATGTCTTGATTCAGACAGCTGAATGTCTGTAGACAATTCGTGACTAAATTGGTGGACAGGTTGAGGTTGACTCAGTAGTAAGTACATACAAAACTAAGCAAAGAAAATAATGATTAACTCTTTGGAAAACAAAATTGTGCAGAAAATAATCATGGAATAATAATATTATTATAATAATGATCTAACCAAAATTACACACACACACACATAAATAGACTGATAGATAATATACTGAGAAGATGTATGAGTGTTATTTTTTTACATCTTTTTTTAATTGAAGTATAGTTAATATGCAATGTTGTGTTAATTTCTGCTATACAGCAAATCAATTCAGTTTTACATACATGTATGTGTGTGTGTGTGTATATATATATATATATATACATTCTTTTTTAAAATATTCTTTTCCATTATGGTTTATCATACGATATTTTTTTTAAATTATTTATTTATTTATTTATTTTTGGCTGCGTTGGGTCTTTTGTTGCTGCATGCGGGCTTTCTCTAGTTGCAACGAGCAGGGGCTACACTTCATTGAGGTGCACGGGCTCTAGGCACGCAGGCTTCAGTAGTTGTGGCTCGCGGGCTCAGTAGTTGTGGCACGCGGGCTCTATAGCACAGGCTCAACAGTTGTGCAAGGGCTTAGTTGCTCTGCAGCATGTGGGATCTTCCCAGACCAGGGCTCGAACTTGTGTCCCCTGCATTAGCAGGCAGATTCTTAACCACTGCGCCACCAGGGAAATCCCTATCGTAGGATATTGATATAGTTCCCTGTGCTCTACAGTAGGACCTTGTTTTTTAGCCATTCTGTATATAATAGCTTCCATCTGCTGACCCCAGCCTCCCACTCCATCCCTCCCCTGACCCCCTCCCCCTTGGCAACCACAAGTCTGTTTGATGTGTGAGTGTCTTGATGGAGTGAAAGAGAGCTAAATTCTCATCTTCCAGAGTGGAAAGACAAAGTATAATGATTTTTATCTAAAAAAAAGTAAAAGAGGAAGTAATCTCAATAATCTCATTTAATAAAAATATTTATTAAATATTAATATTTTAATTAAAATATTTTACCTAAATATTAGGTTAATAAACTATATAAATAAGCTATTAGGGATATGGAGGTTAATGACAAGAGAAAGCTAAAAAATAAGAAAGTGGTTGCCTCTGACCAGGAAAAAAATGAGAGAAGATGGTTGTGACTACTGCTGTTTTCTGTAATAAGCCTTTTAAAACAATTTCACTCTTTAAATGGATGCATGCTTAACTTGGGCATAAAGAAACAAACAAAAACACAGATGTGACTCTCATATCACCAGCCATTTTATCTTTTTTTTTTTTTTTTGCAGTACGTGGGCCTCTCCCGTTGTGGAGCACAGGCTCCAGACGTGCAGGCTCAGCGGCCATGGCTCACAGGTGCAGCCGCTCCGCGGCATGTGGGATCTTCCCGGACCAGGGCACGAACCTGTGTCCCCTGCGTTGGCAGGCGGACTCTCAACCACTGCGCCACCAGGGAATCTCCCATTTTATCTTTGACAATTTAATCAACACATATTGCTGCAATTTTATATATTACCCAGTGGAAATAATGCATTGCTCTTGTACCGTGTACCTGTGACTTTCCTAACTGTGTTACCTTCCTCCATGGCATTTGCTTTTGGATGTGTTGGAAATTCAATTTGAAATTGTGTTTTGGTTACTCCTCTTGAATCTCCCCATTAGCATAAGCAGATAGATCATTTTCTCTATTTAGCTGTTCAGGAAATAGCTCATCTCTAGTCTGGCCTTTACAGGTTTCCTTAACAAACAGCTTTAATTTTTTTTTTTTTTTTTCGGTACGCGGGCCTCTCACTGTTGTGACCTCTCCCGTTGCGGAGCACAGGCTCCAGACGCGCAGGCTCAGCGGCCATGGCTCACGGGCCCAGCCGCTCCGCGGCATGTGGGATCTTCCCAGACCAGGGCACGAACCCGTGCCCTGCATCAGCAGGCGGACTCTCAACCACTGCGCCACCAGGGAAGCCCGACAGGTTTAATTTTTGATCTGTTTCTGGGTCTGCGGCAGGCATATTTGTTTCTTTTGTTTTGCATCCACATTTGTGTTACTGTTTGGCGGTGAAATTACTCCTGAATACATACAACCAAAGAAGAACTTGAAGATTGCCTAAGACTAGAAGTATGTGTATATGTTAATGATAGGAAGTAAACTTCTAAGAGGTTGTCCTAAGAACAATCGGAGATAAAGTTAAAGATATTCATATAAAGATGTCCATCAAAGCCTTACTTACAACAGAAAAACATTGTAACGCCCTTAACGTCTAACTAGAGGGGATTATAGTACATTCAAATGCTGGAGCTGGATGTAGCCATTAGGCAATATATTAAAGAGAATATCTATTGTTATGGGAATATATTTATAATTTGTTGCTAAATGAAATAAATAGATGAGTAGACCAAAAGACCTTGTGTATGTATCACTGCACAATTTTTGAAAAATGTATCTATGTAAATGTAAAAGAAAGGAAAGACATATTTTAAAATACTTGAAGTGGCCATTGCTGGCAAGTGAGATCTTAAGTAACATTTACTTTGCTGTGTTGTTCCCCAAGCTTTCTTCATGAAGCATGAATACATCTTATAATTAGGGGGAAGGTGCTGGTTTAAAAACAAAATCAAGCAAAACACGGAGCCAGACATTTTTGTTGCCACTGAGAAGAATTGGCTTTGCGGGAATTAAGATTATTGGAAGCAAGAGAGTAGGAATCCTTTTGATTGATGCTATCTTTTCCATGGTTTTGGATTTGGAAGGTTAACATATTTTGAGCCAGTTGTGTTATTTGTTCTGGCCGTGTGAGTAGGCTTGTTTCTTATCTTATCCTGGATTCTTTCGATTACTGCCATTTTAAAGTAGTTTATAACAGTATGGCTGCTCAGACCATTCTAAGGTATCAGATTTAATAGATTTGCTACTTGACTTAAATCAAAGGCTCTCTAATTGGAGAGCTAAGTAACCTGCCAGTTCCTAGGCAATTAGAAGATTAGACTCCCTATATGTTTTTCCCCTACCTGCTTAGACAAGAGACTTTTTGTTACCATATAAATCTTTAATGCTACACTTGAAGCAGCAATTATTACAAGGCTACTGAAATTTAGTAAAACACTCACACTAGGCCATAGAGGGGAGGGTGCAGAAATGGTATCTGTAACAGCAGTTGAAACGGTGCCAATGGAAGTGGGCTTGAAATGACAGCTAACACTTGTATAACTGCTTACAAGATGCCCATGCCCTGAGAATGGTCCAGGGTGGCAGGCAGGCAGAAGACATGGTTTCTTGCATTGTTACCCTGGTCCCCAATTTTAGACAGATAACTCTGTGAGGCAGATGATGGTAGCTGGATTTTAGAGCTAAGCCATCTGAGCCCTTAAAAACAAATCCCCTTGAAACACAAGGCCATGTCTGTCCACCAAGCAACCATGGAAACACATATGGAGTGACCTTAAATCAATTGAGAACCTCACGGGACAGTGGTGTATCTGAAAGTCTAAAATAATCGCAAGAGTGATTTTTCACTCACAATCTCATCAAAAGAGTTGTGTTTGTGGGGCCTTGGGAGAGGCCGGCTCTCCAAAGCATGCAACATGAGGAAGTAGGCATAAAGGTAGCTCTGGCAAGTGAATCCACCAAGCCCCAGGACGAGCACCAAGAAGTATTTACATTGTATAGATACCAAGAGGATAAGTGCTTTCAGAGGGTGGTGAGTGAAAGACCACTTTTAAGGCTGGCTAACGATTCACTGTAGAATGAAAAGGCAGTTCTGAGTTTCTGGGAAATCGCTGAATATCTGTGAAGTAGTACTCCTGAGTGGATCCACCTGACTCTTTAACCTTTGCTATTAGTATCTCTTTAGCACTAAACTAAAAAGCTAAACCGCTTTTTATTTCTTCACACTGTGCAAAACATGGTCTGCATTGCCTATGAATGTTTTCTCTTCTGCTATCTAGACCCCAGATCCCTGATCTTGTGCCCAAAATCCATGGGTGGGCATCGCAAGATTCAAGAATTCCCTGAAAATTCACTGTTAAATTGTGTATTCATGGATATGACCCTTAAAGTGGTCCCTAACTCAAAAAAGTTCAAGAGCCACTGGTCTCTCTGTGTTCTCTGCTTGGTGACGGGAGAAATCTCATCTTTAATTTGCTTTGTATTACTATTTAATGTCCATTTGTTGAAAACTGGCCCAGTACCATGCCTGGTGCTTTCATATATATCCTTTCATCTAATCCCCATCCAACCTGAGGAGAGTTCAGTAATGTCATCTTCATTTGATCCTGGAGATGCCAAGTTCACAGTGGTGAAGGGACTCGTCTAGGATCTCACCACTAATAAATGTCAGAACTGTGTTGTGGTTGGGCCACCCTCTCCCCTGGAAAGCGGGGCCTGGTCTCCCCGAGAACTCAGTACAGAGGGCCTGGCATGACCCAAGGCTCTCTACACCTTCAGCAATCAAGATGCATTGACTCCATATATATGTGTTAGCATACGGCATTTGTTTTTCTCTTTCTGACTTACTTCGTTCTGTATGACAGTCTCTAGGTCCATCCACCTCACTACAAATAACTCAGTTTTGTTCCTTTTTATGGCTGAGTAATACTCCATTGTATATATGGGCCACATCTTCTTTATCCATTCATCTGTTGATGGACACTTAGGTTGCTTCCATGTCCTGGCTAGGGGCAAGATGGGAAGAAAGATGCAGACCTACTAGAGAATGGACTTGAGGACACGGGGAGGGGGAAGGGTAAGCTGTGACAAAGTGAGAGAGTGGCATGGACATATATACGCTACCAAACATAAAATAAATAGCTAGTGGGAAGCAGCCGCATAGCACAGGGAGATCAGCTCGGTGCTTTGTGACCACCTAGAGGGGTGGGATAGGGACGGTGGGAAGGAGGGAGATGCAAGAGGGAAGAGATATGGGGACATATGTATATGTATAACTGATTCACTTTGTTATAAAGCAGAAACTAACACACCATTGGAAAGCAATTATACTCCAATAAAGATGTTAAAAAAAAAAAAAGATGCATTGACTGCCTGACTGGTAGCCCTCGACGGTGCATATTGAATATGGGTGATGACAATATAGCCGTACAAGATTCAATCTCTGTAAGCCTGATGAAGCTTCAAACCCTGGAGGATCTTCCCCACCCAACCTTGCTCTCCTTCATATTGAAGGGATCCCCAATAGAACTGCAATTAAAAAAAGACAACTTGTCGTATCATTCATCCTTAGAAAGGAAGGAAATTCAGGCACAGCCTACAACCTGCATGAACCTTGAACACATTAGGCTGAGAGAAGTAAACCCGCCACAAAAAGACAAATACTGTATGATTCCACTTACATGAGATGTCTAGAATAGTCAGATTCATAGAGACAGAGAGTAGAATGTCGGTCGTCAGGGGCTGGGGGAAGCAGGGAAGAAGAGTTATTATTTAATGGCTATAGAGTTTCAGTTTTGCAAGATGAAAAGAGTTCTGGAGATTGCACAACAATGGGAATGTGCTAAACACGACTGAACTGTACACTTAAAATGGTTAAAGGGTAAATTGTACAGTATATGTATTTTATCACAATTAAAAAAGGAAAGAGGGCTTCCCTGGTGGCGCAGTGGTTGAGAGTCCGCCTGCCGATGCAGGGGACGCGGGTTCGCGTCCCGGTCCGGGAGGATTCCACATACCGCGGAGCGGCTGGGCCCGTGAGCCATGGCCGCTGAGCCTGCGCGTCCGGAGCCTGTGCTCCGCAACGGGAGAGGCCGCAACAGTGAGAGGCCCGCGTACCGCAAAAAAAAAAAAAAAAAAAAAAAAGACAGCTCATGAGCTCACGTGGAGTGAAGGTCTGTAGACTCATGGCTCTGATTGTGCTGATCATTCACGCCTCTCCAAGGAGGAGAGTTGAAATGGTAATTCCCCTGGAGACATGGGCGCGATTGTGAGGCCCACGTGGACGCCCCATCCACACACCAGTTCCTGGGTCTGTGTTGACAGGCTCCACCTGAGAAGTGAGCTTCCAGTATCCTTGTCTTCAGGTCTGCAGTTCATCTGAGCAGAATGAGGAACTGTTCATAGTGAATTCCTCTAACAAATTTTGTTAAAAGTGCCCCTTTTTTTCTCTTTAACAACGTACAAAGCAAAAGCGGTGGCTTTTCCCCAGCCGCCGTGTACTACACACAGGCACCAAGAGCAGCCACCAACAAGGAATCCTGCCGGGTCCCGTCGCTTCCAACACCAAGAATGCTTGCTCCTGGAACCCAGGAAGTCTCTCCACAAGTCATCTGACCCACTGGCAGGCCAGAGCCCCTGGGCCACATCGACCCAGAGGGGAGCGAGGTCATCAAAATGAATTGCTGATTCTCAGAATTTAAAGCCTGCAGCGACCAGAGCCCCGTGGGCAGGGCCACTCTGAATGAATTCACAGCTGTGCCTGGCCAGCCTGGGAGCTTGGACGCATCACAGCAGTGAACTGGGGGTACTCCAACCCAAACAGATTTGTAACAGTGGCACAGGCAGCCGGGACTGCCAGAGCAGCATTTGTGTCCGACAAATGAGGCCTCTGTTGGGACAAAGGGGGCTCTTAGGGCTCTTTCTGTTTTGGCTGCTTTATACCCAGCAAGAGCCAGGGGACTTCTTTTGTCAGGACAGGGAAAACAAAAGTGATTTATTTCATCCTGCACCCTCGCCATGGTCTTTGTGGTCAACCAATGCAGGGATGCTTGGCGGCCAGCGACCCTAACAGGCACTGCTTACTGAGAGCCTACTAAGGACCAGGGACTATTCTAGGTACTAGCACGTGCTGCCTAATTTAATCCTCCCAACAATGCTGTGATGTAGGGATTATCTCCACTAGAGTCATGTGGGGACCGAGACAGGGAGAGGTGAAGGTCACACAGTGAGTTAACCGTGGCAGAGCCAGATCTCAGACTCAGGCTCAGCTCCTTCCCAGCTGACTGCTGTCCCCAGCGTGGACCTGCTCCAGGTGTCTGATAGGCCAAAGGTAGTCCTCTCCTCTGACCTGTCATCTCCAGGGATGCTGATCTATCTGGGAGGCTTAGAATGTTCTTGATGTTCAACAAAGACTTACAGCTAATGAGACAAAACCAAAATAAATAAATAAATGAATACGAGGGGGTTGAAAGTCACAGATTTTCTTCTGAAAGCCACAGAAAATGTTCCTGCTTTAATACAAGGAGGTTGATGTAAGTTTTTGTAAAAAACGTTAGGATAAAGAGAAATGAAGGTCAAAATTTCTATCTATCTATCTATATATTTTTTTGCGGTACGCAGGCCTCTCACTGCTGTGGCCTCTCCCGTTGCGGAGCACAGGCTCTGGACGCGCAGGCTCAGCGGCCATGGCTCACGGGCCCAGCCGCTCTGTGGCACGTGGGATCTTCCCGGACCGGGGCGCGAACCCATGTCCCCTGCATCGGCAGGCGGACTCTCAAGCACTGCGCCACCGGGGAAGCCCTCTATTTATATTTGAGCCAGCATCCCCCTGTCTCTCACATATAAGGACCAGAAGCTCCAGCTGAATATGGTCTTTTTGGTTTCTCACTGCCAATTAGTTCCAATTCCCGGTAACAAACTTGATATGTCCTAATGTTCGGTCACCTTTCCCCATCCAGATGTACCAATACAGCATTTGTGGCTTTTCCTAAAGAAGGGCCCAGGGCAGCTGACCTCTCCTTTATCATTTCATTATGGGCCCAGAAAACGAGACGGCCTTTCAGCACAGCTCGTCAGCATGTTAAAATGCCAAATGAGAAACTCTCTAGCACAGTGTGTATGAATCCAGAATTTCCTTGCACAAGCCCAGTTTATCCTCTGTTGTGGCCCGTCATGCCAGATGGCATGTACTGCTAATTTATCAGTTTGCTGACTTTCATACACAGACTTCTCCCATCTCACCAACCACTCGTGTCACATTTTTCCACTAACATTTTAGGCAGAATCCAAACACTGGCTTAGGGAACTAGGTATGTGGATATCCCAAGTTTCCAGTTCTAGTTCTTTTTGGGTTGGTGTTGGGTAACTGTGGCTAAGCCATTGTCCCCTCAGTTCTCTGTTCCTGGGGACTCTTGGGGACAAGAGCATAAACCAAAGGCTGAAGAGTCAAAAATTTAAAAAAGGAGTGGAGGGTAAGAGTTGCTGGGGAGATAGTGAAGGGAAGTAGAATTATTCTCCCTTTGAAGCTGAAGCAAAACCTATTCCCCATCCATCCTCTGTTTATTCCCCCCAACAAATGTTTGTTGAGTATCTAGTCTTTTCCAAAATGTTAGATACTGGACATACAGTAGCATTTCCATCAGGGTCCTAGCAGAAAAGCAATGGTACCCTTGAGAGCTCATGAAGGGACTATTTGCAAATGGGTAGGCAGAGCTAAAGGAACTAGTAGAGGATGAAGAAGACCCTAGTTTAGCAATAACAGGAAGCTATCACCACTGCTAAGCCAGAGAGGCAACAGGAGGCAACAACTAAAGGAACCAGGCCAGGAACATAACTGTAGGATGTGGGGCTTCCAGAAAGCATCTCTGGCCTTCAATGGAGGAAAGCATTTACTTTCAAGTCTCGGCCCAGGGTTGAGGAATCTGGAGTAATAAGTACCCCAGATGTTGGTGGGCCCAAATGTAAGCCAGAAGGTAAGCCAAAGGTGCCGTTCTTAGAGTTCTTAGAACTGGGGTATAGAGCAGGGTGGATAATGGGTCTAGTTGGGGGTGGGGATGGGGGAGGGCAAGCAGAGAACATCCTGCATGAAGCGGTGAGCCAGACTGAGATGTTCAGGGTCCAGAGCTACGTATAGGAACCTGGGGTCAAGCCTACCAATACATCAAGTCAAGGGCTCTTGGGTTTTACCAACAAAGTCTCCATAAGTCAGGAGCTGTTCTCTGAGGAGGCAACAATGCCTGCAATGAGGAGGGCCCACAGATGAGCCTCTCTGGATCCAAGGATGCCAGGTCATCTGACTCTCTGGGTCTGGGGCCCTCCCTGCGCTGGACCTGATAGCTTTGACCTCTGCCCTTTGACGGTGGCTCTGACTGGTGGATTTTGCACCAGCAGCCTTCCCTGAACTGAAGTTCTTTATAAGCACCATCCTCCTAACAGGGTAAGCAAAACAATAGAGGGAAAACCTTTTCATGAATTAGAAAGCAACCGCTTCCAAGCTCACATGGGGGATTTACTATAGACAATGAAAAGCTAATTTCAAAACATACCTGTATGTTCATTACAGCAGATTCCCCCAAGGGTTCTCTCCCAAGCGGCGTTTTGTTGGCATACTTTGTATTTCATTTACACTCGGAAATCATACAATCGCAACTTTAAAGATATCCTGTAAATCCTAGTTGTTTTTTCAATTTCTTCCTGACCTTCTCTACTTTCAGTCTAATTAGCTGAGATTTCCTTGAATATTTCTACAAGATAGGAAAGTGTATGGGGCCTAGGTACCAGAAGGTAGGGGTTGAGCTAAAGTGAATACCCTGCTTCTCAGTTTCTTCTTGCAAGTCTGACTATCTCTTTTGGGAAACATGGACCAGGTGAGAAACTTGAGAGGACAGGAAGGTTTGGAAGGTTGAATTATCTGCTCTTTAATGGAAAGCAAGGAAGGATGAAATTGCGGAAAGAGCTTTGGCTTTGGAGTTAGACACGGGTTTGAATTTCACCTCCGTCACTTACCCTGGGCAAGTATTTAACGTTTCCATGTCTCTATGTGCTCATTTCTAAAATGAGGATAGTTAGCAAACACCTCCTACAGGCTGTCTGAGGATTGACTGGGATGAGGAATGCAAAGCATCTAGAAGTTCAAAATCAAGGTGTCGGCGGGGTTGGTTCCTTCTGAGAGCTGTGAGGGAGACTCTGTTCCTTGCCTCTCTCCTAGTTTCTGGTGACCTCAGGTAATTGTGGAAGCTGGTGGACAGATCTAGGCAAGGCTGTTGCCTATCATGAAATTGGGCCTGAATTTCCCCATAGATCAGAGGCTGGCAGTCAGGAGGAAAAGATCAATAGGATATAGGGAAGGGCAAGAGCAAATGGGAACCCACAAGTGAAAATGAAACCCTCAAGAACAAACTGGACCCTCGTTTGTCTCTTATCACCTCATGCTCAATGACACTGGTGGCCTGCAGAGCTGAAGCCCTGTGCTTCAGAGCTGCAGGTACACCTGGCCTTGTACTTGGGAGAAGCTGAAAGATGAGGTTTGGCAGCGGCTGGGGCAGCAGGCCAATAGCCAGGAGATCCAATATGAGCTACCACAGCGGGGCCTATTTCAACCTTCAGACCGTAAAAAATGGCTGCCTTCACTCATCCTTCTAAATATCATGCAAACTTCTCTTGTGGGCAACCCTAACCTGGGACCCTTCGGGGAAGGGAACTGGGGACATGTAGTTCCAGATTAGCTGAACTGACTCAGTAAAAACCCATCACAGGGTTGGACTGCAGAGTTATAACTTTATCTGTAGGCAGTGGAAACATAGAAGGTTTTAATGGAGGCATCTATTGGACGAAATTGATATTTTAAGAAAGATTAATCTTATATTGTATATTAAGGAGGGTTAGAGGAAGACGAAAATGGAGACACTATAGTTAAAAGTTTATTGTAATAGTCTGGGACTTTCCTGGTGGTGCAGTGGTTAAGAATCCGCCTGCCAGTGCAGGGGACATGGGTTTGAGCCCTGGTCCGGGAAGATCACACATGCCGCAGAGCAACTAAGCCCGTATGCCACAATTACTGAGCCTGCGCTCTAGAGCCCACGAGCCACAACTACTGAGCCCATGTGCCACAACTACTGAAGCCCATGCGCCTAGAGCCTGTGCTCCACAACAAGAGAAGCCACCGCAAAGAGAAAACCTGCGCACTGCAAGGAAGAGTTGCCCCCACTTGCCACAACTAGGGAAAGTCCGCATCCAGCAATGAAGAGCCAACGCAGCCAAAAATAAATAAATAAAATTGAAAAAAAAGTTTATTGTAATAGTCTGGGTATGAGATTATAGAGGCCTGAACAAGAGCCCTAGGGGGAAAGATGGAAATTAAAGGCTAGACTCTAGAAACATTGTACAGAAAGAATTAATAGAGCCTGCTAATAGCTGAATTGGAGAGTGGAGGCCTGGAGATAGAATCCAGAATGCTTCTGAGGTACTGAGCCTGGGCAATGAGGAAGATTGTGGTCTTTGAAAGGAAATTATTTGTTTAAAAGCTATTCTATTCTAATAAACTAGACAGTCTACTCTATTGAAATGCATTACTGCATTCAGAGAATTTTCAATGTTTGGAACCATTAAATAGTTTAAAATTGTAGGACAGCAAAGAAGTGAATGACTGTCTTGGAGGACTGATAAAGGGGGAGAAGGAAATTCCACAGAGTTGTTAGTGAATCTGGTTGCTAAGGGCTCCTGTCTGGTAGAAGGTAATTGAGTCAGAGGTGCCCTGCAGAAAGATGCCCTTTCCTCCACGTTTTCTGCTCTACCCAAAAGGTAAAGGAAGGAAGAAATATTCATGAAGCCTTTTTTTTTTTCTCTTAACTTTATAAGTTCTTGATCTGGGTTTCTTAAATTCCTTTGAGTTTCAGGAAGCTTGTAAAGTTTCTAAAGCCTTTAATATAACGTTTGGTGTTTAGTGAAGACATGAATTTTTCTGGAGGAAAGACTGTAGCTTTCATCAGACTTCCAGAAAGGATCTGATTTCTAAACCCGCGAAGAGTCTTTCCCTTAGAGAGAGACCTCTTAGTGTAGTGACTGTCTCCATCCGAACTCAGCTTACTCTGTGTTGATCCCTGGCATGGGACCTGTGGGCACAGGGAGAGCGAAAGCCCAGACGGTGTAAGAGATGATGGGAAACAGACTCCAGACAGAGCAAGGAGCCAGCTTCTGACAGGTTCTTCCCTTTTCTCTCCTGCTAAGTGAAAATCATATGTAAGTATATCCTCCACTTGAAGGGGTGGAGACTAAGACCTCCTTATTTTGCAAGGGTTGGTCTTCTGTACACACCACAGCAGGTGCATAACCAATGAGCACTTGGTACTTTTCAGGACGCTAATTGATTAAGGGACTCTTTCCAAAATTTCTGCTTGGGACTCAAACACGAAGGCCATCTACAAGCTAGCAAACTGCCTTTTCTTAGATGTTGCTTCCTGCTTCTGATTTTAATTCCCCGGGCCAAGCTTACTAATTGGCTTGTTTGCCTTGAGTCTAGCTACTTATAACAGGGCTGCAGTGCACAGTTGCTACTTTTTGGATTCCCAGCATCTGAATTCACATCCATGTTGTGGGGAATCCCCCATGGTGGTGGTAGAGATGGAAGGTAGACCCCCAGCTCCCACTAAGAAAGCCAGAACGGAAAGCTGTTTCTTCTCCCATCCCTCTGGCATCAGGATGAGGGCATATGACCTGCCTGGGCTAATCAGATACTCCCACCAAGGACTTCAGCCTTGAATGAGTGACGGAGAGACAGATAAATGATAAGATGGAATTTTGGCAGCTGTGTGGCTTCAGTGTCCAATGGTTGGGGTGCGTGTGTAATTTGGCTCGCAGAACCCTGGCAAGCTTGATTCCTCCTGCTGGATGTCTGCTATTTTAAAACCATGTTTCATCAGCCCGCCTACCCATGTTGTCAGTGACTTGATATCCTTTCAACAGATGCATTTTTGCATGAGTTAACCATATTTGATTTCTGTTCCTTGCAATTAGGAACCTTGAGCAATATAGGGAAAGAAGAAAGATAGTCTCTCAAGCCTTTTGAAACACCTTTACTGAGCATCGTGGGTCAAAATGGAGGCCTCAGCCCTTGAGATGACTCTTATGATGGTTAGTTTTACGTGTCAACTTGACCAGGGTGCTCACATATTAGGTGAAAAATTATTCTGTGTGTCTGTGAGTGTGTTTGTGGATGAGATTAACTTTTAAATTGGTAGACAGAGTAAAGTAGATTGCCCTCCATAATGTGGGTGGGCCTCACCGAATCAGTCGAAGGCCCTAACAGAACAAAAAGCCTAACCCTCCCAAGATTACAAGGGAATCGTTCCTGCCCGACTGCCTTCAGACTGGGGCACTGGCTTTTTTTCCTGCCTTCGGACTCGAACTACACCATTAGCTCTCCTCATTCTTAGGCCTTTGGACTCAGACTGGAACGAAACCGTTGGCTCTTCTGGGTCTCCGGCTTGTTAACTCACTGTGCAGACCTTGGGACTTGCCAGCCTCCATGATCGTGGGACCCAATTACTTATAATAAATCTCTTTTATACACACATCTTCCTGGTTCTATTCCTCCGGAGAACCTGACTAGTGTAAATTCCCATTGGGCTTGCAGGAGGACCTAACAGTTCAACCTAGGAGGACCTCTTAGTGATAGGCTATAAAGTTCCAGATCGGAGTCTCCCCTCCAATAAGGGATGGGCCACTTGAGATAAAGGTCGGGTTGTTGTCTTGACCTTCTGGCCAAGTGGTCTCTCTCTTTGTCTCCCTCTCTCTCTCTCTTTTTCCTTCAGAGATACTATGTGTAGAAGACCTTTGTGCAAATGGCTCCCTGAGAGTTTGGGCTATCTGACAAGAAGTGTTTTCTCCTTTGGGCCTAAAGTATCATATACATTTGTATCTCTTCTTTTTGAAATAAATCTTTTAATTAATGCTTTGAGAAAATGACAAATATTTATTATAAAAAGAAAAATTCAGAGACTATCACAGAGAAGATAGAAATTACCTGGGTGATTTAATTATGTATATCTTTCTAGACACATTTAACATTCATTCACTCAATTCATTGATTCAACAGTGGGGGCTTACTGTGTATGAGGGGATTGGTGCCCAGCAACATATAGATTGTCCTTGGCCCTGCTCCATGGAGCTTATAGTCTGTTGGAGAAGACAGACGTTGATCAAGATGTGTCTGTCTCTTACACATGTGGACACATCCACAGGGCTAATTTCTTAGTAGCTTCTAAAATGGGTTTCTTCTTTATAACACAGCAAAATCTTCCCTCTTGTATGTTTGTTGGGTCTCACGACACCGGGCAGCAGACCAAAATTAGTATTTTCTATTATTTTCTCCTAATTTTTTTTAGCATTCCAAATCTGTGCAAGACAGTGAGAAAAATAATAAAAACTCTCCAAACCATCCCTATTACCTTTATGACTTGGATGATCAGACTCTCAGCAAGGTGACTCCCCCTGCTGTATTCTGATTCACCCCGTTCCCTCTGTAGGTTCTATACTTGTGTTCAGCTTTATTTTCTCTTGTTTGTTCCTTTGTTGCGATGGTGTAATCTAGCGATCTGGCCCCCCGGGGCACTGTTCCCAGCCACTGCTCTGAGAAGGTGTTCTGTGCATGTCCTGAACTTCACCTTTAGCGAATGCCTACCAACCACTGTGGTGTGTTGCATACAGGTCTCCGTCTCCAGCCCAAAGCCCCACACCCAGAGGTGTCTGTTGGAAGAAACTATATAAAGTAAACAGGGACATAAAAATTAGGAAGGAGATCACTGGAGCAAATGAAAGCACGTATAAATAAGACAGCGGAGTTCCAGTACAGACAATCCCAATCCTAAAAATTTTGAACTTTAGAAATACCATTCTAGGGCAAGATTGTAAAGAATTCTTTTTTTTGATCCAACGATTAAACCTTACAGTAAGTTACATTCACAAAACAGGAAGTCCCTATATTATAATTTGTGCTCAAAAAAATAATCTAGAAAGAGACTACACTGTCAAAAAGAAAGTGTAAAGGGCCAGGAATTGGGAAATTCGATTCCAGTGCCAGTCTGCTTTTCAATCATTGGTTTTGTGCCTGTAGCCGACTCACAGTTTTGGTAACTCAGTTTTTCCCTCTACATTTCTAGAATAAGAGTACCTATTCTAGATATCACCAGGTTACTTTCAGCTGAGGTGATGATAATATATAGAAATTTGGAAATAATATCACTTACGATAGTGCTTGAGAAGGAAAAAAATTTTAAACCAAACAATACTATTTGCTATCCACATTTCTAGACAGTTATCAAAGCCTAGTCCTTATCCAGCATGAGACAGAGAATTCAAAATTGTTTTCTGCAAGGGCTCCAGTCTGTTTCTGGATTCTCTATGAAAAGAGCCAACTCCTCAGAGAGCTCATATATTTACTTGAACTTTAGACATAAGAGGTCCATTGTGTCTACATGTTCCCTTCTCTGGGAGAATGTGGAAGTGAGGAATTTGGCTTACCAAATAAATTTTTAAAAAATCAGCACAGACTTTGGAGTTAGAGAATGCTGGGGTCAAAATCTAATTCCTACCATCTTATTGGTTGTATTATCTTGGGCAAGGTATTATGTAATTTCTCTGAGCCCCAATCTCTTTATCTATAATAAGGGTAAAAGTAGCTTCCTTATAGATGGTAGGAGGATTCACTGAAGTCATGTTTGTAAATGTCTAGTGGAGTACTTGGTACAGGTTTGTTCATGTTGTCTATTGGTTCTGTTTTCTTTTCCTGTATGAAGAGTTTTAAAACAACACCCAAGACTTAAACAAGGATAACAGAACTGTTGGTCTTGGGGTAGAATTAGGTACAATGTATAAATCTGTATTTGGAAAAAACGTGACCTCAAGTAAAGGACTAATCATAGAAACTTAACTAATATTGACCAAGACAGAGTAAAATTTGGATCACAATCCACATTTCCAAAAATTCCAGAAGTTTATAAAAATGTTTAAAAAGCTAACTTTTCATTACCGAGAACCAAAAGTTGGGAACAACATTTTTTTTTTTCAGTTCATCCATGCTACGTCTCACTGAACTGGCTGAGTAACCAGAGAAATTTCTTCACTTTTCTTAACCTAGCTTCTCAAATGGGGGAATGAGAGATTTATTTTATTTTGCTGGGCAGTCAATGCCATGTGCTTGGGGATTCTTGGATGGAAGACTGAGTACATCTGAAGTACTGTTGTTGACAGAAGTAAATCAAACTTCAAAACCTCCAATGCTCTGCTAATCACTCCCCGCCCCCCAAAAAATGCTGTGTAGGACATTTCTGGTGAAATATAACACGTAACCTAATGCAAATTTCTTGCAAATTATTTTCATAGGGTAAAATATTATTTCATTGTGACTGTCACTCTTATTGTATGTAACATTTTACTTGGAAGACAGCCCTCAAACCTACCAACCAAAATATAAATCAATTGCTCTCTTTGGGTAGTTAAAAAATAGAAGAAGCAGAAATAAAGACAAACAATGACCCAGGGAGAAAAACCACCGGCTACCTTCCCAAATCTCACTTGAACTCCCCAAGCTATTGATACAAACAGCAAAGAGTCTCAGAAATGCTTGGTTTTGATGGCATTTGTGGGGTGTCTTTTCTGGAATTGGTTATTTCAAACATATAACTTCAGATTCTTTTTTACCAAAAAGCAGAGCAAATGAAAAAAGGGAGCTGCAGCTTCTCTTTCTCTATACCAGCCTCCACCTCCCACCCCACCCCAGCAGAGTGAAGGCCTTGAAAGCCAAGAAGGCCATCCTGAAAGTGTCCACACCCAGAGGAAGATTATATAGAGGCTGCCCCACAGCCCAAGACCCCACACCTTTCAGGGCCAAGGTACAACTCAGAGAAACGTGTTGCATCGCCAGGTCAGCCTCATGCTTCTCCAGCCGTGAAGTCCACCGTGAAGAAGACGGAAGACAAAACCACGCGTTGATCAAGGATGCCCAGGCCAGCAAGCAGGGTGTGAAGAAGCCGATGTTCAGAAATGAAAAAAAAGGCATTAGACCAGCCCTGACTACATCACACTGGGTGCCATCAACAAAGGTACTATCGACACACGTGACTGGTCCCCAATGTAATACATTTTTCCCACTAGGGAAGTGGGAGAGATAACACCAATATAGACTGCCACAGTAAGATAAAGCTTAACAGGCTAACAGACTGGAAATTTCCCATTGCTGGTCAAAGCGAGTGGCCAGAAATTTCAGGAGAAAACGAGAGGAAACTGGCTCTCGGCTTGCTTTCATAGATTCACTGCTGTTGGGTTAACTGTACACAGACTGTAACTTTCAAAGCCAATGCCATTTGTCCAGAGCTGATTGAATGATAAGGTAGCTAAAAAGTCAGTGGAAAAAGCAGTCAATGTGATCTGGGGGCCAAAGTGGGGAAGGCAAGAGTGCCTGGAACTTTCTGGTCAAGAACTGCTAGTGACAAAGTTACCCGGAGTCACCAGATCTGCTTTTCCGTGGTGGATTTCATTCCCTGTGTAGACAGGGAATACTGTGGAGTCCAGACACTCATCACTTCTTGCTACCGTCCTGTTTTCTTTCAGGGCTAACATTTCAAAGACACCTTATTAAGTTTCAGGCCCTGAGAGGTATGCTTTATATGCATTTTCTGATTTAATTGTCAAAGCCACCCTGTGAAGTGGGTATTATAATTAATTTTATTTTAAAGACAAGGAAACAGAGGCTTAGAGGAACTAAGGCTCTCACTTAAAGTGGCCCAGGTCAAAGGGATGGAGCAGGGACCCCACCCAGATCTGTTTTTTTCCCAATGCCCGGACTTTCAACCTTAACATTGTACTGCTACACACTCGCTGCTTCTTAATTCTGAATTGAAATGTGATCCAAAGTCAATGAAAATAGAACAAAACAGCTATGAATGTGCATGTGAAGTTTAGGGTTGTTAGTGGGCTGAGGGGAGTGAGGGAAGAGCCAGGAGGTCTGTGCAGGATGATACCAGAGCGATTTTCCATGCCGGTCCAGGAGAATCAAGGTCACGGTTATTATAGAAGCCACCATCAGAGAGCTGCTAGCTATGAACTATGAAAACCAGGGTTGGGGGACTTCCCTGGTGGCACAGTGGTTAAGAATCCACCTGCCAATGCAGGGGACACGGGTTCGAGCCCTGGTCCGGGAAGATCCCACATACCGCTAAGCCCGTGCGCCACAACTACTGAGCCTGGGCTCTAGAGCCCGTGAGCCACAACTACTGAGCCTGCATGCCACAACTACTGAAGCCCGTGCGCCTAGAGCCCGTGCTCCACAACAAGAGAAGCCACCACAGCGAGAAGCCCGCACACCGCAAACAAGAGCAGCCCCCGCTCACCACACCTAGAGAAAGCCCACGCGCTGCAACAAAGACCCAAAACAGCCAGAAGTAAATACATAAATAAAATTAAAAAAAGAAAAAAAAGAAAGAAAACCAGGGTCAGGACCTCAGATGCCCAGTACCCTGAGAAGTGGTCCTTTTCTCTCACTGGGGGAACTCTCCCTCCCTTGGCTGGTTTCTTCTCCAGTTTCAGCCTGGCAATTTGGTCAGGCACCCAGCTGAGGCTGACGGCATCCAAACGCTCTGTGATCATATGCATGGCGCGGAAGTGGCCCAGGACTTGCAGGCAGATGGCCCAAGTTAGCTGCCTGTGAGACCCGTCTCTGCCACTTAACTAGCTGTGTGTCCTGGGGTTGGTGTCCGAATCTCTCTGAATTAATCTCATTATGTATAAATGGCAACGATTATACCTACCTGCTGGGCTGTTGTGAGGTCAAGTAATATAATGAACGTAGTGCCTGGCAAATAATTTGTTCTGAAATGGTAGCCATTCTGAGTGTGTAGTGCTTTTTTTTGTTTTTTTAATTGCTGCTTGTAATATGTTCTTCTCTCCGCTGCAGAATTCCCTACTCAAGAACGGATTACGTGCCTTTTGATGAAAGAGCGCACTACCATCTGTGTAGTAGTTTTCTAGGGTTGCACACAGTGCCACAGACTGGGTAGCTTAAAAAAACCCAGAAATTTATTTTCTCACAGTCCTGCAGACTACAAGTCCACGATCAAGGTGTCGGTCGGGTTGGTTTCTTCTGAGACCTCTTTCCTCGGTTTACAATGGCCCTTTTCTGCTATATCTTCACATGGTCTTCCCTGTATGCTGAGTCTGAGTCTAAATTTCTTCTTCTTTTACAACAGTCATATTGGATTAGGGCCCGTCCTTACGACCTCATTTTAACTTAATTACCTTTTTGAAGACCCCATTTCCAAATACAGTCACATTCTGAGGCGCAAGGGGTTAGGACTTCAACATATGAATTTGGGGGGAGGACACAATTGAGCCTGTAACAATTTATAAAGTATTTTTGCCAAAAATCAAACATCGAGTCAAGGAAGTACAGGACACAGAGAAACATGTTTAAAAGACCATAGGGAAGTTATTAGCAGAAGCTAGGAAGGGAGAAACTCTACACAACACTCTGGTTTCTTTTCTTAAATTATGTTTTATTGAAGTATAGTTGATTTACAATGTTTCAGGTATACAGCAAAGTGATTCAGTTATACATACATATATATGTATGTATATGTGTGCCTATATCTATTCTTTTGCAGGTTCTTTTCCATTATAGGTTATTACAAGATATTGAATATAGTTCCCTGTGCTGTACAGTAGGACCTAACAATTATTTGTTGGTTTCTTCAACAAATAATTGAAACAGCAAGAAAAAAGAAAGGGAGGTAGAACCTAAAGAATGTAAGTTATGGACTGTGTTTGGATCTTAATTGTTAAACTGGATGGTAGGTTCGTTATAATAGTCTCGCTATCTTGTACATGCTTGAAACATTTTATTATAAAAAGATTAAAATATATGGAAAACTTTTTTTATGTCATTAAATATTTTTCTACAACATGAGGTTCTCAGTGAAGCATTCCATTGTATGGCTGTATCGTAATTCACTGACACAATTTCCATTGTCAAACTGTTAAGTGTGTTTGCTTTTTCACTATTAACGATGTGTAAATCACTATATATAACTTTCTTTCTTTAGAATAGATTCCTCAAAATGAACCTACTGGGCCCAAAGGTAGGCTTCTATTTAAGGCACTGGTTTCACGTTGCCAAAATGTCCTCCCTCAGTAACAACCCTTTTCTTTCTCTTTCGGTGACAGGGTCCTGGGCCCCCTTTGGCATTCCCCCAGTTAGATACGGCAGACGTACACGCCAGGCTCCAGAACGTATCCTGCTGGAGAGCAGTCCCAAGGCATCTCCTGAGGGTCCACTGAAAATGTTCCACATTTGCTTGATTTTTTCCTTGGCCTAAAATATGTTATAAATGTTATTCATAGTGCTTTGGCTGAAACCTTCATCGTGAGAATGGCAACTCAAACAACTAACTGTCAAGACTCTCTTTTTGATGTGATAAGAGGGTAGGGAAAAAAAATACAGAAACTGAAAGGACCATGTTTACATTCAATGTAAAGAGATAGGGGGACTAGACAAGAAACTGCTCTAAAAGGTCAGCAAAGCACAAAACCTGGTGTCAGCCTAAAGAACAATAGGGATCCCAAACCCCAGCTGAGAAAAAAAAAGGGAGAAGCAAAATATCGAAATAATCTATTCTCCAAGTCAGACAATGACTCAGCCCCATGACCCGGCTGGTTCGCTCAGCTTGCTGAAGTGCCTTAAAGAGACAGATCTGAAACCTCCTTCATACACGTATACCTCCTTTATATTTATATGCTTTCCTTGGTGTTTCCTGATAGTGCAAAGAACCAGAAGAAAACCTAGTTAACCACAGCACGGGAAGCTGGGATAAACCACGGACCTGGGTGTCTTGCAGACCTGAACTTGAATCCCTGCTCCATCACTTATTAGCTGTGTGACCTTGGCCAAGCCACTTACCAACTTCAGGCTTTAGTTTACTTCTTTGCAAACACGGATAATGAAACCTACTTCTTGGGGGTAGTTGCGAGAGTTAAACAAATAAATATTTATAAGTTGCTTGGCACGGTGCTGGGCGAATAGAAGGAATCCTAAAAATGCTGATTTTATATGGTGATCTATTTTAAAGTAAGTTTGTCTCCTATGTTTCCGTTCGCATTTTCCAAAACGGTCATTAAAGCCCTATTGCATTGTTTTATAATTACTTGTTTCGGTGACATTGTCTCATTCATCTGTCCTCTGGGGCACATGCCTAGCAAAATTTTCTGCTGACTGAATAAATCTCAGATCCCAACATCCACAATAGTAAACACCTAGTTATTGCCAAGTGACCTAGATATTACAAGTGAGCTTAAAGAGTTCATTCATGTCCAGCTATTCAGCATCTAATTAATCAAGAAATGTTCGTTGTTTTTTTAATTTGGGAAGCAATATCCAAAAGTGGTGAAAAGCAGGGTCTCTGGGATCAGACAGACTAGGGTTTCGCCTTTCACTAGCTATGTGATTTGGGGCAAGTTTCATAACCTTTGTAACATTGTTTCCACATCTAACAAACAGGTCTAATAATAGTGCCTGCCTCATTTGGTTAATGTAAAGATTAAATGGGATAAGTGCCCTCAAAGCATTTAGCATGTATCATCTTGGCATATCATAAGTGTTCTATGAATGTAACATAGTGCTATTTTGAAAATGTGTTTACTGAAATATTACTATGAGAAGGAACTGAGCTAGATGTTCTGAGAGGTTTTTTAAAAAATGTATGTGACATGATTTTTGTCCTCAAGAAGATGGCAGGTTTCTTTGGAAGATGAAATAAACACGAGTAACTACATAATAATACTAGTCAGTCTATGGTTAAGTGCTTAATGAGTAGAATAGACAGAAATTCTCAAGTCTGGAGCATTGATCAGTGAAGAAAAGTTTTACCATCTCCTGCCCACTCTCTCCCCGTTCCCTTTCTTTTTTTTTTTTTTTTTCCGGTACGCGGGCCTCTCACTGTTGTGGCCTCTCCCGTTGCGGAGCACAGGCTCCGGACGCGCGGGCTCAGCGGCCATGGCTCACGGGCCCAGCCGCTCCGTGTCTTGTGGGATCTTCCCGGACCAGGGCACGAACCCGTCTCCCCTGCATCGGCAGGCAGACTCTCAACCACTGCGCCACCAGGGAAGCCCTTCCCTGTTCCCTTTCTTGATGACAGCCATTGAAGTTTGGCCAATCTTTCTTCCTCTTCTTTTGAACTCTTAGGATACAAAATCAAAAGTTTTGATGAGTAATCACAAACTCAAATGTCTCGAAGGACCAGGCAAGTAATGCAACGTGTGAAGCAACAAGAAGTAACAACAAGGAGTGAGAACGAAATAAAGAATTCATGCCAGGCTGGTTGAAAAACCTGTTGTTGGCTAAACATGATGTGACCTATGGGTCACTGTTTGCAATCCTTGGTATAGAGAGTTTCCAGTTTATCATATACTTTATTTTTTTATATAAATTTATTTATTTATTTTTGGCTGCGTTGAGCCTTTGTTGCCGCGTCCGGGCTTTCTCTAGTTGCGGCAAGCAGGGGCTACTCTTTGTTGTGGTGCGTGGGCTTCTCATTGAGGTGGCTTCTCTTGTTGCGGAGCACGGGCTCTAGGCGCATGGGCTTCAGTAGTTGTGGCTCGTGGGCTCTAGAGCACAGGCTCATTAGCTGTGGCGCACGGGCTTAGTTGCTCCGTGGCATGTGGGATCTTCCCGGACCAGGGCTCGAATCCGTGTGCCCTGCATTGGCAGGCAGATTCTTAACCACTGCGCCAACAGGGAAGTCCTATCATATACTTTAAACAGGCTGAAAATAGTGGCATAAAGTACTACCAGTAATAAATGACTGGTACGTATTGAATACTTACTATGTGTCAGAGCTTGTGCTAAGTGCTTTATTCCTTAAAGCAAAGAGGGTATTTTATTATTCATTTTTATGTATAAGGAAACTGAGGTTCAGAGAGGTTCCAGTACTTGTTCGAGGACATAGAACTATAGAGGTAGAGGTAGAATTTGACTCAGACAGGTATTTTTTTATTTTTTAATTGACGTGTAGTTGATTTACAATGTTGTGTTAGTTTCTGCTGTAGAGCAAAGTGATTCAGTTATACATATATGCATTCTTTTTTTATATTCCTTTTCATTATTGTTTATCACAGGACATTGAATTCCCTGTGCTATCCAGTAGGATCTTGTTGTTTATCCATTCTATATATTATAGTTTGCATCTGCTAATCTGGAAGTCCCAATCCATCCCTCCCCCACTCTGCCTTCCCCTTGGCAACCACAAGTTTTTTCTCTATGTCTGTGAGTCTGTTTCTGTTTTATAGATAGGTTCATTTGTGTCATATTTTAGATTCCACATATAAGTGATATCATATGGTATTTGTCTTTCTCTTTCCGACTTACTTCACTTAATGTGATCATCTCTAAGTCCATCCACGTCGCGGCAAAGAGCATTATTTCATTCTTTTTTATTGCTGCGTGGTATTCCATTGTATATATTCTGGGCATATATCCGGACAAAACTATAAGTCAAAAAGATACATGCATCCCTATGTTCAGACAGGTATTTTTGATGGCAACATCCACATTCTTGAATATGCCACAAAAATTGGATTTTGCTCAGAGGAGATTTCAAGAAGGTAATAAGATTTAGGCTCTACGTCAAAGGAAGAATAAGGTTGGTGAAGAAAGGCTTAACTTTTCTATGCCACACTGTTCTTATCTATTTACAGATTTTTTCCCCTTGGTAATAAATAATCATTGCAATGTCCTTTAAAATTACAATCAATTGAATAGCTAATATTTTGGTTTCTTTTTCTGCCTGACTTCACCCCAGTGAAATTAAAATATATAATACAATAATGATGTCCTGAAAAAGAACAAAAGTGAGATGAATGTGGCCTTGCTTGAACCTTGCCATATGCATCCCAGGAGGATCCCAGGATAGCTAACAAGCAGCGGGTATTTTCTGATCTTTTGCTTCATTAATATTCATGACACATTTGCCAGAAGTCCTGTAGGAAACTGCCACTATCTTGGATGGAACTTGGAACGAAATATCTAGCTACCTATCTTCTGAGCTGTCTTTATAAAAGTTACCACTGTAGGGCTTCCCTGGTGGCGCAGTGGTTGAGAGTCCGCCTGCCGATGCAGGAGACACGGGTTCGTGCCCCGGTCCGGGAAGATCCCACATGCCGCGGAGCGGCTGGGCCCGTGAGCCATGGCCGCTGAGCCTGCGCGTCCGGAGCCTGTGCTCCGCAACGGGAGAGGCCACAGCAGAGAGGGGCCCGCGTACCGCAAAAAAAAAAAAAAAAAAAAAAAGTTACCACTGTAGTATCTAGGTGTTTTCATAATGTTTCCAAGAATATTTTGCTAAGGCTTTTTACAGTGAGAGCGGTATAAGCAAATGTTTACTTTGTTTTGAGTTTTCCAGGAGCAGACTTTTACATGGAGATACGCAGCTTGACTCATTCAGCTGGCACTCTGGTAGAGTGGGGTAACCAGATAATTAACCAGCCTAACCAACCGGCAGGCATTTATTGGGCACATGTTAAGCATGCATTAGACATACAAAGATGTGAATTTAACAGACTTCTGAGACTATAGCCCATCCTCCCAAGGGGTTTTAGTCTAGCGAGGAAGACCAATCAGATCTATCTAACCATCCGACTATCTACTTCTCTATCTATGCACTTACGCATGTATAATAAACAATTGAAGAACAAGAGAGTATCTAAAAAGGACAAGACATGGTTAAGATCCTAAATCTTTAATCTTTATAATCACCCTAGCCAATAATTTTTAATAAGATAAATTTCTAAGACCATTAAAAGAAAACCACTTTGGAAATACTTTCTTCAGGAACTTACACAAAAAATATACTGTCAGGAGTATATGAGAACAAGAATACAAAGTCTTAAAAATGTAGTCTGCTTACGTGAAGCTATACGTATAACGAAATTGCACAAACCAATCTGCAAACACACACAAAAGAGTATATATAAAACTGGCGAAATGCAAATTAAAATGTGACCACTAAGGGAGGCTGGGTGAAGGGTGACCAGATATTCCTGAAAATCTGGGGGGGTAAGTTCTTGTGAATCTACAATTTTTCCCAAAAAGTTAAAAAAAGAAAAAAATCATACAAGAAAAAAACTGAAGTTAATCTCTGCACACTGGTAAGGAAAAATCTCCAAGATGTTTGATAAGCAAAAAAAAAAGAAAAAAAATCAAATTATAGAAAAATATGTACAGTATAATAACATTTATGTAAAAAAGTATAAAACAACTATACAGTCATATATATGCAAACATATATCTTGCAAACATATTAGAAAAAGATCTTGAATGAAACGCGTCAGGCCGGTACACATCAGACTGGTAATAATGGAAGGGGGTTCAGAGGTAGAGGGTAGGGGTTGGTTAAATCACATAACTTTCGACTTACCTGGTTAGCTTACCTAAATCTTGTGTTTGAGTCAAAAGTCTTTGGACATAAAACATTGATCTTTGTTCCAACACTTTGGAACTCTGCAGCAATTAATGCTTTTGTTCCCTCCATATCAAGTTAAAAACTTTGATTCATGATTTGGTACTTGTTGGAGAAAAGAAATTTATTGATCTTCTGAATATCCCTAGTTACTTTTGGGGTGTTGGTGTTTACTCCCCCCATAATGTCTGATAGGAAAACTTGTCTCCTGTTCCATCCTACTTGGCTCTGCTTGAAAGAGACCATCTGATCGTCCGGTTCTCCGTGCCAACCCTCCTGACAGTGGCCATTTCTAATTGGGTGTCTCTGATGTTAACTCTTTCCAATTTTCTTCCCAGTTTCCTTCTCCAATTTATATACATTTAGTTAGGACTACTAATTTAGGATTAGTTAGTAATCCATGTAAGCTTCCAGATGTTTTAGGAGGGATCGCAAATAGGGTAGGACCTTTTGTCACCTGAAAACTTTAAAGTACATTTAAATGAACAGTTTCTAAATAGAACTCTACACATGATTTTCTTGCTACCTTCCTAACATGCAGTGCATGCATGTGTATTTGTATGTGAAACTAACAACAGATATACATGCCAGGTATGTCACAGTCTGATGTAGCCAGACAGAAAATAAACAAAATGAGAAGCTTGGAGAAACTTCTTTCATTTGGAAAATCTTGGCCTTTTGAGACTCATTTCTCATGGTTTTTCCATTGGCAGTGGTTAGAACTGTGATGACATTCATAATTGCCTGCACTGAATTTCTTACTTTTTCTTTTCTTTTTCCATGTTCTACATTCACAGTATTTATCAAACAACAGTCTGCTTTATATTGGGAGGACAGTTCAATTTTTAATGTTCTGATGACAAAACCGCTTCAGGCATTCCTGGGACTACTGACATAGGATGTGACCTTCACCTCATTACATCAGGATCTTTTCTTTTTTAAAACGTATGAATGTGACACAAACCCCAAAGTAAGAGTCTCTTAAGGCTCTGCACAAACTCCCCAAATCAAGATGGAGTAACAGCTACTTCTGTAATTTCTGTCAGTTAATCCACCGCCACACCACAAACCAAAGATTCCAAAATAAGTTAGAGAGCAGCATTAGTGACTCAGACAGAAGGACTTTACCCACATGGCCCTGCTGCAGTGGTTTCTCAGTGGCCAGCTGTATTTCCCTTTGTCCTAACAGTGACATTTACCTGGGGAGATTGATGGGGGAACAGATGACATTACTTTCCCAGCAGCCCCTGCGGTCAGGGTCCTTGACCTTAGAAATGAAGGAAGCAAACCGTGCTTCAGGGGATAGGGTCCCATGACCTCATGCTTTTCCCTGTTAAAGCCTGTCACTGGCTTTCCACCCATTCGGAGCAGATCCCACAATAAAGCAGGACAGTCTAGGACAATCTGCCCTGGTCTGCCTTTCCAGCCTCCCCAATCATTATTCTGTACCATAAGCCAAATAAACTGAATTATTCTAGTTCCCCCCAAAATGTTACATCCTTTCATTTTTTTGCTTTTTTTGCTTCCATCTCTGGCTCATGTTGTTACCCCCCTGCCTGGATTGTCTTTCTCTTTTCCATCTCCATAAAAACCAAATCATATTCATCTTTTAAGGCCTATGAACCCTTTCTTATTTTTCCAAAGATATGCCCCTTCCTTAAAGCATTGATCGCCCTCTGCCTTATAGTCAGATTATTTGTTTACATTTGTTATAAGCTCCTTGAAGGAGAGGTCTGTTGCTATTCGTCTTCGTGTGCAGGACTCTGTTTAGTATCATTTTTGCAGGGACTCAATGACTACTTATTGACTTGAATCTCAAACTCAACGTGTCTGAGCTCAGCATCTCTTTTCTCTGCACCCAGCCCAACCTGCTTCTACTGCATTTCCTGCCCCGGTGCTGGATACCCCATTCATTTCACTGCCCGTGCCAGAGTATTTAGCATCATTCTTTCTCCTCTGTCCCTCAATCCTACAACCTCCATCTAATAAATGACTGGGTCCTGTCAACTCTGCCTCCTGAATAACTCTTAAATGTACACCCCTGTTCTTCCCTGCTGAAGCGCTATGACTTTCGTTCTAGCCACCATCATCCCTTGCCTGGATGACCACAGCACCTCTAGTCAGTCATCTCTCTCCTCGCCTTCCCCTTTGCCTCCACCCAAATCCATTTTCCACACTGTAGCCAGTGTGATCACTCTAAAATACAGACCTGAGGGGCTTCCCTGGTGGTGCAGTGGTTAAGAATCCTCCTGCCAATGCAGGGAACACGGGTTCGAGCCCTGGTCTGGGAAGATCCCACATGCCGCGGAGCAGCTAAGCCCGTGCGCCACAACTACTGAGCCTGCGCTCTAGAGCCTGTGCTCCACAACAAGAGAAGCCACTGCAATGAGAAGCCCGCGCACCACAACGATGAGTAGCCCCCACTCGCCACAACTAGAGAAAACCTGTGCACAACAACGAAGACCCAACATAGCCAAAATTTTTTAAAATAATAATAAATGAAATAAAATACAGACCTGATTATGCCCCTCTCTTGTTCATGAGTCTCAGAATCTAGTTCATACTCTTTAACATGGTAGAGAATGTCTTTTCGAATCTGACTCCTTCTTTCCCTTACCATTCATATATCTCTCCCCATCCAGAATCCAAACTCCACCCATATTGAACATGTTGATTTGTTGGAAGGCTCTTTAGGAGTTCTACAAATGTTTGATTCAAATGTATGTTTTAAATCTATTTTAATTATTTAAAATACCGTAATTAAAAGTATTCATTTAAATGTATTCTATACCACAGTTCTATGTATTAAGGGCTATCAATGCATTAATTTGGACTATCAAGTTAATTCTTCAGTAGGAACTTTTTACCTTTTTTGTGAATATGCTTGAAGTTCTTGCAAGTGTGTCATTGTTTTGAAAAGTTGGTAGCTGGCACAGGCTTTTTTTAAAAAAAATTAGGCCACTGCTGATCTGCTCAAGTACAAATCGTGCTTCATTACTCTAAAGCTTAATTAAATATGGAACAAGGCTAAGACCCGTAGCTTTGGCACACGTTGTCACTACATGTCAAAGCATCATATTTTACGTGAGATATTTTAGCGCTTACTTTAAGGTTGGGGAGTTTGTTGCTGACTTTTATTTCGTGAGAAGACAGGCAAGCCCTTGATAAATATTGCTGTGATTACATTTTGAAACTAGAATCTCTTCAACTTCTTGCCCAAGTCTTTGGATGAGTCCATTTGAAGGGTATAGTCGGAAAGGAGAGTTGTTAAAAAACCATACTTTGCATTCGCATCGACCTCTCTGTGTGAATTCGAATTTTCTAATCTTTGAAATACATAAACATTTTCTAAGGCCAAAGACAATTGAAATAAATAATTCGGATGCAGAAATTGATATAAAGCTAAGCATAACACTCAGTTTCAAATATTTATGTACGTCCAAGTTATCTTGCTGTTCTTTTTTTTTTTTTTTTTTTTTTGCGATACGCGGGCCTCTCACTGCCGTGGCGTCTCCCGTTGCGGAGCACAGGCACCGGACGCGCGGGCCAAGCGGCCATGGCTCACGGGCCCAGCCGCTCCGCGGCATGTGGGATCCTCCCGGACTGGGGCACGAACCTGCGTCCCCTGCATCGGCAGGCGGACTCCCAACCACTGCGCCACCAGGGAAGCCCTTGCTGTTCTTTTGATATGTGTTAAAAATATAAATGTTCAAAATAAATTTATATTAGTAAGAGATCATATTTATCTGTTTTATAGAATTGAGCCCCAAGAAAAATTTCGTTTAAAAGACAGGTTCTAGTGCTTCAGAAAAGAAAAGAAGTTGAGAACCGTTGAGGTATTAGCACAGCCTCTGTCTTTCCTTCGATCTTGGGAAGGCATTCACAGGGTGTGCTCTTGATACAGAAAAGAACCACCAGGTACCACAGACACATTTTCTGTCCCAGCCAGGATCAGCTCTGATTCACATGGAGAACTGTTCCCTTTCCTGTTGGCATGTATGTTTTCAGGGGAACATACGAAGTTAGGCTGACTTCCTGGTGGGATGTCCTCGTCTCTCCCCCCTCCGCCATTTTCCCCCACTTCTCACAGGGGTTATACCTTTGAGAAATCTCTGTGTGTTGAGAACGTGGACACACATATTCTTTCCTTTTGCTGGGCTTCCTCTGACCCCACGTCTCATGACACACACACGTTATTGTACTGTTTCCAAATACTCCAAAGAACAGAACTTGTTCTGCAGACCTCAACAATGTCAGATAATATCTTGCCGTGTGTGTTTTTCAATAAAGAAGTCACCATACTTCAATGTGGGATTATACAATTTCTGGAATTTTAGACCCTTCCTTGACCAGTAAGAAAATGTGTTAAGTGTTTACTTTTGCTGAATCTTGCCTCCCTAAGGAATGCTAAATTAGTGGCATGTTTGGTGCTTGTGATTGATGACTTAGATGCTAGCTGGTTTGCTCATGGGCTGATATGGTCTAGCTGAACCCATAAAGACATGGATGACGGTAATGCTCACTCCACCGGCTTAAATTCCAGCAAGAGGACAGGTGCTCACAGCTGCCCAGAGTGGCGTTGAGAAATATGACTCTGTCCTTGTCCTTTTGACCACCATACTGCTTGCATTCCCTAGAGCTTTAATTATTGCCCTGTGAACAGAGCTGGTCATTGCCTTGGTGTTTATCAGCTCCAGAGCTGAGGAAATTGGGCTTTATCTCTTTCAGATTAGATCGCTACAAGCCTCATTGGGTAAGGCTAGAGGAAGGAGCAGGGCGGACGGTAAAGCCCTTACTCCTTTTACTCAAAATGCTTCTTCTGCAAAGCCCATATCCTTGTAGACAAAGCCCCAGGACTCCCCCGCCCCCCAACCCAGGGAGGTCAACTCACTGGGAGGTTATTTATTTACTTCTTTCAAGGACCTTTTAATTGGTAAACCTTTCCTTTAACTAAAAGGCTGATCTCTTTCAAGATAAGGCACTTGGGGGCTCAGGTTTCTACATCTCTCTTTTCCATTTCCTTCAGGTCTTATTAACTCTGTTGCCAGGCTGGGGGTGGCAGCTGCAGGATGGGGCATCTGGCCCACTAAGCGACTTGGTACCTACACCTACCTGCTAAGAGATTCCTCTCCATCCCCCCACCCCATCTTCTTCTTTAAAAAAAAAAAATAGAAAAAGAAAAACAGTCCCGCCACCCCCCCCAAAAAAAAAACACTGCAGTTGTTTTGATCCTGGTGTTAAAGGGAAACCTTTCCTGTGGCTCGTGGTTTGGCTGTGTATTCCACGTCTGTGGGTCGCCTTGGGAGGAAGAGGTGCAGTCCCCAGGGATTCTGTTCGGGGGGGTGGGGTCGGCGGCGGGAGTGGGGCAGGGCCTGTATCCAGCTGCCGGGCTTTGACTGAGCATCTCTCTGTGGCACTGCCGCTTCTGAAAGGCTCTGACTACTGCTCACCATTTATTGTCCCTCCGCTTTGCAGCTTTGTACTTTGACCTCAGTAACAAAATGACTTTCTGATTACCAAAGGCCGACCCCACCTGACTCCCTGCCAAGACCCCAACCCCAAACTGCCCCGGCTTCACTGAAATTCAGGGGTCCACTCAACTGTGAAGTTACCTCCCTGGACACATTTATCTTGAGGGCGAGCGGGCTACATTGGAGCATCTGGTTATCAACACTTTCTTCTTTTGTTGTTGTTTTTTTTTTTAACCCATGCAAAGGCTGTGAAAGGAAAATTCCATCCTTGCTACTTTTACAGTGTCCAGTGGCGGTGTGGGCAGCATGTCTATCCACTATGCATGGCGGAAATTGGGGGCCCCAAAGGGAGGTGGCCAGGAGTTAGACATAGAGAAAAAGAAAAAAAAAAAAAAAAGATCACCGGATCTCTGAAACTCAAGCCAGCTGCATTCATGAGCAAATCAGCCCTCTCCTGGTTCTTGACCTCCTTTGGGCATTGTGAGGGCTGATGAGCTCATGCTTGTAAAGAGTGCAAGCCTTTAATTGAAGTATAATTAATAATCATCTGATAAGTGAATAACAATAATAATGATGATGTAATCCCCTTCCCTCGCAGCCCCACTCCTGCTTCCTTGGGTAGTAGCATTATGAGATGATGTCCCAGTGGATTCAATTAAATGAACAACGGTAGGGGCACATGCACCACCACAGCTATGTGCTTTCTGGCACGGCCCGGGGTTGGCCTGCCACTGGGAACCTGAGGGCACAGAACAATGCAGCAACGTTCCCTAAGTGCTGGGCTGTTCAGGTAATGGGAAAGTTCCAGCTGTTTCATGACTCAGGCACTAGGACAACCCACCTTCTTCTTACCAACCTCGTGGCCTCGTGGTCAGGAGAGCTGAGTCAGGAAGCCTTGAGACTGACAGTTACTTATTTCTCCTGGTCCTCTGCCTCCCCGTCTTTTCAAAGGGACCTCCTCCCAGTAAGATGAGTGAGTGAGTCTTCCAAGGGGGTGATAGAAATGGGTCAAGCCACCACGTCTATACCACTGATCATCCAAGGGACATGTGGACCAGTCAATGTGGTCAAGAGTTGAGTACCTAATGGGGTGAATGTCTTAGGCAGAATTCTTAGGTTTCTCATAGTTTAATCTAGAAAACAGAGTCCTCCAAGTAGACACCAAGCTAAAAAGAAGTGCCTAGAATGAGAACAGGGGAAAAAAAATTATGAAGAATGCAGTTCATCATCCGCTTTTGCCCTAAAGCCTTCTCCGGCCAAAAGGCTGAGATAGGCAGAATGGAATCCCCAGCTGGAAAAGATAATAACAGCTTTCATTTGCAAACAATTTAGTTTACAAAGCACTTTCATATAGCATGACCTCATTTGAGCCTTTCTGTAAGGTTGGCTGAGTTTATTATCCCCAATTTACAGATGAGGAAACTGAGGTCCAAAGAGGTTAAGTGACTCACTCGCATAGAAAGAAAGTGGCAGAGTCAGAGCCAAACCCATGTTTCTAGTAAGATGCGGAGACTTGCTCCATGATTCCACGATCTTCTCTACTGGGAAGGTTAATATTCCGTTTAGTCAACAAATAGGTTGAACCTCCGCTCTATGTTGAGCGTTATGCTTGGTGTTGGGGAGACAGCAGTGAACATGACATCCAGGGTTTATTTCATAACGTTCTCATCACTATATTAGTTCTGTACTGCTGACATGTCTAAGCCATGGGATCCTTCTGGAGAGAGCTTTAGTAAAGTTCTTTGGGCTGCAACAGTTAAAGTCACGTTCTGGTTAGCTAACACACAAAAACAGGATTTATTAGAAAGGTTATGGGTGTTTCATGGAATCTAACCAAATTTTAGCCCATCCCAAGCTTTGGGAAGGCCAAGAACCTTCCCAAGGTTCCCAAGGTTTGGGAGGGGCAGCTTCCTGGCTCTCAGCAGCAGAACTGAGGAGACCTTCTCTTTCAGTTTTGCCTGATCATGTTTTTTCTGCTTCCAAGTTCACATCCCCAGCAGAGAGAATCTCATTGGCCCACCTTGGCCCAGAGTCTCTACCCTTGAAATCAGGCCAGGTGGGCAGACATCACCACTAGGGGTCCATCCATGGGGTCTGGGGTAGTTTCCAGGCAAAAGAAAACACTGTATGGTAAGGAAGCCACACATTAAAGTGTTTTGCAACACATGCCTACCCAAGACTTTGAAAGGCTTCAGGGTAGAGCAGGTAGGCAGAAAGAATGCTCCAAATTCTCAGTTATTGCCTCCCCAGGCAATAATTTTTCTCTTTAAATTCTCAATTCTTGAGATAGAAATTTCTGTAAAAAATGCAAATGCAAGGATCTCTTACATATACATTCTGAAATATTTCTGGGTAAAATAGCAAAAGGTCTGGGAGTTTTCTTAAAATACTCCAGGAAAAAAGAAGGATGGGACCAGATAAAATAAGAAGGACAGGGCTTCCCTGGTGGCGTAGTGGTTGGGAGTCCGCCTGCCGGTGCAGAGGACGCGGGTTCGTGCCCCGGTCCAGGAGGATCCCACCTGCCGCGGAGCGGCTGGGCCCGTGAGCCATGGACACTGAGCCTGCACGTCCGGAGCCTGTGCTCCGCAACGGGAGAGGCCACAACGGTGAGAGGCCCATGTACCGCAAAAAAAAAAAAAAAAAAAAAAAAAGAAGGACATAGCCTGATATTGTTTGAAGCTGAGTGATGGGTACATGGGGGGTTCATTCTATTATTCTCTATACTTTAGTTTTGAAAATGTCTATTTAAAAAGTTAGAAAAATACAAAGGGATTATTCTGTGTCATTATGCTCCTTCCTTGGACCCTTTTGAAATGAATGTATTTTTCTGTATAGTTTTTTTTAGCGATGCCCTGTTTGCCTGGTCTCCTCCATTGTTTGGTGTTTCTTGAAGGGCATAATTACTTAATCAGTTTTACAAGTACAGGGTATGTATTGAGGGCTTCCTAGAGCTGAGGCAGTGTCTCTTGCTTCCAGGTGAGCTAATAGCCCTGGCAGTTTGGGATGTTTGTGTATTTCCTTCACGTGACATCAGCCCTTTGCACACGTTCCATAAAATGTCGTGTGGACTCCCGTTTGTGTGGCTGCTGGGCTGTCCCTCTGTGATGGGACGCTGCCAGACTGAGGAATGATTGGAGTGAGCGCTCGGGATGCCCCTGGGGCATTTGCACCTGCAAGCGGCATTTCTTCCCTGGCATTGGATACCCAGCAGGCCTTGACACATCAGTTGATAGCTCTGGGGTCAGGCCAGGTTCTGAAAAACATTTAAGAGCAACCTTTATTTTGGCTCAACAGGAAAGAAGAAAAGAGAGAGACAGCTCGCTTGGCCACAGCTCAGGTGGGGAGAGACAGGTCAGGCGGCGCACGGCAGGTGCCCAGTTTTCTCCACTTCCAGCAGATCCATTAACACTTGGCAAGTTTCACTCCCCTTCAGCGTTTGTCACATGCGGTTGTTGACACCACTAATATTCCCTCATGCTCTTGGGTCTTGGTGTGTTCCCTTGCCCCTGTCATCAGAAGTCAGCATCTGAGAGGGTTCATTTTCTGTATGCACATGTTTGTTTACGGCAGGGAGACAGTTTAGACCCCCTTCCTCAACCTTGCCGCCCAAAGCACAGTGCCCTCATTTTTCCTCTCTGGATTGATGTTAAGTACTTAATGTAATTGCCTTACAGAAAAAAATAGCCAGAGATATACAGTCGCCCACACCATGGCCTCATATTTTACAACCAGCCAGGCTTCTTTGTAAATGTTCCTTCCCGGGGTGTGAAATCAATCATGTCATGGCCGGGTCCCCTGTGGCACTGCGGGGACAGCCGTCTCAGCTCACTCTACAAACATGGCCAATGACTCGATTCCTTCCCTGCCCGCCCCTCACCTACCCCCAGCCCTTTACCTCACAACTTCCCTGCTGGCTCCTCTCCAGGGGGCTTCCTCTTTTGATATGGCAGCTCACTCTGGGATTCTCATTTGCTTTGTATAAAGAAACCATGACCAAACCGTTAACAGTCCACTCTCCTCCCTGGTATCAACCTGTCCCTTGGACGTGGCCTCTGCTTCAGATAAAGCCAGTGACGTTCCCTCCGGCTCATTTCTCAGTGTGAGTCAGTTTCTGAACCCTGGCCATTTTCTTTACCTTCCCCTTCAACCTTTCACCCTTGGGATGCCGCCTTCTTCCTTAGGATGGCCCAGGCCTCGTGCAAACTCACGCTAGCCTTCCCCCAGCAACTCTCTTTCACCTCTGGGAAGCCCTATTGTAGAAATGGACAAGGAGAAAGCTTCTGACAATCTGTTCTTGCAAATCTATTGTAGTAGAGGGTGGGCCCAGGAGTAAAGCAAAAATAGCGTGGAAAAGTGAAACCTGTGTCTAGTTAAATAAATTAACCAAGAGCTACACTAATGACATTCCATCTTTTGCTTGGAGTAACAGTTGGCAACTAAAGATCACAGTTTACTTCTATTTGCTGTTTATTATCTACTGATGGAGAATGATCTAGGCTTACATTTAGAAAATGTAGGCCGAGGGGGGAAAAAGGCAAAGGGAGTGGATAATCTATAAACCAGACAGATAGCCCCTAGCTGTACTACATTTCGCACATTTCCTAGTCCTGCTAAATCGTTTCACTGCTGCTCTGGGTGAGTCAGACCATGTTCTGAAAATCGTTCCCTACTTCTGTCCTGTCTGGCCTTGGCTTGCCTCTTCTAATCACTTCTGTGATGTGTGTGTCGTGATACCCTAGGAGGTAATGATATGGTTATCATTGCTCCCTAGCAATCCTGCTTTGTAGAGAAAAATCAAAGCACTCAAGCTTTGCCCCTCAAAACACACAAGAATTGGTCAGTTTTGATCTGACCAATTCAGATCGGCTTTAATTTTCAGCCCTGAGCCCCGTCCTGTGTGTGCACACTCACACATTTACTATCTCTGTGTATCTTATGGGTAATTACTTAAAAGCTGGGTACGTTGATCTTTCTCCATAGGTCATGAATTAAGAGTTTGTGATGATTTGCCTTGTCAAGGTGCTTACGGCTGTTTCAGAATAACGACGACAAATAAGACCATGCCAAGATGATCTAAATACCAGACTACATAAATGAGACTACCATTACTCCTCGGGGGACATTTAAAAAAAAATAAATTTATTTATTTTATTTATTTATTTTTGACTGCATTGGGTCTTTTGTTGCAGCGCACAGGCTTTCTCTAGTTGCGGTGAGCGGGGGCTACTCTTCGTTGCGGTGCACGGCCTTCTCATCGCGGTGGCTTCTCTCGTTGCAGAGCACTGGCTCTAGGCACGTGGGCTTCAGTAGATGTGGCACGCGGGCTCAGTAGTCGTGGCTTGTGGGCTCTAGAGCGCAGGCTCAGTAGTTGTGGCGCACAGGCTTAGTTGCCCCGCAGCATGTGGGATCTTCCCGGACAAGGGCTTGAACCTGTGTCCCATGCATTGGCAGGCCGATTCTTAACCACTGTGCCACCAGGGAAGTCCATTTGGGGGACTTTTTGTTTTCCTAGAATAGTAAGCTTGGTTCTTTACTCTGCACAGTTATTGTCTGTTTCTTTAAAGACTGTCTTGCAGATGAGCTTCGAACTTTGTCTACAATTAAAATGATGGGAAGTTCAAACTGTGTTGAATGAAAGTGCAAGAAGAGGTACATGATGCCAAACATGCAGGTACGCTGCCAGTCATTTGCCTAATCATGGGCACAGGTGGGTAGAGACCTCTAACCACACGTTCATCCATTAACTAGGCCAGTTGTGAAGGGAGTTGGGGTTAGAAGTTAACAAGGCAGACACTGTCCCTGCCCGCATGGAGAGTACAGTCTAGTGGGGAGACAGACTTAAAACAATAAGAATAAACAACGTAAGACACTGACGATATGAGGCATAAATGCTAGGAAGAAAAAATATAAGGTGCTGTGCTAGTGTACAACGTACCTCCAGGCAGGAGCACGTGGGAAGATGATATTTATGCATAGATGTCAAGGATGCGGGGGAGAGGGCAGGGATGGGATGGGAGGAGGAGAGAGGACAGCCTATAGGTTGCCAAAGCAAAAGTGACCCTTGGTGTTTTATTTTGTACCTTTTATAATCCCCCTGGCAGAAATTTAACCTTTCTTCACTTCCCTGGGGAGTTTGTCATAAGCGAATTTGGTTAAGTACGGTTCTAATTAATAGTGCTAATTACGACGACACTAACACTTACTAGATGCTTACTTATGCGTCAGATATTATTCTTAGTGTCAAATGTCACCTCAGCGAGGCTGTCCCTGGGCGCTAAAGAGCAGCCCCCAACTCCTATTTCCTTTACTCTGTTTTCCTTTTCTCTTATAGTACTTACCACCGTCTGACATCGTACATGTCCTTGTTTATTGTCTGCCTCTCCGGTTGGAATGTAACCTTCATGAGGGCAGGTACTTTTGCCTATTTTGTTCATTGCTGTTTCCCCCAGAACTTAACCCATCGCCTGGCACATGCTTGACACTCAAGAAATGCAACTGTGGTCCCTTGGTATCTGCAGGGGATTGGTTCCAGGACCCCCGTGGCTACCAAAATCTGTGGATGCTCAAGTACCTCATATAAAAGTCCTAATACTTGCATGTAACCTATGCACATCCTCCTGTACACTTTAAACCATCTCTAGATTATTTATAATACCTAATACTATGTAAATGCTATATAAATAGTTCTCAGTGCACAGCAAATTCAAAGCTTGCTTTTTGGAACTTTCTGGAATTAAAAAATATATTTTTTTGATCTGTGATTGGTTGAATCCTTGGATGCGGAACACTCAGATACAAAGGGCCGATGGTATTTGTTAAATAAATGGATGGATATTATTCATTTAATCCTCACAGTATCTTCATGAAACAGGTACTATTTCCCCCTCTTTGCAGATGAGCAAATTGGCACAGAGAGGTTAAGTAACTTACCCAAGGTCACACAGCCAATGGAGTGGTAGAATCAGGATCCAAACCCAGGCAGTCTAAGTCCAGAGGCTTGTACAACAGGAGTATCCACAAACTAGAAACAGCTGTGGAGAGAGTATATCAGTTTGACTTACAGCTTTTCTTTGGTTAAATGGCATTCTGTTTAAAGACCTCAGAAATATAATCCAGTTCGGTAATGAAGTTCTAGACACTACTGGTTTTTTTTTTTTTTTTTTTTTTTTTTTTTTATGCGTTACGCGGGCCTCTCACTGTTGTGGCCTCTCCCGTTGCGGAGGACAGGCTCCGGACGCGCAGGCTCAGCGGCCATGGCTCACGGGCCCAGCCGCTCCGCGGCATGTGGGATCTTCCCAGACCGGGGCACGAACCCGTGTCCCCTGCATCGGCAGGCGGACTCTCAACCACTGCGCCACCAGGGAAGCCCGACACTACTGGTTTGATAAAACAGTTTCATTGAGGGAGTAGTATATAGGACTATCTCGGTTACTAGAAGCCTTGTGCCCACCTAGGGAGTTTACCATCCAGATCAGATAAGAAAGTCCTGAGTCATAAAACACTTTCAGATCCTATAATATAATCTGTAGCCAGAGTTCCTGGACTATTCCTTAAAACTGACTTCTTAGTAACTCAGTCTGGTTATTAGGGATATGAAATATGGAAACATGATTTACTCTTGTTCGGTTGAATTAAAAACTTAAAGTTTGTTGTTTTTGCTGCTGTGTGTTTAAAAAACTAAGAGTTTGGAGTAAAGAACATAAAACCTCCGTACCCCATCAGTACCTGTGTTAGACAGCAAATTCAGTCTTGAGGTCCTGCCTCTCACCATATCTCCTTATCAATCTGGGCAGATATTATTTAGCCTCTGGGATATAAAACTTGCCCCGAGGCCATTTTGACTTTTTTTTTTCCTTCTGACCGTTTATTTTTCAGGAATGCATCTGTCAATAGTTTGCTTTTTCTTTGATAAGAATGGTTTTATCTTTGTGTATGTGTACGAGGTTGTCAAAGAAAGGAACTTGCTTTTGATCTCAGAAACTTCAGCTTTTCCTTTCTGCCCACACATCTCGGGATCACTCAGCAATCCTTAATCTCTTTTTCTAAGAAATCTATTTAGGTGGTGTGGCACTTATTTTGTTATTTCTTTGACCACTTACCTTGTCAGAATTGGCGAGCAATTCCGGTCCTTTTCACACATCTATCTTTATGCCGTCTCTACAGGTCTATTTCTTTTTTTTTTTTTTTTTTTTTTTTTTGCGGTACGTGGGCCTCTCACTGCTGTGGCCTCTCCCGTTGCGGAGGACAGGCTCCGGACGCGCAGGCTCAGCGGCCATGGCTCACGGGCCCAGCCGCTCCGCGGCATGTGGGATCTTCCTGGACCGGGACACGAACCCGTGTCCCCTGCATCGGCAGGTGGACTCTCAACCACTGCGCCACCAGGGAAGCCCCAGGTCTATCTCTTTTTGCCTGTCCATGTTCCTTTCTGTCTCAAATATGTCCTATAATCTCTTGCACACAAACACACATTTAAATTTACAAAAAGTTATGTATTTACAAACAGTATGTACAATTGCCAAACTCATCGAGCTGAAAATCTGTACTTTTTATTATACGTAAATTTTCCCTCAATAAGAAAAAGAGGTTTTGTGCTTACAGATTTGCAGTAAATTTAAAGAGAGTTTAAGCATCTCTTGAGCGAATTTATGAATTGATCACTGTTCCCGACAATATCTCGGGTGATATTGTTGTGCAAAGATAATGCTTGTTGCTACGAGAAGTGTCGTAAGCAATCATTTTTCAAAGGTCACACGTGCTCAAATTTAACTTTTATAATTTCTGTATATATAATTAGAGCCATTGGAAGCCCATTACCACCAGGAACTTGAAAACCCCAGAGCAGTTTCATTGCAATGAGGAGCCATGTAATAGAGACTATGTGAAGATTCTAGCAAACACCTTCTCCCAAGACAAATAATTCTTTCTCTCATCCTCAGGTTCCTTATCTGCAAAAGAGGACAGCATTTGTTCAGCTTAATTCCAAGGTTGTTATGAAGATCATTAAATTTAAGTCAATTAAGCACATATTTAGTGTCCCCTAAACCATGTCAAATTCTGTGGGCACAAAAGAAGGAACAAGGCATGCTTCCTGCCCTCATGGAACTTATGGACCAGTATAAGAGGAAAGACCGGTACATACATGTTTACAGTAAAACATATCACGGCTTCTAGGTGATAAGGGTGCAGAGTGATCCAGACACAAGTAAAAGAAACATTAATTCTGGCTGGCGTCACTGGGGAAGGCTTTATGGAAGCAGAAGCATTTAAACAATACCTTGAAGGAGGATGATTTGGAAGAAAGGCTTTCCAGATAGAGATAGAATGAGAGCAAAGCACAGGGATTGGTCACCATGAGAATCAAATGAGTCTGTAAAGTATAAAGTACTATTTAGTTATGAAGTGTTACTTGTTACCTCTACTGGGGCTGCTGTTCAAAGTCACGGCCTCTCTAGGTATTAAGATAACACGGTGATTTAGAGAAGAGGCCAGTTTATCAGCTTACAGAATCTCAGAGTGAGCCTGATTGCTCAGTGTCAAAGTCTTGAAGATACATCTCAAGTCTAACTCAGAAGAATAAACATCAACCAAAGGATAACAGTTAAATTCTCTTTCCATCTTCTAACATCTTTCCCATTCCTTCCAAGCTAGCACCTCCCTGCCCATCAGCACTTCAAGTCTTACCCCTTAAAAAGGATCAAAGCAGCCTCTGAGTTAGCAAACCTCAGATTCAAATACCGGCAATGTTGATTTCCAGCTATATGATAGGAAGAATCTTCCTTTAAACTGCATAAGATTTAAATTTTACATCTGTAAATGGGAATAAAAAATAATAGTATTCACTTCATAGAATTGCTGAGAAAGTTAAGTAAAATAATGTGCCTGGTATATAGCACTCACTATTATTTTTTACAGTAAGCTACAAGGATATATAGTAAAAAACAGGGAATATAGCCAATATTTTATAAAAACAATAAATGGAATATAACCTTTAAAAATTGTGAATCGCTATTTTGTACACCTGAAGCTTATATAATATTGTACATCAACTATACCTCAATTATATTGTATAATATATATTGTACTTATATAATATCCTACATCAACTGTACCTCAATAAAACAATATATCAGAAAAATAAAATATTAGGGAATGCTGTATAATAAAGAAGTCACCTGGTCTTAAAAAATATTATTTATTATCATTATCATCTAGAATAAGCGTTGCCAAACTATGGCTCGTGGGTCAAATCCAACCATGTCCATTTGTTTATGGATTGCCTAAGTAGCTTTCTGCTGCAACAGCAGAGCTGTGACAGAGATTGTATGAGCCCCAAATCTAAAATACTTACTTCTTGGTCCTTTACAGAAAAAGTTTACTGACTTCTGATCTACAGAGGTGAGAAGGGAAAATATGCTTATGTTACATTTACAACCAGTTAGAGGATTTTATCTCGGTGGGCTTGCCACTGACTTTATGTCCTTATTGCTGGTTCCCGGCATCTGATGGTACATGGTATGCACCCCTTAGTGCTGGAGAAGTCCTCATATGGATGCCCACATCTCAGTACCATGGAGATCTAGGATCTACTTATATCCTTCCAGAGTCTAGTATTAATAGATAAGGACCACATAGCAAATGTGGGGAAGGTACATAACGAATTCTGGCTCCGATTAATAATGCCATAACCTCAAATGGAGAATGCAGAATACTCAGAATGAAAGGGAATTTAATATGTTACCAGGTGATGGAACAACCCTAGCCCAGTCACTGAGCAGAGGGAAGTAGCAATGTGAAAAGAAGGTAAAACATGGTAGATGGTTTGAAATTCCCATTGACCTCCTACTACACTCCTTAAATTAAGGGCCCTGCACTCTAGTTCCATTTAAATATTCTCTTTTCAAGCATCTCCAATGTTATTGCTATTATGAAATGTACAGGGACCTAGGTAGACTGGGATTATACATCTGAGCAGTATTTCTAGTTTCATTATTTGCCCAGGGAAGAACACTGGGCTTGGGTTCAGGGAACAGAGAGGTATTTCACCTCATCTGTTTTAGCCTCAGGTTCCTAGCATAGGTTATCTCTTTGTTAACCGTAAAACGATTTCAAGGGAAGACAACTAAAGACTGATGTACGCATGTGTACGTCTCTGTGTGGTAGGGTGTTCTGTAAGGAGGGGGTGACTGGAAGCTTTCTTTTGAAGTTGGATGCAATGAGAAAATATTCTAAGGTGAGCTCCAGTTGCTGAAATGTTCACCTTCTACCCCTTAGGCCATCTGCATCTGTTCTGCTTGTTCAAGCAAGGTAAGGTTTCTTTGGACCCTGAGCTCTCAACCAAGGGAGAGCATAAAGCTAGTGTTCTCTCATTCATACCTTTTGATTCAAAGGAGTACATTCCTTTATAAGGTAATAAATAGCTAATTTGGTAACTCATCGGTTGTAGGGACGTAAGCACAGATGCGAGCTTACTCAGATCCCTTATTGGCATGGGACTGAGTGGTAAGATGCAGCAGTATTCTAGTTCATGACGATGACGACAATGATAGTAAGAATATGATGAGAAGAATCATAAAAAAGATAAAAGGAGTACATTCCTAAAATCACTGGCAGGGGAATTGTCTCTTGTCAGTTGAAAGAGCCTTTTCTTAATTGTTAAAAAAAACAGATATTCATTCCTTCAAAAAAATTCATTGAAAACACCAATATTCATTGAGCTATCACTATATCCCAAGCACTGTAATAAGTGCTGGAGCCAGCAAGAATGGACGGTCATTGTGCCTTAATAACCTCAGGTCCAATCTTGAGATACCCTTTAACAATTCTGTTCTGCTAACATGTTGCTTTATTTATTTTTTAATTTTTTTTTGCGGCACGCAGGCCTCTCACTGTTGTGGCCTCTCCCGTCGCGGAGCACAGGCTCCGGACGCGCAGGCTCAGCGGCCATGGCTCACGGGCCCAGCCGCTCCACGGCATGTGGGATCTTCCCGGACCGGGACACGAACCCGTGTCCCCTGCATTGGCAGGCGGACTCTCAACCACTGCGCCACCAGGGAAGCCCCTGTTGCTTTATTTTGTTATAGCCACAGCTGTGTGGATCTCTGACCTCCCTCTCTGCTACGCCCCGGTCACTCTTCCTCCCAGTGTCTGGGAGCGCATCGTCTGTTGATTCCCTCTCCTCCCAGTTTCTATATACTTTTAAGAGTTTCATCCTCACTAAGGTGCAAATGACTGTCAACAGTTCAGAAGAGTTTTTGTATTTGTATGGGGTATTTGTATTACAGAGGGCTTCAGTGTCCTCCCAACAGCACTGGTTCTTGCTGAACCTGGATTTGGTCTTAGAACCCATCTGTCATTACCAGTCAAGGTTGGCAGTTATGTTGAAAACTATCCATCATGGTTTAAGCCAAGGCTGAAATTTCAGGAATTGGATAGCAAACAATAATTTTTTTGGGGGTGGGTGGGTGGGTGGAGTTTTCACGTTTTTATTCCAGAGCCCTGAAAAGTTAGGTGACATAGGTAAGAGCTTACGCCTATTATATATAAGGTCTCAGCTTACGGAAAAGCATAGCCCAAGGGCGGCAGTTGTCACGCAGAAATGTTCTCTACCGAAAAGGAAACCAGAAATGGTCTTCACTGTGCTTGAAAACCTCGTCACTGTATAAAGTGAGGAGTGTGGCATTTACTGAGATCCTCCTATCCCCGGATTCCTCATCTGTGGCTATAGAGGGCTGACTGTACCGTGCCATTTTATATAAGGGACCTGAGCATCCTCCGATTTTGGTATCCTGGAACCAATCCCCCGCGATACCAAGGGGAAGACCGTACGTGTATCGTTATAAACGCACAGCCACTCAAAATATCCATACTAAGTGCAAAATTCAGAGCAGAAGCATTGTGGGTAGAGAGGGCCTGGAGGTGCTTTGTGGTACCTAAGTGAACAGTTTGCCTCAAGAAGAATCTAATTTGAATGTTGAAGAACAACCCTATGAGGAAGTCTGTTCTAGAAAATTCTAACATCTTAAGCCCCTTGTTTGACAGGGGCTAAAGTCCAAAGAAGAAAAATGAACTCATTCATTAGTGAGGATTCAACTTGCTGTTGTATGATCAAGAAGACTCAATAATTTAAATAATGTTCTCTAGCTTTAACAGTATTTGAATGTGAAAGTAGTCATTAAATTTAGGTACCTGCTGGGTTATAGTAGATTGTAAAAATTGCAATGTAGTCGTAGAATTTCAAATGCAATATTAAACACTCATGACTATAGTAAAAGGGGAGTTTAGTTCAAGTAACTGCATTATTGGAGTTGACAAGCGAAGTGTAAACACCTCCCTGACTAATAGATGTGCTCACTGCCCCTTCCTAGTAGGAAGATAGAACCGTATATGGTATTATCTCTGTTCTTGGAATAGATGCCAACTTGGTGCAGGCTAGGCTCTCTCAAGAAGCTCTCCTCTTGATGGATTAACTATGAATCTCTGAAACTCTTCTCCAGTTGTGGAAAGTATTTGAAACACTTCTCTACAGATACATGAGCACGGTGACATAGCTACCTTAATAAGCCACAGAAACCAGCGTGTTTTAAATATGCACAGAGTTATATTTTTGCCTGACATCCCATTACCAATATAACCATACCATCTACTGTGTTGGTTATTTGCATTAAAAATTAATTAGATGACTTTAAAACTCCCATTTCCCTCAAATGCTTGATTTTTTTCTCTCAGTAATTTCATGAGTGTTCAGTGTTTTTATCAAGTATTTTCCTATGTAACTTATAAATGCACACAGACATAAAAAATATTAACAGTTAAGAACTCATAAGATATTCCCATTATTTTTGTTTTTGTTTTTATCAGATTTTAAGCACAGGCTTAACATCATACATATACACATACATGTGGTTGTCTGGATCAGTGAGGTTGATCCTTGAACTATTCCTTCAAGGATATTGTCTCATTAGATGATCATCCCTATCACATCACATAGAAAAAGCCAAAACCTCAACATCTGGAAATATATTTTCCCATGGAAATATATTTTCCCCAGATGCAATTGTGGTGGAGTAAAATAAACAATGAATTTGGAGGTTGGATTTATGCTTTAACCAGATACCTGTTACTAAGAGGGCCTTTTGTTTAAGCTTTCAGAGCCTCGGTTTTGCCATCCCTGTAATGGAGATGTAATTCTTCTTATTATGTAGCTCATTTAATTAAATAATATTTAATAATATAAACTTTGAGAAAAGCACTTGGTAAAAACTCTAACATTAAACAAATATAAGACCCGCTGTTACACTTTACCACACCATAACTGTATTTGTCCCTGTTTATTCTAACAACGCCCAAACATTAGTGGTCACTGGCCACCTGCAGGCTCAGCTCTGCCCAAAACCAGGCCAGAGAGACTCTACCTGATAGAATATTAGTTAATCACTCATTGTCGTGGGTATCTTTTGGTTTTGCCTTTCCCCCAGCCAGATCTTCTGATAATAGTACACCAAATTTCCATAGCGAACCACTTCTTTTCTACTTCTTAATCCATGTGATTGGCTAGAGCTTGTTGAATGTGATGTAAGTGTAGCCAATCAGAGTACCACTCTGGATACAATGACTGGTTCAGGAAAGATTCTAAGGTCAAACCAGACAATAAAAACTGGATTCTGGAATTTACTGGGGACTCTGTTTCCACTAGAAGAGGAAATAGTAAGTAAGTAAGTAAGTAAGCCTAGGGATGTTAATGGTCATCTTATCACCATGTAGATTGAACTATTTAAGCCAACTCTAAGCTAACTATTGAAACTAACACAAAGGAAAGCAGGAGATGGAGAAGGACATATCTTGGATTATATCATCTGAGTACCTGGATCCAGCCATTCCTGAAGTTTTACTAATGCACTTTTTGGTTATCTAGCCCATGGATTTCTTTCTCCATTTTAGACTTTGGAGTTTAGTCTCTGTCTTTTGCAATGAAAAGAGCCCTGACTAATATACTTCTTACTGTGAAGGAGGTACTCTATAAAGAGTCCATGGCCAAGTTATGACTCATGCTTGCATCAGTAGATAGATACAGACCTAAATGCCAGTGATGGTGCTGTGCGGTGACCTTCATCCCTCCTTTCTGTGTGTAGTTAGTCTCACTAACAGACCTTGAGCCTGGATCGAGCCTACCTCAACCCAGCCAACAGGTGAGTCTGTCAGGTTGATACCAGCTTTCTTTTTTTTTTTTTTTTTAAGTGTTTCTAAAGAAAGATCTTCATCAAAAGTTGTAGATACCAGCTTTTAACCCTAGGGCTAGGATAAGCTTCTAATAAATCCTCATAGAATCATTTCTGATGTGTCATTTCCTCCTTGATCTATTCAAGATTTCTTATTGGCCTCAGAAGCTTAAATATTGCCCAGACTTGTCACTCCCACCCCCTTGTCTCTCTTGGACTTTACTACCTGCCAGGACTGGATTTGAGCTTGTTCTGAATTACTCCTGAATGTGACATTGAATTTGAACTCCTGACCATAATTCTCCTCCACCCTGAATAGGATCCAGCCTTTCCTTCTCAGTTTTCCCTGGTCCATACTTAGGCAATTCTTGTTTACCTTTCTACCATTCTTTGGGAGTAGTGAAAACAATTTCACTTATAAATTTCTACCCTTAGATACTGCTATCCTGAGTCTATATCAAGACCTTGAATGCACTTTGTGAAACTAAATGAGGTTCTCAGTTTTCTATGTACCCAGTGCCTGTCCCCACCCACATCTCTGAAATCACTCTGGAGTTCTCTGACCAGACTCTACTTTGGAAGCCAGCCAAAGGGAACCTCTGTTTCAGTTTAGTCCAGTTCCATTTATGGCAGGGCAGCTGGAGAACACGTGACTCCAACAAGACGAGGCCCGCCCAGAATCATTTTGTACATCCTCATCCTGGCCCAGCAAAAACTGAAAAAGTAGAGAATACACACTGAACACAGGAATGACTTGATTCCCACTCCTGGAATTGCCTCTGAACTTGTCCTAGAAGCAGGTGTTGGGTGCTGACCAAGAGAACTTTGAGGATTGTTGGTAAAGTTGGGGCATATGGATCCCTTGGTGGGACCACTCCTCTCATTCTCAAGTTGATACATGAGTTTCCCTGTCATCTGAAGGACTGAGTGCTGGGTTCCCTGCTTGGATGTGGGAAGCTGAAGACAGAGATCTTAGACCTAGTCTGCTTTATCTCGAGGAGCCCCAGACAAACCACCTTGCCCAGACTGCTGAGCCAGCCAAGAGTTTCTTCCCTCCTGACGGCCTGGCACCATCGCCTTTTCCGATCAGGACCAGCCTCTGGAGCTCTTGCACATCTAAGGGCCAGTGGAGAGGACATGGGTCCAACCAAGAGAGGAGTCCAGAAAGCCCAACTCAACCCACAGCAAGAGAGGCTGGGTCCCAAACCGGAAGTCCTATGATGGCGCAAACTCAAAGGGAGCCAATTCTCTCCTTAACAACTGACAGAATGGCTGAACGCCCGAGGAGGAACCAAGTTCAGAGGTAAAAGAAGAGACATCAGAAGCCATAGTGGTGATCCTGCCCCGCCCACCATTGTCCTGTGCTCTTTCCACAGCTGGGGGAAAGGAGCAGGGTGGTGAGTCCCAGCAACTGAGCTATAAACTGAAATGTGGTGACACTTTCCATATAAACAATATGCTGGCTACGCCCTAAGTTAGCCCACAAAATCTATTTAACACATAACATACATAGGAAACAAAGATGTATGCCTACAAGAAATTTATTCTGAGTTAAAAAATACCCCTAAAACCAAACTACAACCTACCAATGAATCTGGACACACACCTTCTGTGCAAAACTGGAGATAGCCCTACTGTGCTTGGATAAACACAGAGTGGTTTTGAACATATGGTAAGTGCTTGATGACCACTTTATGCTTGATAGGTTTTTACTCTATAAAAGTTTATGCATGGGGGCTTCCCTGGTGACGCAGTGGTTGAGAGTCCACCTGCCGATGCAGGGGACATGGGTTCGTGCCCCAGTCAAGGAGGATCCTGCATGCCGCGGAGCGGCTGGGCCTGTGCGCCATGGCCGCTGAGCCTGTGCATCCGGAGCCTGTGCTCCGCAAAGGGAGAGGCCACAGCAGTGAGAGGCCTGCGTACCACAAAAAAAAAAAGAAAGAAAGAAAGAAAAAAAAGTTTATGCATGTTGTTTCATTTGTTTTCTTTGTTGTGACTCATTTTCAATTAACTTCAGTGTATATGACACTCAGAATCCTACTAACAGAGACATCTTTAAAGGTGTACGATCCATATGTCAGTGTGTCTTAAGTCTTCCTCTTCTTAGAATACACTTGCTGTTATATATATAGTGCAAGGCAAAAATGTGGGGTTTTTTTGAACGTTAACTAAAGGCTTAACTTTTACCATTCATATAATAAAGTGCAGGTTTTCCTTAAAGGTGAGTTCTCCATTTCAAAAAGGCTGGTGACAAGGTTAGCAGGTAATAAAGAATTTCAACAGTTTAAATCCAAGGTCCTAGGAAATGTCCTCATGGAGAATATTTTCTGATCATGGGAAGATAAAATTTTTATTTGATTGTTTTTTGCAGAGTCAGAAAAAACCCAGGGGGGCTGAGAGGTGACAAGTCCTTCTTGTGTTGTTCCTGTGAAAGGGGTCAAGACACGGTCCCAAGACTGAAGGGCATCACGTGACCAGCCGGGCTCACTGTGTGCGGGGGCTCAGCTTTGGCGAGTCCCACAGATAGTCATTCAGGCCCAATTCTTGAATTTCAGCTTATTTTGTCCTTGAAAAGACAAAAACCAATTATTGATAGCTCTGCTGACCTCAGATATGCAGTCTATCTTAGTGAAATAATCTTTTCCGACCATATTATTGCCAGTTAAAAGTGACCCTGAACTTGTTGACATAAGATCGGTGGAAAAAACCACAACAAACAAGAGATAGATATTTTCCCTGAGTTTTCTGTTTTCAATCACCAACGTGGCTTTGATTCCCTTCAAAAAGACCCCCTTCATCCTTTTTGCCAGCCCTACTCTCTCTTTCCAAGGCATCTTTTGTAAGACCATCCCAAACTCCACTGGGAATCCCTAGTATAGGGTTATTATACTATCATAGTTAGCTGTAACCTACCTCTCTGTATCCCCCAGAACAATGTGTCCTAAGGGACCTGAGCCATATCTGGGCTCAACTCTCTCCTGCGTTGGGACCAACAAGTGCTTTTGTTTTATTTTGTTTTTTTTTTGTTTTTTCTGCGGTATGCGGGCCTCGCACTGTTGTGGCCTCTCCCGCTGTGGAGCACAGGCTCCGGACGCGCAGGCTCAGCGGCCATGGCTCACGGGCCCAGCCGCTCCGCGGCACGTGGGATCTTCCCGGACCGGGGCACGAACCCGCGTCCCCTGCATCGGCAGGCGGACTCTCAACCACTGCGCCACCAGGGAAGCCCATCCAGCAAGTGCTTTGAACGTATAGACCCTCAATAGATGTACTCTGGAATTTTTAAGTTGAATGAAACTAGTCCTTGCCATGGTCAATTTATGATTTAAACAAGATTCACGTTAGGATTTGCTCCTTTCCAGTCTCAGCTCCCACAACTCACATCTCGGCTTCTTTTGGAAGTCCCTGGAGTCCCCACCCCCGCCCGTCTTCCTGAGCTGCCCATCCCATCCCCCTCAGCTCTTCTCCTAGGCAAGCAGCAGCAGCTATCCCAGGCCTTCCCTCTTCCCCTCCACCTGTTTCGCCTGCTCAGCCTCTACTGCCCCGGCCTCTGGGCCCTGTTTCTAAGAAGAGTCAGAAGCATTGAAGTCAGGGCTTCTGCTATTTCATGACATCTATAAATAATAGTCGTTATAATAACTACCTTTCATGAAAGATCTGCTATGCTGGGCATGTTTGGAAGATGTGATTTATTTACCTAGCCTCAAGCCAGAAGAGTCATTCTCTTTGCTTGTTCATTTGTTTAAAACATATCTGATGAACAGGACAGTGAAGATGCTTGCTCTAACAGAGCTTATATTCCTAGGGAAAGAGAGAGACAGTTAACAAGTGGGCAAGGTAATTTCAGGTAGTGACTACACTCTGAAGGAATGACAACTGGGTAATGATGTCGTGAGTGCTGATTTAAGTCTCAAGATCAGGGAAAACCTCTCTAAGGGGTAACATTAGTGCTGAAACCTGAATGAAGTAAAGGAGACTGATGATGTAAAGAGCATTCCTGCACAGGGACCAGCACGGGCAAAGGCCTCATGGAGGGTGTGAGCTTATCACGTTACTGCGTCACCCTGTGGCTCTGTCTGCTTTCTCTGCTAGAATCTGAGCAAAACCCTAGTTCCCTTACACACTGCCTGTAGGAAGGACGACCTTGCCCTTGCTGGTGACGGGACTTTCCAACCTAGCAACCTCCTGGCTCAGCTGGGATACCCTATTATACCCATAAGCATTGTCTCTACTCTTCATGATATAGCCAAAACCCCACCTCTGCTTGACCCATCCAGTAGGTTCATTTTGTATTTGTTTTCTCTTGGCTTATTTATTTCACCATATGAAACACGGGTCATTACATCCACCCAGGCAGGCTCAGTAGTTGTGGTGCACGGGCTTAGTTGCTCCGTGGCATGTGGGATCTTCCCGGACCAGGGCTCAAACCCGTGTCCCCTGCATTGGCAGGTGGGTTCTTAACCACTGCGCCACCAGGGAATTCCCCCCAAGGTTGCTCTGTCTGACTCTTTGTTTCTCCCTGGTGTCTCAACCTCTCCCTTCCCTAATTAACAACTGATCTGCCCACTGGAACTCAGGGATGGTCATGGAGGCTGAAAGAAGGCTGTTTCCTTATAATCAAAGAAATGGGGGACACAGAAAGGCTTTGTGCCCAGGAGCCCCACAGGGCCCTGTGTGGTATCAGCAGGTGGAATTTTTTATGTCTTACTTGATACATTTCCGTGTTGTTTGAAAATTTTTCCAACAGTGTGTATTAATTTTATAATTAAAAAAAAACACTAAAAAAGTGTTTTTAAATTCTAGTTTATACTCAACACCCAGACCTTGGTTTCTAATACCATTCTCCAAGAAAAGGAACCAGGATCCTTGGGGAAATGGCCAACACTAGGGCTGGGGCAGGGAAAATTCAAGATGAGTCTGGAGTACCTTGTGGTGCCAGAAAGTAAGAAAAAGCTCCAAAAACAAAAGGATAGGGCATGTCAAAGGGACGCAAGTGCCAATCTGAAAGAACTCCCAGTGGCCAAACCTGGAACAATATGAGTGACAAAATAAATAGTATTGGATTATAACCCAAACTATAAAATAAATGTCCATGAGTCTATACTAATATAAAAAGGTGCTTGAAGAAATAAACGAATGGGGGAGAGGGAGAAGAGACCGCTGCTCCTTCCAGATGAATTCCAAATAATTCACGTAGATACTCCGCCCTCCAGGAGGTGGAGCTTCAAGCCCAGCCCCCATCCTTAACCCCCTAACCCACACTACACACACTTTCAGCGTGGAGAGTTGTCTTTAGTGACCTGATTCCAAAACGTGTAGTACAGAAAGGGGAGAAAAGTAACTTTATAGTGGAGAAGTCTGGCAAGCACTACCTCTGCAAGGTGATCAAGACGGATTGACCTCAACAATGATAAGTTGTGTTGATAGCATGTACCCTTGATAAACATGATGAAAAAGGTACTTCATCTCTGTGGTCTTCCTCTCCTCCCCCCGCCCAGCCCAAATTCCTATAATCTAGTCTAATCATGAGGAAACATCAGACAAATCCCAACTGAGGGACTTTCTGAGAAACACCTGACCAGCCCTCCTCAAAACTATTAAGGTTGTCAAAAATCAAAACCTTGTTTTGTTGTCAAAAACAAAATCTGAAAAACAGTCACACATGGGAAGAGACCAAAGAGATGTGATAACGAAACACAATGTGGAATCTTGAATCAGATCTTGAGCAGAAAAGGGACATAAGTGGAAAAACTGGTGAAATCTGAATAAAGTCTGGAGTTTAGTTAACTGTACAGAACCAAAGTTGGTTTCTTACCTTTGATAAACGTAGCAAAGTTTAGTAAGAATGATATTAGAGGAGGACTTCCCTGGTGGTCCAGTGGCTAATACTCGGTGCTCCCAATGCACAGGGGCTGGGTTCAATCCCTGGTCAGGGAACTATATCCTGCATGCCACAACTAAAGAACCTGCATGCTGCAACTAAAGGTCCTACATGCCACAACGAAAATCAAAGATTCTGCATCCTGCAACTAAGACCTGGCACAGCCAAATAAATAAATAAATATTTTTTAAAAAAAGGATGATATTAGGGGAAACCAGGTAAGGAGTCTACAGGAACCCTCTGCACTGTCTTTGTAACTTGTCTGTAAATATAAAATTATCATAAAATAAAAGTTTATTTTAAAAACTGAAAAATGTTTCCATCAATAAAAATGCCTATCAACAACCCAATCAAAAAATGGGCAGAAGACCTAAATAGACATTTCTCCAAAGAAGACATACAGATGGCCAATAAGCACGTGAAAAGCTGCTCAGCATCACTAATTATTAGAGAAATGCAAATCAAAACTACGATGAGGTATCACCTCACACCAGTTAGAATGGGCATCATCAGAAAATCTACAAACAACAAATGCTGGAGAGGGTGTGGAGAAAAGGGAACCCTCTTGCACTGTTGGTGGGAATGTAAATTGATACAGCCACTATGGAGAACAGTATGGAGGCTCCTTAAAAAACTAAAAATAGAATTACCATATGACCCAGCAATCCCACTACTGGGCATATACCCAGAGAAAATCATAATTCAAAAAGATACATGCACCCCAATGTTCATTGCAGCACTATTTACAATAGCCACGTCATGGAAGCAACCTAAATGCCCATCTACAGATGAATGGATAAAGCAGATGTGGTACGTATATACAATGGAATATTAGTCATCCATAAAAAGGAATGAAACTGGGTCATTTGTGGAGATGTGGATGGATCTAGAGACTGTCATACAGAGTGAAATAAGTCAGAAAAAGAAAAACAAATATTGTATATTAATGCATATATGAGGAATCTAGAAAAATGGTACAGGTGAACTAATTTGCAAGGCAGAAATAGAGACAGATGTAGAGAACAAATGTATGGACACCAAGGGGGAAATAGCAGGGGCAGGAATTGGTGGTGGTGTGATGAATTGGGAGATAGGGATTGACATATATACACTAATATGTATAAAATAGATAACTAATAAGAAACTGCTGTGTAAAAAATTAAATAAAATTAAGTTTAAAAAAATGTCTATCAGCAAACATCTTTCTATATTAAAGAAATTACTTTTAACCATTTAAACGATATTTAATCATGTTATTATAAACATTATGAATTAGAATCATTTCTTTAGGCTCACACAGTCCAAAGCCTACATTTTTTAAAAACATCTTTATTGGAGTATAATTGCTTTACAATGGTGTGTTAGTTTCTGCCTTATAACAAAGTGAATCAGTTTTACATATACATATGTTCCCATATCTCTTCCCTCTTGAGTCTCCCTCCCTCCCACCCTCCCTATCCCACCCCTCTAGGTGGTCACAAAGCACCAAGCTGATCTCCCTGTGCTATGCGGCTGCTTCCCACTAGCTATCTATTTTACATTTGGTAGTGTATATATGTCCATGCCACTCTCTCACTTTGTCACAGTTTACCCTTCCCCCTTCCTGTATCTTCTTGTCCATTCTCTAGTAGGTCTGTGTCTTTATTCCCATCTTACCCCTAGGTTCTTCATGACCTTTTTTTTTTCCTTACATTCCATATATATGTGTTAGCGTATGGTATTTGTTTTTCTCTTTCTGACTTACTTCATTCTGTATGACAGACTCTAGGTTCATCCACCTCACTACAAATGGCTCAGTTTCGTTTCTTTTTATGGCTGAGCAATATTCCATTGTATATATGTGCCACATCTTCTTTATCCATTCATCTGTTGATGGACACTTAGGTTGCTTCCATGTCCTGGCTATTGTAAATACAGCTGCAATGAACATTTTGGTACATGAGTCTTTTTGAATTATGGATTTCTCAGGGTATATGCCCAGTAGTGGGATTGCTGGATCGTATTGTAATTCTATTTTTAGTTTTTTAAGGAGCCTCCATACTGTTCTCCGTAGTGGCTGTATCAATTTACATTCCCACCAACAGTGCAAGAGTGTTCCCCTTTCTCCACACCCTCTCCAGCATTTATTGTTTCTAGATTTTTTGATGATGGCCATTCTAACTGGTGTGAGATGATATCTCACTTTAGTTTTGTTTTGCATTTCTCTAATAATTAGTGATGTTGAGCAGCCTTTCATGTGTTTGTTGGCAATCTGTATATCTTCTTTGGAGAAATGTCTGTTTAGGTCTTCTGCCCATTTTTGGATTGGATTTTTTGTTTTTTTGTTATTGAGCTGCATGAGCTGCTTGTAAATTTTGGAGATTAATCCTTTGTCAGTTGCTTTATTTGCAAATATTTTCTCCCATTCTGAGTGTTGTCTTTTGTTCTTGTTTATGGTTTCCTTTGCTGTGCAAAAGCTTTGAAGTTTCATTATGTCCAATTTTTTATTTTTGTTTTTATTTCCATTTCTCTAAGAGGTGTGTAAAAAGGGTCTTGCTGTGATTTATGTCATAGAGTGTTCTGCCTTTGGTTTCCTCTAAGAGTTTGATAGTTTCTGGCCTTACATTTAGGTCTTTAATCCATTTTGAGTTTATTTTTGTGTATGGTGTTAGGGAGTGTTCTAATTTCATACGTTTACATGTACCTGACCAGTTTTCCCAGCACCACTTGTTGAAAAGGCTGTCTTTTCTGCACTGTATATTCTTGCCTCCTTTATCAAAGATAAGGTGTCCATATGTGCATGGGTTTATCTCTGGGCTTTCTATCCTGTTCTGTTGATCTATATTTCTGTTTTTGTGCCAGTACCATACTGTCTTGATTACTGTAGCTTTGTAGCATAGTCTGAAACCAGGGAGCCTGATTCCTCCAGCTCCATTTTTTGTTCTCAAGATTGCTTTGGCTATTTGGGGTCTTTTGTGTTTCCATACAAATTGTGAAATTTTTTGTTCTAGTTCTGTGAAAAATGCCAGTGGTAGTTTGATAGGGATTGAATTGAATCTGTAGATGGCTTTGAGTAGTAGAATCATTTTCACAATGTTGATTCTTCCAATCCAAGAACATGGTATATCTTTCCATCTGCTTGTATCATCTTTAATTTCTTTCATCAGTGTCTTATAATTTTCTGCATACAGGTCTTTTGTCTCCTTAGGTAGGTTTATTCCTAGATATTTCATTCTTTTTGTTGCAATGGTAAATGGGAGTATTTTCTTGATTTCTCTTTCCGATTTTTCATCATTAGTGTATAGGAATGCCAGAGATTTCTGTGCATTAATTTTGTATCCTGCTACTTTACCAAATTCATTGATGAGCTCTAGTAGTTTTCTGGTAGCATCTTTAGGATTCTTTATGTATAGTAACATGTCATCTGCAAACAGTGACAGCTTTACTTCTTCTTTTCTGATTTGGATTCCTTTTATTTCTTTTTCTTCTCTGATTGCTATAGCTAAAACTTCCAAAGCTATGTTGAATAATAGTGGTTAGAGTGGGCAACCTTGTCTTGTTACTGATCTTAGTGGAAATGGTTTCAGTTTTTCACTGTTGAGGATGATGTTGGCTGTGGGTTTGTCATATATGGCCTTTATTATGTTGAGGAAAGTTCCCTCTATGCTTACTTTCTGCAGGGTTTTTATCATAAATCAGTGTTGAATTTTGTCAAAAGCTTTCTCTGCATCTATTGAGATGATCATATGGTTTTTCTCCTTCAATTTGTTAATATGGTGTATCACGTTTGTTGATTTGCATATATTGAAGAATCCTTGCATTCCTAGAATAAACCCCACTTGATCATGGTGTATGATCCTTTTAATGTGCTGTTGGATTCTGTTTGCTAGTATTTTTTTTTTTCTGTGGTATGCAGGCCTCTCATTGTTGTGGCCTCTCCCGTTGTGGAGCACAGGCTCTGGACACACAGGCTCAGTGGTCATGGCTCATGGGCCCAGCTGCTCCGCAGCATGTGGGATCTTCCCGGACCGGGGCACGAACCCGTGTCCCCTGCATTGGCAGGCGGACTCTCAACCACTGAGCCACCAGGGAAGTCCTGTTTGCTACTATTTTGTTGAAGAATTTTGCATTTATGTTCATCATTGATACTGGCCTGTAGTTTTCTTTCTTTGTGACATCTTTGTCTGGTTTTGGTATCAGGGTGATGGTGGCTTTGTAGAATGAGTTTGGGAGTGTTCCTCCCTCTGTTATATTTTGGAAGAGTTTGAGAAGTTTAGGTGTTAGCTCTTCTCTAAATGTTTGATAGAATTCGCTGGTGAAGCCATCTGGTCCTGGGCTTTTGTTTGTTGGAAGATTTTTAATCACAGTTTCAATTCCAGTGCTTGTGATTGGTCTGTTCATATTTTCTATTTCTTCCTGGTTCAGTCTCGGCACGTTGTGCATTTCTAAGAATTTGTCCATTTCTTCCAGGTTGTCCATTTTATTGGCATAGAGTTGCTTGTAGTAATCTCTCATGATCCTTTGTATTTCTGCAGTGTCAGTTGTTACTTCTCCTTTTTCATATCTAATTCTATTGATTTGAGTCTTCTCCCTTTTTTTCTTGATGAGTCTGGCAAATGGTTTATCAATTTTGTTTATCTTCTCAAAGAACCAGCTTTTAGTTTTATTGATCTTTGCTATCGTTCCCTTCATTTCTTTTTCATTTATTTCTGATCTGATCTTTATGATTTCTTTCCTTCTGCTAACTTTGGGGTTTTTTTGTTCTTCTTTCTCTAATTGCAAAGCCTACATTTTTAATACTGTATTTTTATCCGTTTTCAATAGGGCTGCCTCAGGCATGCCTGTGAAATCAAGGCTTTGTTTTTAATCCTGCCCTACAACCAGCTGCGTCTTCTGATGTAGCCAGGGCCCCATCCTCTGTGCTATGTCTTAGCTGCCTGGACTGCAAACGGCTAGAATTAAGCCTGGGTGGATTTTGCTGGACAGCCAATGATACTCTAGATATTTTGCATTTCAATCTACCTTCTCTCAGTCAATCAGGTCTTTAAGGATAAGAGCTAGTCTTGTTAAGGACCTTAGACTGTAGTCTAAGAACAACATGAAACTTTTGAAGGTTTTAAGTGAAAGAGGTGAATAACCAGCAGAGTATGAGATAGAAGGAGAAGGAGGGAAGTGTCTTTAGGAGGAAGTATTAGAGTCATCCAGGCAAGAGATATGGTCACTTAGACTAGCTTGCTGGCACTGTGGGTGGGGACTTGTGATACCATGACAGTTAATAATGATAATAATAGACATTTATATAATCCTGTAGAATGTATATTGCAAATGCGTTGACATTCTTTCTCAATTAATGTTTACAACTCTGGATAGAATTTTCATTTTGCAAATGAGGAAAACTGGAACCATAGGAAATAAGTGAATTGCACAAGACTAAGTAGCATAATTTTAACCCAAGTGTTTTGATTCCAAATCCAATGTGCTTCCCAGTGTCTGACTGCAAAATTGTGTGTGTAGGGGAGTGATATATGTTGCCAATTTGTGTTTTTTACCCTTGGCTAATGGTTTTCAAAATTACTATACTTACAAACTTAAAAAATACAGATTCCTGGGCCCCGCCCTCAGAGATTCTGACTCAGTAGTTCTGAGGGGGGCCCGGAAGTCTGTGGCACCCTTGGGTGATGCAAGGAAAAAGGCTTGTGGACCACACTTTGAAAACCAGGACTGCTGTGGGTCCCTGCTTGTTATCCCAATTCCCACACACAGGAGACTGAACCTGGGTAGTTGTTTTCCAAGTACATGTTATGATGATGTAAAAGTGGATACAGATTTTACAAAACTATTGTTTGGTCAGTCATCTTTTCTAATCTGGACAGCATTAGTAAACTTTGCTTTGAAACGATTTTTGCTGTTTAATAACTACCTTGTCCCTTTTGCTTCTGTTCTGTATCAAACCTCTCCCATGGTCACAGTCCGCATGTCCTTGGTCCTTCGCTCTGTGGCTTCCCGGCAGCAAGCCTCTAGGCCACAGAGCTGGCAGAGGCGCCCAGGCATCCCTGGCCTCAGCTCAGCATCCGTCACCTGCCCCGCGGTCAGTTTTTCACAGCAGAAACTTCAGCCGGTAATAGTCTGTGCGTGCGATATTTTGGAGCCACAGGGAAAAGGGGATGGAAGAAGCTGGTTTGGGTATTTTCCCATCTTAAAGCACTCCAGCCAAACTGCAGGTTATGACTTCAGTGTGTCATTCTTATTTTAAGAAAATAACTCAGTTGCCCATAATCCCTCCCTGTCTTACTTGGCCTGAAAAATGGATTTTCTTTCTGTTTTGTTTAGCTTTCTGGCACATCTAAAATCAGATGGAGTTCTTTATGTAATGACTTTGTGTTACTACTCCACTGGAAGGTCACTTAAGGCATGCAGCTCACCTTTTATGAATTTTATCTACTTTTGCATCACTACATGAAAATAAATACTTGTGCACTTGTACCTGAAGTTACAGAAGGGAGGCCCAGCTCATGGGGTGAAAGAACAAAACTGCAGTGACCATCAACGTTTTATCCTCTCACTGTTTGCCTCGGCCTCCATTGGCCTACTTTCCCCTCACCGTCCATGGGAACGTTTTCCTGGAAGGCAGAATCAGGGGGAGAAGTAGGGAACCCAGAGAAAACTATTCTTTCCACATGGTGATGGCCTTTCAAAGTCTCTCCCAGACGCATGGCCTCAGCAGGTGTGTGGATGGGCACGTTTCCACTTCACCCAAAGGAGCCCTGGGCTGCCACACGTGGTATCTGCCAACCTCAGGGGGTGTTTCCCTCTCTCCACCTCAGCTGCTTGGTCTCTGGTGGGTGGAAGCTGTGGATGTTTATTGAGTGCCTCCTGTGGACCAGGCACCACAGAATTGCTTTGATCGGTTACAAACATCTTTTCTTTCAAGCAGATGGGGCTACTGCTATGGCTGTCTCGGTGGTTGGTTGGTTAGTTCTCTGGGGTGCTTCAGCCCCAGGGAGTACATACACTCCCCCATCACCTGAGCTTGGCGGGGCTCCTCGAGGGGCTCCCAAAGATTACAACTCCTTCTGGCTGTGCCCATTGTTGGGGACACCTGTAACCTCTACTTCAGGAGGACACGATTGGCTGTTAAAGCTCCAAGTTTCCCCTGCTCCTAACTTTGGATTTAGCTAAAAACACATCACAGGGACTTCCCTGGTGGTGCAGTGGTTAAGAATCCACCTGCCAATGCAGGGGACACGGGTTCGAGCCCTGATCCGGGAAGATCCCACATGCCGCGGAGCAACTAAGTCCGTGCACCACAACTACTGAGCCTGTGCTCTAGAGCCCATGAGCCACAACTACTGAGCCCGCACGCCTAGAGCCTGTGATCTGCAACAAAGAGAAGCCACCACAATGAGAAGCCCACGCACCGCAACGAAGACCCAACGAGGTCAAAACAAAAACAAACAGAAAAACCACCACAAAGTGTTTTCCTCTTACAACAAGTCTCTCAGGGCCTGGAAATATCTCAGCTCACCTTCTGGCTCTTTCCTTATTTTAAAGGGTGGGACTGGAAGGAATCTTTACCCTGTATTTCCCTCCAAGGAATGGTCATGGGCGCATATTCTTAGTCTCCCTATAGCAGCTTGGCCAGGTGAAATCAGCAAACGTTGTTCACTCTGATGCAATGTGTAATTTTGGACACTTTTGAATCCCTCCTGCCTGCTTGTGGGGTTGAATGACAGTCCGGCTCCCACCATAGTCACTGTCCCACAAAAAACCTCCCACCCCGATGTCAGGAGGCCTGGACACACCCTCTACATGAGCTACTACCTAGGAAGTATGAGACCGCCATCTGCTTTCATAACCTTTTTAATCAGTGGTTCAGTGGGGAGAGGGGAGGATCCAGGGTTGCTCTGGGCTGGCTTCTAAGGGGGACAGCCTGGAATCTACATCTGACTCCCCAGGGGTTTGGCAAACGTGGGTCTAATCTTCCAGGGTATTTGATCAAAGCAGTGGAGGCATGGGAGTTTTAGGGTTTCTGGGCCAAGGAACATTCATGGCAGGCAAGTGGCTTGATGGGAGAGGAATGTCTGGGCCATCAAGGTGGAAGCAAGACCCCTCAAAGCAGGTGACAGAAGGATGCGATAAGTTCCAGTCCTTCAGAGAGGGAGTACTTTGGCAAGGAGCAAGTGGATTGTCAGGCCCCAAGCCAGGCAGCTGTGGTTTGGGGCAGGGTTCCAGGGCCAGCAGGGAACTGCAGTGCCAAATGGGAGCTGAGCAGGCGCCCAGTCACATGCCAGCCTTGGCCCACAGGGTGGGTTTAGACACAAATGCTCTGGTTGCAGGGCACCTGGGTGCCAAAGAGCTTTCCTCAGGCACCTGGATCCTGGACTTAGGGCAGCAAGACTGACCAATTCCCCTTCCCCCACTAGTGGCCAAAGTTCCTGGATTATGAAACAATAGGCTTGTGTAGGATCAGCTCAGCTAACTAGCAGGACAGAGTAAGTGTGCAGGTGTCCCGGTGATATGGGATTACCTTTGCTCCCATCCTTCCCACCAAGTTCCTTCTCATGAGAGGCAGCCATTTCTAAAAACTGAAACAGATGAAGACTTGCAAAGAATCCTGATAGATTTTTTTTTTTAATCTATGAAATACACAGACACACAAAGAGGTGAGGGATGATGGACAGATAGATATGTACATCCATACATACACAGAGACACAATCTCACATACAGGTAGGTCTTATACACATAGTAGATGAATTCCTAAAACGCCACATTTAAATTCAGTTTTTGCAAATGATACCTACTTGAAATTTATCAAGACAGCATGTCCTAATGAGTCTTTATGTTCTCTTTAATTAAATAAATGCAACCTAACTTCTTTTTTTTTTTTCTATTTTATTGCCAGGAAGCTCAGAGCGAAACTTCATACTTAATTTCATTACTTCCTTAGCTTAAATCTCCTAATATAATTGTTTTCTTCTTTCAGCCCCTTTTATTACTGGACTTTTGTATCGAGGTCCTTGATGTAATAATTTTACAGCTATTTATCAAATGTAATTTTTGATGATTTTATAAGTCAATAATGAGTAAGTAATATTAGATAAGTGAGTTGAATTTTCTAGAATCTGAAAAATATGTATTAGGGAAGTTTGTCAGTTTATGGATTTCTAAGTTCTGGAAAAGCAGAGTTCTGTTGTAATGAACAATATCCTATTACAGAACCCACCTGGATAGAGTTTGGAGTGTAGGATCCCCCTCTGCCGTTGAATGTGAAATGCCTGTACAGCTGGGTTGGAAGGATTAACCAGAAGTACCTGTGGCAGGAGGGAAGTACTGGTCCCCGGATGTAGGAGTGCTTTGCCAGCATCACTCCTTTTGCACCTACTCTCTCGGGGCCACATTTGCAAACACACCTAGGAATGTTGGCCACATCCTCCCTGGTAGGTTCAGACAATGCTTTTGCAGTCCTGTATCTGACCCACTTGGTCAACACGGCGCCTGGTCTCAAAGATAGCGGGGAAGAGAAAGGCCTGCAGTGTCACTCAGTCCATTCCTCCGGGTGGGGCAGGAATGAGAAGCAACCTGATCTGCCCCCTCCACCTCTGGGGAGAAGGGTGCGGTGAAGTCTCCTCTTTCTACCGGGAGCAAGCCACTGGCACCAGCCATCTCAGGAGTAACCAATTCAGTTTCTCACTCTGGTATCTCTCCTTTACCTCTCTGCGTCCTCACTGCATTCTGGGAGATAATTTGCTGAGACATGAATGTACGTTCAGAAATCTTCCACCAACATTTCATGGGGCTAGTGGCTGATGGGCCTCCCCAGCTTTGTTAACGCTGGTTGAGGGTGCAGGCTGAAGTTATGCTTGGCCTGGGGGTGGAGGCCGGGCATCTGGGAGGTTCTGCTGACCCTCTGTGCTATGGGGTGAGTGGGGTGGACAGTACTGTCCACCAGGACGGTGAGAAATGAGCCCCCCTTGAGCAGCTCTCCAGGCCTTTGTGTGGGGAGAAAGGCACTAAGATCCCCCTGCCTTTGGGGCAGAGAATGAATGGAAGAAGTTGTCTCCCTCTGAAGCAGCTCCTCCAGCACTGTTTGTTCTCAGGCTTCATTTCACAGGTCAGAGAGGGGAGTCCTAGAAACAACCTGGAATTGTCTTAAAATAAGTAGAGAACCGACACGGGGAAAGAGATTCAATTTATTTTGTGTAACTGTTGAGGGGCAGAGCTAGGACCTGTGAACACAGGTTAGAAGGAAACAGAATTGAGTTCAAAGGAAGGAAGGCTTTTCTACCCCTGAGAGCTGTTCAAAAGTGGGTTGGGTCCATCCACAGATGAATGGATAAAGAAAATGTATGTACATATAACGGAACATTATTCAGGCTTAAAAAGGAAGGGGATTGTGACACATGCTCCAATGTGGATGAACCTTGTGACTTCATGCTAAGTGACATAAGTCATAGATACTGTATGATTCCACTCATATGAGGTGTCTAAAGTAATCAGATTTATAGGGGCAGAAAGTAGGATCGTGGCTTTCAGGGTCTAGGGGATTTGGGGAATGAGCAGATATTGTTTAATGAGTACAGCTAAACATTAGTTTGGGCAATCTTATGGTTACCAAGTGGGAAAGGTGGGGGAGGGACTAATTGGGAGACTGGGATTGACATATACACACTACTATATATAAAATAGACAACTAATAAGGACCTACTGTACAGCACAGGGACCTCTACTCAATACTCTGTAATGACCTATGTGGGAAAAGAATCTAATAAAGAGTGGATATAGGTATATGTATAACTGATACACTATTCTGTACAGCAGAAATTAACACAACATTGTAAATCAACGATACTCCAATAAAAATTTAAAACAAAAATCGGTTTGGGAGGATGAAAAGAGCTCTGTGGATAAATGGTGAAGAGGGTTGCACAGAAATGTCAACGTGCTCAACACACAGGAAGGTACATCTGAAAATGGTTAAAAGGGAAAATTTTATGTTTGTGTATATTTTATCACACATAAAACATTAAGTGAACAGCATTGGTGATTAAAGGGCCCTGTGACACTGAAAGAAAAGTGGCCGTTAGCCAGCTTATCGCATTGGCATGAATGTGCTTTTTTGGTAGCTGCCACTGATTTGGTTTTGGTGAAGCAGTACCAGGTACCATGATTAATTATGGAGAGGAAGAGGCCCGTTGCTCAGAGTTCTAAAGAAAATTAGAAAACAGAGCCAGAAGGCCAAGTTCCCATAGGAAAGAAGTATCATCTGCTTTCCTCAAGTATGCACACGTGAGTGGCAGGAGTGGGGTACTCGGCTGTTGGGAGGGTAGCACGGTGTAGCGAGAGGCACTGTGATGCTGAAGAAAGATTCTTCTTAGACATTTTAGGTTCTAGTTTTGTGGTTAGTTAACCTTTTGGAGCCTCACTTTCTGTATCTGTAAAATGGGAATTAATACCTTCTTCACAGAAATAGAGAAGTAGCCTTTGAAAGTATCTACCGCATAGTGATTTCCCACAGAAATGTTCACTATTACGGGTCTCCCCACAATATTCTTTTTTTCTTTAAGTTTTACATTTTAAAAATGTTATCGTGATTTGTCTGTCAGTGACGTGGCTCTTGCCAAATTCATCAACCAGGAAATGAAGTTGATACTGCATCCTCGCTCTGTCTTGACCTGTCACTGTCACCCTGCATTATTCTGGACACCCTGGAGTGTTTTGCAAAAGGAAGGGTGATTTCTTCTTGTTTTGATTTTATTGAGACTCCCCCAGGGGACCAGCAGCAGAGCTGAGACGTGGTCTCTCGACCCGGGAGACCTTTGGTACACTTCATAACTCACTACAGTGTGCTCCAGCTCTCACCTAATTGCCCTAATTAAAGACTCTTCTGGTAGGGGTCCAAGAGGTACGTCGTCAGCATTCAGCATCTCTGCCAAAGGACAAGCCTGAAAGGGAGCCAAAGCCAACCAGGGGAAATGAAGGCTGCAACACTTTTTCCTAACTAACCCTTGATGCTGTGGGGTGCTCCCCCACCCTAACCAATCTCTGTACATACCTGCTTGTAGTTACTCAGGGCTTGAACCGATAAACTGGTAGAACACAGTGAAACTTCCACAAGGACTTGAGGAATGGAAACACTGTGAAATGTGAAGCCACCACTCTGCCTTTTCAACAGCACCTTGGGGCCATGGAGCTACGTGCCACCAAGGCATAGAAAAGTAGATTTTGGTCTGTGTTCAAGCCAGCATGAAGCACCTCCATCCATTTCCCCACCTCCATGGGCATACATGTGGCAGCAGGTGGAAATGACAAGAAGCCATAGGTAAGGTTGTCCAGCTTTGGCCCATCAGTGTTCCTGGCTTGGATTTTGCCTGGTTATCACCATCTGAGGCTCAGCTCTGCTTTGCTCCTTCTCAGATAGGGGTAGCAGCAGGCTGTGGGGAGAGGCGCTCTTCTCTGTAAATCACCAGTTGTCCTGACATGTGCCTCACCATTTCCCTATATCTCACCTGCATCTTGATGTTTGATATAAAAGATTGCCTATATCTATTGGTGACAGAAACCTAATTCAAACTAATTTAGGCAAAGAGAGAAAGCAAGATCCAGAGGTTTGCAGAGGGGTCATTTTTGAAACAATGGCTGAGCACTGCTCTATGTGCACATGAAAAGATGTATCTGAGATGAAAGAACCACCCCAAAGCAGCAGACTGAACATTTCCTAGAGCTCACACACGGCTGAGAGTAGTCTGTGTCCCCACCGGCCAGGGTAGAAAGACCTCCTAGTAGAGTCCTCAGTAGTGGGACTAAATAAACCCTGGACTTACAGTTGTTCTGGAACCCACCGTAACAAAGCTTAAAATCAAACTTGAAGAGATCCAATTGATCCCAGTAACTTAACCTTTTGCCATCATAAAGCTCTGCACTATTTAAAGAAATATAACACAATTCAGCAAACAACAATGTCGAATTACGGTGTCAGGTATCTAGGCAAAAATGACTGAGTATGCAAAAAAAGCAGAAAAATATTATTCATGACCAGGAGAAAAACTGATCAATAGAAACAGACCCAGAAAATTAGAGAAACGAGGAATTAGCAAAAAAGAACATTAAAATGGCTCTTTTAAATGTGCTCCCCGTGTATAAGAAAGTAGAAGAAAACATAAACATGATGAGAAGATAAATTGATGATATAAAAAAAGACCTGGATGGGATATATAAAGATGAAGAATACAATATCTGAAATGAAAAATACTGGTTGGGATTAATAGTTAATCAGACACTGCAGAAGAAAAGATAGTGAAGTTGAAGGCAGAGCAATGTAAACTCTCCATATAGAGATATAAATTATCCAACCAAGCACAGAGAGAAAAAGACTGAAAAAGTTAACAGAGCATTAGTGACATGTGGATGACACAGGTATAATCCAAGTAGACTACACATGCATGATTAAAGTGCCAAGAAAATGGTGTGGGTGGTGGGGAAAATATTTGAAGAAATAATAAAAATGTTCTAACTTAGAGGAAAACTCTAAGTTGACAGAACCAAGGAGTTCAACCAACACCAAGCAGAATAAACATTGAGAAAGCCATGCCAAGACACTTCATAACCAAATTGTTGAAAATCAGTGGTAAGACAATCTTAAAAGTAGCCAGAGGAATAGGAAAACATTACATACCTGGGAATAAACATGACAATGACAGCAGATTTCATGTCAGAAACTATGTAATCCAGAAGACAGTGGAGCAACATCTTTAAAGTGATGAAAGAAAAAGTTTCGATCTTGAATTTAATACCCAGTGGATATGTTTCAAAAATAAACGTGAAATAAAAAATTTTCAAACAAAGGTAAAATAATTCATCACTAGAAGTTCTTCACTTAAGGAAATATTAATGGAAGTTTTTTTGGGCAGGATACCATACAAGAAAAAGATCTACACAAATGATTGAAGAGTGCCAGAAATGTGTGTAATTTCTTTAAAAGTTGACTGGCTACTTAAACCAAAAATAATCACAGTGTTTTGTGGGATTCATAATATATGTTGAAGCGAAATGTATGAAAATAGCACAAAGACAAGAAGGAAGAAATAAACATTCTGTTGTAAGATACTTATATTCTACTTAAAGTGGAATGATATTATTTGAAGTTAGACTGTTATAAGTTAAAAAGTATAATATTCTGTATGTACCCTATAGGGGACCAAAACATATTACACAGATCAAGTCTTGTTAAAATAAACTCCAAAGTGCTATTTCAATGATTTTATCATTCTCAAATTTGTGTCTTTCATTTTGGCTTTAATTAGTTATAATAACACTTGTAATTTCAAAATTTAACCTGTCTCTGTAGTTCAACATCTACTCCTCTTTTATTAACCATTGCCAAGTAACAGCAGAGAAGTATTTTCAGCATTCATGCTGGTCTCACTAAGCTAAATTTGGTACTGTGGAATTTGTTGGTGAGGATAAACTATGTGAGAATTCCTATGCTTGAAGTAATGCTGGCTTTGGGCCATTTCTATTTAAATAGTGGGCTTGGAAAAAAATGTGTTTTCAAACAGATTCTGCCATTTACAAACTGAACTACCTTCTGTTGGGGAAAATACGTAAGGTCTCTGTGACTTGGAGGTCCCATGTATTGCATGTAGCAAAGAAAAGAACGTACACTTCTCCGGTGCCCTTCCTTTTTTCCCTGTGAAATGAATAAGACTTTTGGAAACCGCGATGGAAAACTTGATTACTCAATAAGTAACCATTCTTGTCAGACAGGTAGAAAGTAATACTGACCTCATTGATTTTTCCACCAATGTGTTTCCCTATTCAGGGCTACAAGTGGGTCATATTTGGAACTATGAGTTTTAAACAAGGTGTATTACTTAGTGGCTGGATGATTTAATAATGGTATAACATTTGAAGTAGTAGTGAATCGCTTAGAGAAGTAAGGTATATAGTTAATAAGTATATCTAGATAGAGGCCCAGGCAGCGTGGCTTAGTGGTAAGGACAATCAAGGGATTCAGGAGATCTAAAGCATGTCCTAGTTCTGCCACTTGTTAGACCTAAAGCACATAATCTCCCTGAACTTAGTTTCTACTTTAGACCAGAGTACTGTTTCCATAGGTGAGTATCTACCACTGGTAACTATGGCAGGTAACCATTGTAGGTTATTACAAGATACTGAGTATAGTTCCCTGCACTATACATTAGGTCCTTGTTGGTTATCTATTTTATAAATAGTAGTGTGTATATTTTAATCCCAAGCTCCTAATTTATCCCTCCCTCTTTTACCTTTGGTAACCATAAGTTTGTTTCTATGACTGTGAGTCTGTTTCTGTTTTGTAAATAAGTTCATTTGTATTATATTTTAGGTTCTGCATATAAGTGATGTCATATGATATATATCTTTCTCTGTCTGACTTACTTCACTTAGTATGATAATCTCTAGGTCCATCCATGTTGCTGCAAATGGCATTATTTCATTCCTTTTTTCTGACTAACATTCCACTGTATATATGTACCATATCTTCTTTATCCATTCATTTGTCGTTGGACACTTGGGTTGCTTCCATGTCTTAGCTGTTGTAAATATTGCTGCTATGAATATTGGGGTGCATGTATCTTTTTGAATATTTTCTCCAGATGCATGCCTAAGAGTGGGATTGCTGGATCATAGGGTGGCTCTATTTTTAGTTTTTTAAGAAACTTCCATACTGTTCTCCATAGTAGCGGTACAAATTTACATTCCCACCAATAGTGTAGGAGGGTTTAGGAGGATTTGTTATAAAGCATACACAGTAGCACATAATTTGCACCTAACAGTACGAATAAAATGAGAGAAATATCATGGCAACAAAATCTTAGAAAGTAGACATCAGATGAACATGGGGTAATTGATGAGCAGATCCAAGAAAGCTGAATACTAAGCCAGCAGTGGGTGAAGTTGAGAGGCAACCTGATTTGCATCTCAGAGCCTCTGAAAGGCTTAGGGATTTGTATCATCAATTACCTCTGGAAGCAGAGGCAGGGAGGTAAGATTGAGAACAGGATTGACATATATACACTAATATGTATAAAATAGATAACTAATAAGAACCTGCTGTATAAAAAAATAAATAAAATTTTTAAAAAAAGATTGAAAACAGAACAACTGTGATTAAAAGTCTGCTTAGGAAGGAGTAGGACTCCAAAGAGCCAGAAATCTGTCCTCCTCACCCAGCTGTTCAGAAGACTCCAGAAGAGAATTCTTCAAGAAGATGAACCTGTTGGGATACCAAGAGCATGAATGCAGAGAGAAGGTTTATGTGACTAAGGGAACGTTTGGAGGTATGTTAGTGAAAAGTGTATTAAAAAATCTCATCTGACCATGGTACTGTTATTAACACTGCAAAAGGATTCCCAAGGAAAACAAGAAGTTGTGCAGAATAGGAAAAGGAATCACACTTTACTACATGGCGCGGATGTCAATAGGGTTTTCATCCTTAAAGTAATGTCAACTGACTATTGATTTTATCCAAATGTTTCTATTGAAAGAATGGGAAAGGATGGAAAGTGGAGCGGGAATTGGGTTAGGAATATGGAAGTTAAGCTTGGTCTGGATCGTCGACAGAAGTAAATCAATAAATAATGCTAAAATAAAAATATCAAAGAGAAGCATCAGGACTTGTTTTTAAAAATAACGAATTGGAGGTAGATAGGAAAATAATAATTTAGAAGCACTGAAAGTGGTAACTTCAAGGGGTGTAAGCCTGCTTTACTTCTTGTAACAATTATAGAATTCTTTGACCTTTAACTGTTTGCAGTATAATTTTGATACAATTTTCAAAATTCTGTTTAAAAAGGTATGAAGATGTTATACAAATGACTAAACTTTGGAAAATGCTAGCCTGGAAAACTTAAGCTCCCACAGTCTGTGAATTGATCTAAAGAAACAGTGAATTCCCACTCTCTATTGCCATGTGTCTGTTGTCATAACACCCAGACAGTTTAAGTCACACGCATTTGTTATTTAAATTGCAGTGAATTGTTTTGGGGATGGTGGTATAGGGGATTATAACATGGAGACATTACAGGGTTTCATAAACCAGGGCTGGAAGATACCTGGGACACTTGAATAAACCTTAAGTGCTCATTTGTAAAGATATATTTATACATTTCTGCCTAGTAAATACTATTACCCATCCCATCCCTTCCCCCTTCCTTCTCCCTTTTAAGGTTAATGATGGGTTCTGGAATGCCTGGGACCAGAATGCATACACCACAGCTGCAAGTCTTCACTAGTTTCATCTCATGACATTCGTTAAATTGAAAATATAAGCGGGGTGGGTGGGCATCTATTATTAAATGAGATAAAGCATGTAAAATACCAGGTAGTGAATGAACAGTTGCTACCTTCTCTCTCACTCATCCCCCTGGGAAAGGAGATTAACTGGCAATCACTCAAATTATGACTAGTCACTCCTTGGGTTCCTGGAATCTGGGACCAGAGTGATGGCTGGGATGTAAGGGGCTTCTTCCCTAAGGCAGAGTCTGACGGCTGGAAGAATCTAGAATCATATCAAAAGAAAGGAAGAGGCCTTCCCTGGGTGCGCAGTGGTTGAGAGTCCGCCTGCCGATGCAGGGGACGCGGGTTCGTGCCCCGGTCCGGGAAGATCCCACATGCAGCGGAGCGGCTGGGCCCGTGAGCCATGGCCGCTGAGCCTGCGCGTCCGGAGCCTGTGCTCCGCAACGGGAGAGGCTACAACAGTGAGGGGCCTGCGTACCGCAAAAAAAAAAAAAAAAAGAAAGAAAAAAAAGAAAGGAAAAATTAATGAGAAATGACTAGACTTTACACCCGATGGACTGGAACATTCCAGAGCCAAGCAAAGTTCTTCTTCTCACACGTGATTTCGTAATAATTAGGGCCAGCTGTGCCTGGGCAATTCCGGTCAAGCCAGATGCCAAAACCCGACTCAAATACTTATAGGAATCTCCTCATCGCCAAGAGCCTCCAAACATCCAGCAGAAAATCAAAAGACGGTAAATTATGTTATCTCTTCCCATTCTGCGAAAATATTTTTCTCCTGAGTACCGATAACCTCTATGTGCTTCACGTCAGATACTAATGCTACTGATGTTGTTATATTGTACACACATGGAAGAATTCTCTAAAAAAAATAAAACCTTCATTAACAAATATTCCTTTCTGCTGAGATTTGTTCTTGGATTACTGCGTGTACCCATGAGCCAGACCAACTTACCCGTAAGTCACACATGTGTTGGCCAATAAAGATGAACTGTCTTAGCATCTCTCTGAGTTGGAGAGGAATTAAGTGGCTGGGAGGATGGGTTGTCAGGAGGGAGACTTTATGATGCTCTGTTGTAAGTTTTGAATTTAAATGAAAAGGTGTACAAGAATTGCTCATTCCAAATAGTAAGTACTATTTTAAAAAGTTTTTTTTCAGTAGAATATATGTAGTTGTTTGCTGACTCACTCACCTTAACTATAGAAGTTCTAGTGGACACGATGAACTCTACTTTAGAAACTGAAAACGTCTTTTCCTCCAGTTTATTTAAATTATGTTCTTTCTATTGAATTGTGTATTTCTTGGAGTATTTATTTATTTTTTTTTTGTGCGGTACGCGGGCCTCTCACTGTTGTGGCCTCTCCCGTTGCGGAGCACAGGCTCCGGGATGCGCAGGTTCAGTGGCCATAGCTCACGGGCCCAGCTGCTCCGTGGCTCAGACCGGGGCGCGAACCCGTGTCCCCTGCATCGGCAGGCGGACTCTCAACCACTGCGCCACCAGGGAAGCCCTCTTGGAGTATTTTATTTTTTTTCTTGGAGTATTTTAAATTGTAGGTCGTTTCATCATATGCTTCTTTTACTTCTTCTACTGCAGGACTATTTTCTTTAAGCTATAGCTGAGAGAGACTCCCAATAAAACAGTACAGCATTTGGCTTCAGTAGAACAAAAGTAGGCCAGGCCTTAAAGCAGTGCTGGGGGTTTGCCTGGTCCCAGGGCTCCCCACTTAACTCAGTCTGGCCTGCTCCTTCTCTAGAGCCCTGTTTCCACTGGTCCCTTTGTTGCAGCTGAAAAGGAGTTAGAACAAAAGCCACAGCTCTACTGCTATTTGCCACGGTGACTAACTTGGGCTAAATGTAGAACTCACTGTATTCCCATCCAAAACCCTTGGGCTGGGGTTGGAGCTTAGTCCAGGCTCTCTAAGGGGCTGCTCCTATGAGCCGGCCTTAGATGATCTTATCTGGACTGGTCTGTGGTTGTTTTCCACCTTGGGGACCGGAGTCCAGCTTGTTCTAGAGCAAGTTGATTTTTTAAAAAAAGTAAACATTTATTTTTGGCTGCGTTGGGTCTTCGCCGCTGCGTGCGGGCTTTCTCTAGTTGCGGCAAGCTGGGGCTACTCTTCATTGCGGTGCGCAGGCTTCTCATTGCGGTGGCTTCTCTTGTTGCGGAGCACGGGCTCCAGGTGCACAGGCTTCAGTAGCTGTGGTGCACGGGCTTAGTTGCTCTGCGGCATCTTCCTGGATCAGGGCTCGAACCCATGTCCCCTGCAACCAGTGCGCCACCAGGGAAGTCCTAGAGCAAGTTGATTTTTAAAAGGCTTAGATACTCTGAGATGGGAAAGAGAATTCAGAGAAGAGTATTCTGAATGGATCTTAGACTCATCTGGGTTCCTTGACCAATAGAAGCTTCAACGAAGTAGCCTCCTCCATCTGTCCTAGGACCGAGCACAATGTCAAAGGTACAGTAGGAAACAGGCCACCTTCAGAAGTGCGGGGAGCTCACATTTAATTTGATCCCCAGTTTTGGTTATCATCAGCCACCCTCTTAGATTCCCTCAAGTCCTGCAGCAAAATTAGTTTAGAGAGGCAATAATATTTTTCTTAAAGGCATTTTAGCCTTTTTACTGAATAATTCAACAATGTCTAGTGGAACTCATAACCATTGACTCCTAGGTTTCCTCTATTTGGAGGGAACATATACTCATTTTATAGTTCAGTGTTCTCTAAAATGAAGTATCTGTATCTGGTAGACATGCAAGACCATCTTTTGGAGCAGAGTAAGAAAATATTCCAACTTAGATATATTTTTATCTAAAACAAAACAGAAATTAAGCTTCGACTAGTACTTAATAAATGGGTTGAAACTGGTCTCCTCTCTCAGCCCACTTGTCAGAAGGTCAGACGTTCTGGACAACAGAGGAGAAAACCTGAGGGAATCCCATAATCTGGAGATGTTAATAGTGTCACCATAATGTATTTGATTTCAGTGTAGGACACACTGCAGTTTATGTGTGGCAGGTTACATGGATTTACAGGTTTTCTAAACTAGTTTTGATAAAACTAACCCTGACAAAAATAGGCTAATGGTGTAAAATTATTTCTCTAATGGAATCAGAGAGTAAAGTTAATAAGAAATGCAAATGTAAGTAAACAGCAGGAATATGGTAGAGCAGACACCTCTATAATTCATCTGTCACATGAGGTAAAAATAAGGACAATCTAATTCATCACATGGTCCCAACTAAAAATACTAGTGAGAGCAGAGTTACAGTTATTTTATCTCTATCTCATCTTTTTGAAATTTCTATTTTAGTAAATATTTTTAACATACATAAATGTTAACGGAGCTTTATATGTATATAATTTTATAAATAGATAAACATTTCATAAGCAAGCTTGCTGGAACATTTTTTTACTGATGGGATGTTCAATCAAAACAATTTGGAGACCACTGTTAAAGAGAGGCAAACTAAAGCAAAATAACGTTGAATTACTTCTGCAAATTCACAAAGCAAATGAGTCAGAGCCAGAAATAAACTCTGTCCTTGAGTCCCAATCATAGCAGGCTCCCATCCCTCAGGGTCTCTATGATTTTCTAAACTGCCACCTTCTTAAAATATTATTTCTAATATTCTGCATAAGTTAGATCCCTGAGGCAGTAAAATAAAACTGTGGAAAGAATGAAAGTTCTGGAGTCTGAGCCCTGGGATGTAGCCCAGGCCCTGCAATCTCAGTCTTCTCATCTGCCAAATGGGAGTAAGTGACCACTCAGAGTTGGTGTGAGGATTAAATGAATGAATAAATACGAAGCCTCTGGCACATGGGAGCCTTCCCTCCCCTCCCCCATTATATTTTAATTATAATTCATGAAATTTTACTCTAAAGTGTGAGGTTAATCCAAATACTTTCATAAGTCAGGAAACCTGTGGAAATAAATCATTCCCTTCATCCTAAACATACTCACGTAGATACCACCTGCTCTACCTGAGGCACCTGTACTGAAATCCTCCCAACACCCACCACTGAGTTCCTCGAGGATGCTTCACGCCGCCGAAGAACATGTGCAGTTTCCATAACTCTCTCGGCAACACTAATGGACCATGTCACTGGGAGACAGAATGCTGGAACCATATCCCTGAGGGAGTCACGTCAGAATCTTAGGGGTGGTGGTTTGACAAAGTAGATCAATATGAAAGTGTAATTTTACATTTATAAATTTAAAACGCTTGCATAATACATACCGCAAAGAGTAAAACTCACCAAGCCATCATGGCTGGTGGGGATACCCGAAAGAATCGGTAATTATAATGGGGGAAAGGTAGAGTGAGGGCAGCCCCCATAAATGGGCATGAAGGGAAACAGGAGTGGGAGTGAGGCTTTAGGTCCATTAAAGGGGAACAAGTTTTTAAAATGATGAGCAAACGGCCGAAGATCTGAATGAACACTTCACCAAAAAGACATTCAGGTGGCAAATAAGCATATTTGTTGAAAGATGCTCAACATCTTTAGTCATTAGAGACAGTCCAATTAAAACCACAATGAGGATTACTACACACTTGTAGAATGGCTTTAAAAAGAAAAAGAAAAAAACTGAAAACAAGTGCTGATAAGGATGAACTCTCATACCTTATTGGTAGAAATTCACAATGATGCAGCCACTTTGGAAAACAGTTTGCCAGTTAGATACATACTTACCATACAACCCAGCAGCCCCAATCCTAGATATTTACTCAAGTGCTTGAAAACTTAATGCTTCCACAAAACCTATACATGGATGTTTACATAGCAGGTTTACACATAACCTCCCAAAACTGGAAAGAAATCAGATGTTCTTTAACAGGAGAATAGAGAAATGAACTGTGATATATCCATATGTGGAATACTACTCAGTAATAAAAAGGAACAAACTACTGATCCATACAAGAACATGGAGGAATCTTAAATACCTTTTGCTTAGTAAAAGAAGCCAGAACCAAAGGCTACCTATTGTATGATTCCATTTATATGACTTCTTAAGAAGGCAAAATTATAAGGGTGGTTGCTAGGGGCTGGGGATAGGAGAGAGGCTGACTTCAAAAGGTCAGCACAGGGGAATTTGGGGGATGATGGAACTGTCCTGTATGTTACTATGTCGGTGAATACATGACTGCATTTGTCAAAATCCATAGAACTGTAGAGTCCAAAGAAGGAATTTTCATGGTATGCAAGTTAAAAAAAAAATCAACCAGGTTATCAGAGGACTAAGTTGGAAGGCAGACTGTGACAAATGAATCTAACAGTATTATACACACCATGCTTAAGGGGGTGGGGGAGAAAGGAGGCAATCGAAGTAATTTTGGAAAACACTGCTTTGAGTTGATATCGCAAGGCAAAGACAAAAAGCAAAACTATACTATACTATAGAGGGTAAATTTATTTCTCACAGCATAGAGTTTAGAAATGTTAAGCTAGTTTACCTCTCTACCAGGGTTGAACAAAGAAGTAAATAGATTATAGATAATGAGAGACAGGTTTCTCACAGTTGAAGAAGAAGTTATAAATAAGTGAAGGAAGACTGTTAGAACAAACCCAGTGGTGCTGGGTTAAATCGGAGATACCAGTATGAACTCATGTGCGTTTTTTTGTTTTTGTTTTTTCATTTATTTATTTCTAGTTTTGGCTGTGTAGGGTCTTCGTTTCTGTGCGAGGGCTTTCTCTAGTTGTGGCGAGCGGGGGCCACTCTTCATCGCCGTGCACGGGCCTCTCACTGTCGTGGCCTCTCTTGTTGTGGAGCACAGGCTCCAGACACACAGGCTCAGTAGTTGTGGCTCACGGGCCCAGTCGCTCCGTGACATGTGGGATCTTCCCAGACCAGGGCTCGAACCCGTGTCCCCTGCATTGGCAGGCAGATTCTCAGCCACTGCACCACCAGGGAAGCCCTCATGTGCGTTTCTGATATATATTTAGACAGATCAGAGCTTCTCAACTTTGGCATTATTGACATTTTGCATTACATGATTCTTTGCTTTGGGGGCCTGTACCATGCATTGCAGGATGGTTAGCAGCATTCCTAGCCTTTACCCAGTAGATCCCTGTAGCACCCTCCCCTCGAGTTTTGATACCCCAAAATGTCCCCAGGCGTTGCCAAATATCCCTTGAAGGGGGGAGCAAAATTGCCCCAGGTTGAGAACCACTGAGTTAGATCTGTATAGAAGTAAATATAGATGTGTGTGTATGCGTGGGTTAGTATATATTATTTCCTAGCTCTGTTCACTGAGGGCCCAGAAACAGTGACACCACAGTAGCAATGAGCACCTCTAACATCCAGATCCTGATTTCTAAACACCAGCCTCCAATACAAGGAATGAGGGTCCTCAGAGGACCAGTTGATTCCAGGCATGGGGCAGGGAAGATACAAAATGAGCCTGAAGCATCTTGTGGTGCTATAACATAAGGAAGTGCTCAAAAATCAGGGTGGGAGGCTTGCTGAAACCTGAAAGAGCTTCCAATAGCCCAAACTGGAACAATCTGAAATACAAAATAAATAACAATAATATGGGATTATAATGCAAAGGACAAAATAAATATCCAGTAGTTTATAATGTCGTGAATTAATAAATGAAAGAGAAAAGACAACTCTTCCTTCCAGAAGAATGCAAATTCATAAATGCAGAAGGACTGAAAGAAACCGTAGAATCATTTGAACACCACAGAAATAACTGCAACAGGCAAGAACCACTTATGGATGCTAAAATTAGTGAGCGAAAGTTTAAGGAGAAACAGATAGCAGAGAAACCTGGCAGACAAATGATAAAGGGTAACATCACTGGGAATTAAGACATACCAATATTATCTACTCTCTGATATGGTGCAGTGAGAAGGGCACCTCTCATGGTGTGTTCTTCCCCCAAATTCATAACCTCAAGCTACCTAGGAGACAACGTCCGACAAACCCAAATTGAAGGACGTTTTACAACATAATTGACTAGTATTCTTCAAAAGTGTCAAGATCACAACTGATAAGGAAAGACCAAGAAATTGTAACAGATTGGAAGAGACTAAGGAGCCGTGACAACTAAATGCGATGTGGCATCTGGACTAGAAAAAGGACGAAACTGGAAAAACTGGGGAAATCTGATTAAAGTCTATAGGTTCATCAGTTAATAGTACTGTAACAACATTAATGTCCTGGGCTTCCCTGGTGGCGCAGTGGTTGAGAGTCTGCCTGCCGACGCAGGGGACGCGGGTTCGTGCCCTGGTCCGGGAAGATCCCACATGCCGTGGAGCGGCTGGGCCCGTGAGCCGTGGCCGCTGAGCCTGCGTGTCTGGAGCCTGTGCTCTGCAGCCGGAGAGGCCACAACAGTGAGAGGCCCGCGTACCGCAAAAAAAAAAAACACACACACAAAAACATTAACTTCTTAAAATGGCTACCTGCATCATGGCTATGTAAGGTGTTAATACTAAAGGAAGGTGATTGAGGTTTATATGGGAACTCACTGGATTGACTTTTTGCAACTTTTTTGTGAGTCTAAAATTATACAAAAAGAAAAAGCTTTTTAAAGGATGAGAATCATGGAAGTATTCTTCTGCATGATACCCTCACTCCAATCACAACACATAAGTTACATTCCAAGTGCTATTCAGTAACCCTAAAGATGAGTACGTTTTTTAGAAACTGCTACCAAAGGTACATGGAGGTAACTAAGGGACTCTGGGAACCCCTGTCCACCATATAGTCTTTGGTGTCAATTACTTCTAAGGAATTGAATGTTCCATCTTATTTTTTATAGACCTATAAAACATACCATGGTTTTCCCTATAAACTGAGAGTTTGATATAATCTTGAAAAGAGGATATGGCTCCAGAGGAGTGGTTAGAATCATTTTGAATGAAAATGAAAAGAGATGTACAACTTGACTCTTTTTCTTGGTAAACCACTTCTCTTCCTCCTGTAAGTATTTTTCACCAGGTTTTCATGTGGTCCGTCAGAAATGTACAACATTGCAAGAGGGCTAGTGGGAAAGGGGACCTGGAACCAGCAGGGGAGGTAGGCAGAGGACCGGACTCTACGTCAGAGACAGAGGCGTGGAAGACTGTGGGGAAGAATAGCCCCTTTCTCACTTCTGCTGAGCACCCGCCTCGCCAGACACTGCACGGAGAGCCCTGTGACTTGCCCAACGCTTCACAGCTACGAGCAGCAGAGCCAGGTCTCGAAACCAGTGTCAGGCCACAGCCAACACCGTCGCCACTTTTCCTCAAGTCCTGCAAGTGATCGTGGAGGTTAAACACTCTTAAGGCCAGAAACTAGGGTCATTCCAGAAGCTGGGTGTCTGGCCATCGTGGTCAGAAGTAAGGCAAGGGTCTGGAAGTCAGACCGGATGGAAAGGGTCAAGGAGGTCAGCAGTCAAGAGAATGACTCCAGTGGCAGGGCGCAGGAATTGGTCTTCTCTTCAGGCAGGGAATGTTTGCTCCAGGGACTTTTTTTCCTTTCTCATTTTTTTTTTTTTTGTCTGCGCCCTGCGGCTTGCGGGATCTTAGTTCCCCAACTAGGGATTGAACCCGGCCCCTCTGCAGTGAAAGCATGGAGTCCTAACCACTGGACTGCCAGGGAAGTCCCTAGGGGGTCCTTTTTTTCCTTCTGGGAGCACAGGATTGGGTCCATGCTGACACGACTGGAGCCTAGGCTCTGAGACTTACCAGCTGTGTGACATGGGGCAACTTCCTTACCTCTCTGAGCCTCAGATTCCCCATCTGTAACACAGGGATCGTAACTGTGAACCAGATCATGTCATTCCTCTACCCCAAACACTCCAGTGATGTCTGATCACACCCAGAACAAAATCCCCAAACCTATAAGGCCCCATATGATTGGCCCCTGGGTCCTACCCACCCTCTCTAATACCTCTGCCTGGAATGCATGTTTCATTCCTTCATTCATCCAGGCTCAGTTCAGAGGATCCTCCCCTGCCCACCCTCTCCTCTCCCCCATCATCCTTCTCTATCCCCTTCATCCCTCCCTCTGCTTTATACTCATCCCTTCATTTGGTACGGCAGCGACTTAACTAGTCCAGAATTGAAATGTAATCATTTATATCAGGACTGAGATACGGAAATGAATTTATATAACTGAATTCAAAGCAGGGGGTGGGGAAGAGAATTCAGAAAATTACCTAATGCTAATTGAATGTTCTTTATAAAAGTAAAGAATTGGAAACAACCTAAATGTTCACCAACTGGGTACTCATTAAATAAATTGGAGTATATCCATACCTTGTAACACATCATACCATCATGGGAAAATATGCAAAATATGTAGTTTTGTGAAAAGGGCAAGTTTCAAAACAAAATATATGGTACAATACAATTAATGTTGGGAAAACTTTCTGTGTAAGTGCATATAAATGTAAACTAAAAATTTTAATTGTGTACACACACACACACATATACACACACACATTTATACAGTGTTTTTTTTTTTTTCCTTGAAAATATGTATATTAAATGGTTTAAAGCAGTTACCTCTAAGGAAAGGAATTGGAAGGGAAGGATGAAGGGCAGGGGTTGGGAAGTGAGGGATAATGTTCTGTTCTTATTCTTTATATTTCTGTGTTATTTGAATTTGTTATAATAAATGCATGTTATGTTTGCAATTAAAAACAGGAATGGCAGCAAATCATTATGAGAGGAAATTCCCGAGGCAGAGTATGCTAGAATTGCAGTAAACACACAGAGGACTTAGAAACCTGGAGAGAGGAAGGGTCAGTGGGCCACACGGAGAGCTGAAGCCACTGTCCTCTGTTAGGATCTGTCCTGGCTGCCCGGGGAAATGTGAGCTTGTCACCGGCGACCCCACAGTAACATAATCCTAGGAAGGAACCTGAGCCTTCCCCTGCCTGGTCACCTTTGTTCCTAAATCGGGGACGAATGGTTTTCTTTCCTGGTGGAAACCATTTCAGGAGAGGGTTTAAGGGTCCATGTTGGGAGTGCAGGCTGGAATTCACCCACCTTTCCTCCCCATGTGTAATCCCGGCCACTCTGGCCGTATTTAAGTGTGTTCAATTCACACTGGAGCCTCTGAAAGGGACATCTCAACAGACTTTTTAAAAGAAGCATTCATATACAATTTTGAAGGATATCCTTAAGTTACTCTTTGGTGTTCTGTTTTTTAGGTAAAGTTGTCTTGATTCATCTTTCTTCCTAGTACATATTTATTGACTCTCAAATTGTTTCTGCTCAAAGAAAAATTTTGTTGGTTGTTTTGTGCAAAGTTGGTGCAGGAGACAGAGCCCTGGAGGCTGACTGTGCCTGGAGCCTTCTGGACAATCTTGAACAGAATTGTTTTCTTCTCTGGCCTTCAGTGTCCTTATCTGTTACATGAAAAAGTTGTACTAGGTGATCTCCAGACTCTCTGTAAGTGCTAACATTTATATCCCAGCCCATGAACCTTTGAGTGAACGTATACCCACTGCCCAGAGCTGTGGGGGGCACTATGAGCCCACAGATTTATAGCATAAATGAATTTTAAACCCTTTCTCTTTTGATTGCTCCCTTGTCCTTTCCAAGCAAAAAACTAACCCCTCCTATATTAGCGCATAAATGACATCACCAGCTGAGAGAAAGGCCAATCTGATTAGAGAAAAAACTGGCTTCCTGATGGAACTTGCAGGCCAGCTTGAAGACTCTCTTGGAGCCCACAGCCCTCGGACAGCCTTGAATTGCCTCCTCCTCCTGGAAGTTCTCCTGGATTGGCTGCGAGTTTCCTGAGGTGCAGTAGGTGAGAAAAAGAACACTTGTCACCCTCTGAGACTGGCTATGCCTCTCCACAGGATATTCTCCAAGAAAGGCAGTTTTAACCCATCCCCAAATAGAACCTTTATTTTTAAATTAGAGTTAGGAGTTGAACAAACACTACTGAAGAGATGCAAATGAATGTTTTTCTGGGTCTGTTTCAGCAAGTAGATGTTACTCATTTAAAGGCGGTACATTGCATTAAAAAAAAAAAAGCTTGAACAATGCTTGAAAGTCATTTCGTTATCTTTAAGTAGGTTAAACTAATTTGTCTATACTTTTGTCTATCCTTTAATTGGTTTAATAAGTTCTCTCTTTAATAAACGAAGATTAACTTCAGCCAACTTTAATTTTTTTTAATTGAAGTATAGTTGATTTACAAAGTTGTGTTAGTTTCTGCTGTACAGCAAAGTGATTCAGTTTTGTATATATATATATATATTCTTTTCCATTATAGATTATTACAAGATATTGAATATAGTTCCCTGTGCTATAGAGTAGGACTTTGTTGTTTATCTATTTGTTATATAGTAGTGTGTATCTGTTAATCCCTAATTTATCTCTCCCCCCCTTTCCCCTTTGGGAGCCATAAGTTTGTTTTCTATGTCTGTGAGCCTATTTCTGTTCTGTAAATAAACTCTTTTGTATCATTTTTTGAGATTCCACGTATAAGTGATATCATATCTTTGTCTTCGTCTGACTTACTTCACTTAGTATGATCATCTCTAGGTCCATCCATGTTGCTACAAATGGCATTATTTCATTCTTTTTTATGGCTGAGTAATATTCCCTTGTACATATGTACCATGTCTTCTTTATCCATTCATCTGTTGATGGACACTTAGGTTGCTTCCGTGTCTTGCCTCTTGTAAATAGTTCCACCAACTTTAATGATCACAAACACTTAAATTCAGTCATTCAAATAAATCTGTTAGAACAATTATTAACTTTCACATTTGACTCTTCCAGAGGCTCCTACCTACTGATTTGTGACGTCAGTCTTTGTCAGCTCATAGTTTACTGTAATCTCTCTGATTTCAAACTCTTTTCTTTTTCTGCTGATCCTTGTTTCCAGTAGATTCTCTAGTTTTAACGCTTCCTAACATCTCACGGCCAAGTAGCACCAAGCTGGTATTTCTGAAATGTTTTTTTCCCCCTAAATTTGTGTGCTCCCAGCAAATCAACGCACGTGAAGAAGGATTTAGTGTAGTTTGGTCTCTTTTGAATGCCTCTTCGGGTCATGGTCAAAGTGAGAAAGAAGCAAGCAACAAGGTAGCGCAGCCTAGGGTGGGAAACAAGCTTGATCCACAGTCGCTAGACCGGGCCTGTGCTTTAAGGACCCGGGTTCACCTTTCTAAGATTCAGTTTCCCATCGACCAAATGAGGCTATTGAAGCCGACTGGCCACTGTGTTTTCCGTTCTGACTTTCCACTGTGTTGTGAGAAACAGCAGTTGGAAGTAGCTGGTATGATTTATAAACCATTTTAGGTCAATCAGAAAGGGATAATGTAAATCTTGAGAAGTACAACTACCAGGGTGCCCATGAGACTCATGTAATCACTTCTCTTCTTGGAGAGATTAGGAAATTGTGGTTGAAAGTGAAAAAGCCCTAAGTTGCAGTCCTGTACTCATTGTTTACCCCCCCCCAAAAAAAAAAGCGAAGTCAGTATTTTCATAGGAAAAAGAGTATCTATAGCATGTTTTGAAGTGAAAGAAAAGTAAACAAGAATGAAAACTGTTTATTAACATTAAAAAGTTTCAGTTTCCTGATTGTTCCACAACACAAAAGGCTTCTCTGTTTTTGTTACTAAGTGGCCTGTGATTTAAAGCTGCTGATAGCACCAACTGCTCACAGTGCCCCGGGCCCCCTTCTTCCCTGTGCAGTCCTAGCAGACACTCATTTGTATGTATGGTTTCAGCCTGTCTGCAGCGTCTGGCCAAAAGGGCAGATACTAATGGCGTATGTTAATTACTACCCAACAACTTCCTTTCATTAGAGTGTTTATTAACATTCTCACTTCTGCCCATTGAACCAGCTGGCACGAGGCTACGCTGGCAGCCCTAAGTTCACAGGCTGTTTTCACTCCGGGCTTATAAAATAGAAGAGATTTTTCCTTTTGGATCACGAAACCTTTCCTGTTCCTGTCTCAGCCGAGAGCTTTCTGAGATGACACCGACATAGCAACTTGGGGAAAAAATGTCTTGCTGTTGGGGCCCATCCTCAGAGTTGTTCTAGATAGATTTTGCTGCTCTAATTTGATAGGTATCCATCCATCTGCTTAGACATCTCTTTTTTAACCATGAGTGGGCACCAAATCACCCTCATTCTAACTGTATACCCTCAGAAGCTATGAAATAATTTGTGTATTGGTGAGAGTATGAATCATTTTAGGAGGAATACGCAACTTCTCTGAACACATCTCTAGACTAGATTTCTCAATAGCACAACCAGACCCAGTTCAGTAAAATTTAGGGGTATGGGGAGTGGGGAGTGGAGTAAAGTAAGGTAGCTGGGGAAAAACTCTGAAAAGCCAAAACTTCAGATAGCGTGATAAGCTACGGACGGACATATCTTATATTTAACAATAAAAGCACAATTAACCATAAAGAACTCTAGATCTTTCTATTTCGTTGGTTGCCCATGTCCCTTTAAGGTGCCCTGAGGTGAGAAACGGACAAGTCACCAGGAGAATGACAAAGCAGGAATGACACGGTTAACAAGTGCTTTCCAGCGTTCTCACCCAGTGACAACCCCCAGCAATCACTTGTTGAGAAATATCAAATGCAGGAAAAGAGATAGAGCAAAATGCTAAAGAGACTGCTCTTAGTTGCTTTGTTGGGAAATCACAGTAAATCCTGCTTTCAAGGGGATCAGAAGTGTTCTTCACATCTGATCAGGCCACATATATTAGATTAATGGGTTTTTTGCTTTCGTATTAGAGCATAGCTTTCAAATACCACATAAAGAACACAGATTTTGCCAGGGACTTTCACAGCTGCAAAAGACATGGGCTTCATTAACTTCTTTTTAAATTAAAGTGCGAGCAGGCCTGTGCTTTGTACTATGAATCCCTTGAAAAGGCCACATTCCTTTCTCTTCTCCCGTCTCAGGTCCCAGCCGCCAGACCCAAACAGCTCCTGGGGTTATGTGCCCTAAGGCTAAGACCATGCTTAGTCATACTCTCTGCATCGTCAAGGAGTTCTGGGAAGGAAAGTCTTTGGCATTTGCTGGGGGGTGGGGGTGGGTGGGAGGGAGCTGAAAATGGAGTCCCAGCAGCCATGAGAAGGATGCTTCAGTGAGAGGCGTTCATTTCATCAGCAAGTATTTATTATCTACAAACAAAGCTGATACTTAGCTGTTATGCACCAGTATGGCTGTATCTACCAGTTTTCAAAATACCAGAATACTTCCATACTGATTGGTAAAATGTCACGACCCTGAGCAGTCCCAGTGTCCCCCTCTGCCCCAGACATGCCAAGCCCCCCGTACCTCCTGAATCCCCTAAGACCAAGCACCCCTAGAATTCCGTAAGACCAAGGACCTATGAGATACACACCTGGCCTCACGGGGGGCTCCAGGACTCTGCTCCAGCACCAAGACTCATATTATGTGGAAAGGGCCATGCCACTGACATGGGTGTAAATATTTAGACTATCGCCCTTGCCTCTAATGTCCCAGCACTGAGCCGGGCATCCGTGGTACACAGAAGAATAAAACATTGACCCCTGTCTTCCAGGATCACCTGGAGGAGAATTATCATGAAAAAGGCTCTGTGCTAAGGCCTAGGAATTTTGAGATGCTGTTGCTTTGGTGAAATTGATTTGCAGACATATCAACAAGCGAGAGTGATCAGGTTCTCAGGGACAGATTCACATCAGTCAAGGTCTTGAGAGACTGCTATATAAACCCAAATCACAACTGATTAATTTGCAATGAGAAATAAGAACTTCTAAGCAGAGTGGACATTTGTGTCACCTTGACTAACACATCCTCTCCCAGTAGGAATCGAAATAGGAAGACAAATGGTAATGAGAACAGAGCTTGAGTACACAGCCTGAGCAGAAATATTAGAGGAATGATTTTCATGTCAAAGGGTGTCACATTTTCTTAAGCTCATGCTTTCACTGCCTCTTTGGAGATGGACCCATGCCCTCTTCCCTCTGTGAGTCCTTCCCTCCGACTCCCACTTTCTCTCTCCATGCAGACAGCCCCCTTTTGTTGACCCGTTCTATCTTTAGATTTGTTAATACAACGGAGAAAGCTCAGGCCGAACTCTGCTGGTTTCCTGTCCCTGGCTTGGAAGACATTCTGCCTTTCGGGTGCCCCGCACCGATCCTTGGTGTTTGGGTTGGATTGTTATCATTTAGTTCATTGGTTCTTAGATTTGGCTACATTTTGGAAGCATCTGGGAAATCTGAAAAAATACTGATGCCTGGTTCCCACTCCAAGAAATTCTGATTTAATGGATACGGGGTACAATCTGGGCATTGGGCTTTGTTAAACCTCCCCAAGATACGCAGCCAGAATCTGGGGCTCCTAGAGAGTTGACATTCAAAGAAAAGAGCTTTGAATTTGAATCAACTTTGAGAATCGCTGATTTAACTCAGAGCTGGAGGATGCCTTGACCTGCACCGCTTTGAATGCACGCCAGGGTTCTGCTTACAGCCCAAGGTGATGATTTATTTGGTCTGGAGTGTGAGTGAAGCATGGGCATTTTCACAAACCTCCCCAGATGATTGCACTGTGTAGCCAGAATCGAGATTCAATGGTCTGAGCATTCATCTTACTGAGTTTTTGGTATCAGTTTCTCCTTGGACATGGCATTGTACACAGGGGACATAGAAGAAAAATTGAGGAAAACTCTGTAGGGGTGACTTTTCCCAGAGGAAGAGTGGGGGGGGGGCTGTTCATGTGAGTAAGCTCTGTGGCATCATCAGGAAGAACGCATGAGCAGGATGGATTGGTCTATACAATCTTTTGGCCATTTTCTGCCGTATCTTAGAGTAATTTTAATAGAAGCCAGTGAAGTCAGTGGGTGTGCTTGAGGAAAGGTTGGTCTGCTGCTTACTTCTGCATGAGGAATCTGACTTTTTGTCTTCTTTGGGTGCTGTTTTGGCCTGCTCCTCTGTGCCCCTCCACCCGAGCCCCCTGCTTTCCAAAGGCTGCCATCTTGAAGGAGGCTGAGCTACATTTTGGTCCATATTCTCCTTAGCAGCAGCTATGCTTAGCAGAGAAGCAAGAGACTGGAGAATCCCAGCCTGCCATCTTCCTAAATAAACTAAGGATTTTCAGTTTTCCTCATGAGTCCCTAACTTCCTGTTGTCATTTCTAACCTTTCTGACATGCATTCAAATTCATCTGTGCTTTCTGGGTGTTTGCAACCTTGTCTGGTTGCAGGGCATCTGGGAAAGCCATCAACTCCACTTGTAAGCAACTTTAAAAAAAAAATGCATTCCTGGGAGTGGAAAAGGCAGTGGGAAGGGCAAAGGTCCACTCCAGCGCCTCTGCCCTTCCTTCCCCTGGGACTGCTAGTCATAGGATTTGGAGCTAAATGATTCTGAATTGGGAGAAGGGGGACAGAGCAGGGCCGCCGTGTCAGGTTGAGCAGGTGACACACAGCACAATTCTAAGCGAGCCACTGACACTCATTCTTTGGTCACGGTGACCTCAGCCGCCTTCCCCCATTGCCGCATTCAGCAGCCCTGGCAGAAGCACTGTTCTTTGAATTTCAGCTCTTCGACGGCCCCAGATTCCAGTTGCATTTGTGCTTCTGAGACATGCAGCACCAGAGAAGTCCCTGGTTCTCTCTGGGCTTCATTTCGTTCATTTAGAAATCGACAGGTGTTTTCCAGGTCTCAGAGTGATTCCAAACGTCACTTTCTCTAGGTGTGTGGGAGCCCAGCTATCTGCACGTTTGAAACAATTTGTATATAATCTCGCTGATAGAATATTTGAAGACTTCAATAGCCAGATATGAGGCTGAATTCTTCCCTCTGGCCCTCTGGTTTACCCATTTCAGATTTGATGATCCCTTGGAGCCATTTCCCAGCTTAGTCAAATGAAGATCCAGTATCTCTCAGAAAGCAACTATGGAAGAAACCCCCATTATAAGGCATCTCTTTATATCATTCAAAGAGCAGCCATGCTCAGCTCTTTACGATCATCTAAATATCCACAATTACAGATGAATGGATAAAGAAGACATGGTACATATATACAATGGAATATTACTCAGCCATAAAAAGGAACAAAATTGGGTCATTTGTAGAGATGTGGGTGCATCTAGAGACTGTCATACAGAGTGAAGTAAGTCAGAAAGAGAAAAACAAATATTGTATATATGTGGAACCTAGAAAATGGTACAGATGAACCAGTTTGCAGGGCAGAAATTGAGACATAGAAGTAGAGAAAAAACATAGGGACACCAAGGGGGGAAAGAGGCGGGTGTTGGTGGTGGTGGTGGTGTGGTGAACTGGGGGATTGAGATTGACATGTATACACTGATGTGTATAAAATGGATGACTAATAAGAACCTGCTGTATAAAAAAATAAATCAAATCAAATAAAAAACAAACAAAACAAAACAGAAACAGACTCATAGATAGATATAGAAAACAAACAGGTGGTTTCCAGAGGGGAGAGGGCTGGGGGACTGAGTGAAAAAGGTGAAGGAGATTAAAAGGTACAACCTTCCAGTTATAAAATAAAATGTCAGAATGATGTAATGTACAGCATAGAGAATATAGTCAATAATATCGTAGTATCTTTGTACGGTGACATGCTGTAACTAGACTTATACTAATGGTCATTTAGTAATGCATAAAAATATTGAGTCATTTTGTTGTATACCTGAAACAAATCTAATTTTGTAATTCATTTATACTTTAATAAAAAATATAATAAAACTTCTAGTCCATAAGATCATAATAAAAAGCCAAAAAGAAAAATAATTAAAAATAAATAAAAATCTACAATTAAATATGGCCATTTAACATAGAGAGCAGACTTGTGGTTGCCAAAAGGGAGGGGGGTAGGGGAGGGATGGAGTGGGAGTTTGGGATTAGCAGATGCAAACTATTATGTATAGAATGGATAAAGAACAAGGTCCTACTGTATAGCACAGGGAACTATATTTAATATCCTGTGAGAGACCATAATGGAAAAGAAAAGAATGTATACATATGTATAACTGAATCACTTTGCTGTACAGCAGAAATTAACACAACATTGTAAATCAACTATACTTGAATAAAATAATTTTTTTCAAAACTGTGTCTTTTAAAATATCCCCCTCTCTCACCAGAACTGACAAGCTATAAATCAGGATTGTCTTTGTCTTCAGAAACCAGCAGTCTCTGTACACATAGGTTTGTTCTCCTGCATTTGGGGGGTGGGAGTGGGGGAAGCATCTATGTATCATCACCTGGTAGATCTCATCTTTAACTGGTCCTAGTGAGATGATCCCCCAAAATTCCAGATGCTGCAATGAATGGTGAGCCTAGATGAAAAAGAATCAGATCTTTATTATATTGATAGATACCCAGTGCAGTACATGTGTGTGCGGGCCTGTGAGAGAGAGTCCGACTTCCTCATTTGATGACATTTATTTGCTCATTATTGAAACTGACAAAAATGTCCAGGAGGCAACCGTGCTGGGAGCATTTTGGTTTTGCCTTTCTTCAACGTGTCCTCTTTTCTAAAAAATAAAATCTCTTGTAATTGCTCCATGTTACCCTGGAAGGCCCATGAAGAGTTTCATTGAGAACCGTAGGAAATTTTTTTCACATTAAAAAAAATTGAATGAAGGATTCTTTAAATTCTATAGTGCTTTACAATTTTCAAAAGTTTCACACACATGATTTCATATAATCGCATAATAACCCCCTTTTCCCCCCTGACCCCTATCTTGACCCTCCCCTCTTCCGTCTCCCCACTGGTAACCACTAGTTTGTTCTCTGTATCTGTGAGTCTTCTTCTTTTTTTGTTTTATTTACTAGTTTGTTGTATTTTTGAGAGTCCACATGTAAGTGATTATCATATAGAACTTGTTTTTGTCTGTCTGACTTATTTCACTTAGCATAACGTAGAATTTTAGAGCTAGCAGATGCCGTACAGGGCATCCTTCTGGCACTGGCATCGACTTCAAACTTCTACAGATGAGGAAGCAGAGGCATAAAGTGACACAGCAGGTAACACCCAGGTCCCCTGACTGTGTTACCCCCGAGAGCCCCAACTCCCCGCCCTGGGAGTGCAAACGTAATCTTAGTCTCCGCAGCCTCACCTACCTAAAGCGGGACTACATTCATAGTAATAAATCAAATTTCACTAGTTCATGCCCATGCCAGCTAAGCCCAGATGTCCTTAGTCCTCTGCAGCACGTATCCCTAGTGTTTCTGGAAGTTTCCATGTACTCATGGACAAACTTACTCAGCTCTGTCTACCAGGCCTCTCCTTCCCACCAGGCCACAGCACTGGGATCAGCTGTTTTATTTACTGAGGCTCTATGAAAGATTTCCATTCAATGAAAGCGTTTTGCTTAAAAGTTTGAAAATTTTTTCCAATCAGTTTATTTTCATCAGGAACAAGTATTATGCATCCCAGATTTGTACTCTGCCATTCAGAAATATTATCAATTTATTTGTCAATGATTATTCGTCAAAACCCTTGCATAAATGCAGTTAAATAAGTTTTCCTTTTCTGTGTTTCACTATTACATGTTCGTACAATACGATGTCAGTTCCTTTCAGGATTGCGTTACTGTCGCTTTACCTTGCTTTCAGTTTCCTGTTCAAAATGCAATTGTTTGAAAAAAATTTTTTTTGTTTCAGTTATTTAACACAGATACTCTGGGAACATCTGTAATTTCTTGGTACAGCAGGGACACATCCACTGGCTGGCATTAAATAAGTGTTGTGTATTTTTTTTTTTTAACTTTCCTTTTTAGCTCTCAGAGTTATTCCTGTATTCACTTGAGGTTTGCCCTAGTATTTTTCTCTGGATTCCTTTATCAAGCTCTACATTTTGCCAACCCTTCCATTTAGGTGTTTGCTTTTGTAAGATAATTTGCGAAATGATTAGCATTTTTCAGATGTTGTTTGCTACCTTTGTGCTATATCTCATTCCCTTTTTTTATAAAGGTCATAGGACGCGTATTACCTTTCCCTCTTTCTTCTTCCTTATCTTCAAGAACTAGTCAGGAATTACATACCTTAGGCAATTAGTAAGTCAATTTAGACTTTAACAAGTAGATACTTGAACAACATCGTATTTCTTATTTATTTATTTTATTTTTGTACTTATTAAAACATTTTTACTTGGAAATAATGATATATTCACAGGAAATTGCAAAAAGAGTACAGCAAGGTCCCATGTCCCTTTCATCCAATTTCCCGAGCCCTGGGTTAGTTGGTGGCAACAGCAGATGGAGATCGTCCAAAGGCTTTACTGAAAGCAAGGCCCTAAATCCTCGTCTTCAGTCCTTAAAGACTTAGAAAAGCCATAGTTTTCTTTGTCATGTGTGATTTTCCTGTGGCTAGATAGGGGAGTCACCTCCCCACATTATGTGACTAGACCAGAAAGATTAAAACCGGGAGATATAACACTCTTATAATGTGTGGTGTGCTTTGTCATTTTGTCACGTGTAGATTCGTGTAACCGCCACTACAAGATACAGAACTACTCTATCACCACAAAGTCTTTGTCATGATACCCCCCAATCCTCACCATCCGTAATTTTTGGCAGCAACTAGTCTCTACTCCATCTTCATAATTTTGTCATTTTGAGAATGTTATACAATTGGAATACAACAGTATGTCTGATCTGAGACTGGCTTTTTTTCACTCAGGCTAATATCCTTTGAATTCCACCAAAGTTGTGTATATCAATTGTTCGTTCCTTTTTATTGTTGAGTAGTAATCTATGGTATAGATATTCCACAAGTGTTTTAACCATTCTTTATCAGAGGACTTTTCGATTACTTCTGGGTTTTGGCTATAGCAAATAAAGCTCCTTTGAATATCAGTGGGCAGGTTTTTGTGTAGACATAAGTTTTCATTCTTCTGGGATAATTCCCTGAAAGTGTGATTGTTGGGTCCTACTCTAAGTGTGTGTTTAATTTTTTAAGAAACCACCAAACCGCTCTACAGATTACTGCACATTTTATATTTTAATGATATATGAGAGATCGAGTTTCTCTGTATTCTTGCTAGAATTTGCCATTATTGCTATTTTTCAAAAATTTAACTCTTCTAATAGGTGTATAGTGATAACTCATCATGGTCTTAATTTGCACTGCCATAGCCATAACGATGTATTACATTGAACATCTTTTAATGTACTTATTTGTGTGTGTCTCTTTTTTTTAACATCTTTATTGCAGTATAATTGCTTTCCAATGGTGTGTTAGCTTCTGTTTTATAACAAAGTAAATCAGCTACACATATATATATATCCCCATCTCTCGTCCCTCTTGCATCTTCCTCCCATCCTCCCTATCCCACACTCTAGGTGGTCAAAAAGCACCGAGCTGATCTCCCTGTGCTATGCGGCTGCTTCCCACTAGCTATCTATTTTACGTTTGGTAGTGTATATATGTCCATGCCACTATCTCACTTCGTCCCAGCTTACCATTCCCCCTCCCCGTGTCCTCAAGTCCATTCTGTATGTCTGCGTCTTTATTCCAGTCCTGTCCCTAGGTTCTTCAGAACCTTTTTATTTATTTATTTTTGCAATATGCGGGCCTCTCACTGTTGTGGCCTCTCCCGTTGTGGAGCACAGGCTCCGGATGTGCAGGCTCAGCGGCCATGGCTCACGGGCCCAGCCACTCCGCAGCATGTGGGATCTCCCGGGACCGGGGCACGAACCCGTGTCCCCTGCATTGGCAGGCGGACTCTCAACCACTGCACCACCAGGGAAGCCCCCTTTTTATTTTTATTATTTAGATTCCATATACATGTGTTAGCATATGGTATTTTTCTCTTTCTGACTTACTTCACTCTGTATGACAGACTCTAGGTCCATCCACCTCACTACAAATAACTCAATTTCATTTCTTTTTATGGCTGAGTAATATTCCATTGTATATACGTGCCACATCTTCTTTATCCATTCATCTGTTGATAGACACTTAGGTTGCTTCCATGTTCTGGCTATTGTAAACAGAGCTGCAGTGAACATTGTAGTACATGACTCTTTTTGAATTATGGCTTTCTCAGGGTATATGCCCAGTAGTGGGATTGCTGGGTCATATGGTAGTTCTATTTTTAGTATTTTAAGGAACCTCCATCCTGTTCTCCATAGTGGCTGTATCAATTTACATTCCCACCAACAGTGCAAGAGGGTTCCCTTTTCTCCACACCCTCTCCAGCATTAATTGTTTGTAGATTTTTTGATGATGGCCATTCTGACTGGTGTGAGGTGATACCTCATTGCAGTTTTGATTTGCATTTCTCTAATGATTAATGATGTTGAGCATTCTTTCATGTGTTTGTTGGCAATCTGTATATCTTTTTTGGAGAAATGTCTATTTAGGTCTTCTGCCCATTTTTGGGTCGGGTTGTTTGTTTTTTTGATACTGAGCTGCATGAGCTGCTTGTACATTTTGGAGATTAGTCCTTTGTCAGTTGCTTCGTTTGCAAATATTTTCTTCCATTTTGAGGGTTGTCTTTTTGTCTTGTTTATGGTTACCTTTGTTGCGCAAAAGCTTTTTTCATTAGGTCCCATTTGTTTATTTTTGTTTTTATATCCATTTCTCTAGGAGGTGGGTCAAAAAGGATCTTGCTGTGATTTATGTCATAGAGTGTTCTGCCTATGTTTTCCTCTATGAGTTTGATAGCGTCTGGCCTTACATTTAGGTCTTTAATTCATTTTGAGTTTATTTTTGTGTACAGTGTTAGGGAGTGTTCTAATTTCATTCTTTTACATGTAGCTGTCCAGTTTTTCCAGCACACTTATTGAAGGGGCTGTCTTTTCTCCATTGTATATTCTTGCCTCCTTTATCAAAAATAAGGTGACCATATGTGCATGGGTTTATCTCTGGGCTTCCTATCCTGTTCTATTGATCTGTATTACTGTTTTTGTGCCAGTACCATACTGTCTTGATTACTGTCAATTTGCAGTGTGAAGTCCAGGAGGCTGATTCCTCCAGCTCCATTTTTCTTTCTCAAGACTGCTTTGGCTATTCGGGGTCTTTTGTGTTTCCATACACATTGTGAAATTTTTTGTTCTAGTTCTGTGACAAATGCCTTTGGCAGTTTGATAGGGAGTGCATTGAATCTGTAGATTGCTTTGGGTAGTAGAGTCATTTCCCCAATGTTGATTCTTCCAATCCAAGAACATGGTGTATCTCTCCATCTGCTTGTATCATCTTTAATTTCTTTCATCAGTGTCTTATAGTTTTCTGCATACAGGTCTTTTGTCTTCTTAGGTAGGTTTATTCCTAGATATTTTATTCTTTTTGTTGCAGTGGTAAATGGGAGTGTTTCCTTAATTTCTATTTCAGATTTTTCATCATTAGTGTATAGGAATGCAAGAGATTTCTGTGCATTAATTTTTTATCCTGCTACTTTACCAAATTCATTGATGAGCTCTAGTAGTTTTCTGATGGCATCTTTAGGATTCTCTATGTATAGCATCATGTCATCTGCAAACAGTGACAACTTTACTTCTTCTTTTCCAATTTGGATTCCTTTTATTTCTTTTTCATATCTGACTGCTGTAACTGAAACTTCCAAAACTATTTTGAATAATAGTGGTGAGAGACAACAACCTTGTCTTCTTCTTGATCTTAGAGAAGCTGGTTTCAGTTTTTCACTATTGAGAATGATGTTGGCCATGGATTTGTCATATATGGCCTTTATTATGTTGAGGTAAGTTCCCTCTATGCCTACTTTCTGGAGGGTTTTTACCACAAATGGGTGCTGAATTTTGTCAGAAGCTTTTTCTGCATCTATTGAGATGATCATATGTTTTTTCTCCTTCAGTTTGTTAATATGGTTTATCACACTGATTGATTTGCATATGTTGAAGAATCCTTGCATTCCAAGGGATAAACCCCCTTGATCATGGCGTATGATCCTTTTAATGTGCTGTTGGATTCTGTTTGCTAGTATTTTGTTGAGGATTTTTGCATCTGTGTTCATCAGTGTTATTGGCCTGTAGTTTTCTTTCTTTGTGACATCCTTGTCTGGTTTTGGTATCAGGGTGATGGTGGCCTCGTAGAATGAGTTTGGGAGTGTTCCTCCCTCTGCTATATTTTGGGAGAGTTTGAGAAGGTTAGGTGTTAGCTCTTCTCTAAATGTTTGATAGAATTCGCCTGTGAGCCCATGTGGTCCTGAGCTTTTGTTTGTCGGAAGATTTTTAATCACAGTTTCGATTTCAGTGCTTGTGATTGGTCTGCTCATATTTTCTGTTTCTTGCTGGTTCAGTCTTGGCACGTTGTGCATTTCTAAGAATTTGTCCATTTCTTCCAGGTTGTCCATTTTATTGACATAGAGTTGCTTGTAGTAATCTCTCATGACCCTTTGTATTTCTGCAGTGTCAGTTGTTCTCCTTTTTCATTTCTAATTCTATTGATTTGAGTCTTTTCCCTTTTTTTTCTTAATGAGTCTGGCAAATGGTTTATCAATTTTATTTATCTTTTCAAAGAACCAGTTTTTAGTTTTATTAATCTTTGCTCTTGTTTCCTTCATTTCTGATCTGATCTTTATGATTTCTTTCCTTCTGCTAACTTTGGGATTTTTTTGTTCTTCTTTCTCTAATTGCTTTATGTGTAAGATTAGGTTGTTTATTTGAGATGTTTCTTGTTTCTTGAGGTAGGATTGTATTGCTATAAACTTTCCTCTTAGAACTGCTTTTGCTGCATCCCATAGGTTTTGGATCGTCGTGTTTTCACTGTCATTTGTTTCTAGGTATTTTTTGATTTCCTCTTTGATTTCTTCAGTGATCTCTTGGTTATTAAGTAACGTATTGTTTAGCCTCCATGTGCTTGTATTTTTTACAGATTTTTTCCTATAATTGATATCCAGTCTCATAGCACTGTGGTTGGAAAAGATAGCTGATACGATTTCAATTTTCTTAAATTTACCAAGGCTTGATTTGTGACCCAATATATGATCTATCCTGGAGAATGTTCCAAAAGCACTTGAGAAGAAAGTGTATTCTGTTGTTTTTGGATGGAATGTACTATAAATATCAATTAAGTCCATCTTGTTTAATGTGTCATTTAAAGCTTGTGTTTCCCTATTTATTTTCATTTTGGATGATCTGTCCATTGGTGAAAGTGGGGTGTTGAAGTCCCCTACTATGATTGTGTTACTGTCGATTTCCCCTTTTATGGCTGTTGGCATTTGCCTTATGTATTGAGGTGCTCCTATGTTGGGTGCATAAATATTTACAATTGCTATATCTTCGTCTTGGATCGATCCCTTGATCATTATGTAGTGTCCTTCTTTGTTTCTTGTAATAGTCTTTATTTTAAAATCTATTTTGTCTGATATGAGAATTGTTACTCCAGCTTTCTTTTGATTTCCATTTGCTTGGAATATCTTTTTCCATCCCCTCACTTTCAGTCTGTATGTGTCCCTAGGTCTAAAGTTGGTCTCTTGTAGACAGCATATATACAGGTCTTGTTTTTGTATCCATTCAACCAGTCTATGTCTTTTAGTTGGAGCACTTAATCCATTTACATTTAAGGTTATTATCGATATGTATGTTCCTATTCCCATTTTCTTAATTGTTTTGGGTTTTTTATTGTAGGTCTTTTCCTTCTCTTGTGTTTCCTGCCTAGAGAAGTTCCTTTAGCATTTGTTGTAAAGCTGGTTTGGTGGTACTGAATTCTTTTAGCTTTTGCTTGTTGGTAAAGGTTTTAGTTTCTCCATTGAATCTGAATGAGATCCTTGCTGGGTAGAGTAATCTTGGCTGTAGGTTTTTCCCTTTCATCACTTTAAATATGCCCTGTCACTCTCTTCTGGCTTGCAGAGTTTCCACTGAAAGATCAGCTGTTAACCTTATGGGTTTTCCCTTGTATGTTATTTGTTGTTTTTCCCTTGATGTTTTTAACATTTTTTCTTTGTATTTAATTTTTGATAGTTTGATTAATTTGTGTCTCAGCATGTTTCTCCTTGGATTTTTCCTGTATGGGACTCTCTGCTCTTCCTGGACTTGATTGACTATTTCCTTTCCCATGTTAGGGAAATTTCAACTATAATCTCTTCAAATATTTTCTCAGTCCCTTTCTTTTGCTCTTCCTCTTCTGGGACCCCTATAATTCAAATGTTGGTGCGTTTAATGTTGTCCCAGAGGTCTCTGAGACTGTCCTCAATTCTTTTCATTCTTTTTTCTTTGTTCTTCTCTGCAGTAGTTATTTCCACTATTTCATCTTCCAGGTCACTTATCCGTTCTTCTGCCTCAGTTATTCTGCTATTAATTCCTTCTAGAGAATTTTTAATTTCATTTGTTGCGTTGTTCATCATTGTTTGTTTGCTCTTTAGTTCTTCTAGGTACTTGTCAAATGGTTCTTGTATTTTCTCCATTCTATTTCCAGGATTTTGGATCATCTTTACTATCATTACTCTGTATTCTTTTTCAGGTAGACTGCCTATTTCCTCTTCATCTGTTTGGTCTGATGGGTTTTTACCTTGCTCCTTCATCTGCTGTGTGTTTCTCTGTCTTCTCATTTTACTTAAGTTACTGTGTTTGGGGTCTCCTTTTCACAGGCTGCAGGTTCGTAGTTCCCGTTGTTTTTGGTGTCTGTCCCCAGTGAGTTAGGTTGGTTCAGTTGGCTGGTGGAGGGGACTGGTGCCTGTGTTTTGGTGAATGAGGCTGTATCTTATCTTTCTGGTGAGCAGGACCATGTCTGGTGGTGTGTTTGGGGGTGCCTGTGACCCTATGATTTTAGGCAACCTCTCTGCTAATATTGTGTTCCTGTATTGCTAGGTGCTTATAGGCACCTATCACTATAGCTTGCTGGTCATTGAATGGAGCTGGGTCTTAGTGTTGAGATGGAGATCTCCTGGAGAACTTTTGCCGTTTGATATTACGTGGAGCTGGGAGGTCTCTGGTGGACCAATGTGTGAACTCTGCTCTCCCACCTCAGAGGCATGGGCCTGACACCCGGCCAGAGCACCAAGACCCTGTCTGCCACACAGCTCAGAAGAAAAGGGAGAAGGAAAAGAAAGAAAGGAAGCAAGGAAGGAAGAAAGAAAGAAAAATAAAATAAAACAAAGTTATTAAAATAAAGAATTCAAACATTATTAAAAATACAAAAATTAAAAAGTAATTTTAAAAAGCAAAAAGAAAGAAAGAAAGAAAGAAGAGAGCAGCCAACCCCCCCAAAAAATCCACCAATGATAACAAGCACTAAAAATTATACTTAAAAAAACAAAAACAAAAAGAAAACAAAAAAAAAATGGACAGACAGAGCCGTAGGACAAATGGTAAAAGCAAAGCTATATAGACAAAATCACTCAAAGAAGCATACACATACTCCGAAGTACATACACACTCACAAAAGAGAAAAAGGAAAAATATATATATATATTTATATATTTAAAAAAAGGAGGAAGAGAACCAAATCACTAAACAAACCTACCAATGATAATAAACTCTAAATACTAAACTAAGATAAACATAAAATCAGAAACAAATTAGATGCAGAAAGCAAACCCCAAGTCGACAGTTGTTCCCAAAGTCCACTGCCTCAATTTTGGGATGGTTCGTTGTCTGTTCAGGTATTCCACAGATGCAGGGTACATCAAGTTGATCGTGGAGATTTAATCTGCTGCTCCTGAGGCTGCTGAGAGAGATTTCTCTTTCTCTTCTTTGTTCGCACAGCTCCTGGGGTTCAGCTATGGATTTGGCCCTGCCTCTGCGTGTAGGTCACCTGAGGGCATCTGTTCTTCGCTCAGACAGGACGGGGTTAAAGGAGCAGCTGATTCGGGGGCTCTGGCTCACTCAGGCCGGGGGGAGGAAGGGGTATGGATGCGGGGCGAGCCTGCGGCAGCAGAGGCCAACATGACATTGCACCAGCCTGAGACACGCCATGTGTTCTCCTGGGGAAGTTGTCCCTGGATCATGAGACCCTGGCAGTGCAGGCTACACAGGCTCCTGGGAGGGGAGGTGTGGAGAGTGACCTGTGCTTGCACACAGGCTTCTTGGTGGCTGCAGCAGCAGTCTTAGCATTTCACGTCCATCTCCATCTCTGGGGTCCTTGCTGATAGCCACGGCTCGCGCCCGTCTCTGGAGCTCACTTAGGCGGTGCTCTGAATTCCCTCTTCTCGCGTACCCCTAAACAGTGGTCTCTTGCCTCTTTGGCAGTGGCAGCCTTTTTCCTGGACTCCCTCCCAGCTAGCTGTGGCGCACCAGCCCCCTTCAGGCTTGTTCACGTGGCCAACCCCAGTCCTCTCCCTGGGATCTGAACTCCGAAGCCTGAGCCTCAGCTCCCAGCCCCGCCCGCCCCGGCGGGTGAGCAGACAAGCCCCTCGGGCTGGTGAGTGTTGGTCGGCACCAGTCCTCTGTGTGGGAATCTCTCTGCTTTGCCCTCTGCACCCCTGTTGCTGTGCTCTCCTCCATGGCTCTGAAGCTTCCCCCCTGGCCACCCACCATCTCCACCAGTGAAGGGCCTTCCTAGTGTGTGGAAACTTTTCCTCCTTCACAGCTCCCTCCCAGAAGTGCAGGTCCTGTCCCTATTCTTTTGTCTCTGTTCTTTCTTTATTCTTTTGCCCTACCCAGGTACGTGGGGACTTTCTTGCCTTTTAGGAAGACTGAGGTCTTCTGCCAGCATTCAGTAGGTGTTCTGTAGGAGTTGTTCCACATGTAGATGTATTTCTGACGTATTTGTGGGGAGGAAGGCGATCTCCACGTCTACTCCTCCGCCATCTTGAAGGTCTCCCTATTTATTTTATTTTTGGCTGTGTTGCGTCTTCATTGCTGCACGCACTTTCTCTAGTTGCAGCGAGTGGGGGCTACTCCTCATTGCACTGCTGGGTCTCTAGGCATGCTGGCTTCAGTAGTTGTGGCACACGGGCTCAGTAGTTGTGGCTTGCAGGCTGTAGAGCACAGGCTTAATTGTTGTGGTGCACAGGCTTAGTTGCTCTGCAGCATGTGAGATCTTCCCAGACTAGGGCTCAAACCCATGTCCCCTGCATTGGCAGCCGGATTCTTAACCACTGCACCACCAGGAAATCCCACAACTTCGTATTTCTGATCCCAAGTTTTCTTTTCTGGTTTTTTTCTCTTCTGGGGATTCCTTGGGAGCTAATTTGAGTTCCTTCTCTTGTTCTACTCGTTCTACCTGGGAAATCCCACCCACAACCATTGCTCCAACATCACAGTGCAAGAATGACATCCGTTTATCTCTAAGGCCACGTCTACATTCCTGAGTTCGAGACCCATTTTTAAAATTTATTTATTTATTTATTTACGGCTGCATTGGGTCTTCGTTGCTGCGCATGGCCTTTCTCTAGTTGTGGCGAGCAAGGACTTCTCTTCATTGTGGTGTGTAGGCTCCTCACAGCAGTGGCTTCTCTTGTTGTGGAGCATGGCCTCTAGGCACGTGGGCTTCAGTAGTTGTGGCTCATGGGCTCTAGAGAGCAGGCCCAGTAGTTGTGGCACACGGGCTTGTTTGCTCCACGGCATGTGGGATCTTCCTGGACCAGGGCTCGAACCTGTGTCCCCTGCATTGGCAGGCAGATTCTTAACCACTGTGCCACCAGGGAAGTCCAGAGACCTACATTTTTAATGACTCATGAGTTACCACCAGGAAGTCTTCCAGTGCCTCAAACTTGTATCCAGTATTAAACCCCTTTTTTTGATAAAGGATTAATTTGCCTCCACATAATGTGAGAAGCCATCATGTTTGCTCTGTAATTTTACTTTCTTTTGAGTGAACATAATACCAATTCCATGAAATTCCCATTTCAGGGTCAGGCAAATTCAAAATGGTAAGAGCAAGTTTAAAAGAAAATAGCTATTATTCAAAGTAATCTGTTATATTTGAATTGAGGTAGTCAAACCAAGTCATTACTCATTGTGATAAAGGTTTACCAACCTTCTGGTAGTCTACTAGTCAATCCTCTGAATAGGGATCCAGGCACATGCCCCAGCTCTGTCATGAACCATATTTGTAAGACTATAAACTATGGAACATAATTTTCTCTGTTAGAAATCTGATATTGGAAAAAAAAATGGAAAACCTGTCGAAATATGTTCATTTTGATTGGAATTTGGAACAGAACGTCTCTTCCTGAGAGACATACTTTTATGTGTATAGAAGTCTAGACCATGTTCATCCCTTTATAGCCATTTACTCATCCCACAGAGATTTGCTAAGTGCTCTCTTATACCAGGTCCAGTTCTAGATGCTGGGAGGCCTTGGAGAACAAGGCACACATTACCTTCAGGAAATCAGTGAACAAGCAAACAGACACAAAAGTGACATGACCTCAAAGAGTGGTAAGTAAGGTCAGGAGATGGAGCAGAACAAGGGGAAGGGGTGTGACAGGCAGATTGGGGGTACTGTCTTCCCTAGGGGGATGAGGGCGGGACCCTCTGAGAAAGCCACCTTTGGACAGAAGCTTGAGTGAGGTGAGAGTGAGCTATGCAGAGATCTGGGGGAAGAGCATTCCAGGTGAGGAAATAGCAAGTATAAAGTCCCAGAGGCAGAAAGGAACTTGGCGTGTTAAGCAGGTGTTCTTCATTGGGCGGGGGGGGGGGGGGGGGGGGGGGGGGGGGGGGGCCTGGGGGTTCCATGGATAGAATCAGGGGTCCCTGAGCTCGAATGGGGGAAAAGGTACATCACTATTTTCACTAACTTCTAACTGAAATGTAGCATTTCCTCCGCTAGTGAATACAGGCAAACAAACTGCGGGAGCATTAACAGCATCTGTGAACCTGTCGCTAATAGAAATCACGGACATTTTCATATCACGTTACAGTTGCTATGGATATTTGCAAATGTCAGGGGTGCTCATATGACTTCAAAATTATGATAGTTATCAGAGCTGCTGCTCCATCCTGTTGTTTAATATGTGGCTGAAGAAGCACAAATTTGATCTTTAATATTCTGTATCACAAATTCGATCTTTAATATTCTGATGACCATATTTCAACATAATATTGTAACCTTATGTAGTTTCTTTGATGCATTGAAAAACTTTCCTCTGAGAGGTGATCCATAGGCTTTACCAGACTGCCGAAGGGATTCATGGCATGGAAAATGTTAAGAACTCACAGGTTAGAGAAAAGCAAGAAGGCCAGCGTGACCGCAGTGAAGTCGCAAGTTAATAGTGGAGCTGGACCGGGTGGGTGGGGACCAGGTCATGAGGGCCAGAAAGGCCACAATGGGGAGCTGAGGTTCTATGTTATGGGCAGTGGGAAGTTAGGGGAGGCGTCTGAGTAGAGAGGCAACATGATCTGATTTAAGTATTGGGCCACTCTGCCTGCTGAGTGGGAAAAAGATTGTTGAGGTGAAGAGCGGCGTCCTGGAGATCCTAAAAGGCCAGGCAGTTGGGAGATGATGGTAGAGGTGGAAGTGGTGAAAGAGGTCACGATTATGAATGTATTTGGAAGACAGAACTGACAGAATTTGGCAGGATATGGGCATGTGACAAGAAAGACTTTCAGGTTTAGAGCAAACAGGTGAATAGTGGTGACACTTACCAGGATGGAGAAGGCTGGGGAGGAGTAGGTTTGGGGGTGGGAAGTGAAGGGTCTGTGAAACCAAGAGCTCCTTCCTAAACATGTTGAACTTGAAATGCCTACTAGTCATCCGCACGGGGAGGCTGAGTGGAGAGCTGGGTATGAGTGTGGGGCTTGGAAAAGGGATAAGGCCTGGAGAACTACATTTGAGGGTCCCGCCTATACAGTGGATCCGTAAAGTCGTGGTACAGGATGAGATCACCCAAGGAGAGACTATATCTATTGCTCTGGAGGGCAATGTTTTGAGGTCTGAAGAGAAGGAAGGAGCTGGCAAAACTCACTGTGAAGCAGCAGCTAGTGAGGCAGGAAGATAGTACAGATGTTTAAAGAAATACTGAGAAAGAAAGAAAGAATTTTATTGAAAAGATACATGCACCCCAATGTTCATAGCAGCACTATTTACAATCGCTTCAGTAGTTGTGGCTCACGGGCTCTAGAGTGCAGGCTCAGGAGTTGTAGTGCACGGGCTTAGTTGCTCCACGGCACATGGAATCTTCCCGGACCAGGGCTCGAACCCGTGTCCCCTGCATTGGCAGGTGGATTCTTAACCACTGCGCCACAGGGAAGCCCCGGATACTTTTTTTTATTTTTTACTTTTTGGCCGCGCCACCTGGTGCAGCTTGCAGGATCTTAGTTCCCCGACCAGGGATCAAACGCGTGCCCCCTGCAGTGGAAGCACAGAGTCTTAACCACTGGACTGCCAGGGAGGTCCCTGAGGACCAGTTATTTAAATGGAAAGGATTTGGGGATAGGTCAGTGAGAACAATCGAATAAAGTAGCGTGGTGCTTCAGGCCCATAGGGTACATCTCATTCCAGTGGGGATCATTTGATGGAAACATGAAAGACTACAGTTAACTGGTTGTGAGCCCTGCCCCGCACCGCCCTCCCCCCCGCCGCCCCCATTGGTCTAAGAATAGCCATCCAAGGCTCTTCTCCCATGGAGGAAGGTGGAGAGTCAAGATAATAGGAAAGTCATCACCAGACATCACCCCTGTGTTCTAGCTCCCAGAGGGCAGAAAGGATCCTCAGGTCTCTGCTAAATCCAGAGGGATAACCTAGCTCTTCACAGGTTGCCTGTCTCAGTGTCATGACGTAAGAGGAAACATGAAAAGCAAAGATTTGAAGTCCCACCATTATCCTTCCCTCTGCATCTCCAGAACCATCCAGGAATCACCTTGGCACAGGATGACTCCTGCGGCCTTTTAAAGACTGGATTGTGGTGCCATTTCCAAATGTGCAAACGGTCTAGAGAGAAGCCCCCTTGAGGAGAATGGGGTGAAAACGTCACCACACTCCCACTCTTCAAGGCCTGGAAGAGGACTAGCAGGTAGAATTGTAGAGCACCGAGCAGTGTCCTTGGGGAGAAACAAGACATCCACCATCTCACTGGCTTTGCATTTTGGAGAGTCTAAGATGAGACAAAGGGTGCCTGAGAAATAAGATCAGTTGAATATTCAGTTCTCCAAAATATCAACAATTTAATTAAACAACAGGGTTGATCTTGGCACTCTCAAGGAGCTCTTTTTAATTAAACTGCATTTCTTCGCGCTGCTCTGCGGTGGCATTCCAGGGTAGCATTTGGCTTTGAATGAGCCGTCATTTTGCCCACCCATGATGGTTAGGAAACGCCCCACTGCTGAGTTAACAGAATTCTTTTTTGTTTTGAAGACAGCAATACTACTATTTATTGACACTTAGAAGCATTATCCTATTATTAGGAATAATGTAATAACACCTCATTCTTATTATGTTTTATAATCATTAAGTACATAGGAACACATATAATAAAAATACAGATACTGCATGGTGACTAACTTGGGAATAAGTCCAGAGTCTAAGTCACAGCACGCATAAACTGTTTATGTCTTAACTGCTCACTTATACCTGAACAAGTTTTCATTAAGCATACTAATAATTTCCAAGTGATGTAATAAAAAGTCTGGTTGCCGTATTTTATTATTTTTCTTAATTACATTTGGGAGAAAGATGCTAGCTGCTTCACCTATTTTAATACTAGTATATTCTGGATCATATTATACAAATACATACATAGAAACTTAAATGATCATAAATTTCCCATGAGGAGATTTATTTAGTCTGTGTCATTGGTGTGTATTTGCAAAACACTTTAACACTGCAAACATTAGAGGTTTCAAGATTGGGCACAGGAAAAAGTTTTACTCTACGACGATGATGCTGGTGTGCACTTCTCCACAAGGCCTCTTAGTGACGTCAATCAATGGGAGGTAGGAGTTTATCAGTGAACTGCCTGATATCCATCACTTCCTGTTGACATGAACTGTGCGTCATGCCTCCATAGGTTTTGAAGGTTACATTGGCTGGATTTACCAATGTTTTTAGCCTTTCAGCAGTAAGAGAACCAAACATTAGGGTAACTAAAGGACCCAAATCTCCATGGCACTGAAGAACAGAAATGTCTCTATTCACGCCACTGATAGGACCCTGTGGAAAGGAGGCCCGCAGGAGCAGCCAGCAGCTGAGAGCGGTGACGCCTGCCAGCTTCTGCTGTGTGGTCAGTGCCGTGTACAGAAATAAAGCCCCTCCCTGAGAAAATCCTCCCAAAATAATTCTGTTAGAAGGAATGCCATTCTTCACCTCTTGCTCTATTGAAGCTTTTACACTTTCTGCTGACTATTTAATTCCAGTTTCATCTTCCTGTGAATCTAATGAAAGCCCAATAATGTCAAACCAAGAAGGCATGGCCATGTTCATATTTAATGTTACAGGCATAACCGGTGTGTGCGGGCAGATGTATTCGATGTGGGCGCTTCTGATACCTGCAAAGGCTTCTGCCCATCCATGCCCCGTGTCTCCCAATCCATGAAGGAAAATTACCGCGTCGGTGGCCTTCTGGACGGCGGGCACGATGGCGGGCAGCGGGGCCAACATGTTACTGCCGCACATACACCGGCTCTACCGAGCGCGCGTCGCAAGCGGAAGGCGGACCTGGCGCCAAGCCACGGCCCAAGGGCGCGCGCTCAGGCGCGTGCGCGCAACAGAATTCTTAAATGTGAGTATCACGGACTCTTCATTTTCACCCATATTCAGAAACTTTCATTAGGGTTAATGAAACTTGGCGTGTTATTTTATTTATTCTTTTCCGGGCTGTCTGCAAAATATCTGCCTCTACATAGAACTCAGATGTTGACTAAGTTTCAGGTCAAATTTCAGCCCTTTCATCTGTAAAATGGTGTCACAATTCTCTCTTAATGCAAAATTATTTTACATTTTGGGTGAGGACATGACAAAAAAAAAAAAAGAAAGAAAGAAAAGCTCATGACAATGTGTGTGGCATGACCTCTAACGCATAGTAGCCAGAATTCATGAGAGCTGGGCTACTAATCACCCTGCACGAAAGTGAAGATGCTGCCATTGTAGAAATTGCTTGTAAAATTGCTAAAGTATCAATTTTAAGGTTTAGAGTGGAGAGAATCCCATCAAGGGTAAAAAGGACATCAAATTATTATGTAGACATTATTCTCATAAACTACTCATCTTCTAACTGGGAGAGGGCTTTGTACACATTGCAGAAAACTGATTGACAGGTGAGAAAGAGAGGATGCGATTAGGAAAGATGGGTGAATGGAAGTGGATAGTGTGGTGATTGTCTTCCTATAATACTGACCTGTAATAATTTGACTATATGACCATTTTCTGCTCTGTAAAAACATACGTCACAAAAAACCCCTATTTCAGCCGAATTCTCTACACACGTATATATAATCCAAATGCCTCCGTCTAAACTCCTGGAAAACAATGAGTCAGAACAGCATAGATTTCAAATTGGAAACAAAATACATCAAAGTAATTCAGATTATTAAAATCCAAGATCAACCATGTTGGGGTTAAAAATATTACTTTAATCTTCCCAACAAATTTTGTTATAGGATGTTCTTTTAGAGTGTGGCAAAACAAACTCCTAAAACTGATCACCAGAATTAAAAAAAAATAATTCGTGGGGCTTCCCTGGTGGCGCAGTGGTTAAGAATCTGCCTGCTAATGCAGGGGACACGGGTTCGAGCCCTGGTCCGGGAAGATCGCACATGCCGCAGAGGAACTAAGCCCGTGCGCCACAACTACTGAGCCTGCGCTCTAGAGCCTGTGCTCCGCAACAAGAGAAGCCACCACAATGAGAAGTCCACGCATTGCAACGAAGAGTAGCCCCCGCTCACCGCACCTAGAGAAAGCCTGTGCGCAGCAACCAAGACCCAACGCGGCCAAAACTAAATAAATAAAATAAATAATAAATTAAATAATAATAATAATTCGCAACACGGGAAGTCTGGCGAAACTCTTTTTTGCTCTACTATAAGTATTAGTATGTTGTGCTTTGGGAAACTTCATGTATTTTACAGCTAATGCTAAATACGCCAGAAGTAATTGCATTATAATGTGTATATAAGGAAAAAGAGGGACTTCCCTGGTGGTCCAGTGGTTAAGTGCCTTCCACTGCAGGGGATGCGGGTTCGATCCCTGGTTGGGGAACTAAGATCCCACAGGCTGCGGGGCAACTAAGTCCACGCGCTCTAGAGCCTGCGCGCCACAACTAGAGAGAATCCCGCATGCCGCAACGAAGATCCGGCGTGCCGCAATTAAGACCTGATGCAGCCAAATAAATAAATATTTTTTAAAAATTAACAAGAAATTTTAAGTTGAGGAGGAACCAAGAGGGTTTTCAAAGCTGAGTTTCTTCTTTTTGAATACAACCACAAGACTCATATATCTTTTTCCTTCTCCAGATGAAAGTAGAGTAATTCTGGTTGCTCTGTATTGCTGTCTTTGAGGCTTTGCTCCTAATGACTAGTCATAAGCCATTAAAATTTTTTTCTTTTTTTTCTACTCCTATGGCCTCTCTAGAGCATGCTTTGCTTCAAAACTGACTAATGTCAAGATTATCTCCATCGTTAATGAACACAAGTGGCTTGAAATGTTATACAGGGAAATCTATTCCTCTTAAGAGCTAGATCAGGAACATAGCAACGGAGAAGATAAAGCTTTTCATAATAACAAATGAACAACCATGGGAGAAAAGAGCTGAGGTTTCTTTCTAGCACAAAACAAGAAACTAAACTATTAAAGGAAAAGAACTATTGTTAGTCCTATAACCTGAAATGTAAAGTGGATCCTGAGCCTCACTTTCACTGTAATTTTCTAAACTTTTGGAAAATGGACTTTCTAAGCAGGGCATTCTGAATGTACACATATAATGGACTTTACTAGGTAGATGCAACTGATGTTATGATTACTCACCAACATCTTTAGCTAGTGGAGGATCTGGGTAGCATTATTTTATACAGGTCAAAGCCCATTAAAAATAAACTCCAAGGTCAAATAACAAAATACATGTGGGAAATATTTTTTAAATTAATTGATTATTTTTGGCTGTGTTGGGTCTTTGTTGCTGTGTGCAGGCTCTCTCTAGTTGCGGTGAGCGGGGACTACTCTTCATTGCGGTGGGCAGGCTTCTCATTGCGGTGGCTTCTCTTGTTGCGGAGCACGGGCTCTAGACATGCGGGCTTCAGTAGTTGTGGCACATGGGCTCAGTAGTTGTGGTTTGCAGGCTCTAGAGTGCAGGCTCAGTAGTTGTGGCGAATAGGCTTAGTTGCTCCACGGCATGTGGGACCTTCCAGGACCAGGGCTTGAACCCGTGTCCCCTGCATTGGTAGGCAGATTCTTAACCACTGCACCACCAGGGAAGTTCCGTGAAAAATATTTTGAATGTTAAAAATGCAAGGCCAATGTAAGAAAGTATTGTGTTATGTCAAATATAGGGAGAACATATGGCCGTGGCTTGGGACTCATTTTTAGATGGAAGTTCCAGAGATATTTATTCTGAACAAAAATAACCAGTACATTTATCCTTTGCCATTGAATTTGAAGAAAGAGAAAGAGAGGAGAAAAGAAATTGAAATTTGTATTAGTCAGGACTCTGTTTTCAGATAACAGAAACTCAACTCCAACTAACTTTAGCTAAAAGGGAATTTACTGGCTCATGTAAAAGTGAAAGTCCAGGAGAGCTGGACCCAGGGACTCAAATATCATTTGGCCTCTCTCTCTCTCTCTCTCTCTTTCTCTCTCTGTCTCTGTCTCTGTCTCTCTCTCTCCACCTTCTCTTCCACTACCAATGCTCTTTCTTTAAGAGATAGAAAATATGGTAGAACCAATGAAATGTGTGTGCAAAATCTGAAGGATGGGCCGGGAGCCGATACTGAAGTTCAAATTCCTCTTTCTTAGGGGAACTCAGTCTTTTTTCTATTCAGCCTCTCAACTAATTGGATGAGTCCCACCTACATTATGGAGGGTAATCTGCTTTACTTAAGTCCACCTACTTAAATGCTAGGATCATCCGGAAATACCCTCACAGACACTTCCAGAGTAATATTTGACCATGTATTTTAATTGGTTAATGTTAGACATAGGGTAACACCATATACTCTTAGTGGCTACATAGTCATGCCAACATCACTTCTTTTGTGATTACTAGTGCACTGACTTTATTCAGACTGATCTGGGGGAGAGGGTGTCCGGGGGTACTGCAGTCTGAAAGGAGATCTTAGTTCCCTGACCCTTGAACAGGAATTGAACCCGGGGTGCGGTGGTGAAGGCACTGAACCCTAACAGCTAGACCACAAGGGCCAGCATAAAGGACTTGCACAGCCGCAGATTTTGGTATCCAAGGTGGGGTCCTGGAAGCAATCCCCAGGATACGGAGGGAGGACTGAACCATCTTCACTCAGGCTCCCTCTGACTCTCATACCCTCTTTTTTTTTTTTTTGCTTTACTTCTCTCATCTATTTTATTTTTATCCTGCAATGTTTTACTTATATTTGAAAACTACCTAAATCCTTTTTGGAAGAAGGCAGAATATAAATGAACAAATAGTGCTTATTTTACAGGGTGAGTGCAGCTATTTTAGCCAATGCATTTTGTTCTCTTAATAAAATGCCCCATGAAAGAACCTTCTGGAGGAACCTTGTAGGTAGACACACGTGCTAGGTAGAACTTGCCTGACTCCTCAGTCTAGATTCTAGATTCTAGATCCCAGAGTAGGCAAAATCAGATAAGCAGCCCTCTTACAGGGATGTTTTTCAAATTTAGATAATAGATGCCTCTCTTTTAAAAGAAAATCATTATCACAGACCTTCATTACTGACATTTTAATTATAATATTACCTAAATATGTAAAGTCATAAAATGAGGTAAAAGTTCCTTATATATATAGTTATTATATAACTAAAAGCCAAAACAAATGTATTAATTAAATACCAGCAAAGCTACAAAAGTAAAATTTCACAATTTTAATGTGATGAAGCATGCCATTGTGCAGAAATTAAAAGTACAGCTTTCTAATTTATATATTTTTTGGTTTCCTTTTTTGTGACTTCCGTAGTACTAACGTGGCTTCAATAATACAACTGCTAATAATTATTCACCTAAGTATATTTTTCAAGGCAGTATTAACATTTTCAAAACTTCTTAACTTCAAAACAATCTTATACATAAGCAAAACTATCAGTGAGAATTCCATGGATGTCAAACTTAAAAGTAGCTCTGTAAAACTGTCCCCTTCTAAGATAAAATTGACGTCACAATGTAATTGGAATATGTGTTAAATGGGTAACAAAACCAGTTACTGCTTGAATAAGGAGCAGGAAAATGCTTCACTGGATATTTAGTATTATGCTTGCTGCCAATGAATTTTTGCAACTTGGTACTGACTGCAGTAGAGGGGATTCTTTTGAATGTCAAACTTTGACTATGGGATTAATGAATCAACCCTCTCAGCGCTTTCCTCTTTTCAAACTCCTGCAAAATTTTTGTCTGAGAGCATCTGAGTACACGTGTTGCATGGATATACTCGGAATTCCGCGTGATTCTGGTAATAGTAATTCTTTTTAGATTATCTTTGAAATTAAAATGTAATATTAAAAAAAAAAAAGACCCCAGACCCTACGGAAACACGTGCAACCCACAGCTTGAGAAATACTGCCTTACAGAGTGCTTCTGTAGCAGGCTGACCCCTGGGAGATAGAACAGTAGCATCACTGGGTTGGGACAGAAAGGTCATCCTGAGCCCCAAGTCCAGGCTTCTTCCCTTCTTTTCCTCCTCACCCCTTGTCACCATTTGCCCCGTGTGTGGATGGACCAACGCACAGCCCATCAGCTCCTGCCCTGGATGCAGAGACGTCATTGTCCAACTTTCCCAGACGGTCTGACAAAAAGAGGGCTGAGGAACCCTGAGGCAGAGCTTCTCACTCTGTAACGTGCATGCAGATCCCTGTAGATCTTGCTTAAATGCAGATCCTGACTCAATAGGTCTGGAGTGGGGCCCGAAATTGCATTTCTCACAAGTTCCCAGGATCCATCCAATCCCCCTGGCTTGTGGCCCACAGTTTGAGAAGTTTGAGTCTAGGGCCTGCCGGCCCTATTCGGGGACGCCACTCAGAGTAGGCAAACTGTCCACGGTTTGCCCTAAGTTACTGGAAAGTTGCCTTAACACTGTGTTTTGCTTGGGACCATGGCATTTTGGCTTCTATGAAATGGAACAGACTTACTAAGCAGATTAAACAGATTACAACCATCTCATTTCAATCGGAGAGAAAGAAAGTTTCATCAGACCCAAAGGATCTTTGTAGTATAGGGATTTTTCATACCACTAGTTGGTACGAAGTTTCTATAAGATGAACAGCCAAAGACTCAATATAGATAACTCTAGAAACTCTGAATTTTAATTCTACTTGGTGGTAAGTCAATAAATGGAATAATTTAGGAGTGGAGTGAGTGATTTTATTTTCCTTTTGCGTTGGATTTCAGTGAGTGCTGGGTAGCTTTAACGTACCATTATGTCAGCCTGCTCCCAGACTGATATTCACGGTTAGGAAATATTTTATTTTTAATTAAATGCTATATATTATTAGAAGAAACTCAGGACAAAGTTATCTCCCTTCTGTGAAGCCTATAAAAATCTCCTTGCGTCAGTTATAAATGTAGTTGGCTGTGAGTGACAGAAAATCCAGCCCACTGTGGCTTTAGCAGATGGTGGATTACTTTTCCCACGTAGCAAGAATCCTGGAGGAAGGTGGCCTAGTATCGGTTCAGCAGCTCTGTGATGTCAGGGTCACTATCTTGGAATTTTGACAGGAAAAGGGGGATAAGGACAGCATCAGCCTTATCCACTGATATAACCAGGAAAGCCAAAATTTCCCAGAAGCCCCCAGCAGACTTTTGCTGACACATTTTTGGCCAAAACTATGACACACAACCACTCCCTCCCAACCCCTAGTGATGGAGGCAAGGGAGAAGTTTGGAAAAAGATGATGGATTAGTCATCCAATTGTTTTTTTAATCTCAAATTTCTCTTCTGCTTAACTGAAAAGGAGAATATTGTTTATCTCTATTTTATGCTACTTCTCTATTGGCAGAAATTGTGATGGTTTAAAAAGTATGACAGATATATGAAATTTCTGAAAAAAATCACAGAATCCAAAGATTCCTGATTAATATGAAAAGTGGAACATAAAAGAATTCCCTTACTTGACACTCCTTTTAAGGACATGCGATGCAGTCCTAAGGTGAAAGGTCATAGGGTCATAAACACCTCTAGGTCCTCTGTCCTTCCCTGGTCTTATCATGGCAGGTCCCAGCTCCCAGTGGGTCCACCCGTTGCTGGAGACCTCAGTACAATGGCTTCCCCTTCCTGCTTGCCCATCCTCCTTAAGGAACCAAGAAAGAACATTGCAAAGATTCCAGGACTTGTTCAGTCTTCGATTACTTGACCTCCTCTTTGTTTTTTTTTGTTGTTGTTGTTTTTTGTTTTTTTGCGGTACGTGGGCCTCTCACTGTTGTGGCCTCTCCTGTTGCGGAGCACAGGCTCTGGACGCGCAGGCTCAGCGGCCATGGCTCACGGGCCCGGACGCTCCGCGGCATGTCGGATCCTCCCGGACGGGGGCACGAACCCGTGTTCCCTGCATCGGCAGGCGGACTCTCAACCACTGCGCCACCAGGGAAGCCCCTCCTCTTTGTTTTGACGCTTTGATGTGATACCATAGTTCTTAGCATTAAACCCTACATATCTGATAAATTTGTTTTGAACTGGCCATGGATTCTTGGCTTTATCCTTAATTTCAAATTCTGTTTATAAACACCAAGGTTCTTAGTGACTCTTTTTTTTTTTTTTTAAATAACCTATTTCATTGTTTAAACACTATGAAGGGCTTTTTATTCTTGAAGATTTTTTTTGATGTGGACCATTTTTAAAGTCTTTATTGAATTTGTTACAATATTGCTTCTGTTTTATGTTTTGGTTTTTTTGGCCGCGAGGCATGTGGGATCTTAGCTCCCCGACCAGGGATCGCACCTGCACCCCCTGCACTGGAAGGTGAAGTCTCAACCACTGGACCGCCAGGGAAGTCCCTCTTAGTGACTATTTCTAAGGAAGGATCAATTTGGCTGCTATGCATTTGTCTGCTAGGAGAGTCTTCTGTTTTCCAGTTTTATGAGGAATTCTGCACTTCCTTTCTTTTTTGCAGAACTGAGATGTTGGATGGCTGCTCTTATGACGTTAGGCTGACCTATCAATGGATTTCTTAGTTTACTTGTACATCAGGCAGTGCTGGTGTTCTAGCTTATACTTCTTTTTTTTTTTTTTTTTTTGCGGTACGCGGGTCTCTCACCATTGTGGCCTCTCCCGTCACGGAGCACAGGCTCCGGACACGCAGGCTCAGTGGCCATGGCTCACGGGCCCAGCTGCTCCGCGGCATGTGGGATCTTCCCGGACCGGGGCACGAACCCGTGTCCCCTGCATCGGCAGGCGGACTCTCAACCACTGCACCACCAGGGAGGCCCTGGCTCATACTTCTTGTCCGGTCCCCATCACCTCCAGATGTCAGCCTCAAACAAGACAGGAAATATTTAACCATATTGCCAGCTTTTTTTTCATCGTGTCTAGGAACTCTGTTACTGAAGAACTACTGGACACAAAACTGTAATTGCAATAGAAGGAGAAAGTCTATTCATATATATTTAAATATATAACAGCTTTTTGAGATTTATTTGGATGAGTTATTCTTTTAGAGGTGTTTTAAAGAAGATAAGGGGAGGGCTTCCCTGGTGGCGCAGTGGTTGAGAGTCCGCCTGCCGATGCAGGGGACACGGGTTCGTGTCCCGGTCCGGGAAGATCCCACATGCCGCAGTGCGGCTGGGCCCGTGAGCCATGGCCGCTGAGCCTGCGCGTCCGGAGCCTGTGCTCCGCAACGGGAGAGGCCACAACGGTGAGAGGCCCGCGTACCGCAAAAAGAAAAAAGAAAAGATAAGGGGAAAGAATTCAGAGATAGGACCCTTCACGAAAGGAGTTCAGATCTTGGAGCATCTGGATGAAAGAGTTTCGAGCAGGGAGTCTCACCTGGGCCACTTTAAATCTTACGGTATGGATGGAGCTGAGTCTGCCTACTTTACCAGTGTTTACAAGACATGGTCCCATCCACACAGGATGAGCAAAAAGATGCTGCATGAGGGACCCTACCATGGAGTAGCTTGAAACACCACAAGTGTCTAGGGGTGGGGGAGAGGCACAGAGGAGGAAGTGAGGAACTCGGAAGAAAAACTGAATCTGCCCCTCCATTTTCCTTGGAGGGAGCCCCGATAGTTTCTTTTACTAAGTACTTTCAGGGGGTAAAGGCTATAATTTCTGTGGAAAGAAAGAAAAATTGTGAATTAAAAACCAGATTTTCTGTACGTCAGCGAGATTTCAATTTAAAAAGAAGAAAATTGTGTAAAAAAATCAGATTTTCTCTCAACTCTCTGACATAGTAATTTTTAAAAAAGAGCAGATTTCGGGGGACTCAACCTTTCTGTCTTACTTGGGACAACAGAAAATGTCCCCTTTTAGTAGATGCTTATGACGGTGATAGCGGTGAAAATATGAGTGCTTCTTTCTAAGCAGAAAGCATTTCACTAGCAAACCAATCGAAAAGAATATAAACCAGATATTTAAAGATTGAAAGAAACGGAGAAAGGGTAGTAGTGTCAGGATATTTGGAAATGACAAAAATGGGATGACTGCTTAAATACATACAGTGGCAAAAATATACCCTTGCTCTCTGGAGCAGCAAACAAAGATGTGTCAGCTTATGGAACAAGGAAATGATGGGTCTCTAAACACTACTTTGATGAGCCACAGCTGGTGACTCTGTTCTGTGGATGGCATTTCAGAGTGTTTTTTTTTTTTTTTTTTTCAGAGTGTTTTTAATGTGCGTGCGTGTGCTAAAGTATCAGGAGTTGAATTTAACCACCTGCTAGGGCTTGGGGGGATTTATCTCCCTCAGATCCAATCGTGGCCCTCAGAACCTCTAGGAGTCGTGAAATCGTACTCATTTGCGTTGGAAAGGACTTTAGAAGTTCTCTAGTGAAGTATTTCCTGACTTTTTTTGAGAATCAGAACCCCTTTTAACCTTAAAAAAAAAAAAAAAGGCTTCAAGGATCTCCACGTGCTAGTAGTTGTACTTCTAATATCTGTTCTTTGAGAAAATGCAAAATGGCAAAAGACTTTTATAAATTTAGTGACATTCATAATTAATTTGTACTCTATTAATCATAAAAGCATCTGCAAAATTTGAAAAAGAGTAGTATATGTACTCACCAGACATATTTTTCATTCCGTCTAAAAGCAACACTTGTGTCTGTGGATTCAGACTCTTAAAATAACTCCACTGCTCACCACCCGATCCCTGGAGGTCTTTCATTCACAAACTGGGAAATCCAGCTCCAAGAAAATTACCCTATTGATGCTCTACAACAGTCTTGCCAAGTTATTGTCCAGCCTGTACTTGAAACCCTTCAGTGACGGGGAACTCACTACTTGAAAAGTTATCTCATCCTGCCTTTGAATCAAGACTATTAGCTGATTACACTTCATTATCTTGAACTCAAGTTCTTATTACTTACATTACTTGCTTCTGTTTCCTTAGGTCGTGCAGACAAATTAGCCCCTCTTCCACACACAGCCCTTCAAAAATTGTAGACGGTGCTGTTACCTTCCCTGAGCTGTCTCTTCTCCAAGCTACACGTATCTGGTTCCATGGAGTATTTCTTAGTGTATTCTTGAAATGTTCTTAGTGTTAACATTTGAAATTGATATTGTGATGATATTACGTCCGAATCAAGTCCTTGTCCCTTTTCCACCATCTTTAATTTCACCCTGTTGTAACGGCCCATTTGTTCTCCAGGCTAGTGGGTACCACACTAGAAAGGGAACAATTCAAGCGCTGAAGGTAGCAAATAGATATGATTTTGTTTTTCTGTGAACAAGAATTAAAAGGAAGAAGATAAGTGGTTTTGTTTGTTTTTGTTTTGTTCACGTTATTTCCTTTTGCAATTTCATTTATTTAATGTTGCATTGTGCAGAAGTGTGTGTGGCGGGACCGTGGGGAGTTGGGGCCAGAAGATGCGTGTTTACGTTCAGCTGCTGCCTCGCTGACCTCGGATGGCACTGGGAAAAGCCCTTAACGCCCCTGGAATCCGTTTCATCTTCTGTAAAATCGATGGAGTAATTCGGATGCTGGTAATCTGCTTAATGCTTCAGTGTTATAACCTCTCTCCCCACGTGGGGCAATCACGTGGCCTCTGAGCCTCAGTTTCCTCATTATTGAGCTGTACTTTGCAAAGGCGTTCTAAAGATTAAATAAGATAATGATGTGAAGCCACATAAAAAGCACGTAAGCAAAGGTAGCTCTTGCTAGCGCTAACTTCTCTGGACTGTAGAAAACGAACTGCAACACCTGCCTGCCCGCCCATCCCACTGATGGAGAGATTGACTCTCCATCAGTCTCCCAGATCTGAGGCTGTGCTCATGCGATATGGCTGCCATGTGCCACTGGGCCGAAGGTGCCAGCTGCCTCTCCACCCTGCAGCCCCCTTTCCCACACAACCCGAAATCCCCAGCAACCTGTATTTCCAGTTTCTCTTTTGTCCCAGTAAGTGGACCAGCCCACCCTCAACCCTGGTTATAAGCTGAGACCTAACGCAGTCATTTCTCAGGACCTAAGCTCCTCTCTTTTTTATTTTAACATCTTTATTGGAGTATAATTGCTTTACAATGGTGTGTTAGTTTCTGCTTTACAACAAAGTGAATCAGTTATACATATACATATGTTACCATATCCCTTCCCTCTTGTGTCTCCCTCCCTCCCACACTCCCTATCCCACCCCTCCAGGCAGTCACAAAGCATCAAGCTGATCTCCCTGTGCTATGCGGCTGCTTCCCACTAGCTATCTATCTTACGTTTGGTAGTGTATATATGTCCATGCCACTCTCTCACTTTGTCACAGCTTACCCTTCCCCCTCCCCATATCCTCAAGTCCATGCTCTAGTAGTTATGTGTCTTAATTCCCGTCCTACCCCTAGGCTCTTCATGACATTTTTTTTTTCTTAGGTTCCATATATATGTGTTAGCATACGGTATTTGTTTTTCTCTTTCTGACTTACTTCACTCTGTATGACAGACTCCAGGTCCATCCACCTCACTACAAATAACTCAATTTCGTTTCTTTTTATGGCTGAGTAATATTCCATTGTATATATGTGCCATATCTTCTTTATCCATTCATCTGTTGATGGACACTTAGGTTGCTTCCATGTCCTGGCTATCGTAAGTAGAGCTGCACTGAACATTTTGGTACATGACTCTTTTTGAATTATGGTTTTCTCAGGGTATATGCCCAGTAGTGGGATTGCTGGGTCATATGGTAATTCTATTTGTAGTTTTTTAAGGAACCTCCATACTGTTCTCCATAGTGGCTGTGTCAATTTACATTCCCACCAACAGTGCAAGAGTGTTCCCTTTTCTCCACACCCTCTCCAGCATTTATTGTTTCTAGATTTTTTGATGATGGCCATTCTGACCAGTGTGAGATGATATCTCATTGTAGTTTTGATTTGCAACTGACAAAGGATTAATCTCCAAAATTTACAAGCACCTCATGCAGCTCAATAACAAAAGAACAAACAACCCAATCCAAAAATGGGCAGAAGACCTAAACAGACATTTCTCCAAAGAAGGTACACAGAGTGCCAGCAAACACATGAAAGAATGCTCAACATCATTAATCATTCGAGAAATGCAAATCAAAACTAAGCTCCTCTCTTAAAGGTCAAAGTCCCGTCTAACAGGAGCTGAGTCTGTTTCCCATCTCTCCGCAGCATGTCATTCTGCACTTCGGCTCTTGAAATGTCTCCCACTGTGACTGATTTGCCTCACACCCGTTTCCCTCTCTGCCTTTTCTCATGCCCGGTACGCTGGTAGCCTCTCGGTCTTTTTATACTACTTTCTCCCTTGAGCAACCGCATGCATTTTAACAACGGTAGCCGTGATCTAGAAGCTGATAATTCCCGAACCACTGTAACAAGTCCTCCCTAACTCCGGACCCAGAAGGCCTTCAAACTGCACACCTCCCACCGCATCTTGTTCACTTCCTTCCTCCTGTGTTCCCCAGCTCTGTGAATGGAACCATCACCCACCCACGGACCGCCAAAGCAGAAAATTCAGTGACCACCAACCCTGCTTTTTCCTACTGCCCCAACTCTTATTCCATCTGTCTCTACATTTCATCAATTTTAATTCTTTCCCATCTTTTCACTATGCTTTGTTCAGACTCTCACAATGTTTCATCCAATTTCTGTAACCTCCAAACTGGACTCTCTCGTAGCCACCCTCCCTCCTGGGCTAGAGATATCTTTCTTTTTTTAAAAAAAATGTATTCTTTATTGAAGTATAGTTGAATTACAATGTTGTGTTAATTACTGCTGTACAGCAAAGTGACTCTGTTATAAATATATATACGTTCTTTTTCATATTCTTTTCCAGTATGGTTTATCACAGGATATTGAATATTGTTCCCTGTGCTATACAGTAGGACCTTGTTGTTTATCAGAGATATCTTTTTAAAACAGAGAATTCACAATCCCACCTTGCTTAAGTCTTTGACAAATGTCCTTTGCCAAAAATCATCAGTGAAGCATTCCACATCCTTCACAATTTATCCTTTGATGCTCACCCCTTGCCGAATGTCCCTGGGACCCAGGCTGAGTGCCATGTGGTTTCTGTTTAGTTTGCAGTTCAGTTCATCAACCAATCACTTTCAGTCACACGACCTCTCTTCTGCCGAACAGCCCAGCTCCGCTTGAATTGTTTAGCGTATGCAGGTGATTCAATCTCAGATATTTTCTTTGGGTGGATATTTTTAGTCATCGAATGACAGAAATACTCTACGCATTAATCATAGAGTTTATAAAATTTTAGAGCAAACCTATAACTATCTGATGGCATCTCAGAAATGTTTGATAGAACAATGGCATAATGATGTTCGCAGAGCGATTCGCAAAACTTTTTCCAGTTAACATCGAACTCTTATTTGTCTAAGCTAAGGGAAGGATATAGTACAAATAACTTACAGCATTAGGTATAGAAATACACTACTTTGTTGTATAACACATTATTTTTTTTTCCCATCTTCCAGAGTAGCTTTGGCTAGGTTGATAAATTAATTCCTAATCCCAGGTATCAAGCCACTAATGCTAAATTAGGGAGTGACTCCAAAGTGTGGGAATTTCGGGCGTCAGGTTAACCAGGAGACGACATTTGTCGCAGATAATGTAAGTTTACAACAATAATTTGGACTGAGAATGTGTTTTTTCTGTCCTCACTTGACTGTTGACTTGCTTATGTTTTATACAGTCACGCCTTATGTCTTAGCTAAAGATTGTCATCCAGGCTATACCAGCAACCTGCTTCCCGATATACGCTCTATACAGCTAGGGATGTAGAAAGTTGGTGATTTTTGGTTTCTTGGTCATTATGTATGGGTCAGGTGTAAAGCACATTCATACACCAGAGTCTACAAAATATAGTCATTGTTGAAATGAGAGGTCATTCTATTTTTACTCACTTTCACTTTAATTGCAAATTGTTAGTGCAGGAATTTCCACAAAAGGGTTATGCAAGCATGCCCAAATTGCTTGAAATATTTTCCACTTCTCTGACTTCCCATGGGAAAAGCCACTAGGTTGCATTTGTGGCATCTCAGTTGGTTCAAGTAGCCTAATTGGGATTTAGAAGCTTTAAACTATACAGGTTTACAAAGGGACATCCAGGATTGGAACTCCTGTCTTCATTCTCTCCCTGGAATCCGGAAATGTGTAAATTACCCACGTAACATACAATCTGAACGGTGGTGGCTGACATCCAGCTTTTGTTTGTTTGTTCACCATCCTATTTTTACATTTATTCCTTAAAATGATTTTTCAAAAAGGTTTGAACTGTTTGCCTGGAATTTCATCAGGAAGCAAAGTACACTGTTGTGTTCTTTAAAACAAGGGTTGGGGGGGTTCACCTCTCATATGGGAGAAATATACTCTTGGGCACAGGTAACTTTCTTGTCTCTTGAGCAGAAGCACATAATCATTCTGTCCCATCTGTCAGAGCCACTTAATTGCAAACACAGGCCCTTTCGCAACATAGTGAACCAATGCAAAACAATGAATTAAAGCTCAGAAGAAAATAGTTGTTTAAAGGTATATACTCCACTCAAGGAGTAAAACTCTTACCGCGATGTAGCTTTGATTCTCTCTTGTGCTTTCTTATATACCCCCATCCATGTACCCACGCAAATTTCATTTGTCCTACTTTTCAATTTCTGCTGTCTAATATTCAGTATAATTTAAAATCGTCAGAGAAAAGAGCCAAAGTAAGCAATTAATTCATTGTTTGCCTCTCAAACTTTAGCGTGCTGATAAATCGCCGGGGAGATCTTGTTAGAACACAAGTTCTGATTCAGTGGGTCTGAGGAGGCGCCTGGGAAGCTGCATTTCTAAGAAGCTCCCAGATGTTCTGATGCTGATGGTCCCAGGCCACAGTTTGCATAAGAAGGATCTAGACTATTAGATACTTACTCTTCCTGATGTGAATTCAGACTCCATCTCTTCAGGATTGCTATGCAAAGTCATCTCCATTGTACTTGCTTGATACAGTGGGCACATCTCAGGTTTATCTTGTCTGCGTCACCCCTGCTCAAACCCATATTTCTCCTTGGCCTTGTTGCTAGTTCCTCAGGAATCCTTAAAGAAGCACATCAGTGTCTAGGACTCTGATAGATCACGTAATGGATATGTTCAAGATGTGGTTCCCTCTGGACCGTTTTAGAAACAAAATGACACTTTTTTTTTCTTTCCGTTTATAACTGAACTGTCATGCGGCAGTGCCCTGTTTGGAAAAACGCACAGGGCAGGTAGGAATCTGTCAAAAACTCCCTGTGAGTCTTAAGATCATGTGCCTCAGTGAAAAATGACAAGGCTGAATTTGATGACCTCAAAAGCTCCTTCCTGCTGTAACGCTTTATGATTCTGAGAGCTGGTCAGTTAATCATCTGGAGGAATTCTCACTGGTTTAAATCAGTGGATGCTCCTTTAAGAAGGTAATTCTATTAGTGTGGAACCCCGTTGAATTCACCAGGTTCCACTCCTGCCTCTGTGCTCCCAAAAGCATATTACTCAACCCATAAGAATAGTGTGATGACAACGCATCTTCATTCATTTACACCCACCTGTCTTTATGGCTGGACTCTGAGTGTCTGGGTCTGAGCATTTTGCGGGGAAGGGAGGCAGCCATGAGGACTGTACCAAGTTGCCAAGACTGTAGGGGTTGGTTAGATTAGGCAAGACTTTACCCAAAATACGTTGAAATCAGCATAACGGCAAACAGGAAGTAGGAAGTGAACCTAAGAAGCGAAGCTAGAGGTGAAGGCTGGAGTACTGCCAAGGCAGTGAGGTGGAACCGTAGTCAAGAAGATGAGATGTGATCAGAAACTGGGAGGTTTGGGAACAGGCTAGGAAGCAGAATTTGAAAGGATGCGGGGTGAATTGTTCTGGCTGGAGGCTATCACTCTCAGGGTGTGGGACTAATTTTTGAGTTGCTGAATTAAAGAAGTTACTCAGGGCTGGTCAGAGAGCTTTGTGAGGGCAGAAACTCTACATTACTCATTTTTTTTGCCTGATATCTCTAACAAGTGCCTGATACAACAAAAGAGATGAATTAAAGTAAGAATGAACGAATGAATGAATGAACAAATCTATTTTTAGATCACATAATTTATCCATTGTCTCCATTTTCTTTGCCACCGTACAAGTTCATAGCCTCACTATTTCTCAAGTAAACCAAAAGGACTCCCCAATTCTCCAAGCTCTCCCAATTACAATTCATACTATAGAATGCAGCAGGATTAGCCCTCTTGTTTTTGCCTCAGTTATTTGCATATTCTGTTCCATCAAAGAAAGTAAGTCCCTTGAGATGGTCAGCGATAGTACCAAGTGTTCTATGTCTACATTCATATGCCCAGTCATTATAAGGATTCAATATCCTGAACATTTAAAGCAATATCTTTTTCTCTACATTATTCTTTAATAATCAGATACCCAAGAATTACACGTGACTAAAATGTTCTTATAAAATCTACCCCATTCAATCTTTCACATTAAGTATTATTTTAGAGTTATAACTTTAGGCTTAAATTCATATTTTTTTAAGTTACGAAACCTTTTAATAGGCAGTGTGTCTTCACTTTTTTAAAGTAGCAGACTCTGTGAGAGCTGTGGAACGTCATCCCCAGAAATGCACTTCTGCACGTATGCACAATCTCGCATATGATTTCAAGGGATTCAGGAATTCCCTGAAGGCCCATGAAGACCCCTAACATTGATGAAAGTCAAGCCTGGAATTTCTACTGGAGACAAATAAAGGTTTTCTGCAGCTAAGAGGCTCTGCCGTAATTCTTCCCTCGCACTCCTGCCCTAAGGCCTGCCACCTAGCATTTAAGAATGCAGAGGACCAGTGCCTCAATACCCATTTGGAGATTGAAAACAGAAAACACGTGGGAGGCAGGGCACAGTATATTTTGTGCTCTTGTCAACAGTGGTCTTTACCCTGGGATTATGGAAAACAAGCATGGATTGGCTGGATGACCCCTCTTGAAGCCTGGAAAAATAGGCAGGTGTTTTTGAAATTGCCAACTGATGAGAGAGAGGACAGAGGATTGCCTCCACCCAACCCTGTTGGGCCCTGGGAGCTCCTAACAGTCCTTGGAGGATCTGTTGGTAGCAAGGGCTGATTCCGAGCCCAAGGAGCCCTTTTTTCTTTCTTTCTTTGAAGATTACTTTCCCCCTCTTTTCAGCTTCAAACTCGTGTGTGGATCTGACACATAGGAAAGGTTGCTAGGAGAAGGGGGATTAGGTCCTCAAATATAAGAAAGAAAACTAACCTGTCAAATGTGGATTCTAGTTTAATTTCCTGGCAGCTTTATCCCAGAAATAAGGGCTTCCAAGTTTCTGTTTCGAGAGATTTCAATATCCTTTGCAATTTTGAAATAAGAGGTTTCTCTGATACAAGTTGTCATGGCATGATGGAAGAGAACAGAAAAATCTGTTGAGATCTCAGAACTCACTCCCCCTTTCACGCTGTTTCCTTTCACTCTTTTCATGGGTAATCTGCCATTTTAATGTGATAGTTTCACCGAGATCCATCCAGCATTTGAAACAGGGTCCTCCACCTCTTTATAGGGTGGATGTAACCTTTCCTGGGCCCCATTTGTTTGGCCCGTGGTTGATTTCTCAACATGTTGAGAGATGTCTAGTTGGATAAGCACATGTTGATGCATAAAATGCATGATCACTGATGACCGATTATATAAGAAAATCATGGCTTAACAGACATCACCAATTTTGATTTACGTCACCAGAATAAGCATGATCATGGGGCAGGAATAGCATGTATTTCCTCTGATAAACCTGGGAAGAAACCGAGCATTCTGATGCAGAATTCACACTCAGTCATTTCAAAACGAGAGGGAAACAAGTTGCAACCAGAATTGCAGGTATCAAGAGATGTGCGTAAGGTGAGGATTCTGCATTTCGGAGGAATACGGATTTAAAATTAATCCAAGCATCATCTGATTAACAGCATACAGAGAATATCTGTGCATATAAAGCAGGGGTGTTCCATTAGCCTCTTCCTATATATTCTGCTCATTAATTAGTGCTCTTAATTATAATCTCTCATACAAATAAATAATGTGATTTATACCATTCTTAAGCAAAGAAATTTAATTTTGTACCAAAAAAGGAGGTATGGTTTGCTTTAAGGTATGGCTTAGTTATCTGTGGTTGGAGAAAACCTCAGAGGTCCCACTCCTCAAATTCAAAGGCCCCACCTATAGAACAGCAGTAAGCAGAAACAACAACAAAACAAAATGAAACAAAAAGCAAACAAACAAACAAAAAAACCCAAAACACACACACACACACAAAATGCCACTAAATTAATGCCACCACGCTAATTGTTCTCTTAGGCAATGACAGGCTATACATAGGAGTTGAAGCAAATCTATTTAGAGTTTTGGGGGCAAGCTTGTTGCTACTTAACTGTGTGGGTTTAGACAGGCATTTTACATGTCTGGGTCCCAGTTCCCCATTTGTAGAAAGAGAGGATTATGACTGTAGGACCTAGTACTTATTGAACACTTTGTGTCAACCACTGTGCCTGGTATTTTAATGTATTATCTTTAATTCTTTAAGCAACTTTCCAAAGTAGATATTACTATCTCCACATTACAGAGGAGAAATTTGAGGCTCAGAAAAGTAAATTAACTTGCCAGAAGTGATGTAAGGAACTAGTGATGGATATGTAATTGGACCCTATTGTATGGGGCTCCAAGATAAAGTTCTTTTCCCTATGGTGCTTGTACTCATTTGTTTAGGGATGCCATAGAAAGTGACACAGACTGACTGGCTTAAGAAACAGAAATTGATTGTCTCACAGATCTGGAAGAAGAAGTCTGGGATCCACCAAGGTGTTGGCAGGGTCGGTTTCTTCTGAAGCTCTGAGGGAAATGGTTCTGTGCCTCTCTCCTAGCTTCTGGTGGTTTCTGTCAGTCTTTGGCATTACTTGGCTTATGGCAGGATAACTCCAGCCTTCACATGGTGTACTTCCTGCGTGCATGTCTGTGTCTAAATTCTCCCCTTTTTATAAGGATACTAGTCGTATTGGATTAGGGGTCCACTCTAACTCCAGTATTGTTACCGAAAGTGGGGTCCGGATGGATGCGCACCTCTCTGAAGCCAATAAAGAGACAAGGTTGGTGGAAAGGAAAGTTTCTATTTTTCAGATTCCTGTCCAAAGGCCAGACTTTCCCCACTGACAACCAGTGAGCAAGAGCTTTTATAGGCAGAGGGAGGGGGCTCCATGCAGAAACAGCACAGGCAGCTCTGACCCTCATCTTGAAATTGGTCATTCTGTGGCCTGATCAGCGTCATCTTGATTGTTTTAAGCACAGTTAGTCTTTAGTTCCAGGGTCGGTTTGTGCCCATTTCTCTGAGGCCAGTTCTCAGAATTGTGGCAGCTTGTGTCATGGCTACAGTCTGGTCACCAAGTAGTTAACTTCTTCCACCTGATGGGGGTTTCAGTGTCTATAAGACGGCTCACAGGATAGGGCTCAGAATATTATCTACAGCACCTGGAGAGGAACTAAAGGTCTTTGACTATGCTTAATGATTAAACTATTATTATTTAGTCTTGTTGGACTGTTTTCCTTTGTTTCTGCATTTTCTCACTTCTCTGATTAAACTTATTATTTTTTTTTTTTGCAGTACACGGGCCTCTCACTGTTGTGGCCTCTCCCGTTGCGGAGCACAGGCTCTGGACGCGCAGGCTCAGTAGTTGTGGCTCACGGGCCTAGCCGCTCTGCGGCATGTGGGATCTTCCCGGACCGGGGCACGAACCCGTGTCCCCTGCATCAGCAGGCGGACTCTCAACCACTGCACCACCAGGGAAGCCCTAAACTTATTCTTTGGCTAAAGTTTTTCCACAGACAAAAGGCAGGCTGAGGACATGGGGGGCAAGGACCATAGGGTCCTCCTCCTTTTCAGTATAACCTCATCTTCATTAATTTCACCTGCAGCAACCTTCTTTCCAAATAAGTTCATATTTAGAGGTACTGGGGATTGAGGCTTCACCATATGAACTTGGTGTGCGGGGGATACAATTCAACCCATAACAGTGGGGTTGTTAAACCTGTTAAAGCTCCAAGAAAGAAGTACACAAAAGGATAATTAATATTCGGACATGAGCAATAGTTCCAGGTGACACTAGATGTCAGAGTGCGTGAGTGTTTTCTTTGGTGGATAATTAGTACTAGCCCTTCAGAAGCTTAAGGAAATCCCCTTTGGCTGGGATGACCAGGGAATGCTTTATACTGTGATGGTATTTTAAATGACTGTGAAAAAGTGGTGTATCCCTTGGGTCGGTAGACACAAGAAGGAGGAGGGGTCCTGGTATGTGTAGGGACATCTTCCCTGTCATCAAGGAACTTGAAATCTAGCTCCAGAAACACAAATCAAGCTTGAGAAAAGTTAACTATCAAGGCAAAAGTTGACAATATGACCTTAAAAAAATAATAAAATAAAATATGACCTTCACTGACACATATGTGGGTAGCCATGCACCACGGCACAAGGCAATGGCCACGTGAGTGACAAAATGAGCTCCAGCGCTTTGGGGAAGGTTTGTGGGTATATGGTGATGTGAGCTGGGTTTGTTTGTTTGTTTTTTTAAAGGATGGGCTTTGGATAGAATAAGAGCAGAGAGAGGGGTTCCCAGGGAGAGAAGGTGCTGTACACAGAGGTCGTAAAGCCCAAGACCTAACTGAAAGCCATCAGACATGCCAGTTGGGTGGAAACATCAAGTTTTTGTAGGGGAATGCTCCAGGGTGAGAGTGGAAAAGCTGTCAGCCTGCCTTCATGTTTCCAGAATCCTACACTGAAGCCACTGCCTAGGAAGGCATTTACCAAAGTATACGGTCGAAACCTGTGCTTTGTCAGACATTGGTAAATATTCCTCAATTTAGATAAAAATTTATGGGTTTAATAAATTGGGAAATAATGAATAATTAATATTAAGATTGCAGTCAAGTCATCAGGTCCTGGTGGGAAACAGCACACTCAAATTTAAGGGAGGTTTAGTAAATGGCTGGGCAGCGTTTGAGGAAAACATAAAGGAGAGGTGAGTGCCCCAGGGCTGGTACCAGTGGGGAGCCATTAACTATCCCTAGGCCTGAAGGGAGGGGGAGAGAAAGGTTACTGTACCTGGTGAGGGATGCTCAACATGACCTGTGTCCTTGAATTACAGCAGCCCTGCGGTGTCTGGGCACAGACCGGGGAATAAATAGTCCCACCTCACTCTCCTGCCTCCCCACCTCCTGTTCAAACCAGCCAAGGCCAAAGGCAAAAGGGTCCATTGATAAAGTCAAGATAGCCTCCCAAGGCACAGAGCAGGTGCATGGGGGAATGAGGGGGGACAAATGGGAGGTTTCCCGCACAAACAGTTGCTTTACAGGAGGAATTCATAGAGTATTTAATATATTAATGGGCTAATGACCCTACAAAGGAGGCTTTGGAAGGCAGTATTCCTAAACTAGCTTTATCACAAAATTCCATTTTTGAAGGATCTTTAGGACGAGTGATCAAAGGAAACCAAATTGGGAGACTTTGATCTGTGGGATGGAATCCAAGCCTCTTATATCAGTCAACCTTCTTTCAAATGAAAGTGTCAGAAACCGGTCTCAAGCTAGTTTAAACAAAAGGAGAATTATTTTGGATTTCACATAATTGGTGAGTCAGAAAGGGACTGCTGATTCAGGCATGGGTGGACCCAAGAGCTCTAGGGTTGGTGAGAGCTCTGTCTGTCCCTCCAGCATTCCACTCTGTCTGTCTCTGCTAAGCTTTATTCTCGCCATGAGGTGGGCAGTACCACTTCTGACTGCCTGACACCACATCCTCCCAGCTCAGCAATCCAATGAAGAAGAGACTTCTCTCTCCCCAAGTCCATATACAAATCCCATGATGATTCTGAGTGCTTCTGCCTGAGGTAAAGTGTCCATCCTTAAACAATATCTGTGAGTGTACACTGAGGTCCTTTGATTGACACTGGTCAGTCCTTTGGAGGTGGGGAGGGTACTGACCCCCTTTTCACAGACTCAACAGAACCATATCACCCCAGAGTGTGGGGAAGAAACAAGAAAGAGGGTCATGAAACAGCATGCAAACTTACTGCCAACTAAAACTATAGCTACCATGATCTATCATCTTCCTTTACAGTGTATTCATGGCTTCCTCCAAATCTGGCCTCAAACAATGAGTTCCAATACCCACTGTTCTCCTATATAACTTCTGTGCTTCAGTCAGACTGATTTACTTCCTGTTTCTTGAACACACCATAAATTCCTATATTTGTTCCTCAGCCCTTCTGATTTGAATCCTGCTTCGTCCGAATCAAGTCCCAAGACTCCAATGAAGTCTGCTCACTGTGTCCCTGTTCCCTTATTCCAAACTATAGATCTTGTTTTCCATCCTCTTAACTCCTGTTGCATTAGAATGTCTGTACCATCCATTTGATCTTTATGACCCACTGCCCTTTCTCCATATTCCTATAGATATAGCTAGGTTGTAAGCTCCTTGAGCTCCATGACATCATCACCATATCTTCATAAACTTTGTATCTATCTTGCCTGGCACACCGTAGAGGTTAATCAAATGTATTTTGCTTGCTATTTCAGAAGTTCAAGGTTAGCCTCCCACCTCTTCTTGCTTGCTTGCATTTTCATCAGTCCTTCATGTCCTCTATGCTAACTTGTAGAGTGGCCTTGAAAAATGTTCTTACCTTAGTCAGGTCCCAGTTTCTTGTCAAGTGGGTTAGCAATGTTGATATCATGGAAAAGAATAGCCCATTAATTCATTTATTCACTCATTTACTCACTCATTCATAACCTTCTATGAACAACACACTATGTTAGGTGTTGTGGAGCACACAAGGATAAATAAATAGATTGTGCCTTGAGGACATTCAAAAAATTGTGGGGAATATAAAATAAGAGTTAAATTTCTAAAAGACACGGTAGAATATTGTGCACCAAAACATTTTACCAATCCCTATGGAAGGGAATTTGGTAACATCAAACAAAACTATGTATACATTTACCCCTTGACCCAGCAATGGCAATTCTTGGAATTCACCCTAAAAATAGACCTCCATCTATATGAAACAACATATGTACAAGGTTTTTCACTGTGGAAATTTTGTAATAGAAAAAGTAGGAAACAACCTAACGATCCATCCTTAAGAGACTGGTAGAATAGATTATGGAACATCTACATAAAAAGAGTGAGGAAGATTGTTATAGGTTGAGTGAAGTGATTTCCAATATAATATTGTTAAGAGAAAAGAGAAGCAAGGTACAAAAGTGTATATAATGTGCTAACTTTTGTCTATAAAAGAAAGAAAAATTTTAAATATGTATCATATTTGCTTTTTTTAACATGATGAAACATAGAAGGAATGAATTAAAAAATTAATGAAATGGCTACTAATAGTGCCTCCCTTCTTCTCTCTCTCTCTCTTGAAAGAGATTTCCTAGTTTGTCTTGTCCACTGAAAGGGCCTAAAAACAATGACAGCCTGGTAGAAATGACCATATCTAGCACTCAGATTTTGTTTTCTATTTACCATTCTCCAATAAAAGGAACCAGGGTTTCTTGAGAAATGGCTCATTTCAAGTCTGGTACAATAAAGGTTTAAGGTAAACATGGAACATCTTGTAGTTCCATAAAGCAAAGAAATGCTCAAACTCTAATGGGGTTAATGTCAAAGTACCATAGGAATGAACTTCAGGGTTTCCTGAACACATTTTTAATTAAGTGCAAAACACACAAATTAAGTATAAAAAAGAATATGGGAATATAACACTTTGAATTAAAAAATTAATAAGCCGGGCTTCCCTGGTGGCGCAGTGGTTGAGAGTCCACCTGCTGATGCAGGGGACACGGGTTCGTGCCCTGGTCTGGGAGGATCCCACATGCCACAGAGAGGCTAGGCCTGTGAGCCATGGCCGCTGAGCCTGCGCGTCTGGAGCCTGTGCTCTGCAACGGGAGAGGCCACAAAAGTGAGAGGCCTGCGTACCGCAAAAAAAAAAGGATAATAAAAAAATTAATAAGCCTATGCAGACTTAAAAAAGAGATACAATAGAATACCACTGAATGATAATAAGGAACAAACTGTTGAAACACACAACATGGCTGAATCTCAAAATCAAGCCAAGTGAAAAAATTCAGACAAAAAGGAGTGCATACTGTAGGATTCCATTTACATGAAATCTAGAAAGTGAAAGCTAATCTACAGTGACAGAAAGCAGATTGGTAGTTAGTTGCCTGTGGATGGGGTTAGAGGAAAGAGGATGAAAAAAAAACTTTGGAGGGTGTTGGATATTCTTGTTATCTTGATTATGGTAATGGTTTCACAAACATTTGTCAAAACTCATCAGTTTATACATTTTAAATGCATGCAATTTATTGTGTGTTACTTTTATCTCAATAAAATTAGAGAGAGAGAGTGTGTGTAAATGATGGGGACTCTTCTTCCATTGCTAGTTTATAAATACAGAAGAAATGAAAGAAGTAGAACATTGTCATTTTGCAATCCCCAATGTAATAATTGATTCAGACAAGAATCATCAGTAGAGGCGATCAACACTGGGGGAAATGTTCAGGTAACAGGATAGTCACATGGTCTCAAAACACCACCCCATAGATTACTTATCAGCCCTAAAGGGGAAAATATACCTCTATGTTGGAGAGATATGATGATAACACCATCACAGCAGAATACACATTCTTTTCAAGTGCACAGGGAACAGTCTCCAGTATAGATCACATGATAGGCCACAAAACAAATCTCAACAAATTTAAGAGGATAGAAATTATCTCAAATAGTTAACTTGAAGAAGCTGTTTGTTGCAACCGTATCTGAAGCCAAGATTGCCTCCTTCATAGTAGACCTTGACACATGAATGAAATAAAAATTGCAATCATATTGCTACTCATGGGATCCGTACCAACGGTAGGGATCCACTGAGGACATCTTGGTCCCAACATTGCATAAAATGCAATTGGAATATTTTGTTACAGGTGAGATTGGACTGTTCTTTTAAATAGCATATCGTTGTTTTCAAATAGAGTCATTAATGGTTCCCTTTTCCCCTCTACACATTGAGAAATAGCAGTTTCTGTTCTATCCATGGGCAAGTCATTACTTCCAATTTCAGGGTTTCATCATGTTGAATATTTATTGAGTTCTACAGTAAATCATGGAGCTTGTAAGTACTGTCACAGGAAAACAAATTTATAAACTACTATTATCACAAAGATTCCTGAAGCGTTATGCTGCGTGGAGAACCCATCTCATCAGTCATTCAGGAATGTTATATATAAGATTTACAGCTCTTGCAAATGAAGCTTTAGAGGCTTTCATATGTGATTGAAGTGTCCATCCATTATATCTGTTACTCGGTAAGTGCACAGATGGTGCTGTGTGCTGAGTGGCAAGGTGGGTGGGGACCCAAAGGTTCTCTCCTGGTGCTTGTAGAGGTCAACGTGTGGGCTTGTGACAGAGTAGGAGAAGAGGATGTAGCCAGATTCAAGGTCTGACCCTTCAATTTGCATGGGCCCCTGTTCTAGAGAGGAGTTTGGCAGTGCAGTATCTCCAGGGTTTTGGATTGGCCTATGTCCCTAGAAGAATGTTAGGTACACTGTGACCATGGCCACTGCAAAAGAGCCCACCCATTGGATGAAGTGCTCTAAGTTCTGTTGTAACAGAGGTGGGTCATCCACCCAGGGCCCTTCTCTATCTTTCCCACAGGGATTTGAACTTTCACCTCTGTGCATCTGTTTCCTCCCTGGGAAATGTAGGAGAGCACCTGCAGCCTTGTGGAAAAAAATCGTAACTTCTCCTTTTTCTGCTTCACTTCTTAAGCCATCCCCCTCTTTGACAAGATGTGCATTTCTCTTTCTCTCATATTGCTAGTGGAGTGCAGGGCATAAATCTAATCTTTAAAGTTTATCTTATTTAAAGTCTCTGGGGAGTACTTAGGAATTGAAGAAAGCAAGTGGCAAATCCTGGAAAAATGTGAATAATTATAGCGTTATTGAGTTATTCTGTAAGCTTGCATCTTATTTCACTTTACTTGAGGCTGGAGTGAACGGCTGTCTTTTTCACTTATTTTCAAAAGCAGAGACTAGTTCATTCTTTTCCAGGGGTGGCAAGTTGTCGATCAGGAGATTACAGTCACCCTGACTAGTGATTTCTTGTTGCTCCCTGTTGCCAGGGTATCTTCTTCGGGTTTGGGGCAACTTTTCCCAGCTTCCTTGTCTTTCTCCCCTTCCTACACTACACAGTGACTGAACAACCTCCAAGGGCTAATTTAGGAGGAGTCGAGAGCGTTTGAATGGGGCTTTGTATTCGTGATTCATTTCCGTTAGCCTCACACAGATCATGGATGGCATTAAATAACACATCCAATTTTTGAGGCTTGATATTTGCTAACTGTATAACCAGGCCCCTTTGACTCTCACTGAAGGGGAAACTTAAGCTATTAACTGAGATTAAGTGACTCATTTTAAGGTCAAACAGTAAATCAGGGATAGAATGGGAATTAGAACCACAGCTCCAAAGAGCTACAAAAACAAAGACTTGAAGAGGGGGAGAAAAGGATACAATTTAGGAAGATTATTTTCTCCTCTGGCTGCAGTGACAGACAACCCTGCCTCTGGATTATTCTCGGGGATTAATAATTCGTTTTGAACCTCAATAATGTTCACACACACAGCATCTTTGTGTGACAGTTCTGTGCTCTGCTCTAGAAGAAAACGGAAACAGATTTAAATGGTTCGCTGATCCCCACCCACTCTGCTGTCTGCGGTGTGTTGATGTAGTTCAGTTTATTTTAGCAAGAATTTATTTAGCTCACGCTGTGTGCCAAGCATGGTGTTAACCCTCTAAAATGAATATTGGAGAATTTAAGCAAGACCCAAACATTTCCCGAAGGAACTTGGAGTCCAGTGATCTATTCATTTATTACCTTAAATGATTATTTGTATCCTTCTCTTTCCAACCAGTATAATTACAAGAGGAACACAAATTAGACTTTGACTTAAAAGTATCAAGAATACGCAGTGTTCTTGAAGACACAATTGGTTTTCTTTCATTCAGCCAGATGAAGTGGTGAATGCCAGCACTGTGACATCGGTGGCTGCCCTTCAATTGTAGACTTAGAAAGTATATCCTAAATCCTCCGGTGAAATGTTGTGACAGGCATTTTCATCCAGATATTATTAGCAACAAAACGCAAACAATCCACACATCAATTCTGACTCTCAGGGAGGTCCTTGATGGGAATGTTAGTAACTGCAACTTCAGGTGTTCTTGCCCAACCAAATCTCATTTCCCAATCAGTCGTAATCTTTTAAGTAGCTTTTCTGTTTGGGGATAAATAAAGCATAGGCATGTATTTGCCCAGCCACTTTTTGCATTTTTCATTACTGCGACACTTTTGGAAGTTATGACTCATCCATGGCTTAACGACATAAGGATATCATCAAGAGCCAAAAGGCTGTTGGCAGAAACATCGCACAAGCCTACAACCTATTGGAGATCGGAAAGAGCATGGTCTGGGCAGTCCATTCATTCAACAAATATTTTTTGAGTATTCTGCTAGACCTGCCTCTGAGACCAATGACTCCATCTCTCTGAGCCTCAGCTTTTCTCATCTGTGAAATGGGGACACCTACCTCATAGGGTGGTGGGGATTCAGGACAGCAGCTACGTGAAAATTCCTAGCCCAGGGCACACATAGGGGAGGTACTCAGTAAACGTGGATTTCCTTCACTTCTAGGGGAGAAGGAAAAGATGTATTTTTTCACACATCCTTCAAGTTGCCTTCTTCACCTCTGCCCTCTTCATCTTTCACAGCTGCAACCTTGGAGACTTCCTTAGAAAATAGATAGAGGTCATCGCCTGGGAATGCCTTCACGTTCCTGTCTTCTGGCCTCTCCTCAATGAGTCCTCATCTTTACTTATTTGGTCTCAGAGCATCACCATCCTTTCTCTGGACAGATTAACTTAGCCTTCTGTGCTCTGGAGCCCATTCCTTCCCAATTCCAAAAGACCTCCTGCCATCCAAAACTTCTTTCTCTTCTTGTCCTCGGGTACTTTACTTTCAGTGTATAAACAAGGCTTGACTCTCCTCTTGGGCTCTTGAGCTCCCCCGTCCATGGGTCTCTCTCTCCTTAACTTCAAAGGCAAGCTTTTGGGGACTTCCCTGGTGGCACAGTGGTTAAGAATCCGCCTGCCAATGCAGGGAACATGGGTTCGATCCCTGGTCCCAGAAGATCCCACATTGCCGCGGAGCAATGAAGCCCGTGTGCCACAACTACTGAAGCCCGCGTGCTCTAAGGGCCCACATGCCGCAACTACTGAAGCCCGCGCACCTAGAGCCCGTGCTCCTCAACAAGAGAAGCCACAGCAATGAGAAGCCCGCGCACCGCAACGAAGAGCAGCCCCTGCTCATCGCAACTAGAGAAAGCCCGTGTGCAGCAGTGAAGACCCGATGCAGCCAAAAAAAAAAAAAAATTAATAAAAATAAATATAAATAAAATAAAGTTAACTGTTTAAAAAAGAAAAAGCCAAGCTTCTGGAAGGATGGGAGACGGATCACTCCCTCCACTTTCTCACCCACCATTCACTCCTCAAATCCCCATCCTCTGGCTTCTGTCTTCCTCACACCATGGGGACAGCTCTTGCCAAAGTCATCGTTCATTTCCAAGCCTATTGGACATTTTTCACCTTATTCTTCACGGCTCTTTAGGACTTTTGAAACTGTTTTCTTTCTGGAAACGGCTGCTCCTTTGGCTTTGTGGTATGTGATTCTGGTCTTCCTCTTCCTTCCCTGGCCACTCCTGGCTACTCTAGGGGCTCCCCATCCTTTATGCCTGATGATAATAACCAACTTTTTTTTTTTTTTTTACTTTTATTGGAGTAAAGTTGATTTACAATGTTGTGTTAGTTTCAGGCGTACGGCATAGTGATTCAGTTATACATATACATACATTCGTTCTTATTTACATCCTTTTCCAATAGAGAGATAATAACCAACGTTTACAGAGACCTCAATATATGAAGATAGTTTTCTAAGTACTTTATATAAATTATCGCATTTAAATCTTAACAAACCTTTAACGAGTACTAATATTTCCCCCTTTTATACACAAGGAAACTGAGGCTTAGAAAGGCTAAACAATCTGCCCAGAGGGACATACTCATAAGAAGTGGAGCCTGATTCAAACCCAGACAGCCCAGCCCCAGAGCCCCTCTTATCACTACCTAAAGTTTAGCTTTCTCCTTAACCTTTTCTATCCATTTTAACATTTCAATCCTTTTCTGCCTCATCCTATAGGTTCTCCCAGATATATCTAATTTACTCCCATTCTTTCAATGATTACCTACCTATATATTGATGACTCCTAAGTGAGTGCAGGATCTCCAAGAAGCAGACACCAAAATGGAATTGGATGTGCAAGAGATTAGTTGGGAGAAATGACTGTAGGGTATACAGGAGAGAGGGAGAGCCTTAGACCTTTGTGCTGATGGACATTGATGAAAGAACAGGAAGGAAGGACGTTGGGTAGGGAGAGCCTCAGCTCCCAGTACAGCCCAGAGGAAGCCTGTGTTAGAGAAGCATGTGAGGCGTGGCCATGCTTGGTCACCAGGTGGGAGCACCCCAAGGAGAGTGTGGTGGGTGTGAGCGCTGTCGCACTTGAAGGTGAAGGGGCAGAAGGCTGTCTGCTAGCCTAATTCCTCGCACCAGGTCCTCTTGATGGGAAATATGAGCGGTACACCTCCGTAATCAACGCCAAGCCCCAGTCCCCATTTTCCATCTGAACCTGTCTTTGAACTCCAGCCTTACCCCCAGCTGCTTGTCTCCCATGTCCATCCCACCTCCATGGAACCTCAAACTCAGCATGTCCACCACTGAACTCCTTAAGGGCCTCGCCCCTTTCATATTCTCTACATCCACTGCCTCAGCATATGGCTCTATCATCTAAGCACCCCCCCCTTCCTTTCCCTCATGTCCGCGCATACGACCAGTAACCACATTCTGTGGAATTTAGGTTCTAAATTTCTGTTAAATTGATTGGTCATTTCCTCTCCATATCTATTACCGCTGCCTTCGTTCAGACCCTCATCATCTCTCTGTTATAAGAGCTTTATACCTCCCCGGTCTCCTTGTCTCTGCTGTCTTCCCATTGTGCTGTCAACAGAGCGATCTACCCACCTTGAAACGGACCTCGCGTGATCTGATCATCTCCACATGACATAGTGAAGCTGGGAGGTGAGGGCTGAGTGCTATAAGAATTCAGAGAGGGGATGGTCAGCCTCTGCTGGAAACGCAAGGAAGCCTTCCTGGACAGACAACTGAAAAATCACCAAGTAGATGACCAGCCCCTGTTTAAATAGGTAATTATCCACTCAGTCACGGCTGCTTATGGCCAAGAAAAGTTTAGTCGTAAGAAAGTTTCATGTTGCTTATCAAAACAGTGATTTGCTGCAGGCAAAGAAGGGAAGCTCTTCATTTTCCCTGAAATGTGAGGACCTCTAGGTTTGGGATTTCTGTCTTGCAAGCACAGTGGACATTAACATATCTGTTGGATGGGTTTCAAGTTCAGCCACAACCTTTGCCCTAGTGCTCCCTGACCTCGCCCCACACCTCCCATCTCCTTTTAACTTGAGAGGTAAACACATTCTCACTTCTTTTCAGGGAGGGATTGTTTCTTGTCTCTTCAAAGAGAAACTTGAGAAGGCCAAGAGTGTGGGCCTCTCCTGCAGGTACAGATGGCTCTGAGAAACAACGGAGTTGATTTTGGTTTTCAAGGATATCAAAGAACTTTAGGAAATAACTCAAGTTTTGAGTATTTTGAGTTCAATTTCCAGACATGTCAATAGAGATATGACTATAATATGCTCTGGAGGATACAAGACATTCTGCTCAGTGAACTGACTTGTGAAAGTTTAATCAGCTAACTTATCCTTCGCCCCACCTCTACCCATCCAGGATACAGAAATGAGCACTTTCCTTCTTCCAGAAGAAATTTATTCCACATGCTCTGTGAGACAATGTAACAGAAACCATAGTAGATCAGATAAACCGATACACGCGAAGATGCTATCAGCTACAAATCATACCAAATAGCAGCCTTCTAATTTTGGTACCTAAACATAATTTCCCTAGAAGATGTCATTTTAATAACAAATAGTTATACACTTGCTTTAGATTAGTGTTTACTTTCTAAAGGAAATGATCCCATTATCATCTTTTTGCCTGCAGGAGAGGAGGGGCAGCAGGAGAAAGAGGACCGAAGCAAAAGGTCATGGAAATGGACTCACAGATGATTAACTGCCTCTTCAGAGGCAACCCCTAGGGCCACAAAAGCCGATGCTCATTTTAAGACTCTCCCAAGTTCCCCTCTTGATTATCCCAATCTGCTCTTTGTTTCATAGGCATACTTCAGGAGCTTGATAACTTTAGTTTGTTGACTGTAATCTGTCCTCCATATTCAAGACTAGGGAAGCAGGTAATAGCTCTATACCAGAGGCTCCCCTTCATGCTGGGGTTTGTCATTGCAAAGTTGGAAGGGAACAAAGGCTGGGAGAAGATGCCCAGAGAGCTCAGACCATGGAAAGGGAAAGAGACGTAACTGCCACTTCGGGTGGCCATTTGAGTAGAATAAGGTTGAGAACCGTTGGTCTAAGAGCAATCTCTCAGGGAGACCTCTGGGCCTCTAAGCTGGTGCGTGACTGTGCTTATGTGCGGCATCTTTCTCTCCTCCTTCTTCTCACCTTGCAGTTGGACCACAGGTACTAACACAACACGGTGTTCCGTTGACCCCTATTTCACATGAGTTCCCTCTGAAACCTCCTTTCACTGAGTTGTCTTGGACCAGGCTGCTGCCTCCAACTTGTCCAGCTCTGCCATCACGGCTCCAAGCATCCAAGGAGAAAGGGAAAACAGAACCCATCACCCAGCTGTTCCGGGCCACCAGCGTTGTGTTGCAGGTGTATGTAGTATGTCAAGAAAATTGGCTGTGTTTTTCTTTTTTCAAGTAATCAGCTTTCAAAGCCCATCTCTGCCTTTTAACTAGTGTGTGACCTTGGGAAACTTTCTTAACCTTGCCAAGGCTCAGTTTTCTCACCTGGAAAATGGGAACACAGTAGGGTTGTTGTAAGGGTTAAGTGAGATGATGCTGTTGGGAGGAAAAACTTCCTCTTCCGACATGAGCTCAGCTCGTCAGGAGAAAAGACAAAGTTTATTTACATTCACTGGAGCCTTTAGATGAAATGGCCCAGAACTGCGAGAGATAGGGGTTTATACACCAACTTAATAGGAGAGAGAGAGGAAAGAGAAAGATCTTCTGTGGAAGAACAAAGGAAGGTCTGACAGTTTCAGATAAAGTTTGTTGAGCAGTTACTCATCCCAGTGATAATGGTTAGTCCCCATTCCAGCTATAAATCTCCTGGAGATTTTGGGGGAGTTCCAGCTTGAGTCCCCAAAATAAGTTTAGAGAAGGTTTCTTTCTGTGTCTGCTGTTTGTTCAGATGTTTTTAGCTTAAAATAATCTTTATGCCATTGAGGTGCATGTTGGGCTCCTTCATTGTAAGACACATGGTGCTATGTAGGTGTTGTTACAGGAGAGGGAAATCTTTCAGAGTTCAGAGGCATTACCCCAAAGTGGCATCATCACCCTTGGGGCCAGTGGCTCCCTTCTGGGCTCTGGGGAGTAGGTGGTACCCTAGAAATCGTAGCAGCAAAGGCAGCCATGAGAAGTACTCTGCTTGTCCCAAGAGGAGAAAAGAGGTCCCCACTCTCCACACTTTGACCATAAACACAAATGATGTGCTCCTGCCTCCACCTGGGAACAGCCTCTTCTTTGGAGCCACCACAGAAAAAATCAAACTGAATAAAAATAATTTTCCTTCTGAAGTTTTTACTCCTGGTGTCTGTAGAGATGGTCAAAAGGAGGCAAGGCATGTGGCAGAGGGATGCTGGAGTCCGGGCAGGAATTAAAGTCACGTAACGAGGACCAGCTGAAATTCCACATCCAGGTTTGTGTATTTTTAAGTCCAAGTGAATAGCTTTATATAAAGGTGTGATTTGGTTTCAAGGTATTTTAAGCCCTGACAAGAAAAATCTTTAAAAATAAGAGATAAATCTCTTCTTTGCTCATTAGAGAAAAGAATAGTGGAATAGTTCAGATTGCATAGATTTTCATGTTTTAATTCCATTTTTCTCCAAGAAATCTACTTCCCTTCTATTTGTAGCACTGCGTGTATAGCTGGGAGTGAAGACACGTTAGAAAAATTCATGCAATACCTAATTGTATTGAAGATAGTTATACCAAAAGAGACTGACTCCCAATGAGAAATCTGCTTTAATTTTATTATTTATAAGGATTTATGAATTGCATGTAGTGCAAAGGGCACCACACAAATCCTATAAATATTACTCTTATATAATTGCACAAGTTATGCAAATGACTTATGCAAATAATTCAAAATTGCCAATCTGAAATTTTAATTGGGCATATATGCCAAATATTTTCTTCAGTATGGTAGATTCCCCCTTCCCCAGGCCAACTGGTAATTAAATAAGAAATAAGGGGAGGGCTTCCCTGGTGGCGCAGTGGTTGAGAGTCCGCCTGCCGATGCAGGGGACACGGGTCCGTGCCCGGTCCGGGAGGATCCCACGTGCCGTGGAGCGGCTGGGCCCGTGAGCCATGGCCGCTGAGCCTGCGCGTCCGGAGCCTGTGCTCCGCAACGGGAGAGGCCACAGCAGTGAGAGGCCTGCGTACTGCAAAAATATATATATATATATATATATCACTGAAAACTGTAATTTTTCAGTCTTCTGAAATATCCATTCATTCACTCATTCAATGACTATTCAGTCAGCGTTTACTATGGTCTTGCTGGGAAGGACACAAAGAAATGGAGTATCTAGCAGTGACTTAGTTCTCAAGCATTCACCAAAAGCTTCACATGCACAGTTTGATGGCCACAAGGACTCAGAGAAATCAGTATTAGCATTTCCATTTTACTGATGACAAATCTGAGGTTCAAAAAAAGGTTGTCCAAATGTCCATAACCTGACTCCAAGTCCAGGGTTCTTGCCACCGAAACGTGAATTGTATCTTGCCCTTGTACCTTGCTTTCAGATCTAAAATCCGGGAGATGAGGTATTCATACATTTAGAATGAAAAAACAAGATTTAGATACAGGGTAGTAAGTGGTTAAATGCCTAACGTGTAGGGCAAAGAGCAAGCATCACACAGGAGGAACTTACCATTCTTGATGGAGAAGCAGAGTGTATGTTTATTGCAAATGGAAAATAATCTTTCCCACACAGGGACTAACAGCCTGTATTTGGAATCTGATTTAATCATGTAAAAACTATTGTTAACTTCAAATAAACAAAAAAATGCATAAACCAAATCCATGATTCTTATCAGATCTGTGATACCTACTTTTGGCACCTGTAAATAATTAATTCTAAGCTTGAAAAGATCTGATAAAACAACTTCATTTGAAAAGCAATAATGTGTAGATGTTGAGACTATTAGAGGAAAAAGATTTAAGGTAGTCTCAATTTGCTCCAATAGGAACTGAAGTGAAGGAAACGGATTAACAATAGATTCTTACCTTTACTAAATCACAGAATTAATAATATGTACTCAAGCCCTTTAAAACTGTCTGATTCAGTAGCCAGTAGCCACTAGATGCAACTATTTATATTTTAATTAATTAGAAGTTAAATAAAAGTTTAAAATTTAGTTTCTTAGTTGCACTAGCCACATTTGACACATTCAGTAGCTGTATAATAGATGATTGGCTATCATATCGGGCAGTGCAAATACAGAACGTGTTCATCTTTGCAAAGTCCTGCTGGGCACTGCTGCTCTAGTCTCTGGCAAATGATAGATTGTGATGGAGAATGTAAAATTATTTTTTAAATGAAAAAGGGGAAATATTGAGTTCTTATTATAATACTTTTGACTTGTTTTGTATAATGATAGCATCAGAGTTGCTCTGTTCATTCATTATACAACAAATATTTGCACTTTGCTAGGCACTGTGTAATTACACAATTTCAGTTCTGCTAGGGATCGGCAGTTGTTTCTCCCAGAACCTAGCACCTAGCACTGTGCAGGAAAATAGTCCTACTCAAGAATTTTTTATTGAGTCTCCCTGGTGGCGCAGCGGTTGAGAGTCCGCCTGCCGATGCAGGGGACGCGGGTTCGTGCCCCGATCCGGGAAGATCCCACATGCCGCGGAGCGGCTGGGCCCGTGAGCCATGGCCGCTGAGCCTGCGCGTCTGGAGCCTGCTGCTCCACAACGGGAGAGGCCACAACAGTGACAGGCCCACGTACCGCAAAAACAAACAAACAAACAAACAACAAAAAAGAATTGTTTATTGATGGAACAATGCAGATCTTCAAACATCTTCCTCTGCCTTTGTACAGGTCAGGAATGAGACTAGCAGCTCCATTGCTGAAGATAAGGTAACTTAGTTGCCCACCCAATATCTCTTCCCTTCTTTTCTGCAGATAGAATTCCAGTTTTATTCAGGTCACTAATGTCCCCAGCCAGGGAGATGGATCAAGACTTTTCTGTGCCCACACAATAATTTTATCCCAGCTTTCCCATCCTTTCTTTCATCTAGTATGACGATATAGTCCAGATTTGGCCAGTGAGATCTAGGTAGAAATTAGCGTGTGGCGTTTCTATAAAACCTGATAAAAGGAAATTGACTTGGCTGCTCCGTTCCCGTCTTCCTGCTTTGAATGTGAATGTGTCATCTGGAGACGCCACAGGTATCTTGCAACTATGAGGAGATATGTATACGTGAAAAACTAAGAGAAGTGCAGACAGCAACGTTGTTGAGCTGTGGAGCGAAGGCCTAGACTGTCTTTCACCATACTTATGTAGAAAAAAAAGAAATGCCCATTTATTTGAGCCACCTTTAACTAAATGTTCTGTTACTTGCAGCTAAAAGCAATCCTAATGTATACAGAGCATTATGGCACATAGTATTTTGTGCAGAGAGACTACCTACTCCTTCATGACGCAATCACTTACCTGATAAGAGTCTACATTTCAAGTGGCCATTATAATGTATGGTTCAGACCTCCTGCTCCAGGGAGCATAATTGACTGATGGCTCCAGGTGCTGCCTTTCTGGACCCACCCCCGAGTTCATGCAAGGCTATCCTTCCTATGGGACACTCTGAGTCTATGACCGAGTATGGCAGGGAAAGGAACGCAGACACATTCCTGCAAGATGAAGGCCTCCTTCAACAGGCAAATTTGGCCCGAGGAATCCCCATTGGCCTGGCTGAAACTTTCTTAGAATTATCCAGCATCTGAGAGTCTTCCTCTCCAAGCCTCCTTCCTTGCCGCTCTTTTTCACAAGCACCAGATTTGCAACATGGTCTGAAAGCTCTTCTTGTTAATTCTTTCTCCCTCCTCTTTATCCATCATAGCTATTTCTCCTAATAAATCTCTTGTGTATCTAATTCCCTCTTGAAGTCTCCTTCTTAAAGGACCCAATCTGGACCCAATCTAATCTTGGCTAAATAAATTAGGAAAATAACCTAACCTGGGAAGCTAGAAGAGGTTCAACCTGATAGAAGCATGAAGCGAAAGGGCTGGAGAGGTTAAGAAGACTTGAAAGCTACATTCAAACCATTGGTTTATCAACCTCTCTCTGCTTTCCTACTTTTAAAATTCCTGCCACTTAAAATTCCTGCCTTTTTTTTTTTTAGAATGTAAACCACTCCCTCAGGATCATTTCCTAGAATCCACTCCTATCCTTCTGGACCATTCCTTCCAGCACCAGTTTGGTAGCTTGTCTCCAAGATGGCCACCATCTTGGAGAAAAGCTACCAAAGAAAGGGAATTCTTTCCATCCATATACGCTCATACCATTTCCTCATCAAGAGATGGAATCTCTTCCTACCTTCCGCTTGAATCTGGATGGCTTTAGTGACTTGCTGGACCAGTAGAATATGGCAGAAGTGACACCCTGTGACTTTCAAAACTCAGTCATGAGAAATCTTGTGGCTTCTGCCTATACTAATAGGCATATTCTCTCATGGAACTCTCTTTAGAGGAAACCAGTGACTGTGTAAGAACTGCAACTAACCATGAGACTACCTGTGGGGGGAGAGAGAGAGAGAGAGGCATGCTGGCCAGACTTCAACTGTTTTAGCCACCCCAGCCCAGCACTGAACCTGAGTCAAAGAGCCATATTGGACTTTCCACTCCCATCAGACGCCCCAAAGAGATGAAAAGAGGCTCCAGACATACAGCCCCAGGAGAGATATCCTAGCCATCTCCAGCCATTTATTCCACTCCAGCTGAAGTCTCTGACTCACCAAATCATGAGCATAATAAAAAAAGTTTGTTGTTTTATGCCACTAACTTTCAGGATAGTTTGTTATGCAACAAAAGATAACTGGAATATCCTTGGGATCCCTCACATCCATAAGACTAAGCCGTTTTAAACAATGGCTTCTCAGAACTTCATTTTAGTTCTTTGAACTATATCATCATTTTGAGCTAATTCTCCACAGTCTTTATCATCCTCCTGCTAGACTTCCTGTCTTCCTCACTGAATTCAGTATCATATGGTACAGTTATGCAGGTCGTGCACTGCACAAAGGTGTCAGGCCAAGGAGTTGAGTGATGGATGAAAAAGGTGTCTTTTTTTAAGTTTACATAAATCTGTTATATAGTTTAGTGGCTGTCCTGACTGGGACAGTCCCCCCAATTTTTCAGTCCATCAGTTCTCTTTGCTATTAATCGATTGCCTGTTCAATGTACTCCAATGCTACCTTCACCCCATTTTCATTTTTTTGCATCTTTGATGTCTTGAAGCACTCATTGTGCCTATCACAAGTCTTGGGCCACTTCCTTCCTCTTCTGCTATTAATAAACTCTTTTTTTTCTCTCTCAGCAGAAACACCTTATTTTCCTAATTGTATACAATATTTGCCTATTTAAAAAATTTAAACTATACATAAAAGTTACACTATACATAAAAGTATAAAGAAGAAAGCAAAAAACCTGAAATCCCATCCCTGAGATATCTAAAATTAACATTTTTGGTGACTTTTTTTTATATGTTTGTACATATACACAGGATTTTCTGGATCATTCTATCTCCTTCCTCCAGTTCTTTCCCCAGATGATAAATGAAAAACCTTTGCCTGGATGCTTACACTGCTTGGCAATGTTTTAAAATCTGTCTCATTTCCTTTCTACTACATCTGGTAAGTTGACACCTTTCCAGTAATCCTCAGGCTCTACCCATTTTGCTGCAAAGAGTGAGTCCCTCCTCAACTCCCTGTCACCTCAGTGGACTTCTGTCATGGCCCATGCATCAAAAAAGGATGAAGAGGGACTTCCAAGGCACAGTTAAGACTCTGTGCTCCCACTGCAGGGGGAAAGACTGTGGTTAAGACTCTGGGTTTCTGGGACTACCCTGGTGGCACAGTGGTTAAGGATCTGCCTGCCAATGCAGGGGGCATGGGTTTGAGTCCTGGTCCGGGAAGATCCCACATGCCACGGAGCAACAAAGCCTGTGCGCCACAGCTACTGAACCTGCTCTCTAGAGCTCATGTGACACAACTACTGAAGCTTGTGCGTTTAGAGCCTGTGCTCAGCAACAAGAGAAGCCACCGCTCGCCGCAACTAGAGAAAGCCCTCACGCGGGAACAAAGACCCAGCACAGCCAATAAATAAAGACTCTGCGCTTCCACTGCAGGGGGAAAGACTGGTTAAAACTGCCGTAACCTAAGTGTCCATCAACAGATGAATGGATAAAGAAGATGTGGCACATACCTACAATGGAATATTACTCAGCCTTAAAAAGAAATGAAATTGAGTTATTTGTAGTGAGGTGGATGGACCTAGAGTCTGTCATACAGAGTGAAGTAAGTCAGAAAGAGAAGAGCAAATACTGTATGCTAACACATATATATGGAATCTAAAAAAAAAAAAAAGGTTCTGAAGAACCTAGGGACAGGACAGGAATAAAGACGCAGACACATAGAGAATGGACTTGAGGACATAGGGAGGGGGAAGGGTAAGCTGGAACGAAGTGAGAGAGTGGCATGGACATATATACACTACCAAACGTAAGATAGATAGCTAGTGGGAAGCAGCCGCATAGCATAGGGTCAGCTCAGTGCTTTGTGACCACCTAGAGGGGTGGGATAGGGAGAGTGGGAGGGAGACGCAAGATGGAGGGGATATAGGGATATGTGTATACATATAGCTGATTCACTTTGTTATACAGCAGAAACTAACACACCATTGTAAAGCAATTATACTCCAATAAAGTGTTATTAAAAAAAAAAAACAAGAAGATTTGGGCATTACATTTTCTAAGTCTTTTTTTATATTGAATTTGTGTCCAGAATACTTACTTAATTATCTTATACATTCTAATAGTTTGTAAATTTTCTTGGGTTTCCTATGCAGACAATCATATTGTCCCTGAAAAATTAGATTTTTATTTCCTTTTTCTATCCAAATATATTTTATTTTTTATTATTTATTTATATTAGCTAGTCCCTCCAAGCAATGAATTGGAAGTAACGATAGTAAGCATTCCTGTCTTGATCCTGACTTAGCAAATAAAAAGCTTCTAATGTTTCACTGTTAAATATAATATTTACTAGAGTTTTAGTGAATATCACTTTGTTAGGTTAAGGAATTTTCTTTCTACTCCTATTTTGATTATAGTTTTATTTTAACATTAATATATGTTGGATTTTTCTGTATCTATTGATGTGTTTATGTTTCTTTCATCTTTAATTTCTCATGAGAAATTACATTAATGTATATTGTCTAGTGTTAAAACTTGGGTGGACCCAATTTAATGGCAATCTATAATTTTTTTTTCTCTAATAGCCTTTTTAAAATAGTTGAGAAATTTTGTCTCTTTTTCTATTTTTGGAACATTTTACATAAAATTGGGATTATCTATATTTAAAGCATCAGTGGAATTAGTTTTAACTGCCTAGGTCTGTAATTTGAGGATATATGGATAGAATATGTTTTAAAATAGTGATTAAATATGCATAATAGTTGTAAGTGTAATCATATCTTTAATTCGTTTGCGAGTCAGCCTGGCAAGTTATATTCTTTTGGTAAATTGTTTATGCAAGTCTTCAAATTTATAAATTTATAAGTAAATTTATAAGCATTCCAAATTTAAAGTTTTCATAGCATTATATTATAGTTTAAAAAAAAACTCTAAAAAAATAAAAAACTGTGCACTTCCACCACAGGGGCCTGGGTTTGCTCCCTGGTCAGAGAACTAAGACACTGCATGACGCGTGGTGTGGCTAAGAAAAAAAGGATGAAGGGGGCAAAGAGAAAGGAGGCAAGTCGGGGCTATCTTGGGATGGACAGTTGCACAGTTGACCAGCTTAGGAGACAGAAGCTGGGAAGGCAAAAGATGGACTTGAGGACATAGGGAGGGGGAAGGGTAAGCTGGGACGAAGTGAGAGAGTGACATGGACATATATACACTACCAAATGTAAAACAGATAGCTAGTAGGAAGTAGCCGTATAGCACAGGGAGATCAGCTCCGTGCTTTGTGACCAAAGCACCGAGGATGCTTTGGTCCCAACAGGCCAGGATGGCATGTTCACTGAGCAAGGCCAAGTCCAGATGCAAGAGTCAAAAAGTACGATTGCAATGGAAGCGAAAGAAGGGCCTTAGAGAAAGTCTGTTAGACACCTGAGTATGGCTCCTGTTAACAGGGCTTTATTACAACCAACTCCGGGTGCTAAGGTACTTAAAGGTATAAGTATCACTCCTCACAAGCTGAAGTTTTTTCTCTTGAGAACTGACTCCCTGTGCATCCCTGGCCAGTTGGTCCACTCACTCCCCTTGCCTGACTGTGAGCCTTGGAAGCAGCTCATGCCCACATGAAGGCTAAGCTGGTACTAGTCTTTGTATGATGGCTTGTCTGTGGAACCTCTCTTCCAGGCTGGAGTTGGCCAGGGCCCAGCTCCGCCCTGCTGAGTTGTTCCCTCAAATCATTTTTCCTCATATTCCTAAAACCCTTGCCAAGCTCTGGCAAAAAATATTACGTTTATTACCACAAGCCAGGTTATAAGGCGGGAAAGCATCCTATGTTTTGATGCTGCTGTATAGAAACGAAAGGAAAAAGTCCTTCAGTGTCCTGGTAAGACTTGAATGGCTGCTGGGATGAATAAAGAGGGGAGAGTTGTCTGCTGTGGGCAGTAGGGGAGGGGACCTGATGTTCCAGTGGCTTCTTACTTGAACCTTCAAGCAATTGGCTGGTTTTCACCTGCATGTTCATTGTCAATGCCCAAGGTCCCTGTGAGTCCAATTCCTAAGCATTTCAGAGATTTTATGGCATAAATCAGATCACTGCTAGACTTCTCTCACTGACGGTTTTGGATTCAGTTTTCACAAGTCTCCCGTGTCAGTTATGGCTCATCCATCTGCTTTACAGTTTTCAAAATGTTGATGATGTTTGTCTCCATGGGCATAAGTCTATCTTTTAGATTTATTTATTTTTAACCTTTTCCTGTCCTTTGGGGGGTCGGGGAAAGAAATTGAAGTAAAGTACACTCAATCCATCATCTTAAACCAGAAATTACTATGAGAGTATTTGCCAAGGAGAGCAACATAGTGAAAACATTATTTTAGGAAGTTCAGATCATCTGTAAAATGCAGGATAAATTAGACGGGCAGAAACTCAAGTCACGGAGCCAGGAGGGCACACAAAAATCCAAAAGGGAGAAAGTTAAAGGTCTAAACTATGGTTGTGGCAAAGAGAATGAAAAGAAAGAGCAAGACCTTTGAAAAACGGAAAAGGAAGGAATCTGTTGGCCAATTGACTAAAAGGAAGAAAGAGGAGTCCATGTGCTTAGGACAGAATGACTGCAAGAATCCTAGGAATTTATGAGAAGTAATAAAGAAGAAGCAGAAAGAGGTTTGGGGGGCAGTTCATGGCTTCTGCTTTTATAATGATGAGTGTTAAGAATGAGGGGAAAGTAGGTTACTTTCTTAGAGCAACCAAACTATAACAGAAATTCTACCAAACTCATCAAAGTTTTAATTTAATTTACAGGGAAATCTATTTCTAAACGATATTTGGAATATATATTCAAGAACTTCTAAGTGTAACATTGGAAGTGAATGGCCTTGGAGGTTCAGGAGGTAATGTCTTTTCTCTCTCCATATGAAGGTCATAACTTTTTTAGGACAAGGTTTTCTATTCTCTGGAGAGAGTAAATCAGAGAGTTTCTGATTTAGGAGTTACCAGGCACAGCTTAAGTTTTGAGGTACCAAAACTTAAAACAGGGGATTAAGAAAAATCCTGCAGCCTTTTTATCCCACTGGTAGCCAGGCTGCCTTTTTAGTCAAGAGACCATGAGTCTTTTTAAAGAAATCTGACTAGGCCGAGAGGAAAAGCCTAAATATCAGACAACAGGGGCTCCCTGTGCCAGTCAAGGATCTCCATAGAAACACAGAATCAACAGAATATATGTGTATTCACATTAACAGATTTCTTTTAAGGAAATGCCTCATGCAATTATGGGGCCCAGAAAGCCCAACATCTATGGGGCAGGCCAAAAGCCTGGAAACTGAGGCAGGATTTCTCTGTTACAGTCTTAAGGAAGAATCACTTTTCTCTGAGAAACCTTGTTTTTTGCTCTTAAGGCCTCCAACTGACTGGATGAGGTCCATCCACATGATTGAGGTTAATCTTCTTTAAAGTCAACTGATTGTAGATGTTAATCACATCTACAAAATACCCTCACATCCATGTCTAGAGTTGTGTTTGATCAAACAACTAGGCACCATAGCCTAGCCAAGTTGACACATAAAATTCAGTCCTCACACTCCCCAAAGAAACTGCCCAACCAGATCATCCCAACACCAAAGCCCACCATCAACAAGGCCCACGCATGGCACAGACCTCCGAGTCCCCTTATTAAGTGCCCCATGCTAAAGAAATAATAGTCAACCAAGAATCAACAGACGTCTGATCAAAGTCACTTTGTGGAAACAAAAACAATTCAGGGAGAAGAAAAAAAAAAAATACAAACAAAAACAAATAGCCAAACCACCATTAATATCTTTGGGGGAGTTAAGAGAAGACAATTCAATCATGAAACAAGAAATAAACTATTGGAGAAAAAAAGACTTCAGAGAACAAAAAGGAGCTCCTGGAAATTATAAAAATTATAACATCAATGAAAAACTTGGTAAGAGGGTTATAAGATAAAGGTGAAGAAATCCCCAAGAAAGTGAAACAAAATGACAAAGAGACAGAAAACAGACAATAAAAAAAAAAAAAAGGAGAGAGGGAGAGAGAAATCAGTTTGGAGGGATTGACATCTAAATGAGGTTTCAGAAAGAGAGAACAGAGAAAATGGAGGAGGACAAATTATCAAAGAAATAATTCAAAAATATTTCCAAACATTAAAGGTCATAAGTTTCCAGATTGAAAAGATTTACCAAGTTCCCAGCCTAGTGGTTAAATCTATACCCACACCAATCCACCTCATCATGAAATTTAGGAAAGCAAAGAGAATAAAGCTTGAGTGAGGAGGGACCGATTACATACACATGATCCGACTGACTTTGGACTTCTTAACAGCATCAGCAGAGGGCAATGGAACATGCCTTCAAAACTAACAAAAAAATAATATTTTAACCCACGATTCTATTACCAACCCAACCTAGCAAATTTAAGGGTAGAAGAATGATCTTTTCAAAAATGAAAGTTCTCCAAAAATTCACTTCCCAACCACTTTTTCTCAGCAAGGAGTGAAAGATATATTCCTCCCCAAAAAAGGAGTAAACAAAGAAAGAAGAGGACATGAAATTCAGGAATCAACGGATCTAAGGAAAGAGAACAGGAAAAAGAATACTCAGCGGAATGTTGAGGGGAGATCCAGGACACAGTTGCCCTAGACAGAGAGAGAGTGGTCGGTCCAAACTGAATAAGCTCAGAGGATTCTGGGAGAGATGTCTCCAAGGATAAGAAACTGATGGGGCACCTGTCATGTTTGAACATATTAAGAGGAGAGTTACATCACTTGAGAACGGTTCTGAGATAGAAAACTAAGCAATAAAAACAAAAACAAACGAAGAAATTATCAAATCCAGGAAAAGCAAAAGGTTATTGAAGAAAGGAAAAGTAATAATGTCAGTTAGAACTACTTGGCTCAATTATAAATAGTATTTACCTAGTTAAAATAATGTCAACATTAAATATTGTTTAATAAAATTAACATATTTGCGGGGCAGGCAGAGAAGCGGAGAAAGAGCTAAATCCTTATTTTGTCAATAAATAGAAATGGATAATATGAAATACTGAAAAATCAAGAAACAGTAGTTACTTCGGTAGCAGTCCAGTAATGTTATTTATAGATTTAGAGGTAAATAGATTTAACAACAACAAAAAAAAAACACAAAGAGTTAAAAGGGCTTGTCTCTGGGAGGAAAAAATTAATGGTGGAGACAGGGAGAGGACTGTTGTTTTTCCTAATAAGCTTTGTAGAACTGTTTGATCCTTCTTGTGTATACACAATTTTAATGAAAACAAAAACTAGAAAAAAACTTCCCAAATAGCATAAAACCCAAACTCCTGGCAGTCTGAGTCAAGCTTACGGAGTCAGAGTCCTGGGTTCCGATACCAGCTTTGCCACTTACCAACTATGTAACTTTGGGCAAGTTTTCTAAGTTCTCCAAACTGTGAAAAGGGGATAAATAATAGTTCTCATGGTAACGGTGCATACTGACTGATTCACAGCCCTGGCTTGTGAAGAATAAATGAAATAACCCATGTGACGTCTAAGCACTCTGCTTGCTACGCTTAGTGTTGTATAAACTTTCGCTAATTTTTTTTTTTTTTGCCATTGTCAGGCGGACGTTCAAAGGCTCTTTGTCATCTCTCCCATCTGCATTTCCAACCTCAAGTTCTCTCACTCTTCTAGATAAACTCTAAGTTTGGCTGGGCAGTGTTCATTCTTTCTGAAATACACTGCACTCCTTCCTGCTTGCTCGCTGTTGCTTGTGCAATTGTTTGTTTTCCTATTCCCCAACCTATTGTGGTTGAAATAACAATGGAAATGAAATGTGTTACACCCTGTAGATAACTGGACGATGTCTGCATTGGTTGAATCTAAATTCAAGATGTAAATATTTCCTCTAGGGGCTAAAAGCTGAAAGGAGGAGTTCCATTTTTGTTCAAGACATGTTAATCTTGTCATTGCTCAAGGTTGCCATGGTTCCTGTTTGGTGCTTCCAGGACTTAAGCTTATGCCGCTACATCTGAACAAGTGGAAATAACCCTATTCGATTGAGACAGCAAGACGGGCAGGGTGAGATTCTTGTGAGATAGGTCACTACTGTAATTAGAAATATAAGCCAGGATTTATGTGTCTCAGTTACAAACTGATCCTGGCTGCCCCTGACACTGCATATTTCCGCTTCATGTTTTCCTGGAGACCAGGGAGCAATTTACTTTGTAAACCAGAGAGATACTCTTTTCCCTTTCCTGTGGCACAATTTAAATGGAAAAAACCCCTCAAAGTAACCATTTGCTTATAGTTTTGAAAAATAAAGGCTTCAATTGTGTAATTTCTTAGGGCCAATTATTTTATTAAAGACAGAGACTTCATTACAATATAAAAATAAGTTCTAGCCTAAAAGATAAAGATTAAACCAATGAAAATAAAGCTAATTAACTTTGGCAAATCATATTCTTCCGTCAACTTCACAATCATTTTCAAACGCACAGTCACAGATAGAACAGTTCCTTGAACAGAAATGAAAATCGTGTTTTTATGAGACTCGCTAACCTATCTCTGATGACATTTATATACTTTCTTAGAGACTTTCGGTGTCTGGTGTATATAGGAAGTAAATAGTAACATAGGAATGGTGTTAATTGCTCTTCATTGCTTTAAATGGTCACAAGATTTCAAATTTTATGATTGCATAAATCATTTTATGAAACTTTCTTTTGCAGATTTAAAGAAGAGGCACAATATTATCTTCCTTCTAACCATGATTGTAAGTTGAATTCAGATAGACTGTCCAGCATCTTGTGTAAATTCACCAGCAGTTCATATTTATTACCTTCGCCAACAATATTTTGTTCGAATTTGCTGACACTTTATCAATGTCCCTAAGGCATATAAGGATAAATCAGTTGCTATAAGGTGTACATTTGTATGGACTAGGAATAGTCTCTTTCTTCAGAGGGTAAATAATTCGTGAAGGGTTGTTTCATGTGAGCTGTATTAGATTTTTAGGTAAGAAAGTGAGAGATGAGAATATTTTCATGCAAAATAGAAAATTTGAAACCCTCAGGTTAGGTTTTGAAAACTCTTATTCCCTTAGCTTTAAGGAGGGATAAAGCAGAAGATATTTAGGTGAGTAAAGACCTCCAAGATGTACACTGCAGTTTCACCTTCTCTGTGCCGTTCCTATGCTTTATCTACCAAGCCAAATACTGTTGCTTAGGACACCCAAGGTACAATTAGAGCACCGTTCAATCTCTATTTTAGATAATTTCTTATAAACTATGAGTATTGGCCCATGATTGCCCTTTATTTCTAATTACTTTCTTGCTTATTAATATCTTTGTTAATTTAAACATATGTGCCTGCTTAAATCTCATGGAAACCAAGTCTTAGATAATAGAAAAGATATGTTGCCAATGCAAAGTTGCCAACTACAGGTTGGAACTGTTCTTAAAACAAGAAGGTCAAATCCAAAAAAGGACCCATTAACCAAGTTTCCAGGACCCTCTAGTATGCACTGGATACCAATGATTAAACATGAAAGCAATACCGATCTATTTTTATTTTTTTTTTATACAGCAGGTTCTTATTAGTTATCTATTTTATACATATTAGTGTATACATGTCAATCCCAATCTCCCAGTTCATCCCACCACCACCACCACCCCCGCCACTTTCCCCCCTTGGTGTCCATATGTTTGTTCTCTACATCTGTGTCTCTATTTCTGCCCTGCAAACTGGTTCATCTGTACCATTTTTCTCGATTCCACATATATGCATTAATATACAATATTTGTTTTTCTCTTTCTGACTTACTTCACTCTGTATGACAGCCTCTAGGTCCATCCACATCTCTACAAATAACCCAATTTCATTCCTTTATATGGCTAAGTAATATTCCACTTATATATGTACTACATCTGTTTTAACCATTCATCTGTTGATGGTCATTTAGGTTGTTTCCATGACTTGGCAATTGTAAATAGTGCTGCAATGAACATTGGGGTGCATGTGTCTTTTTGAATTATGGTTTTCTCTGGGTATATGCCCAGTAGTGGGATTGCTGGGTCATATGGTAATTCTATTTTTAGTTTTTTAAGGGACCTCCATATTGTTCTCCACAGTGGCTGTATCAATTTACATTCCCACGAATAGTGCAAGAGGGTTCCCTTTTCTCCACACCCTCTCCAGCATTTGTTGTTTGTAGATTTTCTGATGATGCCCATTCTAACTGGTGTGAGGTGGTGCTTCATTGTAGTTTTGATTTGCATTTCTCTAATAATTAGTGATGTTGAGCAGCTTTTCACGTGCTTATTGGCCATCTGTATGGCTTCTTTGGAGAAATGTCTATTTAGGTCTTCTGCCCATTTTTTGATTGGGTTGTTTGTGTTTTTAATATTGAGCTGCATGAGCTATTTATGTATTTTGGAGATTACTCCTTTGTCCATTGATTCGTTTGCAAATATTTTCTCCCATTCTGAGGGTTGTCTTTTCATCTTGTTTATAGATTCCTTTGCTGTGCAAAAGCTCTGAAGTTTCATTAGGTCCCATTTGTTTATTTTTGTTTTTATTTCCATTTCTCTAGGAGGTGGGTCAAAAAGGATCTTGCTGTGATTTATGACACACAGTGTTCTGCCTATGTTTTCCTCTAAGAGTTTTATAGTGTCTGGCCTTACATTTAGGTCTTTAATCCATTTTGGGTTTATTTTTGTGTATGGTGTTAGGGAGTGTTTTAATTTCATTCTTTTACATGTAGCTGTCCAGTTTTCCCAGCACCTCTTATTGAAGAGACTTTTTCTCCCTTGTATATCCTTGCCTCCTTTGTCATAGATTAGTTGACCATAGGCGCATGGGTTTATCTCTGGGCTTTCTATCCTGTTCCATTGATCTGTATTTCTGTTTTTGTGCCAGAACCATATTGTCTTGATTACTGTAGCTTTGTAGTATAGTCTGAAGTCAGGGAGACTACCAATCTCTTATGGTTCAAAAATTTCATTGGATAATGTCATCTTCCTTGGGTTCAATAATACAATGGCTTCAAACACTATGGCTGCCAACTCTTCAATTAACAGATTGATGAATATGTTGAAAAACTGGGCTGTTCTCAATTGGTAATCCCACTAATGGATATTACGCTTGATAAATTAATTCTGAGGCTTAACTTCAGTGTAGAGTGGAAAACAATGAGAAAATCAAAGAGAAAACAAAAAGAAAATGACAATAGCACAAAATACAGATTTCAAAGAACTGCCTTGTAGCCTCTGCTATAGGAGAAGACAAGAAGAAATAGACATTTCCAGAAACGTGGCACATGATATAAGATGACCACCTCATCACTTTGCCTTGACTGGCATGGAATGTCACCTCGCATGTACAGATGACTTTGGTGCAAAAGCTTTTTGCTCATGATGGTTTTACTGCTGTCCGTGCAGGATACACTCAATTACATGTGATGACCACATGCTTTTTCCATAGCAGCATCTATAAGAATGTTTAATTTGGATTTTCCAGAACAACAGCCTAATGGCTAACAGGGCCTCACATCCTTTCCCACCAAGTGGTGTCCAGGGAACCCTATCCCTGGTTGTGGTTCATAACTGACCACTAGGTTTAATATTTCCCCAATTTTTTTACTTTTCTTATTCCACTTTTTTTTTCCTTTTTTCAACTGCATGTCATATACAGATTGGGGTAAACACTTCACCACTTATTTCTGGTTTAATATTTCTCATTTTCAAATGTGCTTTTCAGACTTAAATTAAACCTAGTCTCCCTAAGGAGCTACTAGGGAGCACTGTTTTTTTCTGCTTTCCAGAAGGGGACAAAGAAAAAGCAATAATGACTTCAGACAGTAAAAGTGGACAGGGACAGTAAAAAAGAAACTCTCCTGACTGCTTCTGAATTTAGAAGCTTTGCAGCCTTTCCTCAGACCTCAATTCACACTAGTAAGCCTTTTAGGGAAATCTGTTTCCTTGAGGAGGTTGATAGGTATTATATTGTATTTCATAATATGAGAAGAAAAATCATTACTTAATTTCTTATAGGTGTAACATCACATATAAATTAAAATATAAGAAAAATGTTTACTTTCAGCTTATTTGCTTAGACAAAAAAAAATCATTTTTATTTATTATGAAGTAATAAAATTATTATTTTTCATTTTTAGGCAAAATTCATTCATGATTAGGCCAAAAATAATTATAATTTGACGTACTGGCCCTTAAGTCATATAATTTGATAATCCTGTATAGTTAGAATTTGTTGAGACTATTTAAAATATAACCATTTTGTCTTTAAAATGCACACATTAAGTGGACATAAAACAGTTAAACAACAAAACCCCAACAAGGTAGCCACTGGTTAGTTTTGACTGCATTTACTGAGGCCAAAGAGTACATCTGCAAGCAGTATATAGAAAACATCTTAGAAAACTTTTCGCGGGGATAATAAAGTAGCTCCTTGAGGAAGCACTTATTCTTTCTTCCAAATTCCACAGCAAGATTTTACTTTTTTTTTTTTTTTGCGGTTCACGGGCCTCTCACTGTTGTGGCCTCTCCCGTCGCGGAGCACAGGCTCAGGACGCGCAGGCTCAGCGGCCACGGATCACGGGCCCAGCCGCTCCGCGGCATGTGGGATCTTCCCGGACCGGGGCACGAACCCGTGTCCCCTGCATCGGCAGGCGGACTCTCAACCACTGCGCCACCAGGGAAGCCCCAAGAGCTTACTTTTAAAGGCAGATGCTGTAGGTCTTTTTTTGCAGAGAAGGCAAAAGAGTTCCCCTCTTTGAGGTGTACTGCTGCACAAATCTTTTTAACAACTAACAGGAACAGAAGGAACAAGGTACAGAAACCAACTGATGAAGACACTCTCATCTAAAGTTTGTATTTTACTCACTGCAGACAAAGACATAAAAAAATGAGAATGTTCTCCAGTTATCACATCAGAAAGAAAACATTCTAGTATGGACCAGTTCGGAATGGCTGGAGGACCAGGAATGACAGAATCAAGTGGTAAAGAAAGCACAGGATGTGGGCAAGACCAGGTGAGAACCAGTTTCCTCTGTCAGCCATGCCCTGCTATAGTGTGCATTATGGTTGACTCGTCACTATCCTTTCCTCCCACCAGATGATCAGTCTAGGTTAACTGTACTAGGAGCCTTGCCAGCTCCTAGTTTAGGCATGGGTTTGTGACCCAATGAGAAAAAATCTGCTGAGGGTTTTCTGGGCAAGGTTTTCTCACTCTTATGAAAGAGTTAGAGGAAAATATGGATTTTCTGCTTTCATACTCAACCAAACCTACACTCAGAAGTTGGCAGAGTGGATGGAAAGAACTTCAGTATTTGATGAAGTTGTTGAATTACTAAATCAGCCAGTATTGAATCCTACCCTACTTCTGGACTTGCATTTATGTGAAATAATGTTTCCTTATGTTCAAGCCAGTTTAAATCAGAGTTTTCTGTTAACTATTAACCAAGAATTTTCTAATTGATATAATTAATGAGGAAGATTGGGTATTTCACCAAAACTCTTGCATGGCACTATTTATATTTGCATTTATATTTACATTTACATTTATATTTATATTTTTTGGCCACGCCACACGGCTTGTAGGATCTTAGTTCTCCAATCAGGGATTGAACTCAGGCTATGGCAATGAAAGCACTGAGTCTTAACCACTGAATGGCCAGGGAATTCCCTCGCCTGGCTATATTTTAAGTACGGTTTCCATAGTGTATGTTTATACCTAAGTTGACTGAGCTTAGTTTATTCCACAATTTGGGTTCTCTTCTCAACTCTTAGTGATCTTTCTCAAGTCCTAACTCAAGAATCCTTTTATAGGGGGTTCCCTGGTGGAGCAGTGGTTGAGAGCCCGCCTGCCAATGCAGGGGACGTGGGTTCGAGCCCTGGTCTGGGAAGATCCCACATGCCGCGGAGCGGCTGGGCCCGTGCACCACAACCACTTAGCCTGTGCTCTGGAGCCCTGGAGCCACAACTACTGAGCCTGCATGCTACAACTACTGAAGCCTGTGTGCCTAGAGCCCGTGCACAGCAACGAAGAGTAGCCCCTGCTCGCCGCAATTCGAGAAAGCCTGCGAGCAGCAACAAAGACCCAGTGCAGCCAAAAAAAATAAATTAAAAAAAAAAAGAATCCTTTTATATGTTGTTTGGTAGAAAGGTATGTGAACTAATTGACTCCAGATGTCTTTGCAGCCAAGATTTGGTGTTCAGAAAGGGAGGGTAAGCTAGCAGCATCAGTTTCAGAACAATGCTTGTAACATCTGTGAATATGTCAAATGTTATCCCTTTGAGATTATTTTACAAATGCTCTAATAAAGATGTCATCCACTAGCAAATTTGATATTCCTAATAATATGACCGGAAAAATACGTAGAATTTATAAAGAATTTCTTTATTCTTCCCCTCAATCTTCCATCATTTGATGACTGTTTTATTAATGACTTAACATGTTCTCCATTCTATGTTGGCAATTGAGAGCTAAGCATTCACTATGGATATCAATATTCATATTGCTGGGATTAGAAAGAGTGAGTATTAAAGAACAGTCCTATTATTCCAGGGATCTGCAAGCCAATATTTCTGAAAATGAAAAGTTACATGTCTTTTAGAAAGAATATCTTTGGGTTAAAATTTGACTTTTTAGAGTAGCTTGGCAAGAACACTGCTACAACAGTGCAGTCTATGGAAGGTTTGAATAGTAACATGAAGTAGGATGGCCTCTAACATAGGTTGAAGACAGAGGTTGAGTCCTCTGTCCTTTTGCCAGGGCTCTCTTGTCCTTAGTTTAACCTTAGTAATAGCCCACAGGTAACAAAGGGGGACATATAATAGGGGAGATATTAGTTCTTGCACCTAGCATTCTTTCCTTTTATATTTATACTCTTTCTATAGTGCTTTAGTGCACCTAAGTGCACTTTACGGTGCCTCCAGACTATTGCAACCTCTTGACCTCAGTTACTTCCCACTTAAAATAAATCTCATCTTTCTGTCCAAGTTGCCTTTCTTGCCCATAGTTCTGATATATTATCCTCATGACAGCCAGAATGATTTTTTAAAAATATTTGCATGGTATACCATTCTCCATCATCTTACTCTCAAACTTTCTGTATCCTTATATTAAGGATGTGCTTCTTGTAAGCAACATGTAATTAGGTTTTGTGTTTTTTTAAAAAGATATTTATTTAATTATTATTTTTTGTTGGCTGCTTTGGGTCTTCATTACTGTGCGCGGGCTTTCTCTAGTTGCGGCGAGCGGGGGCTACTCTTCATTGCAGTGCACAGGCTTCTCATTACGGTGGCTTCTCTTTGTTGCAGAGCAGGGGCTCTAGGCGTGCAGGCTCAGTAGTTGTGGCACACGGGCTTAGTTGCTCCGCGACATGTGGGATCTTCCTGGACCAGGGCTCGAACCCATGTGCCCTGCATTGGCAGGCGGAGTCTTAACCACTGCGCCACCAGGGAAGTCCCCTAGGTTTTGTTTTCTTATCCAGTTTGACAACTCTTATACTCTAATTAGAACATTTAGTTTACTTACATTTAATATAATTATCGATATATTTTGCTTTATATCTGTCATCATAATATTTGCTTTCTTTTTGTTTCTTCTGTTCTATGTTCTGTTTTCTCTCATTTCTTGTCATCTTTGGATTTATTTTATTAGTAGTAGTATTCTAATTTCTTCCCTCTATTAGCTTAGAAGTTATACATTCTTTTATTATTCTTTTACTGCAGGATTACAATATTAGCTTACCAAAGTCTAACATTAATTCGTATTTTTACCCTCTTACCAGACAGGAGCCTTAGAACCTTTTAACTTTATTTATCCTTCTTCTGACTTATATGTTATTGTTGTATTTTAATTTCATGTTTAATGAAACTTGCACAAGAATTTATTATTTTATACAGTCAATATTTATGTTATCCACATATTTACCCTTCTCATTGTTCTTTATTCTGTCCTACATCTCTAGGCCTCTGGGCTTTCATCAGGGATCATTTTCTTTCTGTCAAAAAAAATCTAAATCTAGATCTATCTCCTTTGCATTTTCTTCACTGTGAATCTGCTAATATGAATTTTATCAATTTTTGCTTGTCTGGATATTTATTTCAGCTTCATTCTTTTTTTATATATGTATATATTTATTTATTTATTTTTGGCTGCGTTGGGTCTTTGTTGCTGCGTGCGGGCTTTCTGTAGTTGCGGTGAGCGGGGGGCTACTCTTCGTTGCGGTGCTCAGGCTTCTCTTTGCGGTGGCTTCTCTTGTTGCAGAGCACGGGCTCTAGGTGTGTGGGCTTCAGTAGCTGTGGCACATGGGCTCAGTAGTTGTGGCTTGCAGACTCTAGAGTGCAGGCTCAGTAGTTGTGGTGCACAGGCTTAGTTGCTCCGTGGCATGTGGGATCTTCCCAGACCAGGGCTCGAACCCGTGTCCCCTGCATTGTCAGGCGGATTCTTAACCACTGCACCACCAGGGAAGTCCCGGTACCAATAGATTTTGATCAATGTGTGTCTTTCCCATTAGAATGTAACCTCCAAGAAGGTAGAAGGCATGTCTGTTTTGCTCCCATTGTATTCAGAGCACCTTAGCATAGTGTGTAGGGCATAGTAGGTGTTCATTAAATATTTGTTGAAAGAAGGAGGAATTTAACCTTTACTGAACACCTGTTATATACCAGGCAGTGTGGTAAGAGCTTTGCAAATATAATTTTATTGACTTTTCATAACAACCAATTGTGTTAAGAATTCTATCTCCTTTTCACAGATGAGATAAAGTTTGAAGAAGAGAAATAATTTCACCAAGTTCATACAGTCAGATATGGATGTGGGGTGTGACCTATAACCTCTGCCTCCATAGTAAATGCTCAGTTTATTCTGCCACATTTATGTTGACCAGGTGGGCTGTTCCCTGGCTTCCTCTGATAACAGGTTGGCTGATTTCATGAAAAGATGGAAATAGTAAATAATAGATTAATATCCTTTCAATGGCAAATTCCTGAAGCTTTAATGAAAGAAATTAATTTATAGCCACTAAATTCTAGGTATAATGTAGGCAGCTGAATGAGCTAGTAGTTTAGAAGAGATACGTTCAGGAATATATCATCAAAAATCAAACCATGTAGACATTTTCCTACTCAGCTAACATCAGTTGCCCACAAAGATCAGTTGTTTAGGTGATACAATTTTTTTTTTTTTTTTTTTTTTTGCGATATGCGGGCCTCTCACTGTTGTGGCCTCTCCCGTTGCGGAGCACAGGCTCCGGACGCACAGGCCCAGCGGCCATGGCTCATGGGCCCAGCCGCTCCACGGCATGTGGGATCTTCCTGGACCAGGACACGAACCCATGTCCCCTGCATCGGCAGGCGGACTCCCAACCACTGCGCCACCAGGGAGGCCCTAGGTGATACAATTTTGACATTAGGGTCTCTAGTAAAGAAGCTAGCACAATGACAAAAGTTCCAACCAAGATAACAAATACATTTTAAAGGACAAGGAAAAGGAAGAGTCAGGAAAGACAGAGAAGATAAAGGAGAAGAGAAGAGAAGAAAACATATACAAAAGGAGAAGAAACAGAGTGAAATGGAAAGGGGAGAGAATGGTACCCATTTGGTTTTTTGTTGTTATTTTGGGGTTCTTTCTTTTAGTTTTCAGTCCATGCTGTTTCAGTAGTAGCATCCTCCACTTACCCTTTGGGATTACATCCTCCCTTTTGGATATGTAATCTGGTGGGACTGTTGTTCAGAAGGGGGCTGACTTCCCTGGGCCAAGGAAAGAAGAGTTGACCATAGCTAAACCACTCAAATGCTCTCTTCCTGGAATCTGAATCATTCTTTCTAGATGCAGCTGTTGAGATGTTCATGCCGTGGAGACTCACGTGAGGTGCCCGGTTCAGTCCTTTCCAACACTGGATCTTCAGCCTTCTCTCCTCAACCGTTTGAGCTTCCCCAATTTGCCCAATAAATTCCTTTCTTACTTAAGTTTACCAGAGGCAGTTACTGTTGCTTGCAGCCAAAGAACTCTACCTGACAGAGTCAAGGAAGAAGGTAAGTGAAAATAAATGTGGAAATTAAGATCTGGAGTGAGATCCACTGAGCATATATTTTCAGATCCTAAAACAGTAGGTACTGGGAACAAACAATTCTGGTTTAAACCTGGAAAAAAATGTGTAAGTTAGTGTTCAATCATCTCAGCTCTCCAGGAGCAAATATAATCACACTGTAAAGTAGCAGAGGGTTTCCAAAAGGTGAGAGTAATATTCTTTTTCAAGGATAACCTACTGTAAGATCGACATCACAATTTCGAGTAATGAAAAGAGAATGTGTCTCCTGCAAGGCAGAGGTTTCTCTCTGTTTTTACTGTGTAAGATCTTTGCGTCTTTGATGATTTCACATCTTTGGCATGACTAAAGGATTTTTCAATTCAAATCAAACTCCTTCAACTTAGCTAGTCCCTCCCACTTCCCCTGACTGGCCCCCTGGGATTCTTTCTTTTCACGGCCGAGGATTAAATTCCCTGTGAAAGCCTTGAAGGCAACAGACATCTGTACTAGAAATGAGATACAAAACTGTCCAAAAAGAGAGAAGCAATCCCAAAGCTTAAGTGAGAAAATAATTGAACTCTTATTCGTACTGCAAAAAAGTGTGGTTCCAAACTGAGTTTTTTATTGACTTTTTTTGTGAGGAAAGTATCATCATTTTTGAATAAGAAACTGTTATTCTCCTACTTTACCAAAGATGCTAAGTTTTGCACGCTTAAAACACCACACAAACATCTCCGTAGAGAATGGCTTGCTGCCAATATCTGGTGAGCACACCAGACTTTCAAAACAGCCCAGTTATACCAGCTCTGTACGGGTGGGTGAGCGATGCAAGATAGAAGGCTGAATTAGAACTCGGTCCTAATCCTGCTTGGGATGCTGGTTTTATTGGGTCATAGCTTGGTTGATCGGAAGACAACCCCACATGCCTACAGTAGCACAGATCCATTGCTCCCTCCTCAAGCTACACACACGAAAGGCACAGTGCTGTTTGCAATGTGAAACATCAGATGTGATGAGTACAAATAAAAAGGACCAACAGAGCACACTATAGACCTTAACTATTACCTTGTTATTTTATCAGTCCTTACTCTCTCCACCTCAAGTATGGAATATCTTACATTAAATTTATGTTCTTGCAATTGGTGTGTGGAGTCATAAATTGTGCCAAACTAAATTGATTGCCAGTTTAGACATGACGATCAAGGGGTTCATATAAGAATGATATATTATGAGAACTGTATTGTCTCAACTTTCATCTGTTAATCTACGAGCTCATCAGAAGCTTGAGGCTGGATATAATGGAATATGATTCAATGGACAAGAATTGAGCTCCAGATGTTAACTCTCATAAAACAGCCCCTTTAAAAGGTCTTTTCTTTATGTTTATTTGCCATGGGATTCTTTTTTTTTTTTTTTGGTTTTATTTTTGCTCACACATTTTTGCTCTGTGTGACAAAATTGAGCTTGGGGGAAAAAAATCACAGAGGTTATTATGTCAGGGCTCCCAAACGGTTAGATGACCCTTCAGTAAAAAAACCTAAGGGTTCTTTGTTTTTCTTATAGTTGCTCAGGCTTTAATTCTACTGAAAAGTGACTGGAAAAGCCATTCTATGAAACAACTCTTTAATATTTGATAAACGAGTCAGTCTGATGGGTCTATATTGTCACATCAGTCATGCTTCTCAGCTAAGACTGCATATTTTCACATGGGATGATCATTAAGCAAACCTTTCAAGATGACAGGAGTTCAGTTACTCTGTCTCATTTCCCAGAAGGAAGAATAATGGAATAAAATCTGGAGAGTTAAAAGGGAAAGGAAAGCGTGTTGCACACATACACACACACACACACACACACACACACAACACTTCTCTCTAACGTATGTCTTTGCAACATAATTTGTCACAAAGAGCTACATACAAAGTGAATAGGAGACATTTATTCCTAAATCCTCATGACACTTTAATGAGATAGCAGGAGAATATTATTATTTCATCCTTAATGATTGGGAAAATTGAGGCAATGTGAATTAAAAGACCGGAACTTGCTCAAATAACCTTGTTTGGGGAAATGAACGTAAGATGGGGAGTGAAATGGACAATATAGACACCAGATAGCTTCCATCTGGATCCAGATGTTATTTCCATTCTACTCTAAGTAGCACTGCTTTTAACCACAGACTTAAGAGAGCTCTGGTCTCTCCCTGGAGAAATCAAACCGTCAGACTTCTCCCCTGGATTGCTCCCCCCGATCACACACTCCCACACTCATGCTCTGTACACAACCTACCAGCTGCCCACCAGAAACAGCTGTCTCAAGACAGGTCTGTCAAGGGAAGTCGTTCTATGGATGTACAACCGCTGGCAGCAGCAGGAACCCTTCACCAAAATTGTTCCTTTGGCCTCAGTTCCAACTTTTGGCTCTGACCCAGATAATACATACATACCCATTGTAGAAAACATAAAAAATACACAGGAATCTTTTTTAAAAAATCACTCATAATCTCACTACCCATGCGTGCCACAACTACTGAAACCTGCGCACCTAGAGCCGGTGCTCTGCACCGAGAGAAGACGCTGCAATAAGTCTGTGCACCGCAATGAAGAGTAGTCCCTGATCACCGCAACTAGAGAAAGCCTGCGCACAGCAACAAAGATCCAATGCAACCAAAAATAAATTAAAAATTAAAAAAAAAAAAAACCTCACTACCCAGAGTGATGTCTGACAATATTTTGATATTGTATAAAAAAAAAAGTTTAATCTAAATATTCATTTGGGTTCACACTGTACTTGGAATTTTGAGTCCTGCTTTACTTTTTTGAAACTTAACTTTATATTGTGAACATTTCTCTATGTCATAAAAACATTCTTTGTAATCACCACATACATCTAGTCCATAAAAAATAATGATTATAGAGATCAAGGAGAAACCACAAAACCGAAGGAGAAAATAGTAAACAATCTCAAAGTTGAAGATGAAAGAATGATCATTCCAATTACTAATTTTCAAATCCTAAAGGTTACGGGGGAAAATGTTCAAGAAAAAATTAGAAACTAGTAAAAAAGGAATGAAGTTACTTTGATAAACATATAAAAGAGCGAAAAGATAGTTGTTAGCAAAGGCATAACATATAAATACCAAGAAAATAACTTCTATTGTGCAGCCCCAAATTATATTGGTGAGGTTAATGTAGTTTTACTAACTAATGAAAGGGAAATGCCTACGTTTTAAAAAGATGCCTAGAGAAAATATGCATAAAGGAGCTCATTCACTGTATGACGTTCCTAACACGGCATTGCAGGTTCTAACATTAGATTCCCTACATGAGTTCTGTGAGGACTTAGAAAAAGAGGTGGGCAGTATGTTAATGGCAGAACTGTCCAACTCCTCCCCCCACACCCCACCAAAGATCATTCACAAGAACAAAAACGACAACAAAAAGTGGTAATATTTAATCTCTAGCAAAATATTTTGTGTTCATTGGAGATTGATCCTGATACTACCAGCCCCTCCCTTTTGCTTCAGAGCATCTCTCACTTCCCAATTACATCCATGGGGGTGGGCTGGACCTGGGCTAGAGCTGGGAGGAAAGAGCTCAGTTAAGGGACCTGGAGAAGACAGCGATTTATTGCTAAGATGATGGGCTGTGGAGTCTGACAGAACTGCATTCCAATCTGAGGTTGTCACTTCTAGCTCTGTCACCTGGGCAAGTGACCCAAACTGTCTGCAGTTCCCTTTCCACATTTATATAGTACAGGTAATAAAATCTGTTTCTCACAGATGTTTCATGAAAGTTGGTTATTGTCATTTATACTTCATTTTCATGTTTTCACATATTTCTACTTCCCCTTTTTTGACCATGGAATTGTAGCTCATTTCAACAGTGGTTCTGGCTTCTTCTTGTTTGTTTCAACTTCATTAATAACACACTGGACTTGGGGCTTCCCCGGTGGCGCAGTGGTTGAGAGTCTGCCTGCGGATGCAGGGGACATGGGTTCGTACCCCGGTCCGGGAAGATCCCACATGCCGTGGAGTGGCTGGGCCCATGAGCCATGGCTGCTGAGCCTGTGCGTCCGGAGCCTGTGCTCCGCAACGGGAGAGGCCACAACAGTGAGAAGCCGGTGTACCGCAAAAAAAAAAAACAACAAAAAACACTGGACTTGTGTTATGGTAAGCCAGCAAGATTCCATCCATCCCAGGACTTGTCATCTGATGTTTAATAAAGCTCATAGGTGGCACTAATACTGCTCTTTAAACATTCATTAAACAAAAATTCCCTAAATAAACTTTTTATTGAGAGCCTAATATGTGCTAAGCACTATGCCAAATGATATGGCTAGAAATTAATAAATCCTGGCTGGATAAGAAGGTGAAAAAACTTGTCTAAATATATTTAGAAAAAGGCTTAGGCAAATATTTTAAAAATGTATCATAGATGAGGCTAACGAAAAAGTAGAATTCTAGTTGTAATATGAGTTAAAGACAATGTTGGTTTAATTTCCAGAAGCTTTCTGATAGGGTAAAGAATATGAATTAAGAAACTGGAAAAGCAAAGTGGAGTAGTAATCAGGAGACTTTATTTTCAACCCATGCATTAGCTATACTATTTTGAGCAAGGCATTTAATTTTTCTGGACCTTAGTTTCTTTATCTGTAAAACAGAATTCAGGGATTACAAACTAAAATTTAAAAAAATACTCTCCTAAAGAACTCATGGATTCAAGAGAAATCACGACAGAAATTATAAAATATTTTTATATGTACAACAACATATCAAATCTTGTGGGTAATTAGAAAGGTAATGGTAATTGGAATGAAATGCATACACGTAAATGAATTTATTTGAAATATAAGAGATTGAAAATGATTGAGCTACATGTGCAATTCAAAAAGCTAGGAAAAAACAAAGTAGAAAAGGAAAATTATGAAATTAACCATGGAAATGAAAGAAACAGAAAAAATAATAAAAATATAGATTATCAACAATACCAAAGGCTGGTTTTTGGAAATAATCCAGACAAGGCAATTTATGGAAAGAAAGTAATGGGCCAATCTCACGAATTTCGATGCCAAATTTATAAATTAAATACTAACAAATCACGTGCAAAAATGTATAAGAAATACATTGTGATCAGAGGTGCAGCCATTATGGAAAGCGATATGGAGGTTCCTCCACAAATTAAAATAGGATTGCCATATGATCTAGCAACCCCATTTCTGGGCATATATCCAAAAGAATTCAAAGCAGGATCTCAAAGATATATTTGCACACCCATATTCATTGCAGCCCTATTCACAATAGCAAAGAGGTGGAAGTAACACAAACGTCCAAAAACAGATGACTGGGTAAAGGAAATGTGGTATATATATATATATATATATATATATATATATATATATATATATATTTAAAAAAGGAAGGAAATCTTGTCACATACTACAACATGGATGAACCTTGAGAATACTGTGCTAAATGAAATAAGCTAGTCACAAAAAGATGATACCATATGATTTCACTCATATGAAGTATCTAAAGTAGTCAAAACCATAAAATCGGAAAATAGAAAGGTGGTTACCAAGAGCTGGTGTGAGGACAGTAGTAGAATTAGTGTTCAGTGGGTAGAGAGTTTGAGAGTTGCAACATGAAAAAGTTGTAGAGGTCTGCTGTACAACAATGTGAATATACTAAACACTTCGTAGCTGTACACTTAAAAATGGTTAAGATAGTAAACTTAATGTTATGTGTTTTTTACCACAACTTAAAAAAACCAGTAAGACCTGGAAGCAACCTAAATGTCCATGGATAAAGAAGATGTATGTATGTATATATATATATATATATATATGTATGTAACATGGAATATATAAAATGGAATACTACTCAGCCATAAAAATGAATGTATGTATATATATATATATAATGGAATATATAAAATGGAATACTACTCAGCCATAAAAATGAATGAAATAATGCCTTTGCAGCAACATGGATGGACCTAGAGATTATCATACTAAGTGAAGTCAGAAAGAGAAAGGCAAGTATCATATGATATCACTTACATGTAGAATCTAAACTATGACACAAATGAACTTATTTACAAAACAGAAACAGACTCACAGACATAGAGAACAGAATTGTGGTTGCCAAGGGGGAAGGGGCAGTGGGGGAGGGATGGACTGAGAGTTTGGGGTTAGCAAAAAGTGTATATATATATATATATATATATATATATATATATATATATATATACACTCAGACACTGGAGGGAAATGATCTGGGTTCCAGTCCCATAGATAAGTTCTACCACTTACCTATGTAACCTTGGGTAAATTACTTTTCTTTAGTTTCTTATCAAAATTAGGATAAGTATAGACCGTTAAAAACAAAGAAAAAACACTGTGACCAAGTAAGGTTTATCCCAATACCTGTTGGTCTAAAATCCACCATATTAACAGATAAAAGGATCAATAAATACAGGAAAACTTTGTTAAAAATCAACACTTGAAATGGTCTTCTCTATGATTTATGTGGCTTTTCTTTCTCGTCCTTTAGGCCTCTGCTCAAATGTTGACTTATCAGTGAGGCCTTTTGAGACCATCCTGCATACACTAACACCTGCCCACCCGCCATTCTCTAACCCTGCTCTATATTTCTTCATAGCAGTACTTCCCAGGCATAAAGATAACAGAAGAAATCACAAAGATAAAAATAGAGAAATTTGACTACTTAAAAATGTAAAACTTCCTTATGGAGAACAGTATGGAGGTTCCTTAGAAAACTAAAAATAGAACTACCATATGACCCAGCAATCCCATTACTGGGCATATACCCTGAGAAAACCATAATTCAAAAAGACACATGCACCCCAATAATCATTGCAGCACTATTTACAATAGCCAGGACATGGAAGCAACCTAAATGTCCATCAACAGAGGAATGGATAAAGAAGGTGTGGTACATATATACAATGGAATATTACATAGCCATAAAAAGGAATGAAACCGGGTCATTTGTAGAGACACGGATGGACCTAGAGTCTGTCATACAGAGTGAAGTAAGTCAGAAAGAGAAAAACAAATATTGTATATTAATGCATATATATGGAATCTAGAAAAGTGGTATAGATGACCTTATTTGCAAAGCTGAAGTAGAGACACAGATGTAGAGAACAATGTATGGATACCAAGGGAGAAAGGGGGTGTGTGAAAGGAATTGAGAGATTGGGATGGACATATATACACTATTGATACTATGTATAAAATAGATAACTAATGAGAACGTACTGTATGGTGCAGGGAACTCTACTCGATGCTCTGTGGTGACCTAAATGGGAAGGAAGTCCAAAAAAGAGGGAATATATGTATACATACAGCTGATTCACTTTGCTGTACAGTAGAAACTAACACAACATTGTAAAGCAGCTATACTCCAATAAAAAATTTTTTTAAAAGTCAAATCACTATGTCGTACACCTAAAACTAGCATAATATGATACATTAACCATATTGCAATAAAAATTAAATAAATTAAAATTTAAAAATTTTTATTGGAGTATACTTGATTTATAATACTGTGTTAGTTTCAGGTGTACAGCATAGTGATTCAGTATTTTTGCAGATTATATTCCACTATAGGTTTTTACAAGATAATGGGTATAATTACCTATGCTGTACCCTTTAAATACCCTTTAAATTAAATTTTAATTTAAATACCCTTTAAATTAAAATTTATACCCTTTAAATTATACCCTTTAAATTAAAGGGTATACCCTTTAAATTAAAATTTTAAAAAATAAAAATGACTGGAGCTATCTTCGGTGCTACCACTTAAAAAACAAACAACTGTAAATGGAGTGTAACCTTTAAAAATTATACAAAAAATAAAATTCTTTTAAAAAGCCCACTCCAACTATTAAGATTTACCCAGAAAAGAATTCTAAGCCTGTTTTTTAACGAAACATTTTCCTTTTTATAATTAAAAAAAAAAAACACATTAAAACACTTTCCAAGGTCACTTATTTTGATATATTCCCCAAATGAAAATTACGTATAAATAGCATCTCAAACTCTCTGACGACACTCCCTGAGAAGTTAGGTCACATTAGTTCGCTCTGTTCTGTCTTTGCTAACTCTACTTCACTTCTTTCAAATCAAACTGATATGGTTAAAAATGACATGCCTGAAAGGTCCTTATGTTCACTTTTACTGTATGTATTATATCAACTTTATGAAATAAATAATTCACAAAATATTGCAATCCAAAAAAAAATGTAAAACTTCTTGATGCCAAAAAACCATAATAAGCAAAAATAAAAGCCAAGTTTAAAAACAGGGGAAAATATTTATCATCAATATAACTGGAGAAAGGGAATGAGTTCATAAGTACAAATACGAATTTTTTTTAGTCGGAAAAAGTGGGAAAAGGACATGGACAGATTAATCCATTTACAGAACATGAATTGATTAAATTTTTGAAAAAAGATCAACCTCACAAGTATTCTAAGATATGCAAAATTTAAAGAGGTGCTTTTTTAAAAACAAAAATCTTTGGAATAAAATGATTTTAAAAGGAATACAACTCCATGTGGTAAAACAGGTCCTCATGTCCTGCTGGTGAGAATATAAAATGATGCATATTTTCTTACATTAGTTATGCATTGCTGAGGAACATGTTAGTAGCTCAAGGCCACCAATGAACATCTATCATTTCACAGTTTCTGTGGGTCGGGATCCAGGAACTGCTTACCTTGCCACTCAGGAAGGGCAGTCTGTAGCTGGGGATGGTCATTGCAGGCTCAAGCAGGGGAGGAGAATCTACTTTTATGCTCACTCACGTGGCTGTTGGCTGGCCTCAGCGGCTAATGGCTATTGACCAACAAGCTCAGTTCCTTGCTATGTGGAGTTCCCCATTGGCTGCCGGCGTATACCTAAAACATGGCAGCTGGCGGCTCTCAGGGCCGGTGACCTGAAAGAGCGTCCAAGACAGAAGCCACAGTGTCTTTTATAACCTAACCTTGCAAGTGACCTGTCATCACTCTGCTGTATTCTCTTGGTCACACAAATCGATCCTGGTAAAATATGGATCAGGACTACATAAGGGTATGAAGACCAGGAAGCAGGGACCACTGGGGGCTCTCTTGAAAGCTGGTTACCACATTTTTAAAAAGCAAGTTGTCAATATTTAAAAGTTTATACCTACCCCTTGGTCCAGTAATATTAATTACTGTTCTAGCAATTTATTATAAGAGAATAACCATATATGTGGACAAATATTATGCCCAAGCGTGTTTATTATAGCACTTTTATAATAGTAAAATATGGAAATAATTTAAATGTGTAATAATAGAGGATTTTTTTTTTTTCTTTTTGCGGTACGCGGGCCTTTCACTGTTGTGGCCTCTCCCGTTGCGGAGCACAGGCTCCGGACACGCAGGCTCAGCGGCCATGGCTCACGGGCCCAGCCGCTCCGCGGCATGTGGGATCTTCCCGGACCGGGGCACGAACCGGTGTCCCCTGCATCGGCAGGCGGACTCTCAACCACTGCACCACCAGGGACGCCCAATAGAGGATTTATTGATCAAACAAATGGTAATAGTATATGTTGGATTACTATGTATCCATCAAGAGTGATTTTGAAGAATTTTCATATAATGGGAAAATGATGATATAATGCTTTTTTTTTTAAAGGCAGGGCATGAACATTTGTATAGAATATACTTACTATGTAAACATTAAAATGCATACATAATTATGTTTTAAAAAGATTGGGTATACTTTAATGCATATGTAATATTCCAAACACTCACCCCTCCTACTCCACCGAAAAAGTTTAACCTGTGTCTCATTATGAAGAAATAATCAAACAAATCTAGCTTGTGGGACATATTGCAAAATGACTGGTCTGCAATCTTTAAAAATGTCAGTGGCAGGAAAGACAGAAAAAGACTAGAGAATTGCTTCCAATTAAAAGAAGGTGCAATGGATTTTCCTCGATTAACTTTTGGATTTTTTTTTTAAGGTATATTAGAACAATACCTGAGGAAATTCGAACATGGACTTTATATTAGATAACAGCATTGTATCAATGTTATATTTCCCGAATGTGATCATACTATTATGATTATGGAGAAGACTGTTATTGTACTTAGGAGATCCATGCTAAAGTCTTTAGAGTTGAAGTGTCATGCAGATAACTCTTGCGTGTATATGTGTGCGTGTGTGTATGTGTGTGAGTGTGTGTGTTAACAATTGGTAAATCTAGATGAAGGGTACAAAGTGTTCATCTTACTATTCTTGCAATTTTTCAAATGATTTGAAAGTTGAAGAAAATAATATTTTAAAAGTAAATGCAGGGCTTCCCTGGTGGCGTAGTGGTTCAGAGTCCGCCTGCCGATGCAGGAGACACGGGTTCGTGCCCCGGTCCGGGAAGATCCCACATGCCGCGAGGTGGCTGGGCCCGTGAGCCATGGCCGCTAAGCCTGCGCGTCTGGAGCCTGTGCTCCGCGACGGCAGAGGCCACGACTGTGAGACGCCCGCGTAACGCAAAAAAAAAAAGTAAATGCAGGGCTTCCCTGGTGGCGCAGTGGTTGAGAGTCCGCCTGCCAATGCAGGGAACACAGGTTCGAGCCCTGTTCTGAGAAGATCCCACATGCCGCGGAGCAACTAAGCCCGTGCGCCACAACTACTGAGCCTGTGCTGTACAACCTGCGAGCCACAACTACTCAAGCCCCTGCGCCTAGAGCCTGTGCTCTGCAACAAGAGAAGCCACCGCAATGAGAAGCCCGTGCACGGCATTGAAGAGTAGCCCCTGCTCGCCGCAACTAGAGAAAGCCCGCGCGCAGTAACAAAGACCCAATGCAGACAAAAAAAAAAAAAATAATAATAATAATAAATGCAACCCTAGAAAGAATCGAGATAGTAAGAACAGCTTTATTTTGGAGTAAAATTAAGACAAACGTTTATACTTTTCTGTAGTCACACATTTTCAGGATTTTAACATGCTAAGCCTGTTATTTTAATAATTGGCTAATAATAAATATTGTATAAAAAGACAGATTTTTCCTCGTTAGGAATGTCCACTTGAGTTTTTGTACCTTATTCTATAATTCTTTAACTGACTTTATTTAACAAGGCAGAAATTTTGCCTTGAAACTGTAGTAAGATGACTAGGAGACAATATACACAACAGCCATATATATTGGTTGTAAACGATCTAAGTTAACAATATGGATGACCCTCAAAAGCATTATGCTCATCATACAAGATATCTTTAAAAAGGGCAAATCGAGAGAGACCGAAAGTAAATTAAATGGATTGGGAGTAGGAGTGGGAATGGTGATTGACTATAAATGGGCATGAGGTTTCCTTTTAGGGCGATGGAAATGTTCTGAAATTAGATACAGGCGATGGTCGTACAACCTTGTAAATATACTAAAATTCATTGAATGTTCTACTTAAAACAGGTGGATTTTAATGGTATATAAATGATATCTCAGTTGTTTAAAAAATACAGATTAAAAGACTTTAGCCAGATGAAACACACAATCTCAATTTGAAGAGACATAAAAGGTAAGAGAAATCTATTAGGATTACTTGAGAAATAGCCAATAGAATCTTACTGTCCTATCCTTAGATTTTCCTTGTTTTTATCAAGAGACGCGTCATTAATTCAGAGTCATTTAGATGTAAAGGAATACCTGATTTATAGACTAATTCTCTAAAACGTATTTTATAAATTTAAAACACACAGGCTAGTAGTGGATCACAGAAGACTCATTGCTTAATTAATGGATTAAGCTGCTTTGTAACAGTTTCAAATTTTATTTCTTTCAGCAATTGATTTTTGAATGTTTACTATGGCCAGTTTTAGAGGTAACCACCAACATATAATTGTCTGTATAGAGGTGATGGTACAAGTAAATACTTAAAAATGCTCTTTGGAGTCAGGTTTATAGGTTAATTTATAAGCATATCCTTTCTTCAAAAAATAGGTAATACCAATGCAAATTTACTCTAGTCCATGAGTCACAGTGGTTAATGTAGTCTGAATTAGTGACGTATCACTGTGTTCTCAAAAGTGTTAATGAGGTTATTCTTGGTAAATTTTAATGCGTCTATAAAATACTAATTAAAAAATATTTGATCAGAATTAGAAAATCATATTCTAATTCCAATTGTGGCAATCAGTTCTGAGGTACTGTGATAACCAGACACCTCGGCTAGTTCCTCTTGGACCTGTCTCTTACTAGACCACTCACTAATGCCACACAGGCCTTGACTGACTTTATGTAAGTGTGAGAGGACAGTTCTTGGTCTGGCTCATTGGTGTGGAACACCATCAGACCAGTATCTATTGGATTTATTGGATAAAGTATAATAGACTTAGACGTCCCTCTCAATAGTGTTACCAGACTAGACTTTTTTCTCTTTTGGTCTAGACCAAATTCTAAAGGATTTGCCATCCCTCATGCACACACTGTAATGGGGAATGGAGGACCCGACTGGAGTTGACTGAGAGGTTCAAGATGGTCTGGGAATGCAAACTGCCCACAGGAAATTCACATGCACATAATGAAGTGACGGTTGTCCCTGCAATACTGATTAAAATGCACTTCAATCTCTGCAATAGACTTCAGGCTCTGCTTTTCTGGCCCTGGGACTGCCATAGCCAAGTTAGTAGGAGAGGGACCTTTCATGAACAGGACCAGGAAGTTTAAGCTTTTAAAATGGTCCTTAGCTTCCTTGTTGAAAATGGAGCTCAAGCTTTTGTTTTAAAAACTTCGTTTTAGGGCTTTAAATGTGAAGCTGATAACTTATTACTGTCATTTATCTTTAAACGTCAAATCCCCTTTCTAGTCTTTCTCCTTATGGAATATTCTGTCACTATATAGATAATGGGTTGCCATAGAATAAAATTAGTGAATGTTAAACATATGAGATACGGACATAGTTTTATCCTAGGCTTGGTCGTTTGCTATCATGACATTTGTCAGGGGATAAGTAGCCTCGAAGAACCTTTTGTCTGTTGTTATTGCCCCTTCTTTCTGTTAAGTTTGGTGTATTTTATTAGTAATATTGCTAGATTTAATTACACCAGGAACCCAGAGGCTTTTCTCCTCCCAAATGTCTGCGGTTAAAAAATGAACAAAAGCAAAAACCAAACAACAAAAAATTAAGACAACCAACAAAACTCATACACTTACTCAGAATCAATTATCATACTAAAGAGCCATAATTGCAGGGTTTTTTACATCTGTATTGGGCACTACCATATGCTTGTTCCCCAGCAGATATGTGCATCAATGAGGCATCATGGTTTCTAAACTACATTGTTACTATTGTTTCACATTAAAATTTTTCTCATCTAATTTCTGAAGATCCATATTGTGCCTATATGTAACTGCTGGATTAAGAGGTGCTTGCAATGACTTGGAAGTCTCTGGTTAGGTTCAACCTGGAGGAAAAATGTCTTTGGTGAAACGTGAACCAAATTGTTCTCCTGCTGCTTTCCATTTGTCCTTTGTTTAAAATAAGGTTATATAAATACACCTTCGAGCTGGGGGTGAGGGTCCGGGGTAAGGTTGCCTCCTTTTGTGCCCTCACTGATGTATAAAAGACCATTGAACAGGTAATTTTGTCTCCTACAGAACAGGCAGTAGATATTCAATTAATGATATTGAACTTGGGTCAATTTTATCTTTCCTATTTCTAGTTCTTCTAAGGAGAACTTCCCATTATCTCATCCTTACCAGTATAGCAGACCACAAATTATTATATATTTTGAGTTAATTCTACTTACTTTCCAGGGAAAAATATTTTAACCCAATAAGGTGAAAAACATCTGCAATATAACTCAGATGAGATCAGCCATGACTGTCAATATGTATTTGTGGAATGTTAAATTAAAAAAAAAAATTAGTCGATGTCCTTTTACTTGCTTTTATATTTTATGTTTTTGCAACAGTTTCTTACTCATGAAGTACAACTCATCACGTACTTAGGATGAACAAAATAGCCAGTGGTGTTATCAGTTGACTGATGCTGTACAATTGTCACCAGGAAGAAAAGGAGATATTACTATTTGGGGATTTCATTAAAGTGAAGATGGGTGTAATCTCAATTTCTGAGGTATGGTTAGGGAAATGGGAGTGGAGGGAGGGGCAGGTTGGAGCACCGGACATGAAGGGAAGAGAAAGAGGTATGGGGAATGATGTCTATTATAAGATCTATTCAGCCTCCAAAACATTTTTGACTTGTAGATCAAAGCCATTTGAAAATATGTTAAGGCCTGAGTCTTAACAGAGTGACTCGTCTGGTACAACTAGTAATAAGATGAATGTTAAGCTAATGTCTTATTAGAACAGAGTCACTGGAAACAGTGCCAAAGACTGTTCTCTCTGGACATTTTAATAATGCAGAGCTGGTTCAGCTACAGAATCATTATCATTAAAAGAGAATTTATTGAACGCTTGTATACAGGGCTAAATATTATTTATTTATTCATATATATTTATATATATTTTGGCTGCATTGGGTCTTCGTTGCTGCATGCGGGCTTTCTCTAGTTGCGGTGAGCGGGGCCTAGTCTTCGCTGCGGTGGGCAGGCTTCTCATTGCGGTGGCTTCTCTTGTCGCGGAGCACAGGCTCTAGGCACGCAGGCTTAGTTGCTCCGCAGCATGTGGGATCTTCCTGGACCAGGGCTCGAAGCTGTGTTCCCTGCATTGACAGGTGGATTCTTAACCACTGCGCCACCAGGGAAGTCCCATGTACTTAATTTTAAAAACATATCCATAATAATAAACAAGGTAGCTTCTTTATTTTAACCTTAGTTATAGAAAGAAGGTTGCTATCTATTACACTGACAATTGTAGGGGAGGAAAAAGAATTCTTCCTCTACCCTTCTGAGTTTTTAGATGAGGCCCTTGTTATAAAAGACAGATTAATATTAAGAGAACTACAAACAAGAATTGAAAATTAAGAGAAAAAAACCTAGAAGTTTATTAGCATGTATACCTTATGCATACATGAGAGATGTCCAGGAAAAATGAGTAACTCTCCCAGGTGGCTTAAAATTCAGGATTAAATACTGTCTTAATAGGAAAGGGTAGGGGGGATATAGGTCTCTTATGGCAGAGTTAGTGACTTTTAGGAAAGATGAATGGACCCTTAGAATCACAGATGGGAGGTGTGGTAGTTTGTGATAAAGTTTGTCTGAGTGCGGTGCCGACTTCTAGTTCTCTCTCCTGTGATGAGTCCATCTTCCCTGGTTGATGAAACTCCCGGGGAGGGGATTTATAACAACTGAGCTTCTTCTGGAGGATCTGTCTTTAGGCAGATAAGGGAAGTTCAGAGAAAGCCTCTACCTGCATTTGCTGTTTTTCAAGTGCCTACAGTGCAAAATATTAATACACCAAAGTGGGGCTTCCCTGGTGGCGCAGTGGTTGAGAGGCCGCCTGCCGATGCAGGTTCGTGCCTCGGTCCGGGAAGATCCCACATGCCGCGGAGCGGCTGGGCCCGTGAGCGATGGCTGCTCAGCCTGCGCGTCCGGAGCCTGTGCTCCGCAACGGGAGAGGCCACAACAGTGAGAGGCCAGCGTACAGCAAAAAAAAAAAAAAAAAAAAATATATATATATATATATATATATATACCAAAGTGGCATATTTTAGGGTGGTATGCCTTGCTACCCTTCACAATCATTAATAAAAGGAAAAAGTGTTTCATGTGGAGAGAAATGCAAAAATAATAGCAGAACCCTCATTTGGTATTAAGACTTCAAAATGGAAGTTTTGACCAATAAACAGGTAGTAAGTTTTTTAGATGTATTAACTAAGTCAAACTTTAAAAATTGATCATTTTATCTGAAATTATTCATTGTAGTCTTTGTATGAGCTCTGTGACTAGTCATGCCAAGTAAGTTTCTTAGAAGATAGCTCTGGCGCTCATCTGAGTGGCCTGAAGCCCATGAATTCTCCATATCATGAAGCCAGAATGTAAGGAATGCACTTCCAGAATCCACAGAGGCTAAGGACTCCAGTTCTAAACAGTATTTAACATAATGCTCTGTCCCTAAACAAAGGCAGAGCTACCAGAAAAGAGGAGGCAGATTCAACTCGTATCTTCTTACCATTTTCACTGAACTTTGCTTCTTAAAAAAAAAAAAAAAAAAAAAAAAATTGCTCGGGGCATGACGTTCCATGAAATCGACAAGTTGTGATAAGCTTAGGCTGGGCAAGGAGAATTTTCCAGAGATCAAGTAAAGAACGGAGAAGGAAATACAATACCATTGTATGCCCTTGACCAAAATTTTAATAGTGAGCTTGTTTCGTAATGTCATAATTTCTGAACCTAATGTTCTGCAGAAACATCTTGTGAAAAGTTCAGTAGTGAAAGTTCATATGACAAATTATGTTGATAATACTATTGTGTAATGTGGGATTTAAGAAATTCTTTACAAGTACTCATTGAGTTACTGTCACGTGCTTGACAATAAAGAGAACTTAGCTCCCTTTCCAAGATGTTTTCCATTGGAAGTATCCCTTTGAAAATGCTTGTTTTTCTTTATTAAATAATTTAGGATCAACACTGGGGTACCATAGAGTATTATTACCCCATTTAATTCAAAATATGTATTCATAGAGGTGTAATTCAACAACCATTTTTGTGTGTCAGTTATGACTTGGATAAATAGGATGTTTAGAGACTCTTTCAAAACATCAAACTTAAACCACTGAGTTGGCATCATGGTATGATCCCATTCCTGTCTATAAATAACTGGGGCAAGAAAGCACCTGGACCTTTGCTTCCAGTTTTTGATGGAAAGCTTTGCTGGCATCTTTGCAATTAACTTTATGTTTAACTTCGTGAAGGGGCCGAGTCAGTTATACATTTAATTTTCTTGAATTTGACAAGTGTGTATATAATGCATGTAATAAATCAGTTTTGTTAGGCTCTTTCTTCTAAATCCCATCTCACGCTTTTCTCTGAAATTCCAACCTTTCCCCTTTAATTGTTCTAATTTTATCATTCACATAGGAAGGTTTTGTAAACACCTTCCATAGGCAAACAGTACATTTAATGGTCTACGGTCATCCTATTAATTAATTTATTTATGGCTGCGTTGGGTCTTCGTTACCGTGCGCGGGCTTTTCTCTCCTTGTGGCGAGCGGGGGCTACTCTTCGTGGTGGTGCATGGGCTTCTCATTGCTGTGGCTTCCCTTGCTGTGGAGCATGGGCTCTGGGCACGCGGGCTTCAGCAGTTGCAGCACACGGGCTCAGTAGTTGTGGCTCACAGGCTCTAGAGCCAGGCGCAGTAGTTGTGGCACATGGGCTTAGTTGCTCCACAGCATGGGGGAATCTTCCCAGGCCAGGGCTTGAACCCGTGTCCCCTGCATTGGCAGGCGGACTCTTAACCACTGCACCACCAGGGAAGTCCTACGGTCATCCTAGTAAAAGGATTTTATCTTGTGTTTCTGACTCTAATTTAGCTTGCATGTATCTAAGATTTTCTTTTCATTTTATTCAAACGTATTAATCCGAAAAGATTTTGGCCTTTATGACTACTGATTTCTTGTTTTTCTTCTACAATGAAATTAACTGGGAATGTCAATTTAAGTATAAGTTACCGAAAACTATTTTATTGTTTTTCTTCTCCTAAAAGATAACCCAGAGTAGAAGGAGAAAAATGAATGACCAAAGGAAAATTCCACACTGAGGAATGACTTCAACAGCCATTCTTTTTTCCTTAAGCTTTGAGACTGGAGATATACCTAAGTGTTTGTGAACCTAATCTTTAAATACAAAGAAATACTGGCTGCCATGATTTGTTTGTACTTCTTTAACTGGTTTTGGTTCATGTATGGTGGAAGGACAGAGGTCTTCTTGGAATTATGATACAGAGAAAAATAACAAATTTGTTTATTTCGGTAACTTTAAGTATTCAAAAACATGTACAAATACAAATTGGTCCTTAGAACATGTTGGAAAGACTAGATTATTATTGTCCCTATTTTACAGGCCCTCATGTTAAATGGACACTAATTGCTAAAATGGGAAAACATTTATCTTGTCCTGTATAGACAGTGTTCCTCAATTATGTGTGATTAATGCCTTTTTTCCCCCAAGCATTTGACATCTGTTTTTGATCAGTGAAGGATCATCCAACTTATCAAGCTGTTGTTCTATTCATTTATGTCCAATTCCTACGCAGCCACAGTAGAGACTCTAAAATGTTCATTCTTTCCTAGAATGTCTCTGCATCAGGAGAAAATGGTGCTCCTAGATTCTTTGGAAAAATTAAAACATGAGTATTATGTAGAAATTTAACTTGGGAGCTAGAATTGGCAGGAACCTGACTTAACAATGTGTCTCAAGAGGCAGCTATGAAGTAAGAGGTGGTTACACGGTATGGATTTGTGTCTTAGCCCTACTACATGTTGTTGTGAGGCCTCAAACTCTCTGTATCCCACTTTCCTCACTTGCAAAATGGGGTAATTATAGTTCGTACATTATACAGTTGTGTGAATTAGAGATAAAACACTTAAAGCTGTTAGAAAATGTGTGGTTGAGAGTAGGCATTAAATAAATATTAGCTATCATTTGGGGAGATCTGGAGGATTATTTGATTATAAACTTAAAAAAACCCTAAATTAACAAATTATTTCTTTTTTCAGTGTCACTTCACAGTTCTGTAGCAGAAGTTAGACATGATTGATTTCTTTTTGAGTTGCGAGAAAATTCTCCAAATTAACACATTCGTAAGTCAGCAAAGACCGACTGTGGAAGCATGTGTAACGTTTACATTGGTTCAAACAGGGAAGAAGTCTTTTATCCTCTTCATGTAGATGAAATTCTATGTGCAATCAGTGTGTGTGCAGTGTATCTTCACTGGCATTCAAAAGCATTAAAAGAACACTCCCCAATTTCCAAAAAAGCTTTGAAAAATACTAGTCTCTAGAGGTCAGACTGCTTTTTCAGAAAAATCCCTCAGCACAGAGGCATAGAATCTGAAATTAAGAGGGCCTGAGTACCCAGATTTAGGCATGAACCTTGGATGAGTTATTTCACCTCTCTGGGATCACTTACTTCTAAAATGAGAACGATAATGCCTCCTCCCTCAAAGGGTAGAATTTAACAAGCTAATGTATACCAGTGCGCCTTCTGAACCATAAATTCAAATTTCTGTACTTTTTTTCATTTTATAATCATGTCTCCTTTGAGGATACAAAATTGTTTAGCTGACCAGAAAATTTAACAAGTGCTGCAAAATTTAATCAGTTACAAGCTAAGCTATACTCATTGAAATTTGAATGAAAAGTTTCAAAATAAGTATTTTTGTGCAATTTACAAAAGTCAAATAGCACATATGACTCCTGGTCTCATGTAAAGAATTTTCTAGACAGCAAATTGATTTATAAACATGCTGTAATATCCCTGTGCATAAATTTCATATGTAAAAAAATGTGTGACTTTTTTCATGTTTTTAACTCATTATTGAAAAATTTGCTTTTTTTTTTCAGATGACATTTAAAAGTTACAGATAAGTACTATTGCAGGACTGAAGCACTGGTTAGCCAGAAAAATTACTGGAGTGGATCAGTGGTGTATTTTCTGCACCCACTTCTCTTTAGTATTTATCTTTGCACTCACAGCCATTCTGAGTCCGAGTATTCCCTTCCTGTTCTTTAAGGGCATTACTTTTGGAGAATTAATTGGTTTTAAATACAGATCTATTTCACAGTTCTCACAAATAGGTAAATTGAGTTATAATGGTCAGGAAATTTTCTATTTTATGGTAGAAAAAAGTCTAAACATAGTGAAACTGAGCAGGCACCCTGTGGGGCTCCCAGGCACAGAGGCCCTTTTTGTCCCCCCCCTTTTTTTTCTTTTTTTACATCTTTATTGGAGTATAATTGCTTTACAATGGTGTGTTAATTTCTGCTTTATAACAAAGTGAATCAGCTATACATATATCTCCATATCTCTTCCCTCTTGCATCTCCCTCCCTCCCACCCTCCCTATCCCACCCCTCCAGGTGGCCACGAAGCACTGAGCTGATCTCCCTCTGCTATGCGGCTGCTTCCCACTAGCTATCTACCTTACGTTTAGTAGTGTATATATGTCCCCATTTCTTATAGGCAAGACTCCACCTCCGTGACCTTCCTTGAGTTCCAAAGGGTGGATTCGGACAGCTGCTAATCAAGGGAGGAGCCACCAAGAAACCACCTGAGGCGAGATTAAAGGGACCAGAGAAGCTCATCAAGATGAGGACACGAGCATCTGAGAGGAGATTGAGGAAGTGCAGGCCCTGCTCACACCCTAATCTTGTCAAAGACCCCGCCTTTGAACCCCTGTTATAAAATCCTTTCATCAAATCCTCTGGGGCTGAGACATTTTTCTGAGGCAGAAGCCCAGTGTGTCTTCCTTTGCCTGGCAAAGAAATAAAGCTATCTTCTTCTACTTCACCCAAAACTCTGTCCCCAAGATTCGATTCAGCGCCGGTGTACAGAGAGGTGGAGCTTTCGGTAACAATGGGGTTTGCAATGTCACAATAACGAGATTTAAGTGAACACTGCACTATGGACTAATCTTTTCCACAATAGAGAGTAATTCAGAACTATACCTTTAGAATGTGAACAGGTGAAATGCAGTCTTTCAAAAGACAAAGGGTAACTCCAAGTAATGGGTTCAAAGGAATTAATGACGTCATTGCACAAAGCAGTGTGCATTTGATATTAATGTAAAAAAAACCAGACCTTTTAGACTGAAAGATGGTAACATGATAACAACATGGGGTTGTTCAAGTGCTTCTGTTTGTTTTTATGGACTTATTTATATTTATGTATTGCTGGTCATAGAAATGCTGGCAACTGGAGAAAGGAGAGGGAGAGAGAGCGATGTTTCTCAAACGCAGGTTGCCGTAATTGCAGAGCTGCTCGTCATATCTCAGTGGGACTTGATGCAGCCTAACCAGGAATTTGAAGGTGATATGGCAGATAAAAGTGAAACACATTTCAAAAGGCTGTATTTTCTATGTCTTATGTTATCCTGGAAAAGTTAAAACAATAACAACCTTCTTTTAAAAGAAATAATATACCCACTAACCCCCAACATCAAAACAGCCCAAAGTAACAATACTAATTACTACCTGTTATTAGAAGTATCTGCTTTTACAGGGTTATCTCAATGACTCATTCTGTCAACGCTGGAAGACTTTATTTTTTTATTTTTTATAAATTTATTTATTATTTATTTTTGGCTGAGTTGGTCTTCACTGCACGCAGGCTTTCTCTAGTTGCGGAGAGCGGGGTTTACTCTTCGTTGTGGTGCGTGGGCTTCTCATTGCGGTGGTTTCTCTTGTTGCGGAGCACGGGTTCTAGGCACGTGGGCTTCAGTAGTCGTGACTCCTGGGCTCTAGAGAGCAGGCTCAGTAGTTGCGGCGCACGGGCTTAGTTACTCCGCGGCGTGTGGGATCTTCGCGGACCAGGGCTCGAACCCGTGTTCCCTGCACTGGCAAGCGGATTCTTAACCACTGCGCCACCAAGGAAGTCCGGAAGACTTTATTACATGGTTTTCTTCTGCTTCAAACCCTATCAGAGTTGGTATTTAGGCGGCAGGTATTTAGCTCAACACACCAGGGGGTGTTGGGCTGTTGTTTGGGGTAATTTAAAATTTTGACCTAAGGCAAGATTTTGAGAGATCTAGAGCATTTTCTTTCACACTAGCTCACAAACACATTTTGCCCTACTAAATTCTATTGCAGTTTCAGTTCATTAGGATACTTCCTATTTTCCGTTCAAAAACTGTTGAAAAAAGCATGTCAGAGTTGCATTTCAACAATGAATGGCAGCCATCAATCAGGTGTATCTCTTGCAACAAAAGCTGTTGTAACATTAAAAAAGAAATTATTTTTGTAAAATACACAAATGGCCATAGTTATAAAAAACCCCAGTCATTCACGTATTAATTCATGAGTAACGTAAAACAAATCCGATCTTTTCAAGTGAATTTGATTTTTACTACCATGTCATTTTCAATATTTGTGAGCACCTACTTTGTACCTACTCCGGAACTCCACATTAAAAACACGTAGTCCTACCTTTTGGGTTTAGTGGGGGACACCACAGAAAAAGCAATATAGCAAAACTTTGATACAGGCTATACGGGGGTGTTGAGGGTGCGTTTCTATTCAGTAATAGAATGGTGATATTCCTAACCTCTTGGGGGACAGAATGAGGGGAAAACTCTAGAGAAACCTAAAGTAACGTGTTGAATCGACAATTATGCCATTTATGTTTTAATAAGCTCAAAATAGAATCGTAGATCTGGAAGTCTGTGAGACTTACTGAAGCATAGGTATAACCATAAACGTTCAGTTTCTCAACAACCTAAGTTGAAATAAAACTACATTTCTCCCTAGGGTTTTCTATATTATAATACTTTGTTGTTTTTAAATTCCTGGGCGAGAAGTACACTCTCGCCTAGTAGTAAACAATGCTTAGAGCTAGAATGTTTTGACGTGTAGTGCCAGGGTAGCAACTTCCAGTAAACTGCCTCCCATCAAACCTAACATTCCTTCTGTAGCACCATGCTCAGATCCATGCAGGTTTTATTATTTTTTAAACTGGAATTGCAGATGGTTCTTTCTCTTTTCTAACCCTAAAGGGTAGTCTTCATTGATCATCGTGTTGCCACCATGACAAGACCAGTTTGTCTTTTAAGTCAAACCTATGCAGGCTACAGCCCGGACAATTAAACGAAATGCTATCCCTGCTGGAGATAAGCTCCACCTGTTGAGGTCAGTTATTTACTAGGCCGGGCTACTGCTTCCCTCCAGGTAACGACGGATTGCAAGCGCTCCCTCTCCAGAGAAGAGCTTAGGCAGTTAACTGCGAACAGTTGCAATATCTGCCGGGCTGGCTAGCCCGTGGCCGTCGAAAGGCGAGGGGACCGCATGGCAGCTGCAACTGCGCCGCACAAAAGGGAGCGTCTATCCCGAGGAGCCACCGGCCTTCCGCGGACCCTGCGGCTCCGAGCGCTGGGGCATCCTCCGAGGGGGCGAGGGCCGCGCGGGCCGGGGTCGAGCCTAGGTGCGGCGAGGAGGAGGAGGGCTCCTCCACGCGCCGAGGAAGAAAGCCTGACTCATGTCGTGGCGGCGGCGGACTCCTGGGAACTGAAACTCGTGATGCTGTTGCTGCGGAGAAAAGCCTCATTACCCATTCCGCAGGCGGGGGACACTACCCAGAGCGCTTACACCCGAGACCCGGGCTCCAGCAGCCTCCTCGAGCCCCTCCCTGCCGCGCCCCCTCCCCTGCCGCGTGCCTGCGCGCGCGCGCCGGCCGCGTGTGAAAAAGGAGCGGACACACCTAACCTGCGCGCGCCCCGCACCCTGCCCCACCCCCATCAGGCCGACTCTCTCCGGCCGACCCGGTTTCGCTCCCCCGGCCGAAATTCCCCACCCCCCCCCACCGCCGCCGCCGCCGACGTCGTCGGCGCCTCCGCCAGCCTTCGGAAATTTCCGCCAGGAGACCCGGCGCTCGGCGAGGTTCGAAGACCCGCCGCCTCCTCCGCCAGACCCGGCTTTATGTCTGCGGCGCCGGGGCGCATGCGCAGACGCCATCTTCCCTCCTTCTCCTCGGCCAGCCCCCTCCCCCCGCCACCGCCACCGCCTCCTCTGGCCGGCGGTCGCCCCTCCTCCTCCTGCGCTCGGGCGCTGGTCCCTCCTCTGCCGATGCCGCGAGAGACCCGGGGATACGGTGGAGCCGGAGAAAAGCACTAGTAACAACCACCACAGCCCCCTCTCCGCCCGCCGCCCTCCCTCGGCACCCACCCACTCACCCGCCCCGTTCGCCGACACCGACCAACCCCACCTCTCGTTCCTTTGAACGGCGTCGGCTGCAGTCGCTGCAGCAGCCCCTCTGGCCACCAACGCCGCCGAGAAAGGAGTCGCCGCCGCCGCCGCCTGCGGCCCCCTCCCACCCGGACCGCGGGAGCAGCGGGGTGCGGACGAACCGGCTGCAGAGGAAGAGGACTAGAGCGGCTCGCATCGTCGGCGCTAGCGCACGTCCCGCCGCCCTCCGGGGAGGCTCGGGCGCCGGCCCCTTCCTCCCCGAGGACGTGTGCCGAGCCGAGGCGCCTGCCCAGAGGGAGGAAAATGCTCGGGCTCCATGGCTGCCAGTGATGGAGAGGTCCCTGGACTCCCGCTGCCACCGCCGCCGCCGCGCCCCGGCCGTGCTCCGCGAGGACCCGGCGTCTCTGCGCGCCCGCCCGCGCCCCGTTGCTGGGCTCACCGTACCCGGCGCCCCGCCGCCGCCCCGCTTCGAGCCTCGCCGCGCCGGCCCCAGCCGCGGCCAGCGTTTCCTCACGGAGCAGCAGCCTCGAGCCCAGGGGGTTTGAAAGGGTCCGCAGGGCGTGGGGGGGAGGGCCGAGCGGGGCCGGCGGGGCCGGGAGGGGAGGTTTGAGCCACACTGAGCTCAGGGTTCGCCGGCGGCGGCGGCGGGGCTGGGGGTGGCGAGGGGAAGGCGACACTCGCTCGGCGCCGCCGCCTTCGTGCAGAGCGACCGGGAGGGTTTTGCAGCGGCCGCCGCCGCCGCGGCGGGAGGAGGGGGGGAGGTGGCTTCGGAGTTGTCCGGAGAAGGTGGGCATTTCTCGGCTTTCCCACCCCCTCCCCTAGCCTCCCCCCTCCCCTGGTCTTCCCCTCCCTCCTGCCCCGCACCCCACGTGAAGCGGAATATAAAGGGGGGTGTGAGGCTAGAGGGGAAAGTGAATGGCGAAGGACTGAAGGGGTCCCCCCTTCGGGTCCCCGGCTGTTCTGTTCACCCTCGTTCATCCTCCCTTCCCGAAGCTCGCCCTCGAAGGCAGAAGCGGCCAGCGCCTTCGGCTGAGAAGGAGGAGGAGGAGGAACCGCGCCGGGCGGAGCGTCAGGTCCCGTTTTCCTCCTCGGCGTCTTGAATACAAAGATTACGGTGCCGAAGGAAATTGCACTCGCCTCCTCCGCCCCCCGGTACCCAGCACAATGCACCAGCCGCCCGAGTCCACCGCCGCCGCGGCCGCGGCCTCGGCTGCTGCAGACATTAGTGCTAGGAAGATGGCGCACCCGGCAATGTTCCCTCGAAGGGGCAGTGGTGGTGGCAGCGCCTCTGCTCTCAATGCAGCAGGTACCGGCGTTGGTAGTAGTGCCCCATCTTCCGAGGATTTTCCGCCTCCGTCGCTGCTCCAGCCGCCACCTCCTGCAGCATCTTCTCTGTCGGGACCACAGCCTCCGCCTCCACAAAGCCTGAACCTCCTTTCGCAGGCTCAGCTGCAGGCACAGCCTCTTGCGCCAGGCGGAACTCAAATGAAAAAGAAAAGTGGCTTCCAGATAACGAGCGTGACCCCGGCTCAGATCTCCGCTAGCATCAGCTCTAACAACAGCATCGCAGAGGACACCGAAAGCTACGATGATCTGGATGAATCTCACACAGAAGATCTGTCGTCTTCCGAGATCCTTGATGTGTCACTTTCCAGGGCTACCGACTTAGGGGAGCCTGAACGCAGCTCCTCAGAAGAAACTCTCAATAACTTCCAGGAAGCCGAGACACCTGGGGCAGTCTCTCCCAACCAGCCCCCCCTTCCTCAGCCTCATTTGCCTCACCTTCCACAACAGAATGTTGTAATCAATGGGAATGCTCATCCCCACTCCCTCCATCACCACCCTCACGTTCATCATGGGCACCACCTCCATCACGGGCACCACCATCCATCCCATGCCGGTGTGGCCAGTACACCCATTCCGGGAGGGCCGCCCGCAAGCCCAGTGTCCAGAAAACTGTCTACAACTGGAAGCTCTGACACCGTTATGCCCGTTGCACCAACTTCTGCCGTATCATCGAGTGGTTCACCTGCATCTGTAATGACTAGTATCCGTGCTCCGAGTACAAGCGCAAGTATAGGTATAAATTCTGTTACAGGCACTAATACGATGAATAATGTTAACATGACGGCTGTGGGCGGTTTTAATCCTAATGTGACCAGCAGCATGCTTGCTAATGCTAATTTAAGTGCGAGCAACATTCCCAGCGCTGCCGGGGTGAGCGTTGGGCCTGGAGTGAGCAGCGGTGTTAATGTGACTGTCTTGAGCGGCCTGGGCAACGGTACGATTTCGTCCTCCGCTCTCATTAACAGCGCTGCCAGTGCAGCTGCAGGGATGACTGTAGGATCAGTTTCAAGTCAGCAGCAACAGCCAGCAGTTAACACGTCCAGGTTCAGAGTTGTGAAGTTAGATTCGAGTTCTGAGCCCTTCAAAAAAGGTAGATGGACTTGCACCGAGTTCTATGAGAAAGAAAACGCTGCCCCCGCCGCCGAAGGGGTGGTGATAAATAAAGCAGTGGAAAGCGTAAAACAAAACCCGACAGAAGTGACTTCTGAGAGGGAGAGCACAAGCGGGAGCTCAGTGAGCAGCAGTGTCAGCACGCTGAGCCACTACACGGAGAGTGTGGGAAGCGGAGAGATGGGGGCCCCAGCTGCCGTGGTGCAGCAGCCGCCCGCTCTTCCAGGTGTCGCCCTCCCGCAGATGGACTTCAGTAGCGCTGCTCCGGCGGGCATTTCAGCAGTTAGTATGCCACAGAGTATTTCCCAGTCACAGATCTCACAAGTGCAGTTGCAGTCTCAAGAACTGAGCTATCAGCAGAAGCAGGGTCTTCAACCAGTACCTCTGCAAACCGCTCTCAGCGCTGCAGCTGGTGTCCAGCCATCACCTGTGAGCGTGGTGGGTGTAACTTCAGCTCTAGGTCAGCAGCCTTCCGTTTCCAGCCTGGCTCAGCCCCAACTGCCGTATTCTCAGGCGGCCCCTCCGGCGCAAGCACCCCTGCCAGGCACATCACCCCAGCAGTTACACTATGGACAGCAGCCGTCGGTGGCCCCAAGCCATGGCCCGTCAGTGACTCCGAATCCTCCTTCCGAGTATGTTCAGCAGCAGCCGATTCTGCAAACGGCAGTGTCCTCTGGACAGCCCACTTCTGCGGGGGTGGGAGCAGGAACCTCGGGGATTCCTGTGGCTCAGCCACAGGGCATCCAGCTGCCAGTGCAGCCTGCAGCAGTCCAGGCGCAGCCCGCAGGGGCAGCTGGCCAACCCGCTGGCCAGGCGCAGACGGCAGTATCTGCTGTACCTCCTGGCAGTCAAATTGCAAATATTGGTCAACAGACAAACCTACCTACGGCAGCGCAGCAGCCCTCTACCCAAGTCACACCTTCAGTTATCCCGCAAGGTGCTCCTCCGTCTTCACAGGTAGTTCCACCCGCTCAGGCTGCGATTCTTCGTCAGGGAGTTCAAGCTAGTGCTTCAAGCCTTCCTCAACAGTTGGTCGTTGCACCCCAGAGTACCTTGTTAACTGTGCCTCCCCAGCCGCAAGGAGTAGAGTCAGTAGCTCCAGGAGTTGTTTCGCAGCAGTTGCCTGCAGTTAGTCCTTTGCCCTCTGCTAGCAGTATTTCTGTTACGAATCAGGTTAGTTCAGCTGGGCCTTCTGGAATGCCTTCTGTCCCAACAAACTTGGTTGCATCACAGAATATAGCACAAGCCCCTGCCACTCAAAATGGTAATTTGGTTCAAAGTGTTAGTCAGCCTCCCTTGATGGCAGCACCTAATATAAATTTGCCTTTGGCGCAGCAGATACCAAGTTCTACTCAGTTCTCTGCACAATCATTAGCTCAGGCAATTGGAAGCCAAATTGAAGATGCCAGGCGCCCGGCGGAACCCTCCTTAGTTGGCTTACCTCAGACTATCAGTGGTGACAGTGGGGGCATGTCGGCAGTTTCCGATGGGAGTAGCAGCAGCCTAGGAGCCTCTGCTTCTCTTTTCCCGTTGAAGGTGCTACCGCTGACGACACCCCTGGTGGATGGCGAGGATGAGAGGTAAGGTCATGCCACGTTTCTGCAGACACTCAGCAGATGCAGAGTTAATCTATTTAGTAGCTATGTACATGCACGAGATCAGCCTGAAGCATTATATATTTCTTCCTTTTTGTATGTGAAACTGCATTTTTCTGGCAAGTTTTTTAGAGCAAGAGTGTTACGGAGCGGTCTCAAGCTAGTTGGTCAGGAAGTGGTGTAAGTATTGTGTAGACACTATTTGACAGGATAGTTTTTGAGCATTAAGAACAGGTTTGGGATCACCAAGTGGTTTTGTTATTTATAAAATGGTTTTTAGGGTTCCTAGTTTTTGCTGACCCATCTAACGGTTAATCTGTTCTTTTGAGTTCCTAAAATCATGATCATCTCTTGGGGACGGGAGGGGAGGTTGTGGTTCCCACATTTGTTTCTCCTTTACTGGACAGACAACCCTTTAAAGTTCTGCTGTGTGCGCTCTTAGTCTGTGAAAGATAACGTCAGCTGCTTTTCCTCATCACATATTACAGGAAAGATGACCTAAGCTGGGTTATACAGGTTGCCCTCAAACTAATTGACCAACTTTTGTGTACTTATCTAATGGTCGTTTCATTGGAACAGTAAAGGAATGGGAATCTTAAAAAGTGTTTCGTGGGGTAGGAGGCCATACACTCTTAAAAATAACCAGATTTATCGTTGATGGTAGTATGCTGTGCATTTTTCCTTTTGCATAGTAGATCAAGGTGGTAGCCATTTTAAAGGGTAAAGAAACAAAGTCTCGGAGGGTTGAATCTATAGAGACATGAAACCGACTTTGCGCTCCTACAGTCTACTCCACCTGTTCTCCTCTTCTCTTACCAAAAAAATACATAAAGCCTAAAGTACATTATTAAACCAGCGTTTTCTTAATTGGATTGGAAATAATGTGATAATCGTGTTTATTGAATCCAATTGTGTCTTTGAAGCTGGCTAGCTAGAAAAGTTGTGAAATCCCTCACGCTGCTACATGGCTTTAAACTAAGTTGATTTTTAAAGGAATGTTCTTTTCACAAATTTGCCAGTCTGACTAACCTTGATCAAAATAATATAGGAGTTATGACAAAGGCTATTCATTTTCACTGTGGAACTTTGAATAAGCTTGAAAGGTACTTAATTATTTTAGTATTGGTTGGAGATTTTTGAGATTGACCTTTTATCAAACCAGTGGGAACATTTACATTCAAAATGTATATCTGTGGTTTTCCCTTCGGAAATATTGAGCATATTTCAAAAGAATTGCAGTTTTAGAAAAACAAAGGCCTAATGTTTCAGTGAGATTTTCATGTTTTTTGTCTTTGTTTTTTTTTTTAGTTACTTAAAAGATAGAAGGTAAAGGCATGATTAATTGAAATAATTTAAAGTCTTGTCTTTCAAGATTTTTATTACTTTTCTAAGTCACATAATTAAAATCTCGTTACCTAGCCAAATGTATTCAGTATCATGTGTACAAAACTGTACATTAAAAGATAGACCTCTTCTAGGAGGTGGTTTCCTTAAGAGTCCTATTATAGTTATTGTTAAACCTTTAAATGTATCAAACCGTGCTAATACTTATCTGTAATTTTAAAGAATTACTTACCCCAAATATTAATAAGTTCTAAATTTAAAGGGTGTGATCTGAGTAAAGCCCACGGGGACATTAGGTTACTAAATTTAGAGAAATAAAAGATGGGTCAGATACACAAATGAAAACCACATATCTTGAACTCGAACCTGCCATGATTTTTGCCAATTACTGTTTGTGGTCTCCTGGCGTGACTCTCTCCTTTTTTGTTTTCCTCCTGGTGGTGGGGCATGATAGAGCTTTCCACAACATGCTGTTCCAGATGATTAAAGTCAGGAGACTTTACAGCTCGGTTTTTAACTGTAGAGATAGAGTCCCCGTTTAAGATATTACTACAAAATTAATTTTTCCATATAGTAACTGAGAGGAACATTAATGAGGGGCAAATTATGTAGGAAGGTTTGAAATTAAAGGGACAAAAACAGATACTGAGACATACGATTAAATATTGGTATAAAGCAACTTGAGTTGACTGTACCTGTTTTGAATGAGCTACGTATTTGAGCCTTTGTTAACATCAAAGTCAAGTCGTCAAGACCAGAAAATTTTTTTTCAGAGGTATCCTTTAAATTCTGAGAAATCAAAATGACCCCCAAAATACCTGTAAAGGTCAGATAGGGTAAACTTGTATATTATTTTCTTTGTGCTTTCTTGCAGATTATTTCTTTTACCACTGTAGTTTGGAAAAAGAAATGTTTCACTTAAATTGGTTCTTGGAAGGGAATTTGAGAATATCTGCAAGAGAAAAAAGTGATGATGAGTTTCTATTTTTTTAAAGTGTTTTTTACTTTTTCTTCCCATGTTCATTTCTGTGTCACTTGTGTCTTCTGGGCTTGGTCACCTATTAGTCTCCCATAGGGGAAAAGAATACATTGTAATTGCAGCATTACGACTTAGAAAACACGTTAGCGATAAAACTTTCGGATGGTAGGACAAATGAAGATTCGTTGTTCTTTAGTCATCTTTTGAAATAATATTCTAACACTTTAAATTTTAAAATATTTCTGACACATGTGGAAAATGCTTTCAGTTGGCTACTGGTAGAGACTATGAAGATTAGAAACATGGATCAGGCATTAAGATTATGTATCTAGATTTTTAAAAATCATTCTCATTAAAAAGTTCTTAATGTCTCACGTTAACCTTTAATGTGAACTTATTTTTACAACACAGGGAAGATACAGGTATCTCACACTGATGTATAGTCTAGTGTTCTGTGATTGTTAGTACAGCCTCTTCTGTGAAATTAATTGGTCAAACTTCTGTTCCTCCTTCAAGGCTCAGCTCAGATGTTCCCTCTGAAGCAGTCTCTTCACCCAGGGAATGTTGTTTCCTTAGCCCTTTTTAGTGTTCCTCTAGTCAAGGTACTGCACACATTCAGTCTGAGTTATGTTTACCCATTTTCCCCACAAGACTGTGAGTTCCTCAAGGGCAAGAACTAAATCTTTTTTGAACCGATTAATGAGCAGACCTTTCTCTGCTTTCTCTGCTCTGATTTAAAATTTGTATTGTCTCTCACCTTAAGCACAACTGTTCAGGTTGTAGGATCATATAGTTAAATGCAACCAAGTGAAAAGAAATGAATGAAAAGACTTGCTTTTTCTACCTCTTTTGCCTTTTCATACCTTGAGGTGAATTGATAATCTTTTAAATGCAGTGCCTGTTATAGAGTTGGCCCTCATATTTACTAAAGAGGAATGAGTTTTCTTATCAAGTAGGAATAATACTCATTTTGCCTACTTCTTAGGATGGTAGCATCAGATAAAATACTTTAACTGTAGAATACTAAATTATAAGTTTTGATTTTTATTTAGGTTGTACCTGCACAGTTTAAAGAGCCAAGTAGTTTACATGGTTATCAAAACAAACAGAAGCTTCCTGCCTGCTTCATTTCCCAGAAGCAATCACTTTCACCTCTTTTAGATGATGACTGTGACATTTACCTCCAGGTCTCTAACCGCTTGTGTTGCTACTAGATGTGCCACACAGCCAGGTGGTTAGGAGCATGGACCCTGGAATTAGACTGCTTAGGTCTGATCCATCCTCTGTTGTTTACTAGCTGTTTAGCCTCGCTGTGCTTCAGTTTGCTCATTTTAAAAAGGGAGGAAAACAGTACCTACCTCATAGGGTTGTTACAAGAGTTCAGTGCATTTGCAAAGCCCTTAGAACTGTTTCTAACTCATATGCCCTATATTTGTGTGTGTGTTAAATAAAATACTCCTTACTTTTCTTTTAAATACATTTCCTTCTTTCTTTATTTTTGGCTGCATGGGGTCTTTGTTGCTGTGCATGGGCTTTCCTTAGTCGCGGTGCTCGAGCTTCTCATCGCCGTGGCTTCTCTTGTTGCAGAGCCGGGCTCTAGGCGCGCGGGCTCAGTAGTTGTGGCACACGGGCTTAGGTGCTCCGCGGCATGTGGGATCTTTCTGGACCAGGGCTCAAACCCGTGTCCCCCGCATTGGCAGGTGGATTCTTAGCCACTGCGCCACCAGGGAAGTCCATCCTTGCTTTTGTTTTTGGCTTTATTAACTTTGTGGGTAGAAAATGAAGATTAACTTTGTCATGACCTACTCAGTTCGTCCTCCTTCCTCCTGGTCCCTCCTCCTCTGAATAGTTATGATTGCATCACTATTGATTATTCAGTGTTCTTGTAAAATATGATTACTTTTCCTATCCAGTCTAATGTCCTGCACTTGCCTCCCTCCTCCCACCCCAGCCATCTAGTATGTGTGGTACACTTATATATATATTTCTGTATACTATTTAGCATTTAGAAATGTTAGTGGGTTCCCCCACCCCAAGGTTTTATCTGTCATCATCTGTTTCCTCCAAGTTGCCTTTCTCCCCATTTTTGTATGTTTTGGGCTTAACCTTTTATGATAGAGCCTTTCTTCAGATGTCTGGCAATTCCTGGTCCTCTGCTTGTACTTAAGTGTAGGAGACTAAAGAGCTGATAAGAAGTTCTCAATGTGACTTGCTGACTGTTAGCTTTACCATAGGGTGATTTGGCTGGAATTCATTGTCTCCACCCACCCGGCCCCCCCTTAATTTTCTCTGTAGTAATCACTGATTCATCATTTCATCAAATGTCCCTTGAGATGTTCAGACATATTAGGTATTGTTATCAATTTTATCTTCCTGAGGAAGTCTCTCTCATATTTCTCTGAGCTTCATTCTGGACTGATTGCCTTTTAGACTTGGTATGCAACTATTAATATTTGTGGGATTCCTTTCACTGTCTTCTGTGGTTGGATCTCCATTTTCCAGTGACTCATGTCATTATTCATTCTTGGCTCACTTGATGTTTTAAAATGGCTTTAGCTTACCCTGTTACTTGTTCGATTCTTCCGTTAGGTAAAGAAGACTGGATTGGAAATTGTATTATTTTATAATTTTGCTCCATGGCTTTCTAGCTTCCACTTTGCTTTTGAGAAGTTTGAAGCCATTCAGATTCCTTATATATATTACATGTGACCTGTCTGTATGTGTTTTGTTTTTTCTTTTTTTCCCCTATACTCTTGTTTATTATCTCTTTCCATCCCTTCTCTCTTTCTTTTAAATCTCTGAAAGCTTTTAAAATTGTATCTGTTTTTAGTGTTCTGAAATTTTACGATGATGATGGGTTCTTATGTGGGTTTCGTTTCATTCAGGGTGCTGAGTACTGGTGTCCCCTTTCAGTCTGGAAACATCTTTTAATTCTGAGACTTTTTCTTGAATGAGGTTGTTGATTATTTCTTTCCAATTTCTTTTTTCTTTCTCAGACTCCTTTTATTGGGATAATGGACCTTCTTGACCAGTCTTCTGATTTTCTCATATTTTCTTTCCTATTTGCCATCTCTTTTTCTTTTTGCTTTACTTCTATTGAGTTTCCATGTATTATCATGTATTTGATTTCCAAGAGCTTTTGTCTTTGGGCCTTTTAAATAATATCTGTCCTGTTCTAGTAACAATAGTACTTTCTCTTAGCTGTCTGATCCCTGTGTGATCTGTGTCCTCCAGTTTTAGCTTTCTTAGTTGTTATTTGTTCGGCCTTTATCTTTTGTGCTGTAGCCTTTCCTTAGATGGTGGTTGTGTGTGAGAGTAGGGGAGTAAAATGCTGATTCAAAATTCTGAGCGTCTCGTTAGCTTTGCTTTATGGTCACCTGGCGGGGCATCCCTGTATATGTCTCTTCACGCAGTCAGCTTGTTTTCAGTATGTTCTCCTGCATACTTCTGTGCCTCATTTCCTCAGTCCTGGGATCTTGTGTTTTATATTCACCAGACAATATATTTTCAGTTTTTTGTTGGGGCTGGGGAGGGGCCGTTGGGATTTGTCGGGCTGGTTGCTTCTTAAACAGACTTTTAAACAATCTTCCTTATTTTAAGCACTCTCTCTCTCCCACATCCCACTTCAGATGTATGTGGTAACTGCCAATTCCTGAGTCTTTTGGGGATTTTACAGTTTAAATTGGGTTTGTTCTTGGCTTTCCCCACTGTTTGCTAAAGATTTGATTTCCTAGTGTTTGCTAAATAAGTCATTTGTCACTCAACCATCTGCTTTCCAGCTTCCAAATTTTTGTTGCTATTGTCTTTTCTACCCGTTCTCTCAGTTTTTGTGGGTTTATGGCTTTATATCTTAAGAAATTCCTTTTCTGTCATTTCAGTGGGGTTTTTAGGAAAGGAGTGTAAAATAGGTGTGCATTTAACATTACACATCTATTTCAGTTGTAGAATATTGCACTGTTAAATGTAAACAATGATACTCATTTTAACAATTCATGCTCCAAGATTTGATCTATAACTAGTACGTAAATTTTGAGTGGAATTGCTTGGCTTATATTCAGCAGAAATAATAATGGCATATAACTTGGTAGTTCAATTCACAGAAGTGATTAAGAATGTTAGGATTAGATTCAGTTAATATTTGTTGTCACATTTAACCACTCAACAACCTTGTGAATTAAGTTTTTTTCTAATTTACTGGTGAATAGACTGAAGCTTATTTAGTTTATTAGAGAAGCCAAGTAAGCTGTGTCAGGTTATATACATAACAGTAAAGTTGTATACATAACAGTAAACAGTAGGATTAAAAGCCATTTTTCCAATTCAAAATCTGGCGCTGTTTCTACTACTCATAAAGCCAACAGAGAGGTAAGGGTGATGCCCATAAGTAATAACAGAGTGGCTGAAAACCCGAAAAAGGGCAGGCTTTGTTGACTTGTGTATTAGTACAAATAATGGGATTGTCATAGAACATACCAACATTTACATATGAGCCCTTGGTGAGAAAAAAGTGGGGTAAAGTCGTAAGAGTGGTGTACCTGGAATACAGTAGACAGACATGTTAAATGAATTAATTTTAACATTTTTGGGGGAAGTTGTATGAAAATTATCTCTTCAGGAAAACCATTTTAATTTTCTAATAATTTAAATTCTGTCTTTGTAACGTTGACTTCAGAATTGCAAAACATGTAGATTTTATTTCTTATTTAGAAAGTTCAATTTAAAAATATGAAACTGCAGAGCATGCCCTGTTCTGGTGCGACAATATCAGAACCCTGGTTGGTTTTTGCTGTGTCACGGTGTCGTTAGGTTTTAATATCATGGTAAGAATATGCTTTAATGGCTTATTAAAATAAATTACATGAGGGAAAAAAATGATAAAGGATGTTTACATTATTTGAAAAGAATGATCTATAATGTTTTGGATTGCAGGTTGACTTTTATTCCTAGTGTCACATATATTCAAAAGCCCCACTCTCCCCAACCCTTCACTTCTTCCTTACTAGTCAGCTTGACCTGAAAATCTTAACTTGACCTTTCAGTCTCAATAGGTCTAGTTGATCTTTGTTTTTCTTCCTTGAAACACCCACTCTCTTTTGCTTTCAGTGATATCCTGCTTAGTTTCTTCCCACCTTTCTGGCCACTCCTTTTCGTTCTCCTTCAGTTCAGCTCCTCTGTCAGACTCTCAACATTGGAGTTTGTTTGGATTTGAGTCCTCTTCCCACCTACTGCCTTTTCCCTTTTCCCTAGGTAATCTGCTGTTCCATGGTCTGTATGCTCTCAACTCCTGAATGCATATCGTAGCCCACACTTCTCTTCTTAGCTCTAGACTGCTACGGTCCTCTGCCTTCCTGTTATCTCTGCTTATATTCTCACAGCCTCTCAGTCTCAACAGATCATAAACTTAACCTCTTCATTACCTACCCTCTCAAATTTCTCTTTTAGTCGTGCTCATTTTAATAAATATTTCTTACTCTAGTTCTTCACTTAAGAAACCTGAGTCGTTCTTGATAGCTTCCTTTCCCCCACCCTCTGCATTCTGACCATTACATTCTAAATATATCTTGAATTTATCTTTTCTTTCCCCATCTGTGTTGCCACCACTCTAGTCTAAGGTAACATAGTCAGCTCTTAAAGCCCTGCAGTAGCTTCCTCACCAACTTCCTGCATACACTCTTGCCTTTCTCTGATTTTATGTCTGGTAGTCAGAGTGATGTTCTTAAAACGGAAGGCTGTTCAGGTCTCTCACTTGCCCCCAAACCCCCGAAGCCTTCCCATTTCTTGTAAGGTAATTACATTTCGCTTTTGCTCACTTCTGGCCTCACGTGCCACTTTCCCCCTACCTTTCTGTGTCCCAGCTGCCTCCTTTCGATTCCTCGGGTTGCCATCCTTTCTTGCTCCCTCCTCCAGGCTTTGGCGTGCGCTGTGTCACCTTCCCTCCATTCCTCCTTAAGCCTCACTGTCACTTTGAGAGGCCTTCTGTGACATACCAACCTAAACTTAGGTTCTTTGTTAATACTGTTTAAGATCACCTTGTTCTTTTATAGTGCTAGTACACTTTGTATTGCATAATTAGTTTTTGTTTTGGGGATTATCTGTTTGATGGTTTTAAGCTTCATGAACAGAGATGTTTGGTTTGCTACTATATATCCAAAGTATATCTCAGTGCCTTACAGTAGGTACTCAGTAAAAATCTGCTTAATGGAGAACTGAAGAAAAAATTTTTTAATATTGGCATAAGTTCAGCTTCTTTTTAAAAACACTACTATGATCTATTTGAAAGTTAACTAAGTTCTTTATAGATAATGTGTTATCACTATTTTCTCCTTTAATAGAGATGATTGAGAATTGATTACTTCTTTGCTGTATTTTGAGCAAAAAAGCAATGCTTTAGTTGCTGCTTTTAACAAGCATTGTATGTTTATTTTGTATTTACGTATGTTTATGACAGTAGAAGTTCTCCAACTTGAATAAAACAAACAAAAAACTCCACTTATTTCTAAATTAGAATGTCAGTATTCTTATCTCCTTTTGACTGGTTCAGCTGTTTAGCATAAATGATTCTCAAATATCGAAGTATTACCTTGGAAGTTCTTTGCAGTTTCAGCTGTTTAAAATATAAGCATTTAACTGGTGAAATGCCACTTGTTTGTATTAAAGGAGTTTTCTTTGTTAGACAGTATAGTAAGCATTGAGTTAATCACTTGTTTAAAATTCCTGACTGATCTGTTTTACTTATGGTCGTTGTAGTGACAACAAGTAATTGTTACTAAACTAGTAAGTTATGGGTTCTATGAAGGAAAAGAACCGTGGAAGAGATTTGGCAGTGATGAGAATTAGCAATCATTTTAATTGATTATATATGGGTATTAAATGGGAGTAAAGGGTATTAAGATATGAGGCCTTTACTTTTAAGGTTGGGGTAATTAAAAACAAGGGAAAATATAGAATCTGATGTTGTAGTGGGGTGATCATCAGAGGCTAGTTCTGAGAGTCTTTAAATGTTGTCATATTCTTTTCGTGGACATACCAGTGTTAAACCTTGTTTGGCTTAAAACCATATTTGTGTTGACTGGGGAGAAGATCTACTGTGGCTTGATCTTATTAAAGAATTAACCTTAGGTCATGGTGAACGGTATTGCCTTTTCTCATTCACTGAGCCATAGGGTAAAGGGTACTCTTGAGCTTCTTGGAGTTAAGACAGATGAGATAGCATCTTATTTTTCCAGGCATCCCAGATTATCTTTGTAATATCAGGTCACTACTTAAGTTGAGGAACTCTTGATACTCTGTGTACATGCCTGAGTATTCCTTTTTTGAGTAAATTGTGGATGGATGGATTGATTATAAAGTTACTCATTGTTGATAAGATTTCATTCTCTCCCAGCTCACCTAGTTATCTAATTTCTTTGGTTATTAGGGTTAGTGTATATTTATATGGTACCAAACAGCATACCGACTAGTTAGGAACATATAAACGTACAATTGAAATACTGTCTAGCATTAATTTTTGCTAACACGTGGCTGTGATAAATTTCTAGTGGTGATAGTAATAAAACCTGCCTCTTGTATGATTGGGGGGGGGTTAAACAAAACTCTGAAATAGATTATATACTCCTGAGTCATAGCAGTTCTAAATTTTTTTTTTCTTCAGGACTTTTTTTTTTTTGGCTGTGTTGGGTCTTCGTTGTTGCTTGCAGGCTTTCTCTAGTTGCAGCGAGCGGGGGCTACTCTTCATTGTCGTGCGCGGGCTTTTCATTGCGGTGGCTTCTCTTGCTGTGGAGCACGGGCTCTAGGCGTGCGGGCTTCAGTAGTTGTGGCACGCAGGTTCAGTAGTTGTGGCTCGCGGGCTCTAGAGCACAGTCTCAGTAGTTCTGGCACACGGGCTTAGTTGCTCCACGGCATGTGGGATCTTCCCGGACCAGAGCTTGAACCCGTGTCCCCTGCATTGGCAGGCGGATTCTTAACCACTGAGCCACCAGGGACGCCCATGTCCTAAAATGGACAGGATGCTTTTGTTCCATTTTCACAGAGGAAGAAACTGAGTCTTGGGTTCATTTATTCCGTCAGTAATTAAATATTGAGTTCCTGCCATGTATCGTATGCTGTTTTTAGCTTTTCATGGACAGACTACAACAATTTAGTAATAATAGTAGTAGTAATAGTTGTCGTAGGAGTAGTTGAAAATTATGGTACTCGTTATATGCTTGTTCTAAGCACTTTACATATATCAACTTGTTTAATTCTCAGAACCACCTTATGAGGTGTAAGTACCATTATTATCCGCATTTTGCAGGTAAAGAAATTGAGGAATAAAATGATTAAGTAATTTATTCAAGGTCACATAGCTAGAAAGTGGGAGCTGGGATTTAAATCCCAGTCTGGGTCTAGGTTTTGTGCTCTGCCGTCTCTGTAGGATATGATCAAAACCAAGGTGTTCTGACTGTTTTTTCCTACACTGGAAGGCACTGGGAGCTGCAGATATTTAACTCATTATATCCTCAGATACTCTTGTTTTGATCTTGGAAGTTCGGGTAGGGACGTTCCTCTTGTTCTTGTACTCCAGAATGTAAGCTCCTTGCGAGTAAGGATGTTACCCATCTGTTTTTACCTCTGTATTTCCACTGCATGCAGTATAACCTGATTCGTCGTATGTTCTGAGATATCTGTTGAATAAATGAGTGCAGATGTGTGGCAAAAACATACCCCACAATCATCTGGGAAAGGGATATTATTATTGCCAAATACTTTGCCGTCCTGTTACCATTATTGCATAGCAGTTTTGGTAGGAGTAAGGTTCAGTTCTTCTCGGATATGTTACTGTACCTATAACATTAAGTTCTCCGTCTCCCCCTCACTGGCCTATCAGATGGGTATATTTATTGAGTAGGTACTAGGTGTAAATCATTATCTAGTAATGGTGTGGGCACAGATGTAATCTAACATGGTTCTTGTTCTCAAGCAGTGTATGCTACATATACATGGGGAAATTAGAAGAGCTAAATAACACTTTTAAACAACACGAAATATGAAATCAAAGAATCAGAAAATTTGAGCTGGAAATCGTGATCCCATTCAACTTTTGGCTTATAGGTAGAGGAACAAGTTCAGAGAGGCTACGTGAATTCCTGACATAGTGCTACAAAACGTTTCTTAGACTGTAACTGGCACGCTAGCCTCCAAAATGACACAGGAAATTGCATTCAGAGTTCACAGATGGGATAGAATTGACCTTTGGTAGGTTAGGAAAGCAGTGTTGTTTGAACTGACTTTTCAGAAGTCTTGAGTTGAAGGAGAAAGTTTGAGGCAGGAGAGGGTTAATAAAAATGGGAGGAAATAAGGAGAACAGTCTAGGCGTAATTAAGGCAACAGTTGGGCTTAATGGAGTAAGTTAAGGAGGTGAAAGGAAGTGACTGAAGATTAAATTGGGAAGTGATTTTTGCCCTCAACACTTGCTAACTAACTGATGTTCAGGGAAAATTAGTATCAAAGGAATCCGTAATCTGGATTGGAGTGGGGGTACGCTTGGAACAGGGAGGAGAACTTAGGAAATTATGTTTTTCTGTTATTTGTTAACGAATGAAAGAAAGAAATTAGGGGGAGAGTGATTTCCATTGTAAAATGATTCAGTACAGGAACGCTTTGGTTAGCAAAATTTCTCAGTTTATAAAAATACTGTATTCACCTTCCTACCTGCTCTTCCCTTGAAGCAATGTTTTGTTTCTCTTGTGTTGAAAAAGAAAAAAATAACCTAATTTCCCAGGAAAGCTATTATTTATAGCTGCAATTTTAAAGGTCTGAGGATAAGTGGTTATAACCTTCAGGTAGGATTTTTGGCAATTTAATCTTTTCATAGGGTTTATCTGTGCCTATAATCCAAAGCAGATGTGTCCCAAAAATATTTAGTAGTGAATAGAAATCCAGGTGAAGGTGAACTAAGTATTTAGGATTGGTTCTTTACTTTAGTGATCGTAGCTGCTTTCTTTTCATACTAACCAGGTTCCATTGCCAGTCTCTTCCAGGCATTGGAAAGAGGTGGAATTATTTCTTCCTATCTCCTGAGCACTCCTAGGTCTCTACCAAAAGGGAAATGGTAGAGATTTATTTAAATGAGAAAAGCATTAATGCTATCATTGACAATAAATGTGAGTAATTTGATTATTTTACTGACATTTAAAGTGCCACAAAACTTACTCTTTTATATTTTGGTGCATTGTTCCATTTTGCTTGCCATTAAAAAAATTCGAGAATATATACATGTATGTGTGGGTACACATACAAAGGAATGTAATTTTTTAAAGGGATGTTTTGAAAATGTCCTTAGATTACAGAATCTCCTGGGTATTTGAAAGGATGTAATTTATTGACTGTGTATATGCATAGCACTCTTTATATCCTTAAGGAGAGCCTACGTTGAATTTAAGAATAAGTGTATGTGTATATATACGTATGCATATACATGAAAGGAAAAGCTAACAGGTAACAGATTCAATTTATATTACTCTTCTATTTCTGGTCCCTTGTGTCAAGTTTTCTCACTCATTTATAAGTTATTGTATCTTAGAGTATTTATATCTATCTCTGTAAGCTTCTTGAAACATTTTAGGGAATGACTTGGGATAGAAAGCCAATAAATGGGAGAAGTATGGCAAGGTAGAATATGGTGTGTCATGAGAGGTCTAATAAAGCAGTATTGGGAGACAGAAGGTAAAGATCACATGCTTCTGAGGAGGTGACATTTGAGAGAAGTTTGATAGCCATGGGGATTAGTAAGTCACTTTAGTGGAGAAAACATACCAAAAAGGTTCAAGGTACGAGGAGTATTTATAGAAGAGAACACAGGACATAGTCTAAGTTGGTAAGAGATAGTGTCTGTATACAGGAATGTAGAAGGCAAGGCTAACTTTGAAAAGCCTTAATTAAAGGCAGGATTGCGAAGTTTGGACTTAATTGGACTTGGAATGGAGAACGCTTCTTGTTTTTGTAGAGTAGCCTGATCAGTGCTGTGTTTTAGGAAAGTGCTGACCCTACTTTGGATGTCTAGTTGCTCCCTTCCTTAATGGGGTATGAGAAGTTCAGTAATTCCTTTTCTGTCACTGGTGGAAATGGAGGCACATTTTCTTTGTGGTTGTGATCTGAGGTAATGGTTTGAACCAGTGACCCTGGCCTCATTAAGAAAGCTAAGAAGGTAAGGACGCAGTCCACACGTGGTAACACTCCACTTATCCAGAGTGGATAACCTAATCCTTTAGACACAGCTCTGGCTTCCAAAACTGCTTGAAATTGCCGTCACAAAGTAAAGCTATGTTTTGTTTTGTTTTGTTTTTTTCCCTTACTGTTTTTGCATAGCATTTCTGGTCCTTTTTAGACTTTTTTTTCCAAGTCTTATATTTTACTAGCTTTATCATTTTAAAGCAGATGAGGGGAGGAGAAGGGGAAAAAAAGGGGATTCTGAGGCATGTAAGGTGACGTTGGGAAAGTAGCAGTTTATAGCCTGACAGCAAGGTAGGAGTTAGAAATTTTAAGAAAACCCCAAAGAAATTTGATATGGTATTGAATGTTCACCAGTTGAAAGTTAGATTATGTTTTGTATATTATTTTAAGGAAGCATGAACACGAATGCATTCCCAGTGGTGTTAACTGCTGAGCTGTGGATAAGTATAAAGAGACAGTATTCTTAGTTGTCTGCCTCCACTGTATCATTTAACCATCAACAAATTAATATGCTGCTCCATGTTGCTTTTTTCCTATTCTAAAGTAAGGGCAAGTGTTTCGTGTTTTCCTAGCTTTCAGGCTGGTAAGATTATTCTGTAAGAAATTCATAATGTCTTATAAATAAATGTTAGACCTTTACAGATAGAAATTAGAGAGAATATTTCCAGTAGTAAAATTAAAAGTCCCTAATAGATGCTAAGATTGAAGTAATTGTTATTAATGATTTGTAGTTTTAGTGAAATTACTGATGAGTAAGTGACATACAGCTACCTGTTCTGTATGAGGTATTGTATAGATACCTACTTGTTATTTTGCTATAATATTATCCCCCCTGAGTTTTTCCTTTGAAATATCTTTATTACCTTTTTCAACACAGTAAATCAAATAATTGTACCAAGGAAAGCTGATTTCTCATTTCAGATGTTTTCAATCTCTTTTTTTAGAAATGGATAACCCAAACCATTTACTTTCTTTCATAAGGAAGTTTTTATTTATGCTTAATATAGTTTTGTTTGCTTGGTTGTGTCCTTTTAGACAGTTTTGTTTTGGTATTTTCAACAATGACAAGGATTCCGTTTCTATTGAGGGACATACTCCCATGTTTTAAAAATTACTTTTGAAAGATGGTATGCAGTGAAACTTATATTAGCCAGTTTATTTTGGAAGAAATGCTGCTTTGTAGTTACCGTTTTTGCTTGGTTTTTGTTTCTTCAAGTGTATTGTTTTGGGTGCAGCGTGGTGAGGCGAATTGAGTGAATGCCTGGTTCTGGCTGTAGTGCTGTCCACTGATCATGTGCTAATGAGCCATCACATGTCTGGGTCGTTCCTTCTCTTCCTGTTTTACAAGGCTTGGTCACTGTACAGTTTGTCTTAACTTCTCTTTCAGAGTCAAGCATGGTGCCATGTCTTGTCTTTGGTGGAGGTTCCATAATATCACAGAATTGTGAAATAAGGGATTGGACTGATTCCGAAGCTGTTCTTTATCTTCATTGTGTTCTTCTCCTCTTTGGGGATCTACCAAACATTATTTGCCAGTTATTCTCTGATATGACATCGGGATTTATATGTTTGTACACTGGATATATTTTATTATGAGGAATTTTACCTGTTTTGAGGTTCCGGGGAGGAAGGGTGGATCCAGAATGAGGAGGGTAGGGTAAGTCCAAACTAGGTATCGTAACTAGTTTTCTGCCTCCATTCTTGAATCCCATAATAATAAACCACGAAACTGCATCCCAATCCTTTTAGGAACAAGTATATTTAATGCTTATTGAAGGTAAATAATATTTGGATTAGCAACCTCTTTAACTCTTCTTTTTTGTAAATTTGTATAAAATTGATGATAAACTCATCGGGAGCCCGAGGATTATACGACAGATGATTCTAAGATTGCTTTCAGTGTATTACTGGCTGATATATTACTGTGGGTGAAATATTGTCAAGTAGCTTGGTCACGTAACGACTAAGTGATGGAGCTAGTATTCTACGAGGTGATTTGATTCCAAAGCTTGTACCACTCGGCTCTCTGTATCCGTGGGTTCTGCGTCCATGGATTCAACCATTCTCTGGTCGGTTGAATCTGAGGATGCGGGATCCACAGATGGGAGGGACCAGTAGTATTGATACTGCTGTGGATTTGGTATCCACAGGTGGTCCTGGAGCCGATTTCCCCGTGGATACCGAGCAGTGACTGTATTCTGAAGCATTTTGGAGGTTGCCATGGCCCAGTGATAAGCAGCAAGATGTGACAGTGGACAACTGTAAACAACAGTCCTTAGCCTGCGAGCACGGAGCCATTTGGCCTTAGACACTTCTCGTTGGTTCCTCACTGTGGTGCAGCGGCTTGGTGCCCCTGTTGATGATCCTCGCAATCTGAGTTTAGTTATTTTTTCCTCGATACATTTTCTATTCAAAATGATTAAACTTTCCAAGTTTTTGCTGAAGAATAAACTTTTAATTTGGAAAATCTGCTTAAGTGGCATCCAATTTCTGAATAATAAATTGATATAAAGTTTTATGACATGAACATTTCAATAAATCAGACTGGTAGCCTTCCATTGGTCTCAGTGAGCTTTAAGTGTTGCAAGCTGTTGATACCTAGGTTATTTTTTTTGTTTCATGTGATCAAATTACATTACAGTACTTTTTAAAGTAGAAAACTCACTTTAATCCCTTCAATCATAATAGCACATTGTGACTCAGATCTTTACTTCTGTACAGTTACAGCTTAGATTCACATCACATGCTTATTATTGGAACAAGAAAATGCTAATTTACATGAAGGTTTTTATATTAAGTTGAAAAACAGGATTTATCTAGTCTTTTCACTCATTAACCTAGAAGGGGAAGTGTATTTTTTTTTAAATCTAAGACAATTGTATTACGCATTAATTCAAAGTTTTTCTAAAGCTACTTTCCTTAATTTCTATTATATTTTTCCTGATTTACAAACATTGGAACTATAGAAAGGAGCAATTGGAATTTTTTTTGAATTGTAGTTAACAGTAAAGATTTATCTTAAAGGATATAGTAGCTTAATTAATCATTTAATAGTAATGCAGTATAAATCTTACTCACATGTTCCATAATTTTACTTTCCAGTAAGATGAAATAGCGAAAAGCTGCTGAAAGTCAGTAATTTTCACATCTTGTACAGTTGATTGCATTTCTAGACATTTTACTTATTGACATGCTTTCAACAGCCTAAAAAATATCTGCCACTCTTCCCAATCCATGAGGCGGTCACATTGAAGAGAGAGTGTTTTAAAGTGAGGTTACCATTGTAAAATGGATAGGCTAACTAACAGACTCACTTTGGGATTTTTCTTTATGTAAAGGTTTAGTTATGTTTCCAGTTATATTCAGATTCTTAGCCCATGAGGATCTACCAGTAGCTTCAGTTAGCTTTTTAAGAAATCGACCCAATGTGCAAAAGCAAAAACAAGTAGACACATTGGCCTAACAGAAACCTAGCTGTGCTGTATTTGGGCTTATGAATATGTGACCTAAATGCCATTGATACCAATGGTCTGAGTTAGAGGCTCAAAACATGAATAGGGGAGAAAAAAACAGAGAAATAGAAAGGTAGTAGAAGACCATTAAAGGGGATGGTAGGGAAGGAGGAGGATCTGGTGATAGTCATAATTTATTAAAGTTTTGTTGCCTACATCTGTAAATCTAGCTATATAAAGCATTTTAGAAAAATTACCTAAACTAGTTAAGCCATTGTCTGTTAGCCCAGGAGACTTTTTACATTTACAGTATTTCTGTTCTTTTTTGGTATTGTGTTGGTTTATTTATTTAAGAACTATTTATTAAATGCTTGTTATGTATGTTAACACTGAGCAAAGGTGCTAAGGATGCAAAGAAAAAAGGTCATGAATTTGGTCTCAAAGAGTTTTATCTAGTACCCTGAAGAAATAGCCTAAGATCTTGATACATCTTCCGAATTATCCCAAGTTATATTATGCTGAGCTCTGTGTGTGATGTGCGTGACAGCTTTTTTATTCACACAAGTTGATAAAGCTAGGCTGTCGACCAATGAGCACAGAGCATAATGAGCATTAGCCGTGGCATCAGATGTGGCGTCTGATCTTGTTTACGCTACCTCTTCCTTGTATGACCTTTGTGAATGCACGGGTAAGCCCAGTTTCCTTACCTGTTAAATGGGAGTAATAGCTATCCTTACACTGTTGTGGGGAGGATTAAAGGAGAGGAAGTAAGTAATGCACCTAGCTCAGTTCTTAGTTTTGTACACGGTGGCTGCTCTTATTGTGCCGAATGAGAATGAGTCCGTTCCTTTCTTACCCACTGTAAATTAAAACTAAAAGCTTGTCTACATATTTAGAGACTGTCTCCCCACTATAGCCTTCGAGACAAGTGATTCTGCGTCTTTGTGACATTTTTGGTTGTAGCCTTTCTCACCTTGGGCTCCATAAGAGAATTAATGCCTACAGGAAAAGAGTGACTACTTTCTCATTTCTCTTAAGAATAATGTATATAGTATCACCATTCCAGATGCATAAGGTGAGTAGTGAATGTATTACATATAATGGAGGCATCAGGGATTAATTCTTTTGCTGAATCCCAGGATGCTAGTACTACATCTGACTATTGGAGAAGTGCTTCAAACTTCTGAAAGTTACGGAAATAAAAGTTGTTACAAAGCACACTTTCCTCTTTCTTAATGGGGGCGGGGAATATGTAGAAGGAATGTAGTGTCATGTAGCAGTTTGTTGATACTCCAGAATACAACCATTTCCCTAATCAAATGATTCTGAAACTCTTTCATTGTAAAGATTGTTTTAGACAGGCATAATGCCCTGAAGACCATCTGTTCCATACTCGGTCCCATATGGGACTGACCACTTACCTCCTTAGAATGAATGGAGTTAATCAGTTTATTTTAAATAAGATAATGAGTCAGTACCTGTTTTTTAAGTTTCAAAGATTCATTGAACTGGATTTTGAAATCTAGTTTAAAAGTTTCAAAACTAGTGTTTTGGGAATACTAGTTCTTCAAGTAAAAAAAAAAAAGTAGTTCTAGAGCCCAAGAATTTGGGGGAATGCTTTTTGACATATACATCTTAGAGATGGACATTGCATTTTCGTTTATTGAAGATTGAGAAATTCTGCAGAAGGGAGACAGTTTTACTTATTGACTCCAACTCCTTTGAACATACAGCACCTGTTAATGTCCTATAGACCCAGTGTGTTTTGGAATACACTTCGGGAAATATTGATCTGCTTCATTGTATATGTGAGAATATTCTGGGTCATATAGCTAAGTGATGGCAGGCCTCAACTGGATCCCATCTCTACATTTATTATTCTACGTGAACAGTTCTTTTTCTGCTATACCACCCTCTTTTCTGTAAGTATTTGATTTATTTTAGAAATAAAAATATAATTGTCATGTGAAAGTATATACCAAGCATATACCATCTGGCAGAAGTTTAAGAACATATTTTGAGAAGTATAGCACTGACATATTTGCAGCCTCATTTAATTGGCCCTGTCATTGTGAATGGTTTGCAGATCTTAGGGATGGCCTTCATACGAGTTTACTATATTCCTGGGGGGAATCTAATTAACTAGATTCAAAGATAAACATTCAAAGATAGGGAAGCTAATCAGAATTGGTTCTATGCTTTCATTAGTAAAATACAGAAATTTTACTAACTTTGTTTTTCTTATGCTTTAGAGTTAAAGCTTGACATTGCTAACAAAGGAGCCAATTAAACAGTCTCATCTCCCATTTATCCATTTCCCGTGTTACACTTATTTGAGCAATGGAATAAGAAAGGAGTACCGAAAGGGATGTCAAATTCTGAGAAAAATTGAAGTCTTCTGGGGACTAAAAGGATTTATCAAAGGAGTGAAAAGAATGGATATTGGAGATGTTCCTGAAGATGTATTAGTAGATTAAGGTCTTTTTGGCTCTTTTGGGAATGTCTTTGAAGATAGACCACCATAAAACTGCAGGAAGTCAGAGCTTTTAGAGTATTAATACTAGCTGCATTCGGCAGTATCAGAGATTTGATTCAAGTTTTGAAGGAAGAACGGAAAAAGGTTTTTTTCCTACTCAGAAATACTGTAATCTGGTATTCTGAGTAAAATTTAAAAGAGTGCCTTATTAAAACATGTGAAGGAATATACATGAATTTCATTTCTTCGAGGAGGTATGTCCACATTTGTCGTTTTCTCACTTGCTAAATTGAAAACTTGAGTTCTGGTAGTAGTGGCACTTTCAAGGCCTTAACCCAAGATCTGTGATGGCTTTACAAAGTTGTGTTGATAGCCCATACAATGGTAACTAAACTTCATGTATCTGTTTTATATCAAATCATATTTCTTAAATTGTTGATTATTGATGGTGGTGATATTCTTTTCCCTTCGTACCTTTTCACCATGTTCTTTTTGGCAGTATTTTCCTTTTCAAGACCTGGATTGTGACTGTAAAACCTTATTTACAAAATGTTTGGAAAGTAGAATCGGCTGTGAAAGCTGTGAATGGTTGGTAAAATACCAGGATTAAAGGTTTGTTCCAGGATTTAAATTTAGTATATAGCATATCAGGTTAGGCATTTTTTATTTTTCTGGTTTGTAGTTTCATTACTGTGTAGATATTAACTACCTGATGAGTATTTGACAAACACAGGCTTTCTTAGTTTCTGATGGTTTACTGACATGGGCCCTGAAGTTCAGGATGCCCTCTCTCTAAGACTTACGGATGTGTTGGCCTTATGACTTTCTTTTTGTCACTGCAGGCTCAATGGCCAGACAAGTTATATAACTTAGAATAGGGTAGATTAAAGGTGTTATTTGTAATTAGATATTTGTCCTGTCTTTTCAAAAGCCTACCCCATTTTATTGATAAAGAATTTGAAAGCATCCTGTTCTTGTATAAAGTGCTGAGTGCTTCTGATACCATACCTCCCTTGAGATGAGTGTATTTATATTGATTTTTATTAGACTCAGGTTGGGATAAGGAAGGGAATGACCTTCCTTTGATTTTGTCTTTGTGTACAGAAGAATTTGGGTAGATATAGTGAAAGCTATCTGTAAATAATATTTAAAATATATTAAAATTGAGGACAACTACAACGTCCATACTGAATATTATATACTCAGTGACAAACTAAAGACTGTTCTCTGGGTAGCAGAATTGAGCTCTGAATTAGTAGAGAATAAAATGCAATTTGTTATTGCTAGATCATTATTCTAATCATGCTTGTAACAGAAATGATGACTTAAATTACAGAATTTTATATAATTTTTAAAGTACATTAAGGTAATTGAACTCATTAAACTCTGAGATTTTTATACATTTAAGAGAGTATCCTATATATTTATTTGTTAGGCAGGTCAATAGATATGTGACATATAAACTAGAAATTAAAATTCTGCATTTTGCTTTTTTGTAGATACTTTAAAGATGAGAGGAATTTTGGATTACCTTTTCAACAAAGTTTTAGATACAGGTCTTTCAGTTTCAATAGAAACATCTGTTGTTCCTAGATATTTATGTTGTTGATATTGAGTTTTGCTGTATTTTACTTCTAACTCTTATTGCCTTGTCAGACTTTCCTGGGTTGATAGAAATGGCAAAGCAAATAACTGTCAACTGATCTATGTTTAAATGAAATAGAAGGAGAGAATTTCAGAATTCTACTTAAAACATTTAATCTAGCATTTTATCATATACTAAGTATTTTGAAAGAAAATGATTGTTAATCAAAACAATATGATTTGGAAAAGTATAAAATTAGTGAAAACTGAGGATCTTGGAGACAAACTGGCTTTTCAGTTTCCTGCTCTACAGCCTACTAGGTGTGTGATCTTAGCCGAGTTACTTTACTACTTTGTGCCTTAGTTTCCTTATCGGTAAAACTGTGATGATTGTACTGTATATGTCATTGAGTTATTGTGAGGATCGAATGAAGCAGTATATATATATAATGCATAATATATTGCTGTATACTAAGCTCTCAATAAATGTTAACAAAATTAAACAAAAGTTTATGTATGAATATTGTAACTGATTTTATAAGTGAAGGTATATTATTTGGGAGTTTTATAATTTGACTTTTAGCAAAAAAATGTTAGAGGGATATTTATGGTGCTATAATACATTGTTTCTTATGGAAGTTTTTAGGGAAAATGAGCAGAAAATTTTATTCCTTCCATTTTTATTATGCAGGAATAAAAATTCATACATGGTAATTTATTTTTGTTTTTTTATTGGAGTATAGTTGCTTTACAATGGTGTGTTAGTTTCTGCTGTACAGCAGTGTGAATCAGCTATATGTACACATCTATCCCCTCCCTGTTGGACGCCCGACCCCTCCCACCCCCGCCAATCCCCCCCATCTAGGTCACCACAGAACATTGAGCTGAGCTCCCTGTGCTATACAGCAGGTTCCCACTAGCTAGCTATTAGTGTGTATACATACATGGTAATTTAAATTTTAAGCCACTAACTCTATTATATGTTTGCTTTAGTCTAAAGTTAATTTCCACTCTAGTTTAACATAAACATAATTCAGTTTTTCTCTTTGTAGGAGAGAAGATATTTTTTGATCTCTCATACTTTCTTCTGAATCAAAGTTCTCTGTATGGAGAACTATTTATCAAAGAAATTAAAAAGCATAAGCAAGGGCTTCCCTGGTGGCGCAGTGGTTGAGAGTCCGCCTGCCGATGCAGGGGACACGGGTTCGTGCCTCCGTCCGGGAAGATCCCACATGCCGCGGAGCGGCTGGGCCCGTGAGCCATGGCCGCTGAGCCTGCGCGTCCGGAGCCTGTGCTCCGCAACAGGAGAGGCCACAACAGTGAGAGGCCCGCGTACCGCAAAAACAAAAGCATAAGCAAGACTGTCACCATCTGATTACTTTTCTGATATTAGTACAGAACATAATGCTGTCATTTCCACTAGAACTAGTTTTTAAAGAAAGATCGGAGTGAACTTTCTATCAGTAAAAATTGTAGATTTATATTTCTTCTCAGTGAACATTCCATAGGTATGTCACATATTCAGAACCTTTTGTTTTATATTTTTAACTTTATTTTAAAATAAATTTAGACTTAACAAAACGTTGCGAAAATAGTACATAGAGTCCCCGTATACCTTCACCCAGCTTTTCCTAATATTCATAGAAGAAATATAGAAATCAGGAGTTAACATTAATACTAACCAATCTGTAAGCTTATTTGCATTTTGACCATTGTCCATTAAATCATACTTTTTGGTCCAGGATCCTATCTAGAATTTTACAGTGTACTTAATTGTCATGTCTCTTTAGTCTCCTTCAATCTGGGCTAGTTCTTCATTCTCTTTGCCTTTTGTAACCTTGACAATTTTGAAGAGTACTAGCTAGTTTGAATATTACTTGTGTATCTGATGTTCTCTGTTGGTCAGATTGAGAATTATATATTTTTGGAAAAGATTCCACTGAAATGATGTTATGTCTGTGTCAGTACATTATATCAGGAGTTACATGATATCGATTTGTCCCATTACTGGTGGCGATAAAAGATGATTTGGTTAAGGAGGTGACTGCCAGGTGTCTACACTGTTGATTTACTCTTTTTCCCTTTTGGGGAGATATTTTAAGACTATGTAAATACTGTTTCTCAAAATACTTCCACTAATTTTAACATAAAATTATGTTCACTAAGGTTTTCTTTGTTTCAAGGAACAGAGCCTTTTTCATTCAAAGGAGGCAGTGGTCAATTTAAATGTTTCTGTGTTTAGTCATCTTGACCCTGAAGTTGCCTTTTTAAAGGCAACTTGATTCTGAATTTTTTTTATAGTCGATATATATTTTTATGATTGCCTTTTATCTTTTATTCTATAGAGCATTAACTACTCTAAAAATGTATCGTGCATTTTCTTTTTTTTACCTGTTTTACTTCCTCATCTTATAGTCAGTGGAACATGAGGACACAATTGGATTAGCTTTTTTTTTTTTTTTTTTGCGGTATGCGGGCCTCTCACTGTTGTGGCCTCTCCAGATGCGGAGCACAGGCTCCGGACGCGCAGGCTCAGCGGCCATGGCTCACGGGCCCAGCCGCTCCGCGGCGTGTGGGATCTTCTCTGACTGGGGCACGAACCCGTGTCCCCTGCATCGGCAGGCAGACTCTCAACCACTGTGCCACCAGGGAAGCCCAGGATTAGCTATTTTTTTCTTTTCTATCTTTGAACAAACACTTGACATTTAAGCCTAGTGGAGTAACCTGAATCCGAATAACATTTCGGGATAGTATCTTTTCCAAAAGGATGAAGAGAAAATATATTGGTAAATCTTGGAATTTGGTTAGATATTGATTTCTTAAAACAATCTAATAGGGTTTTTCACTTTCATTACAACTTTCTTCTCTGTTAGGTAATTGCTTTCCATGCTGTGCATTCCTTAAAGTTCCAGGCTTTCTTCCTTATTTTAGTGTTTATAAGGTGTATCCCGTTTGACAATATATACAAGGTTCTGGTTTAGATAGAACCTTTTCCTCCAGAGTCAGTACAATACCGTGGCTAACTAATTCTGAGCAAGCTGGGCTTTGTTTGTCTGTCTGCTTTTTGACAAGATCTCTCACTTTTTAAAATTGAAAAATTGAAATTGGGTGTTCTGGCAATATCCGGTTTGGTTTTTTGTTTTTTACTAATTTTAGGTCTGGAAAAGAACATTAGGAAATCTATAACGGGTGTTGTAATTTAGCTAAAATTTGTGTCACCTCAGGATAATACCTTTGACGTTTCTGCTGATCATATTTAGAAATTAATCCTAGTAGCTGATGAGCCCCAAAAGAGAATCCATGGAACTAATACACTTTCAATAGTTTTTATTTCCTTTAGGATAAGAAAGTTTAACTTTAGATACCAGCCACTTGACAAAATCCTGCTTACTTTTTGTTTCTTGACCGGTAGACTTCGTTCATTTGTAAAACGTTTACTGAATTTATTTAATTCGGTGTATAGTCTAGGGGCTGGAGATGCAAAGACTCACTGCTTCTCTTAAGGATGTTCTTTCATTTTCTTCTTAATGCCATCTGGGGCTGATCTGGACACTTGGAGGGATTTGTGGGAAATTCTTATTCTTTTTAGAAGTGCCTTACAACTAGTAACAGTGAATGATAAAAGGTGAATAAGAAAAAGATATTACTGTGTCCAGTTTAGAGTAGTAGAATGTTTTGTTTTATAAATAATCTGTAAATCTATAACTTAATAATTCCGACTTCAGATTGGTCTTCTATAACACAAGTGAATAGAAATCATAGTCTTTGTAGAAATGTGTTACCTTCAATTTCATTGCTTAAAAATGATAAGGTGTAGCTTTCCCTCTTTCATTGATATTAGAAACGCTTAAAAGTAATAAACATTATATGCTCATTTAGTAATTTAGTATTGAGAACAAATATTGCAAATAGTCTAGTTTGTACATTTCGGGAGAATTTCTCAGAGTGGTATTTATATATAAAATACTTAGATTGTTTCTGATTTGAATGTGACTTGATTTTCAGTAAGAATCTTTAAACTTTTAAGTATTAATGGAAAATATTAAAATCGTAGATGAATAGACCTTCTAACACCTTGTTTGAGTTCCTTTGTGGCATTTCAGCATTGCTGATTTTATTAGCTTTGGTTTGGAATTTCTTCTTTAGTGGTTGAAATGCAAGCCCTGCAGTGGAGTAATTTCTTTTTTCCCTCTTGAAACATCACATAGAAGAATGCTGTATACTGAAACAGAATTAGGGTGGGTCCTACTATGTCATTCTTGTGAGCCTCCATCAGTAGTAGCCTTGCAAAGGCTGTCCTTTCTTGTTTGAATAATGATCTCATTTTGAAAGTGCCTTTACATTTTTCTGCATAAGTGATATGATACACTATCTAATCCACAGTCTTCATAGATTATTAACTCCTGAAGCAAGAGAGATGCAGCTGTCCTCAATGATTCAAAATAATTTCTGTTTAGGGAAATTTGTTTAATTTTTTTTTTGAGTATGAATATGTTGAATCCACAAGTTTTGGCATACTTCAGGCAGAGCAAAGAAGTTATATCCTGAAAGTAATCTGACTTGGGAGAAGTTTATAAGTGGATCTATTATTTCTTCAGCCAACTCTCATATTTAACTTACCCTATAACCTAACCTAAGGACTTTTTTTTTTTTTTTTTAATCTAAGTTTGTTGCATTTTTAATTTATATACTCTGTGGGGTGTGGTAAATAAGTCAAGGGTTTGGAGCTCCTACTGAAGGAGAAATTGTAAACTTAGACCATTATTAATCTGAGCAAGATATGATTTCTTGGGAGTTGTTTTTCATTTTCAAATTGAAGTGGGCTTCTGAACTTAAATTACCAAATAATTCTGTTCCATAATGGAATGCTCCCCTTTTGCCTGTATTTTCAATCAGATATATTGTTACTAATTAGTATTTAAGAAATGAAGGAAAACTGGGAAATTTGGAAAATCATATCTTGTTTATAGTTTCTGAATATATTTTAAACTGTATCTTAATCAAAGTAGTTAAGTTTTACTTAGATCTCGTTCATTTGGGAGTCTTTAATAATTTTCACGGTTTATATTGAAATATTATTAGATATGAAAAAGAATGATTTGTCAAGAAAATTGATTAGAAAAGGCTGGAGGATGATTGTTTAATAATTTTAAAAGCACTTTTGTAGCACCTGCTTCCACTGTATAGGTCCAATGAAAATAAATAAAATAGCTCTGATGTATCAGTTTTAAGCTCTTTCTCATCTGTTAAAAAGCCACCTCTTAAGAACTCCAGCTGTGGAATACTCTGCTATTGGATTTGTGAGTTTGGGACCCTTGCAAATACCTAGTTAGATTGTATTTCTTGAGACATTCAGTATTCAGCTCTTTTTCTTTTTTGTGCTCCTTTCCTCTTGCCGTCCCTCATGTTCCTACTCAATGTGATTCTGCTGCAGAATACTGTTTGAAGACTTCAGGATTTAAAATCTGTTGGAAACTTACAATGGAAAATAGCTGCCTGGTAGGCTCATAGCTTTTGTAGTTATTTGTTTGGTAGCTCACGTTGGATGGCGGTTTCACCCCCTTGACTTCTTTAGATTTGTTTTTTCATTTCTTTGCTTAAATTCTGGAAATGACAGATTTGATGGTTAAATTTGTAGGTTTTCGTTTCTTAGTCCAAACTGTTTACATTGTTCACTTGTAGAGACTTGAACATATTCCTAAAGTACAGAAGGGTTATTAGCTCATTCCTTCATCTTCAGGCTTTAAAAAAAAAAAAAAATTTAGTCTAACTGTTGTTAGGTAATGGAATAACCATTCCTTTTCAGCTGCTGGCATATTTCCAAACTGGCCGGCAGAGCCAGGAGGAAATGAAGGCATTAAAAACTAACTTTGGTTGGTTGCCACCTTCTTAGTGCTGAGACTATAACCTTTGTTGGTTGATTGATAGAGAACAGGAGAGCACAATCCTCGTTCCACTAACAGGTAAGGAACCCTTGTGATGACCAGTTGGTGTGAGAGAGACATTATTTGATAGCATTTTTTCTTAATTTATCCCCAAATATAACATGTCCCTGAAGTCACATAGTGTGACTGCCTGCGTTCCATCCAGCAGGAATACGCAGCACCCTTCTGTTTAGAGTGAGACCTGAAATTTAATACTCATGTATCACTCTGTACCACAAAGTATAATTGATCTGTTTTCTACGGTTAAAATTTATCCTGCAGTCCCTGTAACTTTAAATACCTATCTGTCTGTCTTATTCTCCTTTCAGCTTTTCCTTGCTCAGATGCTGTGTCCTTTGAACTTCCTTCTCTTAGTTACCTAATCTCTATAATAAAGTAAACGATTTTCCAGTATCTTTATCATCATCTGTTATTTGGGTATATCTTACTGCTTAAATTTCTGCATTGTAGCCATTAATGATTATTTCCTGGTCCTTCTTGACCCCAAACCAAATGATCATATGTTTGAAAAAAGATTTTTAGTCTGTATTGCCTGTATCCGCAATTCTGCCCTCCCGCTTTTAAATATGAGGGCTTGAAGAATAAATCTTTTTCAGTGACAGTAGTCATAGCTTGGTAAAATTCAGGTTTCGTTTTATATTGCTATAATATGGGACTGTAGTCTGATTAACTCTTTAAATTACTGAAAACTTAAAAACCGAGAACAAATCCAGCTTCTTAGACAATTCCCAAGGTTTAGTGGTATTCCCGTTAATATGCTTGATTATTCTGTTTCTACTTTGCAATCCGTCTTCTTCTCTTTGACAGAAGAGTTAATTGGGACTTCCTTGATATATCCGAGGTCGAGTGCCTTTCCCTGTCCCTTTAAGACAACTGATCTTGTTTTCCAGTCCTAATTGATCATTTTTGGATTTGGTCTTCCACTTGAAGTTGGGTGGTTTGTCACAGAACATGTTACGGCTTAGACCAAGATAGGTCCCTTCTTAATAGTGACTGAGGAATGAGTCATTTGTGGTGACAGACTTCTAAAATTCAAATTAAGAAGGCACTAAGGAAAGTATGCCCAAATGTAGCTCCTTTTTATCCTGAGGATAAGTCATTACAAGCTCAAATGACCAGAGAATGTAATTTCTTAATAAGAATTTTTTCTTAAATCTATATTCAGCTCTCTATTTCAGTGCTTCTCTCCTACCAGAGGTGCAAGGAGTGATCCTAGAACCACAGATACAGCCAAGACCACGGAGAGCTTTTGACGTCAGGGGTCCACTTTCTCCACTGAACCCTTGGAGGCAGAATATCCAGCTTCTGGAGAGAGTTGGGAAAGGATAATAAACAAGTGGGTGCTTTCCATTATTTACTTGGGTTTATTTATAGATTGGAGTGTCCTTCCATTGCCCATTTAATTCTACTGTTAAACTCCTTGGGTTCATATAAGAACCAAGTGGGGCTGCAATCTGTTTGTTTTTCTAAGAATGCTAACTAGTGCCCTATCAGAAAGGAGACCTAAAGTTTATTTTAATTTTCTCTCCAGATAATTAAAGCAGTGGGTGATTTGGGGGCACTTGATTTGGTGAATGCCTGTGTAGTCCACAGGAATTTTTAAAAGGAAATATTTGCCCATTTTAGCCTTTACTGGTATTAGTGTACTTCTAAGTGCTCTTTTATATTCCAGTATTTAAGAAGTTTCTTTATTTCGTCTTTGGGCAAGCTGGGCATCTGAATTCTCCTAATTTACACAGTCTGATGTCCAGGTGTTATCCTGCTGTGTTAGTGAGAACTTTTTGGTCTTTTTCCTACCTCGAACTTTAGGACTTCAAATTAAGTAGATCTTTAAACAAGATGCAATGATAGTACCATTATGGTTTTACTGTCAAGTCTAGGCTTCATTCTTTAATAAGATACATATGAATGAATATGAGTTTCAGGATAAAACAAGGCAAAAGAGCCTTTTCCTAGATTTTCCCCATGGCATTAAGATGGTTTTCTCTTAGTTTCTTCGATGCCAAGGGTAGGATTTGATTCCAGGAAGTTCTTATCACCTACAGTGGGTAGAACGTGAAGTTGGTGCCTTTGGCAGGTTTTCATTTCTCCTTGGTGGATCCCTTCTGTGACTCCAGGTATCTTGATAATGGGAGACCGGTTTATTTGTTCTCTAATTGCTCAGATTTCTTTCAACTGGTAAACATCACACTTCAGCAAAAGGAACTCTTCTAGCAGAGCCTTCATGGATGATATCTGTCACACATGCAGCAGCTGCAGTTTGGAAGGCAGTGGTGAACGGAGCCATGCATTATATCTAGAAGACACAAGGATGAGAGAGCCACCTGATCTTGCCATTGATAAACTTTAAGATTTACTCTGGTGTACTCTTGATCTGGAAACGGAAAGGCTCAAATAATGACGTAATTTTTTCAGATTGGAATTTTACATGGCCATGAAAATAATTGCTTTTTATTCAGAAGACTGAAATAGAGGAAGCATGAGAGACACCTTTCTTTAAAAAGCAGCTCTCTGTATCTGTTTCACTTAAAAGATTTGTGGGATTGAAAATCACCTTAATGAAGCAGGCAGACTTTTTATTTTTTAGTAGTCTGGGAGATCCAGAAATCGTAATGAAACTGTCTTTTGTTGCCTGACACTGAAAGGAACTAGGAAATATAAAGGGTGAACTTCTTAATTATTCCCAAATTACTTTTAATATTAGGATGCACTTTTTTAACTTTTTCTAGTCTTGGGCCTTATTCTTATTTGTCAAATCAACAAAGATTAATCCGGCATAGGAGTAGAGACGTCTTTGAGTTCAGGCTTCAAAAGTAGTAAATACCTGTTAAACTTGAGGTATCGTTCTGCATTGCAGGCATTCTAAAGTTGAATGATAACTGAAAAAAAAGAGGTATTTCATAGAGCAAAAGCAATTAGTAGTAGTAGGATAAGCCTCTGTGTGTGAATAAGTGTTGCAAGATAGTTATCCAAACTATCGATAAATTGATGGCAGTAGTGATCAAAATGCTTTATTTCTCTTTTTGGTATCTATTTAACTGGTCAGTCGAAAGCTGTTAAAGCAGTTTTTAAAAGTTATGCAGTGCTGCCAGTTTGTTTTATTTGGTATAAATTTTAAGAATAGAAATTCTAGAGATAATAATATGGAAGCATCTAAATGGCTTAGGAATCTTAAAGGTTTTGGAAACCCACATTTGCTAGATTATAACCTGGCCTTTAGTCTTCTCGGCTATTTGTGAGGCCTTGTTTTCCCCTCATTTATTATAAATACACTTTTGTATGTACAGTACTTAAAAGTAAGTTTAAAAGATCAATTTGAACTAAAATTTCCCTAGAGAGCTCTGAATTCCCATAAACAATTACAGCTTTTTACTCTTGATTTGTTTCTGTTAAAAGTTAGTAAGATAGTTGTTACAAACACACATAAATTAAAAAACAACTACTCACTCAACATTTTAGAAAGAACTCAGGGAACTGAAAGTGAGATTTGCTTGGAAATTTAGTTGAACTCTTTGAACCGCAGTACAAACGAGTTTATGGCCTGTGAGGTCATTATTAGCCTTTTGTTTCAGTTTTGAAGAAGTGATTTAAACTCTTAATCCCATTAATCTCATGCTTTGATTAAATTTTAGCTTTGTTCCTTAAAGTGTGCAAAAGAAATGAAGTGCATTTCTATTCATCTCGTGCCACTAAAAGCTATTTAAAAGTGAAACTTTATGTATATTAATGTGAACTGATGTGTTTAAACTTTTATTTTGATACATTTTCCTTTCAGATTTTTAAATATTTCGTGTCACAATATGCAATCCTATATTTTTCAGTGTTTATTTTATGGATATTACTACAAGCTAATTTTTTTCTAGAATGACTGTGTAATATTTGTATTATGTGATCCTTTGAAAAACTAATAAATATTTTCTCCATAAAAAAATGCACTTACTGATAAATGGCTTATTTTTCTTTCAGGCGTAGAAAATGGAAACTACAACAGTATTTTTAAGTGTATTTTAATTTTATGTGTCTTCCTCTAAGTATTTCTGAATATATATCCTATCCTTGTATATGTTAAAATCTTCTGAGAAAAAAAATTATTTTAAACTGTTGAATTAAAATGATTCTCATTGGGTCACCCAGTGCCAAATGTAGGAAATAGGTGATCTATTTAGTCTATTTTTGCATTTTCCTGATTAGCTTCATCTTAGCTTTGTTTCCAGAATTGGATTGTTTTAGATGCCGTTTTTGTATGCCAGTTTTGCAAACCATTAAAACTCTTGAGCTAATATCATAGATATCAGGAGTAATATGGTCACATCTTTTAAAGTGAGATCTTGATAAACAAAGACCCTCACAAAATAGCATACAAAAGACAGTTCCTCTATTCAGAAAAAGAATATTTGAAAATAACGGCTGATTGGAGAGCTACCCAATTTGTGGGTGCTGTTAATAGGAGAAGAAAATGTTTTATATTTTAATGTTCTCCTTGAACAAATAATTGTAGGAGGGGAAATCTTAGAGTCTCTTGCTTTTAACCTTATCAAAACAACATGGAAAAGGATAAAATTGGGTTTTAATGATTCTCGTCTTTATATCTACATAAACTTAATCAAAGCCACTGGAACAATTTACCTTTCCTATGCAGAGTCTGCTAGAAGCAAGAGGAGATTTCCCTTTTGATTTGAAGAAAACTCATAAGAAGTGGACTCCTAAAATTAAAAATGAACATTATGATAGGGTCCTAAGCAAGAAATAAAAGTTTGATTAATGACAATTTGTGGATTAAAATGAAAGAATTTGGCTCCCTGAAGAAATTATACTCTGAAAGATGAGAATTATAAAAGGAAATTATGATTTAGAATAGCTGCTGTATTCGTGGGGGGTGGTGGCGGGAGAGGAGCTAAAATTCTCGGCTTTATTAGTCTGGTAAGTTTGGGAAAGATGAGTAAAGATTGTGTGGATAAAATTTTGTTTTTAGATTTAAAGCTATTAAAAGCTTTACAGACATAATGTATTTCTATGGAAGATGGAAGGCTGTATTTTCCTTGAATACAAAAAAATTTATAAGTCTTAACTATATGTGTATAGAAGGGTAGGGTTGGGGGGTTAAATAAAAATCTTGCACTGGAAATTTCAAACATTGTAAAAATAATGGTGAAATGAGAGTTTTAAATAATTTCCATTACAGGGACTTTTCCCTACACTGTCAATAGCTTCAAAATAAAAACATGACAGAATGTTGAACGTGGCTTTATCTCCGAGGTGTAAGAACGTAGGCTTATTGTCTCACCATGATTCATGGGATTAGCTATAGGAAAAAGTTTTGTTTTGTTCTTTAGTGAGGAAACAGTTTTTTTTTAATGTAGCTTCTGTTTTAAAAAAGGTAAAGGTAACATAAGCAGTGTGCCTGCAAAGTACTGACCCTTGTAGCTTATTGTTAAATATGTGCACAGATCTTACTGTATTTTGCTGTATTGAAACAATTGAGCAAAATGTCAAGCGATTTCTTGATTTTTTAAAATTCAGGTATTTTTATTTCCCATTTAAAAAAATTCACATTAACGTAGTCCTGAAATGTGAACGATTTGTGTTTCCCAAATAAGCACATAGGTGCTCTTTAAAGTTTTTTCCCACTAAATGTACATCTAAGGTAATTAGATCACTGCAGTAAAAAAACGCTAGGGAACTATGAAGGGTGCATCGGAGTTTTCAGGAATTACGATCAAAGGGATCTCTACTCAAGAGGTAAGGTATGGCATAGGTAGAAAAAATGTTCAAAATGTGTTCAGTGCAATGTCTGATGATAAAGTAAACTACAACAGATATCCTTTGATTTTCAGACAGATGTAGAATTAGGAAAATAATTTTTCTTAAAAATCTCTCTCAGAGAAGAGCAATGGATAAACCACAGATTTGTTTTTGCATGACTTTGGAGTGCATTTAGAAACAAATATCTGCAGACATTGTACCCTTTTGGTACCTGGCCTGAATATATCCCATGGCATCTCCTACCCTTACTCTCGTAATGTTTATGATCCGTATTTAATTTAGTATTTCTTAAGCCCTGAGAACTGTTAAAATATTGTACTTTGAATGGAAAGTTGAGTACAGATTCCTTGAGCTTATTGCCTGGCTTCATGTTTGCTGTGTCTGCCTGTTTTTTGTTCAATGAAACCTAGAATTTAGAAAACAGTAGCTGTACTGAGTAATTTTAACTTCGATTTGAGAAATTCGAGTTTTATAAACATTCACTTACACTGTAATTCGGGAATCTGTTATATTAAGGATTAAGAAATAATATTGTTGGCTAGTATATAAAATTGTTCAGACAAGAAAGTTATACCGTTGTTCTGTAAGGTATATTAAGTAGGTTCAAAGAATCAAGTGTTAGCGTAATATGTAGTATATCTAGAAACAAAGGAAAATGCAGTATTCAGTACAGGTGAGCTAAAAAAATGATTTAGAATTTTTTTCTAGAATTACATTACTAGTATAATTTACTCAATAGATGGCAGTATAGAAAACAGAGTAACCTTCCATCCTATCTTTTTGATTCTTTTTATAAGGACATCAGGCTTTTATTTAAAATAGTTTGCTGTCTGTTCTGCATTTGCCTTTATGCAGAGCAAATGATCATATTGCTGTGATCTAGTGACAGCACTCACCACATCAGTGAGGTAGCTGATTCCATGTTCAGGGATGCTCTGATGGTAAGAAGTTGACCCAGAATATGCTTCATGTCATTTTTTATTTGAAAATTACCTTAGAAATTAGCTAGATTAGCATCCTTATCTGTAAAATAAAATATGTAAAATTTTACGTACAAGATAATTGATATCTGGGAACAGTACATGTATTTCTAATATCACATAGTTTATTAAAGGTCTGCTGTAGGATTCAAGTCTCTTGACTCCAGGCTCAGAGATCTGTACTTAACTGTACTTTATTGCCTCATCACGTTAGTCCTGGTTCTGGGCAACGTAGAGCGAGTCTGATGCCCTTCAAATATGATAGCCTTCAGGTATCTTAAGATGGCTGTTACACTCCATCAATTCCAAGCGCAAGTTTCCCGCCCCCCCAACAGATTAAGCACACCTCCATTTTTTTTTTTTTTTTTGCTCTTATTCATGTAGCATGGTTTTGAAATCCTTAAGAGTTTTGTCGATCTCTGAACATGCTTCAGTTTATTCTTCTTCTTAACGTGTGACACTGAACCAACACAGTAGATGCTCAGCTTGTGTTTAGCCCTGTGACTCATACCATTTTGTTTATCCTTACGTATTTAGCCAGTCAGGTGCTTAATTTTACGAGATTCTCTTGGACAAAAGAGTTACATAGTGATATACAAAGAATTTTGTTTCAAAAAATTAGGCCAGTACAGACTGATGTGCACAGTTCAGAGGAAAAAAATTTACTCAAGGTAATAGCTAAGACCTTGAGAAAGCAATCAAAGAAGTACCATCTTCACTTCAATTATTAATTTTGACTCATATAACTATAAATTCCATATTAAATGGCTTGTGTAATGTAAAATGTTATTTTTCAGGTTGTCCTTAGTAATTTAAGAGGAGCCAGGCCCTTTGGAGCTAAACTGTTGACACGGTACTGACGTTGAGAAGAAAATGAACTTGTGTTTAGTAACATAATTAAAACTAGAAAGGAAAGTCACTGCTTCAGTGGAGAAGTTTGAGATACACCCCGAACAGCTGAAGATGGTGGAGAAGTGGCCCTGGAAGTCTGAGAGTGTGACCAAAATTCTAATGAAAGCACAGTCTTATGTTGCTTCTTGAAATGTAGTGCAAATACTCAAGCAACGTTGTTTTGGTATAACAGTGTTTTAAGTTACCAGTTAAATAGCTTTTTCCCCCCAGATTTTAAACTGAGCTCCAGGAAGACACAAGGTGTTTACTTAATGGTTGCATGTACCTTTAGGCATGCGTACCTTCGTTTGAGAAATACTGGTTTGAGACAGGTTGTGTTCTACCTTACCGGAGTTAGAATTTGGGGACAAATGAGGGAGAAAGAAAAGAACAACCATTTACATGCCTACTCTGTGCAGCTTTTGCTAAGTGCTTTACATATATTTATCTAATTAGATCCGGTTGACCTATGAGAAAGGTAATTTTTTATTTTACACACAAAGATGCTGAAACTCGGAGGTTACAACGCCTGCCCAAGGGCACATAATCAAGCAACGAAAATGGGGTTTAAAAGATTTATCAAAATCTAAAGAATTGTATCACACCATTGATTGTCAAATATCTTTGCCAAAAAAAATGCATATTCGCAGGAAAATTTCACATAGAACCTCAGTGTTTAAAGTAGATAAGAGGGATTTTTGATTTAATATGCATTTTTTGAGAGTAGTTTTACAGAAAAATCGACCAGAAAGTACAGTCCTCCCCCTGCCCCCGCCCTCATTTATACAATTTTCCTTACCGTAGTTTGCTCTATTGTTGACATCTTGTGTGGTGTATTTTGTTACAATTAATGAACTAATACTGATGCATCATTACTAGTTGAAATCCATAGTTTACATTAGGGTTCACTCGTGTCATACAGTTCTGCAGGTTTTGCCATATACATAATGTCATGTATCATAGTTACAGTGTCATACAGAATAGTTTCACCTGCCTACAAATGGTGTTCCACCTATACTCATCCTTCCCTTCCCGCCCCTCCCCACCTCTGGCAATCTGTAGTTTTGTTTTTAGCCTTCTCAGGCTGGTTTCCTTCATTTAGCGATATACAGTGTCTTTTTGTGACTTGATAACATATTTCTTTTCATTACTGAATGGGATTCCATCATATAGATTTACCACAGTTTGTTTATCCATTCATCTTTGAAGGACATCTTGATTGCTTCCAATGTTTGGCACTTATGAACAAAGTTGCTATAAACATTTATATGTAGGTGTTTGGAGGACAGATTTCAACTCATTGGGAAAAATACCTAGTAGTGAAATTGCTGGATCTTACAGTAAAGCCTATGCCTAGCTTTGTGAGCAACTGCCCAGCTGTCTTCCAAAGTGGTTGGACTATTTTGCCTTCCCACCAGCAATGAACCAGAGTTCCTGTTGTCCTATCTCCTTGCAGGCGTATGGTGGTGTCAGTGTTTTGGATTGTAGTCCCACTGATAGGTGTATAGTTGCATCTTACTGTTTTATTTGCAGTTCTCTAATGATACTATATATATATATATATATATATATATATATATATATGTATATATACGTATATATATATGTATATATATATGTGTATATATATATGATACCATATATATATATATGAATATATATATATCCTCTTCAGGGAGGTGTCTTTTCAGATCTTTTGCCCATTTAAAAAATCAGTTTTCTTTCTGTTGAGTTTTAAAAGTTTTTTGAATGTTTTGGATATCAGTCCTATACCAGATAAGTGTTTTGCAAGTATTTTCCCCTAGTCTGTGGCTTGTCTTCATTCTCTTAACAGTGTCTCTTAGAGAGCAGAAGTTTTAAATTTTAATGAAGCCAACTTCATCAATTTTTTTTCTTTTTTCTATTTTGTGCTTTTAGTGGAGTATCTAAGAACTCATTGTCAAACCCATGGTGACCTAGATTTTCTCCTGTGTTATCTTCAGGAAGTTTCACAGTTTTGAGTTTTACCTTTAGGCCTGTGATCCATTGAGTTAACTTTTGTGAAAGGTGTAAGGCCAGTGTTTAGGAAAAAACTGTCCTTTTTCCTTTGAATTTTCTTTGCTCCTTTTTCAAAGATCAGTTGACTATATTTGTATGTATCTATTTCTGGGTCCTTTATTCTGTTCTATTGGTCTGTTCTTTTGCTGATACTACACTGTGTTGAATACTATAGTTTTTCGGTATGTCTTAAAATTGGGTGTCAAACTTCTAACTTTGTTCTTCAGTATTGTACCTACTATTCTAGCTCTTCTACCTTTTCATATAGACTTTAGAATCAGTTTGTCCACAAATGACTTGCTGGGGTTTTTATTGGGATTGCATTGGATCTAAAGATCAAGTTGGGAAGAACCGACGTCTAACCATATTTAGTCTTCCTATCTATGAACATGCAGTTACTCTCCATTTATTTAGATCTTTTTGATTTTTCGTCAGCATTTTGTACTTTTTCCTCACATAGACACATTTTCTTAGATTTATACCTAAGTATTTTTTTTTTTTTTTTTTTTTTGGTGCTGGTGCAAATGGTGTATTTTAAATTCCAGTTGTTTGTTGCTGATATATAGGAAAACAATTAACTTTACCTGTATCTTGCAACCTTGCTATAGTTGCCTACTAATTGCAGGTATTTTTTCCTTGCTTTAGGGACTTTCGGTATACACGGTCATGTCTTCTGGAAACAGACAGTTTTATGTTTTCCTTCTCAGTCTTTATACCTTTCACTTCCTTTGCTTATTGCATTGGCTAGGACTTCCCACAACAATGTTGAATAAGAATGGTAAGAGGGGACTTGCTTGTCTTGTTCATGATATTGGGTGGAAAGCATCTAGTTTCTCACCAATACGTATGATGTTAGCTGTAGGTTTTTTGTAGATATTCTTTATCACATTAAGGAAGTTCCCCTCTAGTTCTGGTTCCTCAAAGGTTTTTTGTTTGTGTGTTTTTTTTAAAATCATGAATTGGTGTTGACTTTTGTCAAATGCTTTTTCTGTACGTATTGATATGATCATGTTTTTTCTTTAGTTGTTAATGTTTCTAATTGATTTTTGAATACCAAATCAGCTTTACGTATGTAGAATAAATGGAACTTGGCCATGGTGTATAATTCTTTTTTTCTTTTTAAATTAATTAATTAAATTACTTTTTTGGCTGTGTTGGGTCATTGTTGCTGCACGCAGGCTTTCTGGTTGCGGCGAGCAGGGGCTACTCTTCGTTGTGGTGTGCAGGCTTCTCATAGCGGTGGCTTCTCTTGTTGCGGAGCATGGGCTCTAGGTGCACAGGCTTCAGTAGTTGTGGCACGTGAGCTCAGTAGTTGTGTCACCCGGGCTCTAGAGAGCAGGCTCAGTAGTTGGGGCGCACGGGCCTCGTTGCTCCGCGGCATGTGGGATATTCCCGGCCCAGGGCTCGAACCCGTGTCCCCTGTATTGGCAGGTGGATTCTTAACCACTGCGCCACCAGGGAAGCCCATGTATAATTGTTTTTACATATTATTGCATTCAATTTGTTGATATTTTCTCAAGGATTTTTGTAGCAAGGTTAATGAGACACTGGTCTGTAATTGTCCTTTCTTGTAATGTCTTGTCTGATTTTGATATTAGACTTGCCTCATAGAATGAGTGAGGAATCGTTCTCGTTGTTTCTATTTTCTGAAAGAGATTGTATACAACTGGTGTCATTTTATACAACATTTGGTAGAATTCATCAGTGAAACCATCTGGGCTTTGTATTTTCTGCTTGGGAAGGTTATTAATTGTCAATTCAGTTTCTTTAATAGATGTAAGCCTTTTCAGTTTGTTTCTTGTGTAAGTTTTGGTAGATTATGTCTCTTAAGGAATTGGTTCATTTCATCGAAGTTGTCAAATTTGTGGAGATAGAGTTGTTCATAATACTCCTTACTATCCTTTTAATATCCATGGGATCAGTAGTAGTGGCTCCTCTTCCTTTGTGATATTAGTGGTTTGTGTCTTCCTTCATTTTATTTGTTAGCCCAGCTAGAGATTTATCAATTTTATTGATAAAATAACCAGACTTTGGTTTTGTTGATTTTTCTCTGTTTTACTGTTTTCAGTTTCATTGACTTCTCTAACTTTTATTTCTTTTCTTCTACTTGCCTTAGGTTTATGTCGCTCTTCTAAGCACTGTTTTTGCTGTATCCCAGAATTTTGGTAAATTCTTTTTTCGTGTTCTTTTAGTTTGAAATATTTAAAAGTTTCTTTTGAGACTTTTGAAACCAATGTATCATTTAGAGGTGTTGTTTAATTTCTAACTATTAGGGGTTTTTCATTTATCTGTAAATACTTGGTATCTTACTAATTTTAGTTTAATTCCCTTGTGTCTGAGAGCGTACTTTTAGTATGCTTTCTATTCTTTTAAAATTTTGTGGTGTGTTTTATGGCCCTTAATCTTGGTGAATTCTCCATGTGAGCTTGAGAAGGTATATTTTGTTGTTGGATGAAGTAATCTTTAGATGTCAGTTAGATCCCGTTGATTGATGGTGCTGTTCAGTTCAACTGTCTTTACAGATTTTCTGCCTGCTGGATCCGTCAGTTACTGGTGGAGCGGTGTTGAAGTCTTTTAAGTATAATAGTGGATTCATCAATTTCTCATTTCAGTTCTGTCAGTTTTTGGCTCACATATATTGATGCTCTGTTGTTAAGCAAACATATATTAAGGATTGTTATATCTTCATGGAGACTTGACTCCTTCATTGTTTTGTAATATGCCCCTCTTTATCCCTGATAACTTTTCCTTGTTCTGAAGTCTGGTTTTCCTGAAATTAATGTGGTTATTCTAGCTTTCTTTTTTTTCTTCTTTTTGGGTACGCGGGCCTCTCACTGCCATGGCCTCTCCTGTTGTGGAGCACAGGCTCCGGACGCGCAGGCTCAGCGGCATGTGGGATCTTCCCAGACCCGCGTCCCCTGCATCGGCAGGCGGACTCCCAACCACTGCGCCACCAGAGAAGCCCTATTCTAGCTTTCTTTTAATTAGTATTATCACAGTATCTTTCTTATCCCTTTACTTTTAATCTACCTGTATCTTTGTATTTAATGTGGATTTTTTATAGGCAACATACAGTTAGGTCTTTCTTTTCTTTAATCCATTTGACAGCCTCTGTCTTGTAATTGGTATATTTCAACCATTTACATTTAAAGCAATATTGATGTAGTTAGATTTATATCTATCTTGTTTGTAACTTTTCTGTTCATTGGCTTTGTCCTTTTAAAATTTATTTTGCCTTACACTCTATTTCTGTCTTCTTTGATATTAAGTATAATTCCAATTTAGTTTGAGTCCTAACATTTACACGTAGTGGTGCTTTGCTAGGCGCCTTCTAAAAGCATTTCACTACTTTAATTTGATTCATTTAATTCTCTTGAGCATCCACTTATCAAATTTCATGCATCTCCCAAGCATTGGAGATACTGAGATGCTTCTACCCCCATACCCTTCTTTTCAAAGGCTTTTTCCCATTGTTGTCTAGAGCCTGGATCTATCTGTTGTATCTTGTCAAGGATTTTGTGGCTTTAGTATTTTCTATGAGCAAATTTCCCTCTCCACTGGATCATTCCCATCACCGTCTAATTATGCTGTCATATGTTATCTTAAGAAAAGGAAGCGGGACTTTCATGGCAGTCCCGTGGTTAAGACTCTACACTTCCAATGCAGGGGATGTGGGTTCGATCCCTGGTTGGGGAACTAAGATCCCGCATGCCATGTGGTGTGGCCAAAAGAGGAAAAAAAAAAAGAGAAAAAAAAAGGAAGCCAACTTGACCTTTTCTTCACCCTCTAACTTCTACTGCAGTCTCTACTCACATTTATTACCAAGAATTGTCTACTCATATTGTTACAATTTCTCAAATTTTATTTACTTCTCAGTCTATCCCGATGTGGCTTTTGCATCTCAGACCACTGTGACTGCTCTTATCAAAGTTACCCAGGTCCTCCCTGTTGCCAGATCCCCTGGATGCTTACCTGTGCCTTCTGACCTCTTAGCAGAATTCAGTGTAGTTGAACACTCCCACCTTCTGAAATGCCCTTCTCAGTCCTTGAGTTTTTCCTCTCACCTCTTCTACCTTTGCACTTAGATGATTTTATCCATTCCCATGGCTTAATACTTTTTTTAACTCCCCCAATTTTTATCCCCTGCCCAGCCGCCTCCTCAAAGCTCCAGTCTTGATATCCACTTGGATATCAAGTGGTTTAATTAAACTACTTAAATTAAAAAAACATATTCAACCTTGGACTGTTTTTCTCTTCATCTCAGTGCAGAATCGTGATGTTCATCTCATGTGAAAAACCATGGAGTGGTCTCTTCCTCACCTCCCATGTACAATCTATTTGTTTTTCGTTAGTCCAGTTGTTTGTTTTGGGACTTTTTTTTTTTTTTTAACATTGTTACTATTGTTTACAGCAGTTTTAGGTTTACAGAAAAATTGACCAGAAAGTACAGAGAGTTTCTATATTAATTCCCCTTCCCTCGTTTCCCTTGCTACCGTCTTGCATTAGTTTGGTACGTTTGTTGTAGTTGAACCAGTTTTGATACATTCAGTAGTTTACATTCGGGTTCACTCTTTGTGTCAACAGTTCTGTGGGTTTTGCTAAACGTGTAGTTTCATGTATCCACCATTAGGATATTTTATCACCACCTCAATCCCTGGCACCTACTGATGTTTTTACTGTCTCTCTAGTTTTGTCCGTCTCAGGATGTCATATAGTTGGAATCATACAGTATGTAGCCTTTTCTGCTGGTTTCTTTCACTTAGCAACATGCAGTTAAGGATTGTCCTTATCTCTGTGTGGCTTGATAGCACATTTCTTTTTATTACGGTATAGATCTGCCAGTTTCTCCTTCACCTATTGAAGGACATCTTGGTTGCTTTCACTTTTTGGCACTTATGAGTAAAGAAAGCTACTGTAAACATTTGTGTGCAGGTGTTTTGAGGACGTCAGTTTTCAATGCATTTGGGAAAATACCTAGTAGTGCGACTGCTGGATCTTAAACGGTAAGCCTATGCTCAGATTTCTAAGAAACCACCAAACTGTATTCCAAAGTGGCTGTCCCATTTTGCATTCCCACCAGCAGTAAATGAGAATTCCTGTTCTACATCCTTGCCAGCGTTTGGTGTTGTCAGTGTTTTGAATTGTAGCCACTTTGATAGCTGTGTGGTGGTATCTCACTGTTTTAATTTGCAGTCCCCTAATGGCATGATACTGAGCATCTTTTCATATGCTTATTTTCCGTCTCTGTATCCTCTTCAGTGTTGAGATAAGGCCAGCGTTGAGCTTGATACATCTTTTTCCCAATATGGATGTTTATTTGTTCTAACAGCGTCTTTTGAAAAGACTGTCCTTTCACCTTTGAATTGCCTTTACTCTTTTTTTCAAAGATCAGATCTACCTCCTAAATCTCTCTCAGACCTGTCCAACGTCTCACCATTTCCATCTACCAACTTCTGTTCCAGGCTGCCGTAGTCCCTCGCCTGAACAATTGCAGTAGGCCTCGCTGGTCTCCTTGTTTTACCTCGTGACTTCTGTGTTCTTCATAGAATAGGATTTATGATGATTTTAAAGTATAAATAAAATCGTAACTGTTTCCTGCTGAATACTCAGTGCTCTTCTTTGTAAAAACTATAAAATCCAAATACTTTATCATGGCCTATGATCTCACCTCCAGCTTTACCCTTACTCCTGCTCTCCAGCCAGGCTTGGGTGTATTTCATTTAGTCTCTAAATTGTTTATCCCCTATCTTAGGGGATTCCCAGTGACTGGAATGCCCCTTCCTCTGCTTTTAGGTCTCAGCTTAAATGTTTCCTTTTCAGAGATGCCTTCCCTAGTCACTGTAGCTAAACATTCAGTTCTACATCTTGACCTCCATTCTCTGATACTGATTCCTTCCTAGTATTTTTCTCAGTTTAAAAGCATATGTTGTTTATCGATTTATCGCCTGACTTCCTGAGACCAGGGATCACGTCTGTCTTGTTTATACTGTTTCTTAGCACCTGGCAGACTAGCTGTCACACAGTAGGCACTGAACAGATATTTCAGTGAGGAAGACGTAGGCAGCCTTTGCGATGCCCACATCTAGTGAGGGGGATCCACACGTAAATAGGTGAATTGTAGTGCCACTTTAATGCTGTTGCATAGTTGTTGTAGTCCTGGAAAGTAAGCAATAGAAGACTAAAAAAAGAAGAAATCTGTGGGATTCTTTCTCAGTAGTGTGAAGTGGTGATTACAGAGGTCAATTTATGAAGTCCTACTACCTAGGCTTATTTATGAAGCCTTACTGCCTAGGCCATAAATAAAGTTAATATTATTTAATAAGGGGGTCAACATAACTTTCATCCAAGCAGTACGAGACTTAGGATATTAAGTGTTCCAGAAACCATCGATCTGTACTGACAGTATGGGTGCTTGAGGGACAGTCTCGAGCCCACCGAGAGATGGTCCAGCGTACTGACTGAGCTTTGGCTAGAGAGTCAGTGTTTGGTTTTGAGTACTCAGTGCTGCCATTCGCCCTGGGCAAGTTGTTTAACCTCTGTGCGCCATCAGTTTCCTCATTTGTGAAGGAGCTAATAAACATGCACAGGGTTACAGGGTTGTTACGAGGATTAAACAGACTATATAAAGCATTTTTCCATGTGCCAGATACTGAAATAAACATGAAAGTGTTTCCGTCATTTAACTAAAATTTTATTATTTTAGAATACACTTACCTTGAGTAATATGCAGCTTTCTCAACAGGTACCTCCCTTCCTACTTTAAAGAGAGAGACTTCATTCTGATGCCAGACATGAATCTTACCTTTGCAGCGCCTATCCTTTTTATCCTCTACCTGTGCTGTACGTTACATTACCTCTGCTTTCTCAGATGTCCTAAAAAAAATCTCAGATGATTTTTTTATTCCTTTTCATAATTCTTCCTTTCAACTACATCTTTCTCATACGCACAAAAACATGTTGAAGTGTCTCCAATTTAAAGAAAATGGTTTCTAACTGTAGGCACTGCCCCACCTCTTCCTGTATGTATGCAAACTTAACATTCTGTATAACATTCTCTTTGTTTCTTTCAAGGCCACTCACTTCTCAGTCTACTCCAAGCTTGTTTCTACCTCTTAACTTCATTGAAATAATACTATCGAGGTGATCGGTGACTTTCTCACTGAATCAAACAGACCGTTTTCATACCTTGTCATAAGTGTGCTCTCAGCATTCAGCGTGATCGATGGAATTCTCCTCTTCTGACGTTTCGGACTCTTGAGTCTTCACTCTGATTTCCTCATATCTCTCTGGCTGGTTCTTAGTCTGTACTGCAGGCCCATTCTTTGCCCAGGCTTTACTTTACGTATTGGAGTTTCTAAGGCTGTTTCCTCAGTCGTTATCTCTTAGTTCTTTGCGTCTCTATCCATACTCTTAAGACTAATTACCTTTATACTGATGACTCAAGTTCAGTAATACTGGCCCAACTTTAGAGATCTAACGACCTACTTGGCATCTCTTTTCCTTTCTGTGTGCCCCAAGGGCACTTCAAACATGTATGAATTTATGATCTTTCCCCCCCTCAAATGTGGTCTTCCTTTAGCATTCCCCAGTTTAGACTATCGCCCCCTGCATCCAAGTTATGCATGCTGGGATCCTAGGTAACATTCTGCATATGTGTATTCCTCACACCTCCTTTACCCCATCTGTCATCCAGTCCTGTTGATTTTTGTGTCTGAAATCTCAGTAACCTACTTCTCTGTTGTCAGTGTCCTGGCTTCGTCTGTTATTTCCTAACTTGAACCATAAGAGTTCTAATCGGTCTCCTCCTTGTGCTAATCAAATTCATTCTCCACAGTACAGCCAGAGTGATGTGTCTCAAGATACGAGTTTGATTGACATTATACCTTTATATATATTATACTTTTAATTAAAACAATCAGCTGCTTCCTATTGCTCTTAGAATCCACGGGTAGAATAGAGACAAAAATCCTTAATGTCATTTGTGAAACCCAGAAAGACTAAGTTCTTATTTACCTCTCTGCTCTCATCCTTGGTCACTTACTGTTTTTACTCTGTCTCTCCCTCATCCTTTTTGCCTTAGCTGGGTGGTCATTTCCTTACCTCAGGAACACCTCGGATGTGCTTGAACAGGTCAGATCACCACCTGTTTGCTCTCATAGTGCCATGTACCTATTGTATCCGTGCTTACACTTTTACATTTTGGTGTGCCATCTCTCCCTCTAGCTAAAAGTCCTTAAGAGACCAAGGATCTTGTTTGCTTTTGCTTACCATTTGCCAGTACTTCGCACAGTAAGTGGCTTGTACCCTTCATTTCATCAACTCTTAAGATGCCACCTTTATTTTTCTTCTACTAAGGAATAAAAAAAAAGGAAGGAAAGTAATCGATGGAAGATAAGCTCACGATAATGTTACTGAAAGAATTTTCTGTAAAAGCTGAATTAACTTGAACTGTTATATTTTCTCCCAGCCCCCTGCCTTCCTTGGATGATAAAAGAATGTAATTTGAGAAAAACAGCCTAGAGTTTATTTCTAGACTCTGATAACTGTACGAAAATAATTGCCACTTAATCATGGTTCCATTATTCAGGGCTTCCGAAACAGAGAAATTAGATTTGTTTCTAACTTTGGAAATAAAATATTCAAGCTAGTTTTGATTTGTCTTTAAATGCAGGTGTGATGACTTCCTGAACTCCCAAGTGGTGCTGACTTGTGATCACCTCTGGGAAAGGGATGTTTAGTGAGAATTTGAGTTTAAGAACAATACTTTAAAAAAAACATTTACGGTGATGTGAAGTGAATCTTGTTTGTCTAGCTCCTCCTTTCATTAATTTACTCTTTTTCTCTCATACTTTCGTTCTTATAGGAAGATACGCACTGTCAGCGTTTCTGTTTCCATTCCTCAGTTCACGAGGTTCTCTGCACCGTTCCTATAGTGGGCCCAAGCGCTCGTTTCTCTAAGACTTAATTTTTGCCTTGACTCGGTTTACGCTTTGTGTTAGAGAAATTTAGAATGGAAAAACTCAGTTTGCCATTTAACATTGTATGTTTCTCAAAGGAAACTTTAAAAATCTATCAAAAAAACCTTTTTGTAGTTTTAAGGCCTGTTTTTCTAGATTCTGAGTAATAAAAACACTCCTGGTAGCCTGGCATTTGGTAGTTGGAATAAACTGATCCCTTCAGCCTTTTGCAATCACTTAAAATACTCATTAACTGTGAGTCATTGTTTTGAGATAATGTACATTGTATTCTTTTTGTTTTTCTTGCTTGAATTGCCCAAGATTCTTTAGAATAGCTCCGAGCCACTTGTGAGCTTAGCGTACATTTTTATTTGGAAAATTGAGTGGTGCCAAAGAACACTGTGGGACAACAGCTATTTATTCCCTTCCAATCAAGTTGTCTCTTTGTAGAGCAAAAGGTACACCGAGGTATAGAACTTCTTTTTCTTGCTGAGGTACTGATAAGTTGGAGAAAATGAATATGTCTGAAATAATAGGGAACTAATTACCTTGGGCATCTTAAAAACTTATAAACAAATTTCTTTGCTAAGAATGGTACTGCATTTCTTTATTTTCAAAATTAAATTTATAATAGTCCTTTGAAAGCAGAGAATAATCTTCATATTTAAAAGTCAGTCACTATTATCACATTAATTAAAATATATCTGTATAAAATAGCTTATAAAATACTTCCTAAAATTTCTAGTTTGAACTATAAGGGCTCAGTCATTTTTTTCATAAGTAATTTAAAACATTTTAAATATGTCGTCCACTTTTTAAGTTGGTGGCATTCTACTATTCTAAATGTAAGCCTTTTCTTCATGGAAAACATGACTTAATAATGAACTCTTGTATTTTCAATATTGTCTTTAAAAAGTCATTAAAAACAATCTTGTAATGGCTGTCACGTTTTTAACAATGATCAGCTTTGCTTCCACTTTTCACATGAACCAGAGCTTTGCTGTTTTAGTTGCACAGTTCATTGCATTAAAGACAAAAACAAACCAGTAATCACCTCCTCCCAGTTACCTTCTTTGTTCTCTGAACTCTTGGTATTGGTGGTGGATGTAGGACTATTCGAATGAAGATACATTTTATGCATGTTTTCTAATTAAGTAGTCTAAATTCCGAAACCTTTGTTTAGATATATTCATCTTCCTATAATACAGTTTCTTAATAGGTCTATATCGGTATTGCCAAATTTAGATTACCTTTTTCATTAGTCTACTAAATATGTCAGGTTACCTAAAATGAAGAGGAAGTTATCCTAAAGGATTTAACACCTCATTTACATTCTTGTAACATGAAGACTCCACTAGGAATGGAGATGTCTATATGTAAATTCTATCTTGATAATTTTTCAGTGAAAAATTGGATACTACTTAGTGGCTCTGCTTTTGAGCTTCATTTTCTTTTGAATTTATTGTTTTATACAGCAGGTTCTTATTATCTATTTTATACATATTAGTGTGTATATATATATATATATATGTCAATTGGGCTTCATTTTATTTTCTATTCAAGTTTGGCTTGATAGGAAATGGGGGATCAAATTTGTTACATAAATTAGTTTTTTATTGTTCACCTCTATAAATCAGAAGTTTTTTTAAGCTCACCCCTAATATAAGTATGTATTTTGAGTGTGCAGATATGAGAGGTTTTTTAGATCACTCTCAACATTTCAGTACAAATTACAAAATGGTGAGGATGCCTACTCTGTAACATGCTTCATAATTTTTAAAAATCTTGGTTAATCTCTTTGACAGCAATATGAATCGGATTCCATGGTCAGTTTATTTTGATACTTTTTAAATGGCTGTCAGGGATGGTTCACAAAGATACATAGATTCAAATGGCAATGATTCCTAAATCATGATACTAAGATTTTAATACCATCCAGCAGTTATGCAGAGGTTTTGGTGATATTTGGCTGGCCCCTAATAGTCTGACCTTTCACCTAATGGGAGGGATTTTAATTTCCATCATTTTAAGAAATGGATTAGAAACCTTATGTGCTTCTTCTGGAAGATTTTGAAATGGGTTAAAAGTTATGTTTCCAAGCTTTTGGGTGTTCCAAGCTTTTAAATGAGAGGTTTTTAAAAATTGCTCTCTCAACATTTTTAGTACCAATCACAGAATGATGGAGCTGTTTTGAAACATCCATCTTTAAAATTCCCATAGAAGTTACTCCCAAAAAGCAGTCTTTCTCTCATGAACTGTTGAAACATTCCCTTTACATCGAAGGTACAAGTTCAGTGTGTTTGTTTAGAAGATTGTGCTTGGTGGCTTAACCTCTTGTCATCACAGAAAAGCTCAGCAAATTGTGAATGCTTTTCCTTTTGTAAAAGAAAAAAATCCATAGCCCATCCTTTTTTTTTAACATCTTTATTGGGGTATAATTGCTTTACGATGGTGTGTTAGTTTCTGCTTTATAACAAAGTGAATCAGTTATACATATACATATGTTCCCATATCTCTTCCCTCTTGCGTCTCCCTCCCTCCCACCCTCCCTATCCCACCCCTCCAGGCAGTCACAAAGCACCCAGCCGATATCCCTGTGCCATGTGGCTGCTTCCTACTAGCTATCTACCTTACGTTTGTTAGTGTATATATGTCCATGCCTCTCTCTCGCCCTGTCACAGCTCACCCTTCCTCCCCCCATATCCTCAAGTCCGTTCTCCAGTAGGTCTGTGTCTTTATTCCTGTCTTACTCCTAGGTTCTTCATGACATTTTTTTTTTTTAATTCCATATATATGTGTTAGCATATGGTATTTGTCTTTCTCTTTCTGACTTACTTCACTCTGTATGACAGACTCTAGGTCTATTATAGCCCATCTTTTAAGTTCAACAATTCTTTAACGTTCATTACAGTAGATAGCTAGCAAGCCTAATAGAGGAAAAAGAATTTTTAGCTGTTCCCTATCTCATTAAAAATACCCTAATGATTATTCTACCTTTAAGGATTTTTTAAAAAAAAATAAAATTAACCACATTGATGATACTAGTGCACACTTCTTATTTCAACTCCTTTGCTGCGATAACTTGCCCGTACGGAATGACTCACTGATTTTCACGAGTTGCTATCTGATTTATCTGACAATCCCTTTTCTAGTGAAAGCAGCTGCTCCATCAGAAGTTACACATACAATTTATAAAAGAAGAAATTTGCTGTGGAGAGTACATCTTCTCCAGTAAAACTTTTCTTTAATTCTTCATACACACAAAACCACAATGTTTTACATTGGAAACAGAATCTAGCAAATAGCATAGGCTGAGACGTGTAAAAAATGTGTCTTTTTATCTTATATCCAACCTTTTGGACTACATAATTTGCTCCAGTACTTCTTTCTTCAAACATTAAGCAATCTTTCCTATAATTCTGGCAATGTTTTACTGATAAAGGATTGCATTTTAATTTGTTACTATGCTGTTCTGTTTTGTTTTTTTTAATATTTACTCATGTTTGCCATAGGAGGAAAAGCAAAGTATTTTCCTAATGTGACATGACTATCTGTTAGGAATATTTTGTGCGTGTTGTAAAATGTTGAGCGAACTGGATTGAGTATTGCATGGCTTAAAACATGTCGTTAAAAAATATAGATATTTTATGTTCTGGGTGTTCAACTTTTAGATATCTTGCTAACAGTGATGGCTTCATACTCAATTATCAAAGCACAATATATATATTTAGGACTGTGATTGCCTGTTTGGTGGTGGACATACAGATTTCAGATGAATTCTTTTTTTTTTTTTTTTTTGATGATGGCCATTCTGACCGGTGTGAGATGTGATCTCATCGTAGTTTTGATTTGCATTTCTCTAATGATTAATGATGTTGAGCATTCTTTCATGTGTCTGTTGGCAATCTGTATATCTTCTTTGGAGAAATGTCTATTTAGGCCTTCTGCGCATTTTTGGATTGGGTTGTTTGTTTTGTTTTGTTTTGCGGTACACAGGCCTCTCACTGTTGTGGCCTCTCCCATTGCGGAGCACAGGCTGCGGACGTGCAGGCTCAGCGGCCATGGCTCACGGGCCCAGCCGCTCCGCGGCATGTGGGATCCTCCCGGACCCGGGCACGAACCCGTGTCCCCTGCATTGGCAGGCGGACTCTCAACCACTGCGCCACCAGGGAAGCCCCAGATGAATTCTTGATAGTTTTGTGGGGCTTCTTTTTTTGTAGATCTGCTTATCATCGTGCACTTGTCAACTTGTGGTTGATAGGGTGTTCGTGCTAGAAGAAGTATTCACCTATGCCATTTTCCTTTTATTTGCTTGTTTTTGTGTTATTAATATCATCCTAATCCTATATTCCTCTGCCAAGAATATTTTAAAGCCATTTCTCCATTTGGTGTGGCTTATTTAGTTAATAAAACTCACTTAATCAGATGCCCATAAACTGCGGTAAAATTTAAAACATTAAAAGTGATCAAGTACAAGTGCTACTAAAAATTCCTCTACCTTTGTGGAACTACCACTGAGGAAACCTTAACTGGAACACAGCTTGAGCACTAATTAATGAGACCATCTGACCAAGGGATAGGTCGAGGGCGCCAGTGTCAATTTACATATTAAATATCACCACAGCTCAGTGTCTTACTTAACTTTTTAAGATTAAAAAAGTTTTTAAATATATTTTCTTCCTATACCAGATATCAGTAGATTATCTTTCATACTCTATTATGGAGTTCACTATTTTAAAGTATGGTTTTAAAAATTGGGTTTTTCTCTCTCTTGGTCCTTCAAGATTAAAATAATTTGCATGTCAATTAAAATAAATGTCAGCCTCATTTAACAGTTCACGATTTTTTCCATCACCTCATTTCCCTCAAAGTTTTTCATTTCCGAGGTTATTGAACTCTTTCTGAATTAGACCATTGTAGGGTCTTAGATAAATATTAAAGCAAGGTTTGATGAAACCTTGATACTTTGATAGCTAGATGTTACAGTTAGGACTGTCCATGAATTAAATAAGCAATCTGTTTTTAACTTTGCCCTTTTGAGGGGGAAGAGACAATTTGTTTAATTAGAAATACTCTCTGTGAATTAACATATAATTTGCTTACCTCCACTTCGGAGCAGGATGTTCGTTTTCTTCTGGGATATTTAACTTCATTCTTTGTCAAAACTACTTTTGAATATGTTGACATATTCATGAGATTGATTTAATTTGTAGACACTTAAAGAAAATAACAGCATTAGGCCGGAAAATACTTTAAAACGCTCAGGTTTTGATAGATCCTGCACACTTAAAATAGATTTAATGTTCCTGCACATTTTCAGTGTAAAATTTAATGCTTATTTTCTGTTATTGATGTGTCTTAGAAATTATAGGGTTTAATAAGTTCTTCCAGGAAATCTTCTGATTTATGCTCACTGTTCATTTTCTCCAATTTTTCCTTAATATTTTAGCGAGTATGAAATAATTTAATTTTTTTACAGTAACAGTGACATTACCATTGCTCTCCTGTTTTTTGGATGTAATGGTCATAGATAAGTGCACACTGTGTAAGAAAATAAATATTAGTTTGTGAAATGGGCCATAGCACATGATGAATTAAGTTTTGAAAATTAGCTTCCATTTCAGTTGTTACCTCTAATGACTGAAAGGTGTGTGTGTGTGTGTGTGTGTGTGTGTGTAGTGTGTATTTTACACACATACAGTCTGGATCTAATTATATTTATATGTTATACATGTATTTGTGTGAGCACACACATGAACACATGTGTATACGTGTGTATAAACACTTCATTGATCTCTTGACTAGAAGGGAGCATGGTAGATCAGACAGTGTAATTCTAGGTTGTTTTTATTTTTTTTTTAATTTATTTTTATTTTTGGCTGTGTTGGGTCTTCGTTGCTGCGCGCGGGCTTTCTCTAGTTGCAGAGAGCGGGGGCTACTCACTGTGGCAGCTTCTCTTGTTGCAGAGCACAGCCTCCAGGCGCGCAGGCTTCAGTAGTCGTAGCACATGGGCTCAGTAGTTGAGGCTCGCAGGCTCTAGAGCGCAGGCTCAGTAGTTGTGGCGCACGGACTTAGTTGCTCCACGGCATGTGGCATCTTCCCGGACCTGGGCTCGAACCCATGTCCCCAGCATTGGCAGGGAGATTCTTAACCACTGTGCCACCAGGGAAGCCCTAGGTTGTGTTTTTAGGTTACTGGAGGCAAAAGGGCCTTGACTCTACTTTCACTAGCAGTGTGTGAGTGTATTCCTTTCCCTCACTCAGATTATTATTGTTTACCTTTTTTTGCTAATTTTCTAATTTGATTTGTTTTAATGTGTGCTTTGATTATTAATGAAGATAAACATATTAAAAGTACAATTATGTTCTTTTGAGTATCTTCTTTTTTTCCTCTTTTAGTTCTAGTAATTAATTCAATGAGCATTTGCAAATTCTTACTCTCTCTATCATGAGTTAATAAACTTAGAGCATAACCCTCTTAGCTTTTATGATTTGCCAGGGCAAGGATGTCCAGGTTTTTTAGCGTTAAAGATGTACTGACACTTTCCTACTCTTGCCCCCACTTTGAAATTGTGGTAAACTACGCATAACATAAAGTTTACCACCTTAACCATTTTTAAGTGTACGGTAGCATTAAGTACACTCATATTGTTGTGAAACACTGTCATCCTACCCTCTTGGTCATTTTTACAACTCTGCTAGCATAGTAACGTTGGCTTTAAAATTTCACTGGGGTTGCGTGTAGCATTCTTATTGTTAGTGAACCATTCTTTTGGTCACTATTTTTTTTTTCTTTTTTTCTTTTTTTTGCGGTACGCGGGCCTCTCACTGCTGCGGCCTCTCCCGTTGCGGGGCACAGGCTCCGGACACGCAGGCTCAGCGGCCATGGCTCACGGGCCCAGCCGCTCGGCGGCATGTGGGATCCTCCCGGACCGGGGCACGAACCCGCGTCCCCTGCATCGGCAGGCGGACTCTCAACCGCTGCGCCACCAGGGAAGCCCCTGGCTACCATTTTTGTAATAACTTTGTGGAGATTTGTTGGCTTCTCTGGGTGTGGAAGCATGCTATGTGCAGAAGCTGAGATTTCTAGTTTACATTGGGTCTTAGGGTGTTACTAATAATTTAGAGTCCCTCAATGAATATGGCTTATGAGCCTTAATTTCGGTTTTCCCTAAACTTAATTTGTTCTGCTAAGACTGATGGTCAGCTGCCAACTTATGCTCATCACATGGGGCCTCGTGAGATAGTTCTATGGTTTGTTCTTTTCAACGAGACACTTGGCTCCGTGAGCGTGGGGGCTGTGTGTTTTTCTCTCTGTATTGGCAGAGGGCACAGGAAGTACAAAGGCTCTGCTGGGAAAGGAGCTTGATTTGCTCAAGGAATGGAAGGGAGGCCTGGTGGCTGGGTATGAGGGGCAAGGGGGCGTTGGAGTCGCAGGGGCCAGGTGCTGTGGGGCCCATGGGAGTTAGATTCCTATTGCAGTGAGCAACATAGTCTTATGTGTGTTTTTTGAAAGATAACACTGGCTACTGGATGGGGAAAAGTGGATTCTAGAAAAGTAGAAGCAGGGAGATGTGTTGGGATGCTGGATGTGTAATCCAGGCAGCACTGTTATCTTGATTTATTTCCTTTTTCTCAATCTCTCTCTCTTCTTTTTAACTAAATCCACGTTGTGACCATCTGCAGCACAACTGAAAATAACTTGCCAGGTTTACTCCATGGAAAAGTGAGACTTATCAGAATGTATAAACCTCAGAACAATGGGTTCATTAATATCATACTTTAACCAAGCTAGCTAACCCCAGGCTAAATATAGTTTGCCTATGAATCTCAAAAGTTCACTGTCAACTATCTTTGAACATCCCGGTGAGGTTAAATGAACTTTAATTATGTAGGAGTTAGTGAATTCAGAAAGGTAATTCATATGCCTATTTTACACGGGAAGAATAGGACGTAGGACATACAGTCATTAAAAGTACTGAAATAAAAAACAAAACATTTGTCAGTTTCTCCTGACTGCAGGCACCATTTTGTCAACATCGTGCTTTTAGTTTAATTCCGTCCAAATCCATTATAACTTTAGGGCATAGGTGAAATTTGAGAGTTGTATGCACGTTTTTGGCATTTATTATTTTGGTGTCCCAGATAAAAGGTCGTGTGATTCCTCTGTGTCATTGCTTCTGATTCCCCGAGACTGGGAGAAGGCCCCTCTTACATGCTTTTGTAGCACCTTTTGCCTTCCCCTATGTTAAGCATTTCTTATACTGAATTATAAGGCTCTTTGAGGACAGAGATAAAGATAAGGGAGAATGAAGGCAAATGGGGGAATTGGAGAAACAAACCTGAATGAACTTGAGGCAAGTGTGAAATTTCCGTGAAGTCTTATTTCACTCCATAATACAGTTTTGTTATAGAAAATAGTATTTTAAATTACCGAGCACCGAGTGGGATTGACATCACAGGGAGCTATGACTTCCTCTATTTTCAGCATACTATTATCTTCTCCAGTGTGAAGAGTTTACAGTTCTTTAGTATTTCGTGAACTTGAAGTTTCCTATCTTGGGTTTAGGGGAATAACATCAATACCTACATGATTAGACTCTGTAAGCGTTAAAAAATAATTTAAGATACTTTTTCCTTTTTTTTGAGGTAGAGTTGTACAGTATTATATAAGTTTCAAGTGTACAACACAGTGATTCACAATTTTTTAAGGTTATGTTCCATTTATAATTATAAAATACTAGCTATTTCCTCCGTGTTGTACAATATATCCTTGTAGTTTATTTATTTTATACATAGTAGTTTGTACCTCTTAATCCCCTACCACTACAGAAGATATTTACTTTGAGTGTAAAATTTTGAAAGGAATTCAGATCCTTCGTTCTTCAGTATAACATTAGTCTGAGTCGTTGCCTTTTTAGGCCTCTCTAAGCTTGGTCTTGCACTCCTTTTTGAGCCTTCCTTATTTTGACACTGCACTACTCTGGTTTACTCCTTACTTCTGCTCTTTTTATCTTATTTCTTGGCTATTTACCGCTCCTCCCATGAGCTATGTATAGGTATGTAGAAGTTTTCTCCTTAGTTCTGTTCCTTTCTGTCAACTTAACTGCTGGAGGATTTGCCACAGTCCTTAAACTCTAAACTCTGCCGACGACTCTAAATCCTTATCTTCAGCCTTGGCCTCTTTCCCATTGCCCCGTCCTGCGTGGCTGACTGACTGCCTCGTGTTCTGCATGGGCTCCTTCTCCTGAGCTTGGAGCTTCTATTAATGACGGTCCTGATGTTCCCATGATCTAGGCTCCCAAAGCTTAGTCACTTTGACTCCACTTTCTCTTGCCCCCCACCTGCTTGCCCCTGAGTCCGCCATGCCTGGTTCATAGCAGACGCTCTGGGTTATCCAGTTCTGTAATCTCTGATTCTGTAATATGTCCTGCTTTTTTTTTTCTTTTTCCTTCCACCCCCATTGTCACCACCGTAGTCCAGGCTGTCACTAGCTCTTGGGGCTATTCGGGGGAGATACCTTATTGACTACGTAGCCTCCAAGCCTACCTGCCTCCTTCCCAGTCGTAAGATTAATCTTACTAAAACATTCCCTCTCAACCCAGTTCAGAAATCTTTAGTGGCTTCCTACTGTTTTCTTCTAGCTGACTACTTACTCATATTTTAAAAATGCTGCCCACCTTAACGTAACCCCCTGCTTATTCTTATGCTCCTCTTTACCTAGAATTCCCACTTCACTCTTCCCTGAAGCTTACCTATCTTGGGACCACATTTCAAGTTCTACCCAATTGGATGTGATCTTTTGGAAACTCAGTCCATGTGTGTGTGTGTGTGTGTGTGTGTATTTTATACTTTAAAGAAAACTGCCACTCATCCACACCCTGCCTTGATCATTTTTTTGAGTCATCACAGGCAGAATGGTTAAAAGAATGGACTCTGGACCTACATTGCCTGCCTTCTCATCCCACTTTCACCTCTTACAAGTTCTGCACCTTGAGCTGATTACTTAACCTCTCTGAGCCTCATTTTTCTCATCTGTAAGTTGTGAGCAGTAATAGTACCTAGCTCACAGGGTTGTTGTGAGGAATAAGCGACTTATTACTATATGTTTAAAACACGGCCTACTACAATATAGATGTTTGCTATTATCACACGTTTAAAAAAGATTTATCCTGTTCCATAAGCTCCCTAAGGGTAGGGGATATCTTATTCTTATTTGGAATGCCCCACAGAATCTATCAAGTTACCTTATACTTAGTAGGCATTTAATAAGTTATTTACTGAATGAAATGGAAATTTATTGAAAAATCCAGTTGTCCAATAACAGCTACTTTTGGTTTTGAAATGAGATTGTTTAAACTTGTACAGGGGAGTTTCAACAGTCATAATGTGCGGTCATAGAGTTTTTTTGGAATAATTTACTTATGTATGCATTTGACTTTTTCAAGATATATTTAATAGTGTTTTTTAAAAAAAATTTTTTTTTAAATAGTGTTTTTGAGTATTGAATTGAATAAGAGATATCCAGGACTAATATTTGCTGTGTGTCTTGTATGATAATTGTGAATTGTGGTAACAATGTTTCAGGCTTAAATATTTGAAATCATACCAGGTAGTATTATTTATAGGGTTTTAAAGAAACATTATCATTGGACATTTCATTGAAATTTTATCAATCTGCTTGAGACTTCTAATAGGAACTTAAAGTAGCTCTAAAACTAGACCACAGGTAAACTACAGAGTAATGTTTCGTTCTGATGGGAAAAAGGGAAGAAATATCCATTAAGTATGGGCTTAATTTTTCTGGCTCCAGAGAAGAAAAATTGAATTTTCACCAGTAAATAGAAACCTGGCTAAATGCCCCAAGAAAGTAAAATTATTTTCCTCACTTTAAAATATTTGGTGATGATCAGGTAAAGCAGCTGTTTTTTTCTGTGTAGATTTTACAGGGCCTTGAAGCATCAGCCAGAGAACCACTTGCAATGCCAGTTAACCCAGGGGCTCAAATTCCCATGAACTAATCATTATTTATAATAAAATCTAGGTATATTATCTTACATATTTAATAGAGTAAAAAACTAAATTTCCATCTTTTAATGTTAATATGCTGTGAGATTTATTCAGTTAATGTCTCCTAATTTTGTTATGAACTTATTTAAAATTTTTAATGTTAAAGTGTTGTAAGTATTTCTAGTCAAAAATATATTTAAGAATCTATAAAACTAGGTTTTGTAATGGATCAGTATTTAAGTAAAAGGAGGAAAGGTATCAGGTAATTGTAATGAAATATTCATCAGCTGTAGAATGACCTCATCCACTTGCCAAGTCTTACCCTCTGTTTCTGTCTCATTTGTCTTTATAACCTTAGTGTTGAAACACTGAGAGTTTATGCTGTAAACTCTTCTCTCTCTGCTTTAGAGTTGTAAATACTGAAAGATTTTTACATTCTGGATTTCACCTCCCCCCCCCGCCCCAAAATTGATGAAAATTCTTGGGAAAATAGTTGTTTTACAAACTTAGTTGCAATGGCAATATGAAAATGGAAAGGTATTAATGTGTGGCATCCTGGAGTTTGTTGGAAATCATTTATTTTCCTTTCTCTTCTGCCATGTTAACTCTAGTCTAGATTTATATATAACAAAATAGGGCCCCAGCAGGTTTCTAGAGACTTTGACCTTTTACCATATCACCTCGCTGCCCTTTGTTTTTCCTGTGTACTTTAAGGTATCTTGTGTGGATCCATTAGAAACTCTCCAAAGGAGCTAGGAAGTAAAATTGCTGAAAAAACAACCTTCGTATTAGTAATTCTGTGATAATTTAAAAATTATTGATTGTAGATATGTCTGTGCTGTGTGCATTTTTTCTATATTTTTATCCTCAGATTTCATTATGTTCAATATGCACATATTAGTGTATCTCTAACGACTGACGACTGTACTTTGGCTCAGGCAAATCTTGTGTCAAGTAAATTAGTCTCGACTATTTGAATTCACTCTTTGTTTCTTGATTTCTTATGGCTACACTTAGTTGTAATGATCAGTTAAACATTCTGAATGCTTTTTTCTGTGAGCCTAGGGCTGTGGGAATACAAGGGAAGTTCACTGTGGTCCTAATTTTAAACAGCTTGCAGTTTTGTTGGGAAAAGTATGTATGTGTGTGAAATAATTATAAAAATAGTAAATCATTAAGGATTAGGTCATGAAGTATCGCTCACATAGGAAGGAAGAGCTAAGTGGATTCAGAGCGACTGGGTTGGACTTACTGCAGTAGTGAGGACTCTGGAGCTTGACTGCCTGGATTTGAATCCTGGTTCCACTACTTAACTAGCAATGTGACTTTGGTCAAGTAATGCAATTTCTGCCTCAGTTTTCTCATCTGTCAAATGGGGATAATAAAACTTACCTACTGGGATTGTTGACTTGTGGCCTTTCTAAACAGGGGTTTCTTGACCTCAGGCATCTATTTCTATATTGACTTGACTTCTCTCCTACGCATCTGGAATGGCACTAGTTATGAACCATCCCTGGGAGATTTGAGAAAACAGGCCTCAGACAATTTTCCGTGTGTAGTGGTTCCAATAAGGAACCCTGGTTGAGGATTAAATGAGAAATAAATCATGTGGAACAGGGCTTGAAAGTGTTAATTATTACTGTTGTTAGACTCTGAAAAACAGAGAGGATTTAATTAGAGGTAGAGGGTTTTTCAGCCTGAGAGAAGTTAAAGGTTATCTGAAAGTGTTTTCCATCTCAAACAAGTATCCAGTTACTTGTGTCTGTGGGACTGAGATGGGACTTGGAAAATCAGCAACTTAGTCATCAGTCAGAAAAGCATGGAGCATTTGAAAGGAGGGTTGTACATAGGGAAAAAAAATGCTTCTTAATAAGCATTTACCTGTATCAAAGTTACATAAATTTATAAATATCATATTGAAACTATGAGAGAGAAAAGTTTTCAGTGAGCAAGAGATGGTAAGTGGAAATTAACCATATGCCAGAAAGATAAATTGACACACCTTTTCTTGGGTGGTTACATATCTATTTTTTGTTGCATATAAAGGCAAATTGGAGAGACATTTGTTTCATTTGATCTACAGGGCTGTGGGAGCAAAACTTTAGGTAAGTTAAGTACTAACTGGCTGCTGAGTATAAAGATCATTGGTGACACTGGGAGTCATTTCAATGGATTTCACCCCACCGTGCATGTGTTAGAGCTCGCGCTCTCTCCCTCTCCCTCTCCCTCTTTCTCTCTCTCTCTCTCTCTCTCTCACACACACACACACACACACACACACAGGCGCACACACACACACACAGGCACACACACAGTTTGAATATATTTGTAAATTCCTATGGCGCGCGCGCTCTCTCTCTCTCACTCTCACACACACACACGATTTCAATATATTTGTAAATTCCTATGGCTTTGATACACTTAACATGCTTATTAAGAAGTTTGTTGTTTTCTACTATGCTAGACTCATCATTTCACATTCAGAGTCCCTTTTCCCTGCATTTTATCCTGCCTGTGACACCTGTGATCATTTTCTTTCATCTGTTCCATTTGAACCCTGACTAGTATGCCCACTCCTTCCTCGTTCCAGCCTCTGGAACTGAGTCTGACCTTAGGGCAGATTTATAGAGGTCCAGTTCAATACTGGCAGATTGAGCAGTTGGGGTACTTGTTGCTAACTTGATGCTTTATTGTTTAGTGTTATGTATAATTGGTGTACGGCTTTGTTCCTATGATCAGTTCCCCACCTTGTGCCCCAATCTGTGTACCTGGGCTACTTTTATTTCGCTTTGCAGAGTCCTTTGATAACTCTAGGCCTATCCATGAAACTCAGAGGCGGACTTTCTCTGATGTATGACATTTGCAGTGTCCCATCAGTTGGGGCATCTGTTAATTGATGCCGAAACTCCCTGAGACTAACCTCCTGCCTTATTTTTACCTTTGCCTCTCAGGGTTTTATCTGTTTTATCCCTGCTAAATTTTCCATCACTGCCCACTGTTGGTTCCCCACCCCCCAGTTTCTAGTTCCAAATCCTTATCCCTTCCAGGTTCCTACTGCAGGAACCACTGGTACTGCCTGAAAAATGACAGCGGCAGAGGGGGAGATGTTCTTTAATAAAACTTCTGGCAAAGAAAGAAGCCAGCAGAGGAGACACCATTACATATATGAGATAAAGTAAGCCTATAGGAAAAAACAGCAAGTTTTAGCATTAAGAACCCAGAGGGAAGCCCTTTCTTTCTTTTGGTTGAGATTATAATTTAGAAATTTTAAGATGCAGTGTGGGGAGGAGAGAGAGGGAATTTAACTGGTCGGCTTTATCATCTCTGAAATTTAGGTAGAAATGTTGCTTGTTGCAGTGGCTCCAAGAGAATGAAAAACAAGGTATAGAATGGTTTATATGGGGAATGGATATATAGTCAAACAAGAATGTATACGTGGATTGCTCAACAGCTTTGGAATAAGACTGATTAGGTCTGGCTCCTGTATCATTTAGGAAGCAGACTGGCTAATAATTAGTCAAGTGTGTATATAAAGTTTTTCTAGGAGTGTATTCCAGAAGGAGTTAAAGGAAGCTTACAAAAATATGTCCAGCATGACAAAATAAAATTAAGTATATGTTGAAAGTATATACATTAAAAAGGATAAGATGGCGCTCAGAATGAAAATATTACCCAGGCAACATATAAGGAAGCCTAGAAGTGGGCCATCAATTAGCTGTGGGCTTTCTAGCTGCCCATGTGAAGATGGAAATAGTAATTGCTAATTCCAGCTCTGTACGATGTAAAACAAATGAATTAATTAAGTAAAACACAAGACTTGTTGGCATTGAGAAAATATTTGTCGGAAGTCTTTTCTGGGAATTTATAAACTAATGAAAATGGGGAACATGTTTTGGGTCAGCAGAAATAGCTTTAGGAAAAATCAGTCTTGACCGTAAGAAAATAAGTCCGTTAATAGCATTGTCTCGTTCTTTCAAGTGTTGGAAATCTATAGATGTTGTTAAGTGGGCAGAATTCAATTGGATTAGAACAAATAGAGTAAAACTAAACCCCATTACCAATGAAAACACGTAACTATAGTTTGTCATTCAAGTACTGATTTATGGGAAGTAAGTTTTAGATATTTCCAAATATCAGTTTACCCCTAATCATCAAGGCAGTCTAGAGGTATATCCCTGCTTATCTTGGGCTTCCCTGGGTACCTTCAAATGCAGATTGTCGAAACATTCTTAGATGTCAAGTGTTTTCAGCAGACACGAGTAAAAGACAAGAGTGGAGAATACTTCCTTTGAAAAATATTCTGAAAGAATCTAGTTTCTAGCATAGTATCTAATGGCATCCAGGTGATTTTGGTGAGGCTAAGAACACGGCAGTGTGCCCGGGGAGTTGGTAGCTAGTGGTGCAAGAGTGAGCATAACCGATATCCAACTCCACAGGCCAAAACCGAGTTGTTAAGTTCCAGTGAGGGAGAGAACCATTAGTTAAATTTTTATGTTTAGGTGGTTCATCTCAAAGCTAATTAAGGGATTTTACCTCGATGGTGGCCTTATTTAATAAGAAAAAGATTTACATTTCCTTAGATTGACTTAGAGCAGTTTTTTTAAATAAGAAGGATTAGAAAATATTCCTTCATGTATTAAACGCATTAATCAAGTCAGAAGCTCTTGTTTTAATTAGTCTGTGGAGGGATTACTAGGCAGAAACGTTGCATAAACAAGTTGCTAATTATTTTCTCAGATATTGGCCAGCCATGAAGACCTAACAATCAAGTAGCAAAGGGTGAGCAGATCTGTGAATTATTTTATGTTTGCCTGACTGAGTAAAGGGCTGAATAGATGAACATTTGCTGAGCGAGATACCAGGGAAATAAATACGATAAAGTCATGGCCGCTGCCCTAGAGTGTTATCTAGTCTATGGGAAGGTCAGCCAATTAAGTGGTAACTCATAAGTGCTCTGATAAATGCTTGGTATGCTGTGAAAGTAGTGAATTGGGAGCTGGGGAATAACCTTTTCTAGAGGATGAGACATTTAGTTGAATTTTGAGGGAAGTTACTCACTTGGGAAAGGATCTCCCGCTTAGAGAAAGGACACCCCTTAGGCAGCATAGGTCTTTAAAATAGGAAGAGTATACCCTTTGTACATTGGGGAAAAGACAAGGAATGGCAGGAGATGAGGCCAGAGGGATAGGAAGAGGCTAGAATAGGGAAGACCTTTTGTGCTAGGATAAGGACCTTCACTTTATCCTAAAAACTATAGGGAAACATGGGAGGATTTTGAGTAGGAAAATTATATGATTAGATTTGCATTTTGGAAAGATGGATCTGGCAGCAACTTAGAGATTAGCTGTGGAGAACAGTGCTGTTGGCAATGAGATTATCTGGGACACTTTGTAATTAGTAGTGAGAAGTGATAGTCCTGAATTAAGGCAGGGACGGGCGGTGAGGAAAGGAGGAGGAGAGGGTCACATTCCAAAGTGGAGGTAGAATCTGCTTTGAGTCAGTGCCAGATGGGGGGTGAGCGATGATGGAGAAAAGGGGTTGAAGATAATTTGTGGCCACGGGTTTTTGGTTTGTTTTCAGGTTGAGGTGAAATTCAATTTAATGTCAACAACATACAATTAATTATTTTAAAGTCAATAAACTATGACTGAAATATGGTATTAAGTATATTTACGATGTTGTGTCATTTGTCAAATTTCAAAACATTTTTATCACCCCAAGAGAAAACTCCAGACCCATTAAGCAGCTGTTCCCATTTTCCCCTGCCCTCAGGCCCTGGCAACCACCAATCTGCTTTCTGTTTCTATGGGTCTACCCATTCCGAATATTTCATATGAATGGCATCATACAACATGTGACCTCTGTTGTCTGGCTACTTAGCATGATGACTCCGAGGTTGATCCATGTTATAGCATGAATCAGTACTTCATTTATTTTCATGGCTGAATAATGTTCCTTGGGTGTATGTACCCCATTTTTTTTAATTCATCTGTTCGTGGACATTTGAATGTTTCCACCTTTTGGTTATTGTGAATAGTGCTGATAAGAACATTCATGTATAGGTATTTGTTTGAGTACCTGTTTTCAAGGTTTTTGGATATATATACCTAAGAGTAGAATTGCTGGGTCATATGGTATTTCTTTAACTTTCTGAGAAACCACCAAACCATTTTCCACAGTTGCTATACCATTTTACATTCCCACCAGCAAGGTACGAGGGTTCTAATATCTCTACATCCTCTATTTTCTATACTTTTAATTACAGCCATCCTAGAGGGTGTGAAGAGAGATATCTTACCATGGTTTTGATTTGCGTTCCTTAATGACTAAAGATGTGAAACATCTTTCGTGGGCTTGTTAGCCATTTGTAATTCCACTCCTAGGTATATACCCCAAAGGTCTGTTCAATATATACTAGACCCTTATCAGGTATATGATTCACAAATATTTTCTCCCACTCTGTAGGTTATCTTTTCACTTTCTTGATGATGTCCTTTGATTCACAAAAGTTTTAATTTTCATGAAGTCCAACTTACCTGTTTTTTGTTGTGGTGGTGGTGGGTGGTTGTGCTTTTGGTGTTATATCTAAGAATCTATTGCCAAATCCAAGATCATGAAATTTTATTCTATATTTTGCTGTAAGAATTTTTTAGTTTTAGCTCTTAAATTTTGACCATTGGTCTATTTTGAGTTTGTAGGTGGTGTGAGTCCAGTCCAGCTTTATTCATTTGCATGTCGGTATCCAGTGGGCCAGCACCACTTGTTGAAGATACGTGTTCTTCCCCTGTTCAATGGTCTTGGCATCCTTTTCTAAAATCAGTTGGCTAGAGTTGTGTGGGTCTCCTTTCCGTATCTTTGTCGTGGTTGATCTCTGAAGTGTCTGTTACTTCAGCTTGGGGTCAGCTAGTACTTGGACAGAGATTGCCTTGAATACCTGGACCCCACCTTCTCCTCCACCAAATAACCCCAAATCTCCCAGTCTTTGTAGATTGGCCCTGTATTAGGACATTCCTTTAAAGCAGAGCTAGGCTACTTACAGTCTCCCTTAGCCTTCACTTCCTCATTGCACTGAACCTGAAGATCAGCCAGGGGTGACATTTTGGGGTCTTCTCACATCCTGTCCTGGGTGTGCACTTTGGCTTTCTAAATTCCCCGGTATATACCGTAGCTTTCCACTATACTAGTTTTCCAAAGAATCCTTCTCTCCAGACTTCCAGCATATCTTTTGTGCACCTTACCTGTCATCTTTTGCCTCAGGTGACAGCGGGTTGTTCATAAGCCTTTCATTGTTTTCTAGGAATGTCCTCTACTTAGCTACTTTTCCACCCTGAGTGAGTGAGTCTGAGTCAGTCCTTCAGCTTGTCCCCAGATAGGTCAACACAAACACGATTCTTTGAGAACAAGGTCTGCTCTGCTCCCTACGCAGCCAGGGACCGGAGTTCCACACTGGGAATGAGGGCTGTCGTCACCAAGATGACGGCAGAGCCAGAGAGTTGGGTAAAGAGTTTGCAGTAAAACTTGTTGGCAGAGCCAGAGAGTTTGCAGTAAAAATGCTGCAAAGTTGACCTACCATCTTCCCATTTCCTCTTTTTTGATTCACTCTTTGCTTTGTTGCTTATAAACCTTTGACTCTTCTCCAGAATTCTGACGAAGTTGATTCTGACAGTTTTGCTCATTTTGGAGCATGTTTCTCTGGAGGGATGTGCCCTTGGGGCACATATTTGCTGCTGTCACTCCCGTAGGTGGCTTTTGGAGGAACACCTGTGATGGGAGAGGTGAAGGGGGTCTGAGCTAAAGAGAAAGTGGGATTTGAGAGTTATTAGATGTAGATAGCTCCCCAGGGAGAGTGTATCTCTTGAGCAGTTTGCAAGGGAAATGTTAGAACTCATATATTTTAAGAAGTTTTTTTTGTCATTTGTTATGGGATTCACGTAAAAGCATTATATAACATTTAAGCAAATTATGAAACAAAATAGACACCTGTGAATCTACTAGCCAACTGAAAAATAAAACATTGGAGTATCTTTGAAACTGTTTTGTATCCCCCCAGTCCCAGCCTCCACCTTCCCCATCTTACCCTCAGAGGTAATTACTATAGTGATTTTTTTTTGGTGGGGTGAGAGGTGGGGCTTATATTCCTGTATTTTAAAACAAAACAGATCCCACATCAGCTTATCTAGATATGTTCGTATTCCTAAACAATGTGTTGTTAGTTTTGTTTGTCTACGAGCTTTATAAAAATGGAATCCTGTAGGGAGTCTTGTCTGGATTATGTTTTTTCACTCAGTGTTGTTTTAAGAGTATCTATGTTCTGTGTATAACTGTTGTTCATTTTCATGAATGCATACAATTTAGATGTGTGAAGCCCTACAGTTTACCTAGTCTCCTCTCGAGAGGCATTTAGGTTTGTTCCCAGGTTTTTGTTTTTTGTTCTTTTTTTTTTAATTTGGGCAACTCAGTTTGGTTTTTGTTATTTATTTATTTATTTATTTATTTATTTATTTATTTATTTATTGGCTGTGTTGGGTCTTCATTTCTGTGCGACGGCTTTCTCTAGTTGTGGCAAGCGGGGGCCATTCTTCATCGCAGTGCACAGGCCTCTCGCTATCGCGGCCTCTCTTGTTGCGGAGCACAGGCTCCAGACGCGCAGGCTCAGTAGTTGTGGCTCACGGGCCTAGTTGCTCCGCGGCATGTGGGACCCTCCCGGACCAGGGCTCGAACCCGTGTCCCCTGCATCAGCAGGCAGATTCTCAACCACTGCGCCACCAGGGAAGCCCCCAGGTTTGTTTTTTTTGGCCAGCATGAACAGTGCTACTGTGGACATTTTGATACATGTGCACAGGACATGTATAGTATTTCCACTGGAGTGGAATGGCCGAATCATGGAAGAGACACATGTTCAACTTTACAAGTTGGTGTACCATGACTTTCCACAACAGTTGTTCCAATTTGCCCTCCCACCAGCAGCATGTAAAAAATCTCACTGATCGGTATTTTTGCCATCATTTGATATTACATACTGCTTCAATTTTTCTAATAGAGTGCGTGTAAATGTTAGTTCATTGTGGTTTTAATTTGAAGCTGAGTACTCTTTGATACGTTTATTAGTCATACGTGTTACCACTTCTATAAAATTCCCTTTACCATTTTTCCATTGGATTGTTTGTATTATACTTATTTGTTGGAGCTTTTTATGAACTCTGCATACTAATCTTTTATTGGCTATGTATATTATCAATATTATTGCCTAGTTTGTAGTATGCCTTTTCACTTTATGAAGTCCTTTGAACAGAAGTATGTATTCAAATTTATGTATATATTTTTTACGGTTTGTGATTTTTGGCTTTAAGGAGTCTTTTATTACCTCAAGGTCATCAAGACAATTTCCGATAATTTCTTCTAAAGTATGAAAGTTTCGTTTTGCACATTTACATCTTTAACCACCAAGAATTAATCTTTTAAATGAAGCGTAGCATACAGAGAGAAAGTGTAAATATTGTATTACTTGATGAATTATCACAAAATAATGGATGAGTAACCTCCATCCAGATTAAAGAAAAATAGAACGTTACTAGCATTCTAGAATCCCCTTTCAAACCACCTCCTAATTATACCCTCATTTTTCTCCCTAAAGATGCCTAGTGTATAGATTTCTAACAGTGTCAGTTACTTTTGCCCATTTAGAACTTGATATAAATGAGATTATATGCTACATATGCTTTTATTTCTGGTTGTATTTGTGAGATTCATCCATGTTGAGTTTAATGGAAGTTCGCTCATTTTCATAGCTATCTAGTATTTCATTGCATAAGTATATGGAATTCTGTTTTTCTATTGATAGACATTTAGGTTGTTTTCATTTGGAGACTGTTATGAATATTCAGCTATAAACATTCTTACGTATATCCTTTTGGTGCACAAATGTTTGCATTTCTGTTGAGGGTAGCTCTAGGAATAAAACTGCTGGTTGGTTTGTGTATGTTCATCTTTAGTAGATATTACCAGTTTCCCAAAGTGGTTGTACCTATTTTCACACCTACCAGCTATGTATGAGTGTTCCATTTGCTCCAAATTCCATCCATCACTTACATTTAAATCTACTCGTCAGTCTTTCTTATTTTAGCCATCTCGGTGGGTGTGTAGTGTTACTTCATTGTGGTTTTAAATTGCATTTCCCTTGTTAACAATGAGACTGAGCATAGATAGATAGAAAAGCAGACAGACCTGCTATTGGGATATATTATTTTGTAAAATACCAGTTCAAGTCTCTTGCCTATTTTTCTATTCAGTTGTCTGTCTTTTTCTTATTGATTCTAGGAGTTCTTTAAATATTCCTTAAATAAGCTCTTTGATATAAACATCTCCTCTCACAATGTGATTTATCTTTTCATTCTTTTACTGCTGTCTTTTTTTTTTTTTTTTTTTTACTGCTGTCTTTTAATGAACATAAATTTCCGGTTTTGATGTAGGTCAAGTTTGTTCATTTTTTCCTTTAAAGTTAATGCTTTTGTGTTCTGTTTAAGAAATCTTTGCCTATCCTCAAGATATTCTCCTATGTTATTTTCTAGAAACTTTTTTTTTTTTTTTTTTTTTTTTTTTTTTGCGGTACGCGGGCTTCTCACTGTTGTGGCCTCTCCCGTTGCGGAGCACAGGCTCCGGACACGCAGGCTCAGCGGCCGTGTCTCACGGGCCCAGCCGCTCCGTGGCATGTGGGATCTTCCCAGACCGGGGCACGAACCCATGTCCCCTGCATCGGCAGGCGGACTCCCAACGACTGCGCCACCAGGGAAGCCCTAGAAACTGTTTTACCATTTACATTTAGAGCTACAATCCATCTTATTTATTTATTTTTAATATGGTATGAGGTAGAGATCAAGAGTAATTTTTTCCATTTGGGGGCAGCTAATTAATTGGCTCAGCACTAATATTTGAAAAGACCATCCTTTTCCCTTCTTTGTCATGCTGTCTTTGTCTTAAACTCATATATATATATATATATATATATATATATATATATATCCATTTCTGCATTCTGTTCTTTTTTTGATTATGATTCAGAATTTTTTATTGAGATGTTACTGACCTATAACATTATTTTAGTTTCAGGTGTACAACATGATTCTATATATATAATATTATAAAATGATCACAATTAGTCTAGTTAACATCCATCACCACACATAGTTAAAATTTTTTTCTTGTGATGCGAACTTTTAAGAACAACTCTCTTAGCAACTTTCGAATATACAGTATTATTATTTATAGTCACTGTGCTGTACATTACGTCCAGTGACTTTTATAACTGGAAGTATGTACCATTTGACCTCCTTCACTCATTTTGTCCAATGGATTGACAACCACTAATCTGTTCTCTGTATCTATGAGTTTGTTTGCTTTTTAAGAATCCATGTATATAAGTGAGATCATACGGTATTTGTCTTTCTCTGTCTGCTTATTTCACTTAGTATAATGTCTTCAGGGTCCATCCACGTTGTTGTAAATGGCAAGATTTTCTTCATTTTCATAGCTGAACAATATTTCATTGTATATGTATACCACATTTTCTTTATTCATCCATCGATAGATGCTTAGGTTGTTTCCATGTCTTGGCTATTGTAAATAATGATGCAAATAACATGGGGGTGCAGATGTCTTTTTTGAGTTAGTGTTTTCATTTCCTTCAGATAAATACCCAGAAGTGGAATGGCTGGGTCATATGGTAGTTCTATTTTCAATTTTTTGAGTAACCTCTATAGTACTTGGCACAGTGGCTACACCGATTTACATTCTCACCAACAATACACAAGGGTTGCATTTTCTACACATCTACACATCCCTTTTCTACACATCTTTGCCAACACGTTATTTCTTGTCTTTTTGCTAATAGCCATTCCAGCAGGTATGAGGTACGTAGGTTTTGTAGTAGTCACATTTAAAACATATAAAGAAACAGGTGCCATTAATTGGAATAATATTCTTTATTTAATCCAATATTGTTATCTCAGCATGTAATCAATATAAAATTATTAATGAGATATTTAACTTTTTGGTACTAAATCTTTTTTTTTTTTTTTTTTGCCGTACGCGGGCCTCTCACTGTTGTGGCCTCTCCCGTTGCAGAGCACAGGCTCCGGACGCACAGGCTCAGCGGCCATGGCTCACGGGCCCAGCCGCTCCGCGGCATGTGGGATCTTCCCGGACCGGGGCACGAACCCGTGTCCCCTGCATCGGCAGGCGGACTCAACCACTGCGCCACCAGGGAAGCCCTTTGGTACTAAATCTTCAAAAGCTAGTGTGCATTTAACCTTTACGGCACATCTCGCTTTGGACTAGCCATATTTCAAGTGCTCATAGCCACATCCTCATAACTGCTCATAGTTAGGACTAGAATTTCTACTTGACTGCTGATACTGGGCAGACTTATCTTGTTCCTAACTTTGAAACAAATGCTTCTGACATTTCACCATTAAGAAGGATATGGTCTGTAGGTTTGGGTAGCTATCTTTTATGTGGTTAAAGAGGCTTTCTTATATTTTTAGTTACTAAGTTTTATTATTAATAAGAAACTTATATTGAATTTTGTCAATTTTTTAATCTCTTGAGGTGATCTTTTCTTTTAATTTGTTGAGGTGATAAGTAAAATTTTAAGATTTTCTAAGGATAAACCAGTTTTGTATTGCTGGAATAAACTCACCTTGGACATGATATCTTTTTATTCACTACTAGATTTATTTTATAAGAATGTCATCTTCTGTTACTTGGCTGTTTGATAAAAATTTACATGTAGTAGGTTCTAGGTCTGATGTTTCTAAGTGTTGCCTTAAATTTCATAGTACTCTAATATGTTTTAATTTTTGCTGTATATATGATTATATCCCCCTTTTATTTACTCCTGATGCTCTTTATATTTGCATCCCATTTTCATTAACCTTTTCAAAGTTCTACCGATTTTATTAGACTTTTCAAAGAGCCAAACATGTAAAAATTGAATCTTGTTTTAAAATTTCATTCATTTTTGCTTTATATTCATTGTCTCTTTCCCTCTGCATTTTAGGTTTATTGTAGTTCCTATTCTATCATGTTAAGTTGAAATTTTAGCTCGTTAATTTTCAAGTTTTCTTCTTTAACATTGTAAGCATTTAAGGCTATAAAATTTCTTCCAAGTTATTACTTTGGCAGCATATCTTACAAGTCTGCATTTTCTTTTCATTTTAAGTCTTCTAAATTTTCACTGTGATTTTATTTTTGACCCAGAAAGGATTTAGAAGTGTGTTTTAAAATGATCAAATGTAGGTGTTCTTACATTTTTATCATTTTGTTAGCAAATTATGTATAAATGATTTGCATAGTGGTCTACCAACTCGGTTGTGTGATATCGATTCTTTGAACTTTGTTTAGTCTTTTAATTATGGTTTAGCACATGAATAGTTTATGTAGATGTTCCATGCATGCTTGTAGAGGATGTGTATTCTTTAATTTTGAAATCGGGAATTCTCTTTGTGTCCATTTAGTAAAATGTTTTAATTGCTTTGTTTAGATCTTTAATATCTCAGCTGATTCTGTCTGCTTGATCTAACAATAGTAGAGAAAGGTGATTTGACACTTTCTCCCTTATAATTCTGTCAAACTTGCTTTATGTATTTATGTGTATTCAGTGAATACAAGTTGAGAACTCGTATGTATTTCTGGTGCATTGAAGCCGTTACGTCTTGACTCTCTATCTCTAATGATGCCTTTGGCTTAGATCTATTTTGTCTTACTTTACCAAGGTCATTCCAGCTTCTTCTAGTTCGTATTGCCAGTGATACCTTTTTTCCACTTTCCGTCTTTTTTAGTATTTCTGTGCCCTTATATTTTAGTGTGTCTCTTGTAAATACTATATATTGTAGGATTTTAGTGTGTGTAGGGAGAGTTTTTGTGTTTTTTCTTCTATGTATAGTCAACAAAGTTAATCAATATCTTAAAACCCACTCCCTCTAGAAAAAATACAAGTCTTATCATATTTTAACACTGATTACTAACTGCACCATTCCCCACAAATTACATAATACCGTTATTGACCATTTTAACTTCATTTTTAAAAAGTTCCATAAATTTGATATTATTTTTCTGTAGACAATGTTTGTTTAGTTTTATGTACATGTTTACCAGCTTCTTTGCTTACTATTCTTTCTTGTAACTCAGACCTTTTTTTTTTTGCGGTACACGGGCCTCTCACTGTTGTGGCCTCTCCCATTGCGGAGCACAGGCTCCGGACGCGCAGGCTCAGCGGCCGTGGCTCACGGGCCCAGCCGCTCCACGGCATGTGGGATCTTCTCGGACCGGGGCACGAACCCGTGTGCCCTGCATCGGCAGGCGGACTCTCAACCACGGCGCCACCTGGGAAGCCCTTAACTCAGACCTTTTTAAGGGGGCATTTTTCTTCTTCCTAAAGAATATTTTTGGGGAGTTTTTTTTTAGTGAATGTTAAATGGTGATAAATTTTTATTTTATATTTATCTGAAAAGGCCTTTATTTAACTCTAGTTCTTGAAAGGTCTTGGGTACCCAGTTCTAGGTTGAGGGTTATCCTAGTCATTTGTTCTTTCCGCAATAGCAGGACATTTTTGAAATGTCTTTCTAATGAAAAATGTAATCAAAAATCTAATATTTATTATGTGTGGCCTCAATAAAAATAATCTTACTAAGAAGCCTCTTAATAACCTTGTAAAAAGTTTGTATTAGGTTACTGGCAGAATAGCTATACATTTAAAGATTAAAATATGACTAATAGAAATTTCTATACACATATGTGTGGTGATTGCCCTTAGGTTTGTAGCTAGGGTCACTATTTATACTAATATTGTTTATGATCTTGAGTTTTTATTTGCTTATACTAAGCACCCATTTTTCAGAAACTCATTTTTAGTTCTTGGTGATAAGAGGGCAGGCTGTCTGCATTTCAGTTTTTAAAACCTATTTTCTAACTATTGCCTTAAGTGGATTTACTATTATTTCTGTCTACTCCTTGCTACTTCTATAATATGATAAAAGGAAGGAAATGTAGTCTTACATTCACTGAATGTTTGTATATCACTCAAGCTATATACTCTATGTATCTTTTTAGCTCTCACTGTAATCCCACCTTACTTCCATTTTATAAATGAGGAAATTGAGTTTGAAAGTTATCTAAGTGACTTCCTGAGGTTTCATAATATATGTGTTGGGACTAGGAGTCAAAACACAAATACTCAGCTATTTTCTACAATTCTGGTCTCATTTAAGTTAAGATATCCCATGGGAAGCAATCCTCTTAATGCAGATCAGTAGGTGGACTGGATAACCACCTGTGTAGCTTGGTGTTAGACATGCAGAAGAGCACTTCAACTAAAAAGAGTGCTGTACGGTTATTTTGTGTTGCTTCAAGGTGTACAGTTAGGTTTACTTGTAGGATTTGACATAGCTATCTTATGCCCCAAATCATTAAGTATGTTTATCATGAGTATCATTTGTACTTATAATTTCTGTCACTCCCTGCCTTCTCCTACCCCAGCTCCCATCCTAGATTAACATGACAGGTAATAATAAATAACTGTGTGTCTTTTCTCTTCCAAACTAATTAAAATAACTTATTACATCCTTAAAGCCCAACATTCAGAGACATTATTTACTACTGGGTTGGCACTATTATTTATAATGTATAAAAATGGACTAGTATGGGAAGGGGGAAGGACTGTGTTCCTTTACCCGTCGAAGAAATTGGAATATTCTGCATAGTCTTAAAGGATTTCATAGAAAGATAGGGAAATCCATTATTGTAAATACTAGGGGTTTTAGAGGGTTGTTTGAACATTCCTATGGTTGACTATAGAAATACTTTCAAACTTTATGGCTACTCTAACCTCAAATCATTCATGTACTATTTTTGAGTTTCTTTTATCTGTTCTTTTTTTCTCAGTTTTTCAAATTTTGTGACAGTATGTCTATTAAATTTGTTAACAAATTTTGTAGCTTTTAATTGTGTATTTAAGCAATACATTAAAAAAACAATGGTCCAGATTTGTGTATTAGATGCCTGTGTGTTCAGCTTTAAAAAACTAGGTTAGATATCAAATTATATGGAAGCTTATATGGATAAAACTATACTTAATTTAATATAGCCTGGGTTGTGTACATAAAAATATTCTTCTAGAAGGAAATGGACAGGTATTTTTTTTTTAAATAGGATATGATGTGTTAGCGCCATCTACTGTTGAGTAACAATAATCACGTCTTTGTGTACACTTGGATTTTTTTCCCAGCCCCTATTAAGTCCTGTGTATTACTCTGGGTATTCTCACTTAGTTGACAACTCTGTAAAGTCTGGGTGTTTTGGGACATTCAAATGATACCCAATCTATGTTTAGAGTTGGGCAGTTTTTGGGGATCTTGCTTCATAAATCTTGTCGAAGTAGCAGTGACGAATTTCCTTTAATATTCTTGACAGTGCAGGATTTTGAAATAAAGCTAGCTGATTATTCTAGTTTTCCATATAGCATCCTTGTTTTAAAATTTGCTGATTGATTGACCATTGCTATAAAAAGACTGGTGGGTTAAAATTGGGATTTAAATTGAATGTCCCCTTTGTAGTTGAAAGACTGTCCGTGGAAAACTATTTTCCATATGTTGCTTGTTATTTAATTAATTGAATTGTCCAAATCTGCATAGCACAGTATTGAGTGTATTTGTAATTTAAAGGAAAACCTGTGTCTAAATAATATATTAAATTTCTTGGAGCTTAATTTGTTAAGGAAAAGGACATTACAAAAATAGGTTCATGTAATGCTATTCACTTTACCACTTGTGATCTTGAGACATTAACCTTGAGACATAAGCCTCAGTTTTCTCATTTGTAAATGAGAATACAATAATAGTACCTACCTCTTGGGACTATTGTAGAGCATAAATAAAATATTCCTTCTAAAGCACTTAGCATAGCTTCTGGCACATAGTAATAAACACTCAATAAATGTTAGTTATCGCAAAAAAAAGTTATCATTATTTGTCATTAATATTTTGATCACTGTTTATATATTCAAAGTGAATATAATGTTTTAATAAATATATTTTTATCTTAGTCACTAATACCTTTTTTAAAACCCATAATGTTTGAATAAAATTATAGCTTAAGAATATAAATGTTCAAAATGTTTACTGTTTGTTTCTGCGCATCATTTAGAGTGGAGGATGTTGTATGGTAGGTGGAAAGCACAAGGCCTTTTGGGTCTCTGGTCCTGGATCTGTCAGTTACTAGCAGTGTGACTTGCAGTAAATGATTTAACCTCTCTAGAGCTCAGTTTCTTCATTGGAAAAGTGGAGTTTTTGGAGGATTAAATGATACAGTGTATGTATAGAGCCATTATTCTTGGCATTTTGTAGACTAACAGAACATAAATGTTAATTCTCTCTTTCAATAACAACATACTACAAGTTTACTAGCATGCACATATTTCTATAATTTTGCTTTATGTTACTCATGCTAAAATAAGAAGATATTAAGTATCTTTATGTTTGAACGACATGGAATTTGAGAGGATACAAAGAAATTGTTACATCTTGGAGGAGTATAATTGTGGAGATAGGATCTAAATATAGGAAGGTTTTTTTTTTTAATTTGAGTAATGTGGTAATATTTGTACATGATTGTTAAATAAATTATATAAGAAATAGTTTTTAGGAATTCAAAGGAGGAATACTTTATATACTGGACCCAGCTTACTTCCCCCCTCCCTCATCACCATCATCACCATCATCATTTTAGTAATTGTGACCCCTTGGGTATCCTAAGAGGACATAAAGAAGATAAAATCCACTCATGGACTGATAGAAATATTTCCCGATTACATGTTATCTACCAGCATTATGGACCAAGTCTTCAAGATGGGGCAGGGGTTGTACGTGGTAGTAACTGATCAACACTGAACATGGTACACGCTTGTAAATCCATGAACAAGCAAATGAAAGCCTCTGCAGCACCGTATTAACACCAGCTGAAACCAGTGTTCTTATCACATGCTACTTTAAATTTCTGCTTATAAGTATAAAGAGCTAATTCCCCCCCCACCCCCCACCCCGTGTCCTCTGGGTCTTTACCTCATCAGGGTACTGCATCATCTCTTTCATCTTTTCCTCTTTACTGGCAGCTTGTGTGGACCAGCAAGCCCCAGTGCCCCCACCCCAGACCCCGTCTTCCTCACTCCCCATCCATCAATGGGGCTGCGGGGTGGCTGTTCCCTCTTCCTCACTCCCCTGCAACCCAAGCTCCTGAAATTGTTCTTTCGCAGATAAGACCAGTGACTTCCTAACTGTCCAGTCTCAAGTCGGAGGAACGCTTTTCGGTCTTAACCTCGTTTGATCTCTGTCTTTGCTGTCGTTGCCTGATGCCCTCCTCCCTCAGCTTCAGTGCGCCAAGCTCTCCTAGTTTTTGTCTCTCGACCTGCTGTTTTTTAGTCTCATTTACTGGTTTATTTTTCCTCCCGCAGTCCTCTAAACTGTTGGTGTTTCCTTAGGTTCTATCGTTGGCCTCCCCTTCTTCACTCTACAGGTTTTCTTTGCACTGCAGAGACCCTGCCTAGATGAGATGATATCTGTGGGACCCTAGGTTCACCCTGGTAGTGCAGGGGCAGAGGGCATGGGCTTTAGCCCCTCATAACTTCCATCACCTGTCAACACACAAAAGCTTCCCTGAGTAAACACAATCTTTGTAAAACAAACAACTGAGAAACACAAAATCATGCAGAAGTAGTACGTTTGGTATGGAAACTCAGCCTCAAGAAGTATCTCTAACCCTTTCTGCCCCTGAACTGCTCCTCTGTGGAAATTCTGGAGCCGCCCTTGAGTGGCCTCAGTTTCCCTGTGAACCTATCTCCTTGCATGTCCCATCCAAGCTGCGTTCCTCATTTATCATTCCTTTCAGACAGTCTGCCCCTCCTGTGTTCTGCCAGTTAACAGTACCAAGGCGTGCGCTCTATCAGAGCCAAACCCTTAATCACCCTAAACTCTGCTGCTTCTCTCTTATCTTATGTAACAAGCCAGTCCTGGGATAACTACTGCCTTAGTATCTTTCATTTACGATGCAATTTACTCCCTTATATTATGGTTATTTGATCAATGTCTTTTTCTTTCACTAGAATATGTCCCAAGTACCTGTCATAATTTTATATGATAATATTTTTATATGTAGAAATAAATTTAGCAACAATCCCTAGACCCCAAGGAATTAATAGCATCACCCTATTACACTAAAAAATATCAAAGTACTATAAAACGATAGGTCTTCTACTCTTCATTTGAAAAAATGTTATATTAAAGAACGTTAAATTGTTATATTAAAGTGAAATATCGTTTTCTTTTGTAGTTTCTCAATTTTCAAGAGAGTTTTTTATATGCCATCGATACACTTTGGAACTCGTACACTTCTAATTGCCTCAGTCTTATGTTATTAATCCAATTTTCCTTGTTTAATAATATTTCTCAGTACTATTTTTGTTCCTTGGATGCTCTCAAATCGTGGTTTGATAGTTACATTTTCGTTAAATGCATACTGTACCCTCCGTTTGTTGTCATTTTTGAAATAAACTGTTCCCATTATCCTTTCAGGGCCACTCTTGGAGGGGTAGACTTTTTCCATTTCAGTCCTAAATAAGTAGCGTAAGAGAGGATGGTGTGTTCCAGATTCTAAATGGTTACAACTTATTTACGTAGGTTTTCCAGTGGTTCTAGCGTTTGAGTTAAGAGAAGTATGGGGCTCACTGAAACAAACTTTTAAATGCCTCACCTTATTTTAACCTTCTGAGATGGTTACAGGTTTGATGATGGCTCAGGTTCAGCTCCGGGCTGATGACTTGTCTGTATGGAGGCTACTACTAAGCTCTCAGCCTAACAAGACAGAAAAGTGATCTCTTCTTGAGGCTGTGTGTGACTCGTAACCGTTTGCCCTTTTCATGTGGTTGTTTTTAATCTCCTGAGGCCCAGGAAGCCTGATAATCAGGTTTTAAGAATTGTATGATGAACAGGACTCAGTAATTCTCAAACAGGATCTAAGGAACAGAGCGTATTTCTTTGGTGTAGTGGCTTTACAGGAGCTTCTTCCATTGTTCAGTTAGTCTTCGTTCTTTGAGTTTCTAGACTGTGTACTGAAGGTTAGTTAGGGTTGCTGATTCTAGATACCTGGGTGCACCTCCCGTTCATTTATGGTTCACCTAGTTCTGTTGTTTTCTGAAATGTAATCAGTCAGTCTTGGATAGTTTATTTCATTGCATCTGCTCATAGAGCCATTTGGGACAGAGCAAGAGACCTTAATTTCTTTTCTTTCAGTAATATTCAGAGGGCTTGAATCTTGGGTGATGGAGGGCCTGAGTGGAAGTCTATATACACAAACACTTGCACACATACACACAGTACATGTGTGTGTTTGTGTTTAATACACTCATAGCATGTATTCATTAAGCTTGTTGCTGTTATTTCACGGCCGGAGTCCCCCTCCTAGTGCTGTATTTTATAAAGATCAGTGTTCGTGTGTGCGTACTGGGCTTTCTTGCTGGGTGGTGGGCATAGCAGGAAAGACTAGATACTCCGACAGAATGTGGGAAACGAGCTGAGTGTGAGTTTTCCATAAATAGTTTGATGCTAGCTTATGTTTGGGGATGTGACGTGAATTTACTATCATTGCCTTATTTTAATTATATAAAGAATTGCTATGTATTAAAAATAGGGAAAAAATTTCCATACCCCATTATTTTATTTTTTTTCAAATTTTAAACTGTCATATTTGTTCTTTGTAGAGGCAATAGGGCTGTACATTCTGGTATCAGGCTGCCAGATTCTAAGCCTAACTCAAAAAATCATTCACTTATGCCTATGAACTTGGGCATGTTTCTTAGCCTTTCTGTGACTCCGTTTTCCTGCCTGTAAAATGGCAAAATAGTCGTTTTGGGGATTATACTATATGTGTAAAGTACTTATAATAGTGTGTGGGTGCTAGTCACTCAATAGTGGTAATACAGTTATTCTTTGTATATTATTTTTCCTGTGGCAAGCATTTGAAATGTAATTTTTCATGTAAATTTAAAAATTTTTTCAAACTTAAGACTTCTGGAATCTTCCGGCATCTCCAAGAGAATGTTGTGATTTAACTATTTAAGCAAACTAAAAGTAGTTCAAATTTTAAGTTCTGTCCCAGCTTCCACAAAGAATCTGGTGAAATTCTTTTACCTTTTACATAAGGACTTTATTTAAAAATAGGTGCAGCACTTGCTCTTTTCTCCATGGTCCCCTCTTTTCTCTCCTTCACACACATCTGACCTCCAGCCAGTGTTAGGCACCGGCGGGATACAACAGTGAGAAAAGCATATGTGTTCCCTGTCCTCTATACATGGAGCATACAGGGGCCTCAGACTGTCTTACATTCTATTATACAGGTGATTAAATTCTTTGAAGCAGTGGTATTCAGATCCATGAGAGCATCTGACAGGGAGACTTCACCTGGTCTAAGGGTTCAGGAAAGACTCCCTTTAGGAAGGAGCTTGAGATGAAGTCCAGAGACTGATCAGTGTCATTAACTAGAAACAGAGTGGACATGGCGGGGCAAGCATTTCAGGCAGAGATGGTTGATTAAGTGCCCTGAGATGGAAGGGAACCATTACATGAAGAATGTGTATTTTAAAAAAATTAATGGATTCTTTTTTTTTTTGCAGTTATGGTATTTTACTGTTAAATGTATTCTATCTAGGAAGATCCATTTAACAGTACTAAAACTTTTATTTTAATCAATAACTGTGGTAGGGCTTCCCTGGTGGTGCAGTGGTGGAGAGTCCACCTGCCGATGCAGGGGACACGGGTTCGTGCCCCGGTCCGGGAAGATCCCACATGCCGCGGAGCGGCTGGGCCCGTGAGCCATGGCCGCTGAGCCTGCGCATCCGGAGCCTGTGCTCTGCAACGGGAGGGGCCACAACAGTGAGAGGCCCACGTACCGCAAAAAAAAAAAAAAAAAAAAAAAAAAAAAAAAAATAACTGTGGTAGTCTATTCTTTTCTTAATAAAATATGTTTAAGAAAATGTAAAAAAATGATTTTTAATGTAAATTGTAATTACATTAAATATTGAAAACAATCAAAATTTGATCCAATGCTTTTAATATTAAAGATTATTTCAAGTATAAGATATTTATTCTTGATAATGTCGGGGTCCGATCATGTAGTTAATGAATAATTTTCATCACTTTCTTTTTTAAAAATAGAGCACATTATCCCTGTTTTTGTAAATTGCACCATTTATTAGATGATAATAAAAGGAGGAGAATCACTTCATCAGTTATTGTAAGTTTATTTCAAGTTACAAATAATTGATTTTTTGGACTGATTTAGAACTAACCATTCTGTTTTATAATAATTCCAATGTATTTTTTCTGTACTTGTATTCCCAGAAATAAATTGCATAAGTTGTTCTGTAGTTTGTAGTTTATGTAACTGTTAAAGTAGAAAGTTGAACAGACTTTGAGTGATACCTAATTTACACGTTCTGTCAGCAGTGCCATTTCAGCTAACTTTTAGAAACTCCGTATCTCTTAGGACTTCAGCATGTCTTGTTAGAATCATAGTTTGTGATGTTTGTACCATCTATGCCTTCACCTGCTGATGCCCCACCTCCAAGTGTGTTTTAGTGTCCAACAGAGTATCTCACGTGGGCTCATGTGCCTTATCTAGTGTCAGCCGCATGGCGTTCCTTTTAATTTTCTCCATCTCTTCGGGCCACCCACTAAGGTTCTGTCCTGATCACAAGGCAGTGCCTCTTTTGGTGGTTTTTGTTGCTGATCCTTTTCTTGGCCGTTGCGGGGACCTCCCAGGGCTGGGTCACTGAATGATTTCTAGGACTCGCTGGTGAAGCTGTCTGGTTACAAAAATCTTTGTGAAAAGGTCTTTCACTATTGATTTAATTCTATTTAGTGGCAATATAGGACTGTTCAGGTCTCATATCTCTTCATCAGTCTGTTTCAGTAAATTATATTTTTCTAACGATTTGCCCATTTAATCTATATTTTAAAAATTATTGTTATATTCCTTTTTCATTCCTGATATTGCTTATTTCTGCCTTCTCTTTTTTCTTAATTAATCATACTGGGGGTTTGACAGTTTATTTTACAGTCTTGTTCACAGAGCCAATTTTTGGCTTTGTTGATCTCGTGTATGTTTTCCATTTTAATCGCTTTTGCTGTTATCTTTATCTCCTTTCTTTTATTTTGCTGGGTTTCCCCCCCCCCCCCCCCCCCCGGTTTTCTTGATAAAGCCTTATCCCACTAATCTTTAGCCTTTATTCTTATGTTCAAGACTATACATTTCCCGTTACTTTAGTTGCATCCTACAATTTTGATGATTTGATACTCATTTTAATCTCATAATTGAATAGAAAATCTGTGATGTTGATCCCTTTGCATTATATTTTTCTATTACAAATTTTCCTTGATTTTCTAAAGTTTAATCTATTTTTTAAAAAATCTCCAACTTGGACATTTACTGGGTTCTTTCCTCTTTTTTAATTGATAAAAACAGAAATCCATCCCGCTGTTGCTGATGTTAGTTCCTTTCACTTTGGTTGATTTTAGCAGTCTTTTTCTACCTTCTGGAGTAGCATTGCAGACTGCGTAGGAGAAAAACAAATGAAGAACTATGTGTTTCTCTTTATTTCCCGTCCCATCCCCACCTCTGCTCCAGTAAAATGGTATATTTATAGGACTAGAGTAGAATATCTTGGTCGCAAAGTGCAGGAAGTACTATGGGGCCTCTTGGGAATGGAAAAGCTGCTGGGCAGTAGGTTTCTCCATCTCTCTCTGAGACCTCCATGTCTGCTGGTTTCAGCTTTGCTTTGCTTGGCCTCTCGATTTTTCCTCTCTTCCCTCGTTCTCTCCTTCCTTCCCTCCTTTGTTCCTTCTTTCTCTCCCTTTCTCCCTGCCTCTCCCTCCCTGCCTCTCTCCCTTCCTCCCCACCCCCTCCTTTCCTCTCTTCATCCCTTCCTTCATCTTTTCCTTTCCTCGAATCTTCCTTCCATTCTTAAATCCTCATTGTCTGCCCCCAAACTCCCCTCACGCGCAATACACAAGTATGTTTCAAAAGTTGGAAAACCCCCCTGTTAGATCCTCCTGAGTTTGGGATTAAGGAGATCCATGGGAGCCATATGACATTGACTTGTTACCTTCTAAGAAAACCTAAAGGAAATCTCGTATGCCCTTTTTAAAATCCTTGAAACGGAGCAAGTCACTGTATTGATAGTGTTTTTGTTCTCTCTGAAGCCAGCCATCATAAAGAAATTGGGTCACTGCCCCTTTAAATAGAAACGGCCCTGGTGGAGGGACAGAACTTGGGATGCTTCCTGAAGCCCTTGGTCCACCGGAAGTGTCAGTTGGGCCTGGGTGGGAAGAGAGGCCCTAGGAAAGCCACACTGGTGTGTGTACCGTGCAACTTTTTCTGTAGTCTGGTAGAGATCTGTGAGTCCTTAACTGTAATTCAGATAACTGTGGAAAGAATTGCCCCTCAGTGGTCCTATACATTGCTTATTACCTTGAAAGGCAGTTGGCTTCTAAATATTCATTTTGGAGCGGGAAATAAGGTTCAGTTCAGCCATTTTTTTTCCCCCTAGTTGGAAGATATTTTTTTAAACCACTTGGAGGATTATTTGGAGATTATCAAGGAAAGAAGTTTTTCCTTCTCTTGTTTACTGAGATGAATTGTATAAAGTCCTTTTTTAGTTTAAGAGCTTTAAAAACTTAGTTGTATAACAGCTTTTTAATTTCTTTGATTCCCCAGGTGAAGCTATTGTGAATTGACTTAAAATTGTAGATGATTTAGAATTTTATGTTGAGCTTTTCTATCAGAAAATATGGCCTTCATTTATCCATACTGGAAAATGATGTTGGCTGTACTTTATAGTATGTTTTCAAAATAGAGGTCTTTAGATTCATAGTTAAAGCATCAGTTGCATGGTTCTTTTGAATTGTTCAAAATTTTTGTGAATGCATCTTAAGAGCTGGTGAATCCTAGCTTAATTTAAATATAATGTTATGTATATTTTATAACAGTATATATATACTGTTTCTACTGTTTCTGTAACTTAAGCTGATTTGAATGCTGGGAAGAGTGCTCATCCAATTGTATAGTTCCACATAAATTTAAAGTACTTCAGAGTAGTTGGTATTAACTCTTAAAAATAAGAATTGCAATTTTAAAACCAGTTAAGTTTCAAAAAAGAGTTTTGTTCACTAGCTTAAAATTAGACAAAATAATTATAGGAATTTTGTAGTTGGCTTACTATAAAAAGACAGATTATATCGATAGTTCTTTTTATTGTTATTTTTTATTATTTTTACATCTTTATCGGAGTATAATTGCTTTACAATGGTGTGTTAGTTTCTGCTTTATAACAAAGTGAATCATTTATACATATATATACGTTCCCATATCTCTTACCTCTTGCGTCTCCATCCCTCCCACCCTCCCTGTCTACCCCTCTAGGTGGTCACAAAGCTCTGAGCTGATCTCCCTGTGCTATGCGGCTGCTTCCCACTAGCTAGCTATCTTACGTTTGGTAGTGTATGTATGTCCATGCCACTCTCTCACTTTGTCACAGCTTACCCTTCCCCCTCCCCATATCCTCAAGTCCATTCTCTAGTAGGTCTGTGTCTTTATTCCTGTCTTACCCCTAGGTTCTTCATAACTTTTTTTTTTTTCTTAGATTCCATATATATGTGTTAGCACACAGTATTTGTCTTTCTCTTTCTGACTTCATTCTGTATGACAGACTCTAGGTCCATCCACCTCACTACAAATAACTCAATTTCGTTTCTTTTTATGGCTGAGTAATATTCCATTGTATGTATGTGCCACATCTTCTTTATCCATTCATCCGATGATGGACACTTAAATTGATTATATCTTCTGGCTATTGTAAATAGAGCTGCAATGAACATTTTGGTATATGACTCTTTTTGAATTATGGTTTTCTCAGGGTATATGCCCAGTAGTGGGATTGCTGGGTCATATGGTAGTTCTATTTGTAGTTTTTTAAGGAGCCTCCATACTGTTCTCCATAGTGGCTGTACCAATTCACATTCCCACCAGCAGTGTAAGAGTGTTCCCTTTTCTCCACACGCTCTCCAGCATTTATTGTTTCTAGGTTTTTTGATGATGGCCATTCTGACCGGTGTGAGATGATATCTCATTGTAGTTTTTATTTGCATTTCTCTGATGATTAATGATGTTGAGCATTCTTTCATGTGTTTGCTGGCAGTCTGTATATCTTCTTTGGAGAAATGTCTATTTAGGTCTTCTGCCCATTTTTGGATTGGGTTGTTTGTTTTTTTGATATTCAGCTGCATGAGCTGCTTGTAAATTTTGGAGATTAATCCTTTGTCAGTTGCTTTATTTGCAAATATTTTCTCCCATTCTGAGGGTTGTCTTTTGGTCTTGTTTATAGTTTCCTTTGCTGTGCAAAAGCTTTGAAGTTTCATTAGGTCCCATTTGTTTATTTTTGTTTCCATTTCCATTTCTCTAGGAGGTGGGTCAAAAAGGATCTTGCTGTGATTTATGTCATAGAGTGTTCTGCCTATGTTTTCCTCTAAGAGTTTGATAGTGTCTGGCCTTACATTTAGGCCTTTAATCCATTTTGAGCTTATTTTTGTGTATGGTGTTAGGCAATGTTCTAATCTCATACTTTTACATGTAGCTGTCCAGTTTTCCCAGCACCACTTATTGAAGAGTCTGTCCTTTCTCCACTGTACATTCCTGCTTCCTTTATCAAAGATAAGGTGACCATATGTGCGTGGGTTTATCTCTGGGCTTTCTATCCTGTTCCGTTGATCTATATTTCTGTTTTTGTGCCAGTACCATACTGTCTTGATTACTGTAGCTTTGTAGTATAGTCTGAAACCAGGGAGCCTGATTCCTCCAGCTCTGTTTTTCGTTCTCAAGATTGCTTTGGCTATTCGGGGTCTTTTGTGTTTCCATACAAATTGTGAAATTTTTTTGTTCTAGTTCTGTGAAAAATGCCAGTGGTAGTTTGATAGGGATTGCATTGAATCTGTAGATTGCTTTGCGTAGTATAGTCATTTTAACAATGTTGATTCTTCCTATCCAAGAACATGGTATATCTCTCCATCTATTTGTATCATCTATAATTTCTTTCATCAGTGTCTTATACTTTTCTGCATACAGGTCCTTTGTCTCCTTAGGTAGGTTTATTCCTAGATATTTTATTCTTTTTGTTGCAGTGGTAAATGGGAGTGTTTTCTTGATTTCACTTTCAGATTTTTCATCATTAGCGTGTAGGAATGCCAGAGATTTCTGTGCATTGATGTTGTATCCTGCTACTTTACTAAATTCATTGATGAGCTCTAGTAGTTTTCTGGCAGCATCTTTAGGATTCTCTATGTATAGTATCATGTCATCTGCAAGCAGTGACAGCTTTACTTCTTTTCCGATTTGGATTCCTTTTATTTCCTTTTCTTCTCTGATTGCTGTGGCTAAAACTTCCAAAACTATGTTGAATAAGAGTGGTGACAGTGGGCAACCTTGTCTTGTTCTTGATCTTAGTGGAAATGGTTTCAGTTTTTCACCATTGAGGACGATGTTGGCTGTGGGTTTGTCATATACGGCCTTTATTATGTTGAGGAAAGTTCCCTCTAGGCCTACTTTCTTGAAGGTTTTTATCATAAATGGTGTTGAATTTTGTCAAAAGCTTTCTCTGCATCTATTGAGATGACCATATGGTTTTTCTCCTTCAGTTTGTTAGTATGGTGTATCACATTGATTGAATTGCATACATTGAAGAATCCTTGCATTCCTGGAATAAACCCCACCTGATCATGGTGTATGATCCTCTTAATGTGCTGCTGGATTCTGCTTGCTAGTATTTTGTTGAGGAATTTTTCATCTATGTTCATCAGTGATATTGGCCTGTAGTTTTCTTTCTTTGTGACATCCTTGTCTGGTTTTGGTATCAGGGTGATGGTGGCCTCGTAGAATGAGTTTGGGAGTGTTCCTCCCTCTGCTATATTTTGGAAGAGTTTGAGAAGGATAGGTGTTAGCTCTTCTCTAAATGTTTGATAGAATTCGCCAGTGAAGCCATCTGGTCCTGGGCTTTTGTTTGTTGGAAGATTTTTAATCACAGTTTCAATTTCAGTGCTTGTGATTGGTCTGTTCATATTTTCTATTTCTTCCTGATTCAGTCTTGGCAGGTTGTGCATTTCTAAGAATTTATCCATTTATTCCAGGTTGTCCATTTTATTGGCATAGAGTTGCTTGTAGTAATCTCTCATGATCTTTTGTATTTCTGCAGTGTCAGTTGTTACTTCTCCTTTTTCATTTCTAATTCTATTGATTTGAGTCTTCTCCCTTTTTTTCTTGATGAGTCTGGCTAATGGTTTATCAATTTTGTTTATCTTCTCAAAGAATCAGCTTTTAGTTTTATTGATGTTTGCTGTCATTTCCTTCATTTCTTTTTCATTTATTTCTGATCTGATCTTTATGATTTCTTTGCTTCTGCTAACTTTGGGGTTTTTTTGTTCTTCTTTCTTTAATTGCTTTAGGTGCAAGGTTAGGTTGTTTATTTGAGATGTTTCCTGTTTCTTAAGGTAGGATTGTATTGCTATAAACTTCCCTCTTAGAACTGCTTTTGCTGCATCCCATAGGTTTTGGGTCATCGTGTCTCCATTGTCATTTGTTTCTAGGTACTTTTTTATTTCCTCTTTGATTTCTTCAGTGATCACTTCGTTATTAAGTAGTGTATTGTTTAGCCTCCATGTGTTTGTATTTTTTACAGATCTTTCCTGTAATTGATATCTAGTCTCATAGCATTGTAGTCGGAAAAGATACTTGATACAATTTCAACTTTCTTAAATTTACCAAGGCTTGATTTGTGATGCAAGATGTGATCTATCCTGGAGAATGTTCCATGAGCACTTGAGAAAAATGTGTATTCTGTTGTTTTTGGATGGAATGTCCTATAAATATCAATTAAGTCCATCTTGTTGAATCTATCATATAAAGCTTGTGTTTCCTTATTTATTTTCATTTTGGATGATCTGTCCATTGGTGAAAGTGGGATGTTAAAGCCCCCTACTATGAATATGTTACTGTCGATTTCCCCTTTTATGGATGTTAGTATTTGCGTATGTATTGAGGTGCTCCTATGTTGGGTGCATAAATATTTACAATTTGATCAATCCCTTGATCATTATGTAGTGTCCTTCTTTGTCTCTTCTAATAGTCTTTATTTTAAAGTCTATTTTGTCTGATATGAGAATTGCTACTCCAGCTTTCTTTTGGTTTCCATTTGCATGGAATATCTTTTTCCATCCCCTCATTTTCAGTCTATATGTGTCTGTAGGTCTGAAGTGGGTCTCTTGTAGACAGCATATATATGGGTCTTGCTTTTGTATCCATTCAGCCAGTCTGTGTCTTTTGGTGGGAGCATTTAATCCATTTACATTTAAGGTAATTATTGATATGTATGTTCCTATTCCCATTGTCTTAATTGTTTTGGGTTTGTTATTGTAGGTCTTTTCCTTTTCTTGCCTAGAGAAGGTCCTTTAGCATTTGTTGTAAAGCTGGTTTGGTGGTGCTGAACTCTCTCAGCTTTTGCTTGTCTGTAAAGGTTTTAATTTCTCCATCAAATCTGAATGAGATCCTTGCTGGGTAGAGTAATCTTGGTTGTAGGTTTTTCTCCTTCATCACTTTAAATATGTCCTGCCAGTCCCTTCTGGCTTGCAGAGATTCTGCTGAAAGATCAGCTGTTAACCTTATGGGGATTCCCTTGTGTGTTATTTTTCCCTTGCTGCTTTTAATATGTTTTCTTTGTATTTAATTTTTGACAGTTTGATTAATATGTGTCTTGGCATGTTTCTCCTTGGATTTACCCTGTATGGGACTCTCTGTGCTTCCTGGACTTGATTAACTATTTCCTTTCCCATATTAGGGAAGTTTTCAACTATAATCTCTTCAAATATTTTCTCAGTCCCTTTCTTTTTCTCTTCTTCTTCTGGAACCCCTATGATTTGAATATTGGTGCATTTAATGTTGTCCCAGAGGTCTCTGAGACTGTCCTCAGTTCTTTTCATTCTTTTTCTTTATTCTGCTCTGCAGTAGTTATTTCCACTATTTTATCTTCCAGGTCACTTTTCTGTTCTTCTGAGTCAGTTATTCTGCTATTGATCCCTTCTAGAATTTTTTAAATTTCATTTATTGTGTTGTTCATCGTTGCTTGTTTCATCTTTAGTTCTTCTAGGTCCTTGTTAAATGTTTCCTGCATTTTCTCTATTCTATTTCCAAGATTTTGGATCATCTCTACTATCATTATTCTGAATTCTTTTCCAGGTAGACTGCCTATTTCCTCTTCATTTGTTAGGTCTGGTGGGTTTTTATCTTGCTCCTTCATCTGCTGTGTGTTTTTCTGTCTTCTCATTTTGCTTATCTTACTGTGTTTGGTGTCTCCTTTTTGCAGGCTGCAGGTTCGTAGTTCCCGTTGTTTTTGGTGTCTGTCCCCAGTGGCTAAAGATGGTTCAGTGGGTTGTGTAGGCTTCCTGGTGGAGGGGACTAGTGCCTGTGTTCTGGTGGATGAGGCTGGATCTTGTCTTTCTGGTGGGCAGGTCCACGTCTGGTGGTGTGTTTTGGGGTGTCTGTGGACTTATGATTTTAGGCAGCCTCTCTGCTAATGCGTGGGGTTGTGTTCCTGTCTTGCTAGTTGTTTGGCAAAGGGTGTCCAGCACTGTAGCTTGCTGGTCGTTGAGTGAAGCTGGGTGTTGGTGTTGAGATGGAGATCCCTGGGAGATTTTCGCCGTTTGATATTACATGGAGCTGGGAGGTCTCTTGTGGACCAGTGTCCTGAAGTTGGCTCTCCCAGCTCAGAGGCACAGCACTGACTCCTGGCTGTAGCATCAAGAGCCTTTCATTCACATGGCTCAGAATAAAAGGGAGAAAAAGTAGAAAGAAAGAAAGAAAGAAAGAGGATAAAAGAAAATAAAATAAAGTAAGATAAAAGAAAATAAAGTTATTAACATAAAAAAATAATTTTTAAGAAAAAATTTTTTTAAAAAGTAAAAAAAGAAAACCGGATGGATAGGACCCTAGGACAAATGGTGAAAGCAAAGCTATACAGACAAAATGTCACACAGAAGCATACACGTACACACTCACAAAAAGAGGAAAAGGGGAAAAAGTAATAAATCTTGCTCTCAATGTCCACCTCCTCAATTTGGGATGATTCGTTGTCTATTCAGGTATTCCACAGATGCAGGGTACATCCAGTTGATTGTGGAGCTTTAATACGCTGCTCCTGAGCCTGCTGGGAGAGATTTCCCTTTCTCTTCTTTGTTCGCAGAGCTCCCGGGGTTCAGCTTTGGATTTGTCCCCGCTTCTGCGTGTAGGTCGCCGGAGGGCGTCTGTTCTTTGCTCAGATAGGACGGGGTTAAAGGAGCCGCTGATTCGGTGTCTCTGGCGCACTCAGGCCGGGGGGGAGGGAGGGGTACGGATGCGGGGCGAGCCTGCGGCGGCAGAGGCCGGCATGACGTTGCACCAGCCTGAGGCGCGCCGTGCGTTCTCCCGGGGAAGTTGTCCCTGGATCCCGGGATCCTGGCAGTGGCGGGCTGCACAGGCTCCCCGGAAGGCAGGTGTGGATAGTGACCTGTGCTCGCACACAGGCTTCTTGGTGGCGGCAGCAGCAGCCTTAGCGTCTCATGTCCGTCTCTGGGGTCCGCGCTTTTAGCCGCGGCTCGCGCCGGTCTCTGGAGCTCCTTTAAGCTGTGCTCTTAATCCCCTCTCCTCCCGCACCAGGAAACAAAGAGGGAAGAAAAAGTCTCTTGCCTCTTTGGCAGGTCCAGACTTTTCCCCGGACTCCCTCCCGGCTAGCCGTGGCGCACTAACCCCCTGCAGGCTGTGTTCACGCTGCCCGATAGTTTTATTTAAAGAGAGGTGAACCAAAAAGATAATGGACAAATAAACTTTTAAGTCTTTTAAAATTAAATCTGTAGTTTTAATCAATACTAACAGTTTGAAGAAAAGTTATACATTAGAGCTGAAATTGCAAATGGGAAATTTTCTGCTTAGCGTAAATGTCTTGAATCTTAAAGGAGAAACAAGCTTTTTGCCTAAATTAACTCTTGCATACGATGGCAAAAGTTTGTAGTTATTTTTAGTGAAAAACTAATGAATCTGTTTTTTAAAATTCTAATTTATGTTTGATTTATGGATTCCTGAGGTGTTTGTAAACTTTGTAAAATAGTCCCATAATTTTAAAGTCGTGAGGGAACTAAGAGATCATTTAATATCTGATTGCTAATTGTCAATGCTCAGTACCTGATTGCCGTTGTTTTCATAACAATATAGATACAGATGGAAAAATTGTTTTTTAAAAAAATCACTGAAGTAACTTAGAATAACTTTAGTTATTGCTTAAATAGACAGCCACCAGTTGTTGTTTATGATATGATTTTTTAGGAACTGGCTTGTGATGATTTTAAAAAAGACACACTTTTGTTAAACCAAATAGAACTTATGATTTACAAATGAATAGCTCACTGAAATTCATGGTTAATTGAAAATATTTTGGATACATAGGATAACTTTCATCTCAGTTACAGCATTAAGTGATCTTATTTGCCCAGCTGTTTTTTTAATATGACTTGCTTCTCTGATTACTGGCTTTAGAAGCAGCTTACTTAATACTTTATAAGTGCTTTCGCATGTATTGTCTCATTTGGATCTTTAGAATAACTTGTGAGGGAGGTAAGGCAACTACCCTCGTCCTTATTTTACAAGTGAAGAAACTGCAGCCAGGAGATTGCTACTTATGGAAGCATAAGTAGTCAGTCAGACTAAGTCCCAGTCTTTCGGCTCCTGAGTTTGTACTTTTTATATATATGTAGTAGTACATGTAAAGTATGCTTAATAAATATTTGTTTGAGTGATTTTTATGATAAATAATTGTTATCATAAAGCAATATATATTGTACTTATTCATGACTTACTTAGAAATTGCTTTAAGAAATTTGGAAGATACAAGAAATTGGAAGGGAAGAGCCATCTTCAAATTCATCTACATTGCATTTGATGAAAGATAAAAAAATTATCTCACAGATATCATTTGTATGTGATTGTGATATATAAAAGTATAATTATATATCTATATGTACAGTAAGAATATATAATTATAGTGTATATTATGGTGTGTGTGTATATATACATATGTGTGTATATACACTTACATATGTACATGTATTTAACTGATATTTTATTGGCAATTTAAAATCTGTTAGTTGTGGGCTTCCCTGGTGGCGCAGTGGTTGAGAGTCCGATGCAGGGTACGCGGGTTCGTGCCCCGGTCCGGGAAGATCCCACATGCCGTGGGGCGGCTGGGCCCGTGAGCCATGGCCGCTGAGCCTGCGCGTCCGGAGCCTGTGCTCCACAACGGGAGAGGCCACAACAGTGAGAGGCCCGCGTACCACACACACAAAAAAAAGTTGATCTGGTGTGAGCGAAGAAGTGTTTCTAGAGGAATTTATGTCCAATTTTAGGGACATTTAGGAAGAAAGTTAAGAAAAGCTGTTTGTTTTATGTGTTTACTTATGGAATTTATAGGTAATACTGGTGTTGTTTCTCCTGTAGCCATTCAGTGGGTTCTTTGGACATTGTAACTTATCGACAGAAAAGATAAAAAGATTGTGAAAACATTTATTTCATAATCATAATCCCTGATAAAACTTTTCGTTTTGTACTTTTTTCTATTAACATAGTATGAGACTTTCTACTATAAAAAGAAACGCTTAGCAAAGCTGTACAATTAAATGTGAAGCTTATTTGGAGAATGACTTTGAACATGGAAGGAATGGACAAAAATAGATACCTCAGAACAAAATTAGCTACCATTCTTCCCCAATTCCATTATACTCTCTTCATACTTGTCTTGAAAAACGTATCATTACTGTCTCATTGCCTCTCCTACTAAAAGATAAATTTTTAATAGTAAAGACTATGCTTTTTCATGTTTTTGTCCTCAGTACCTGGTACACATAGCAGGTTCTCAGGTATTTGTTGAGTGGATGATTGGGTGAGAGGGGAGAGAAATCAGATATGCCAGTGGTTTTAGGTATCTGAGGGACTGATACCAGTATGCAAGGTAAAAACTGCTAGTTTATATGAAAAAAGAGAAGGCATAGTTCCTGGGCTGTGAGATAAAAGAGATGGCCGGCTGTTGTTAAAGAAGTAAATTCCAGGGGCTTCCCTGGTGGCGCAGTGGTTAAGAATCTTCCTGGCAGTGCAGGGGACACGGGGTTCGAGCCCTGGTCTGGGAAGATCACACATGCCGCGGAGCAACTAAGCCCGTACGCCACAACTACTTAGCCTGTGCTCTAGAGCCCACAAGCCACAACTACTGAGCCCACATGCCACAACTACTGAAGCCCACGTGCCTAGAGCCCGTGCTCCGCAACAAGAGAAGCCACTGCTATGAGAAGCCCGCGCACTGCGATGAAAGGTAGCCCCCGCTCGCTGCAACTAGAGAAAGCCTGCGCACAGCAATGAAGACCCAACGCAGCCAAAAAAAAAAAAAACTCTTAAAAAAAAAAAATTCCAATGATGCTGTAGGACAGAAAAATGCAACAGTCTCTCTTTGCCCTCTCTCCTGAAAGTTTCAGTAGTTAGAAGGAAACATAAGTGCTATTCAGAGTTATCATTAACATAAAGACAAAACAAAAAGATCTAATGCATTATCTTTTCAGATACATTTTAAGCAGATGTTCTACTTTTATCTATGTAAATATCTAGTCTATTGGTCAGGGCGCTTGGAAACTAGAAGCAGACAGGCTCTGTCACTTAGGACAGGTTATTTGACCTCTAAGCCTCATCGACCTTCTTGGTAACTTGGGGATAAGAGTGGTTACTCCTTCACAAGGTTAACGTGAGGATTATTAAATGAGCTAGAGCAGGTGAAGTACGTAGCACAGATTTATAGGAAACTCAATAAATGTTACTTATTACAATAAACTAAATTACAGTTGAGCAATATTCAACGATTTTTGACCTCCATAAATAGAATTTCATATGGTTCAACCTAATGTTGCCGTCATCGTATTTTTCTGTAATTGGTGTTCATATTTTCACAGAATAAACGTCCAATCCTTTATATGTCAAAAGAGACTTAGTCTTCATTGAATAATATTCTTAAAACGGATTAATACAGATGGTGCTCTGAAAATGTCCGTGGTCCTGTATTTTTATCCACTATTTTAAAACTAGTCTTTTTATGTCAACATGATATTTAGAAATTTCGTAATTTATTATTTAGATTCATCAAGGAGTCTGAACAATTTAAGAATTATCGAATGTATGTAAGTCAAGGTACTACAGAAATTTACTTCATTTATGCCTACTTCATCATTTAAAGTTGATCAAGCAATGCTATCTAGTGGGCAATAAAAATTTTGCAGCTCCATTTATTTAACAAGATGGCTATTTAATTACCAGAAAGGAAAGCATGATCCATAATCGATGTGAAGAATTTATGGAGAGCTCCAAGTGCTCACAGTTGCATTTCTACATCTTATATTCGAAGAGACAATTTTAGTTTTTACCTTAGAAACAGTTTCATTTAAGCTAAACATTGACGATTTAATAAATTTTTACAAATTTTATGATCATTAAAATCAGTATTTAAGATTTTAAAATAAGTCTTATATTGATGAATTTTTTTTTACATAAGCACATTTTTAAAACTCAGAATTTGTTTTAAAGTAGGAAGTGGTGAAGGGCTTTTGAATAGGTACCACAAGGTGGCAGGATTGTATTTTTGTAGATCCTTTTTGCTTTGATGTACTGAAAATTCTTGGTTATCTAAAATCAAAGTTTTCCATGTGGTTAACTGTTAAGCGTTTTATATACCAGAACTTTTAAATTTTAACTTTTCTGATGGAAAACCTTCTAAAGTACATTCCATGCTTTCCTGAACTCTTAAGCAGAAACATATAACTCAGCCTTTACAATAAGCCATTTGAATACCAGATATTGGATCGAGGTTAAGATGAAGTGAGAGATAAAGGTGGTGTGCGAGGAATGAGGACTGGTCCCAGCAGAGACTCTAGAACTTGTGCTCTTAAAACGTGTGTTTGCGTTAGCTTGCTTTTTGCTTATCTACATTTTTTCCTAGTAAGGTGAAGTGAGTCATGTCAAGTGCCAGACTCCGGTGTGGTAGAACATAATTGCTTTCTGCAAAATTAAACAGCAAATGAGGCAGTCATTGCCTTCTCCCCGGGGTGGGGGAAGGAAAATAAACTATGAGGCTTTAGAAAGTCTTCATCAAAGGCCGCTCTGGTAAAGGCAGCCCCAGACCTTGAGGACTAGGGTTCTGTAGCTATGAGTGTTATTAGAAACTAATGTAGCTGCTTGTGGAGCAACTTTCAGAAACGTTTCCTATGATAATATTTTAGACTCTGAGTTGTACATACTTTGTATGAAAGAAATAATATTGATTATAAAAGACGTATTTAGGGATGGATGCATTTCCATGGTGACTCTGTTTTCCTGTCCTGGTCACGGGAGAGCTGTTTCAAGGCAGTCTGTGTCTTTATTGGCGATACAACAAGCGTTGGGTAAAATCTTCAGTCTCTTGGAGGCTGCATTTCTGCCAGAACCTTTCTTTCCCCTCCTGTACACTTCCAGCTCAAGTTGTTCTGTGAACCTGTTACAGGATAGTTTTGGACTAAAGGTAGGTTTTCTTCTGGATTTGTTTCCTTCATTAATTATTTGCATATTTTTCTAATCTTTGAAAAGATATCATGTATAGAATTCATTGGACCAAATTTCAGAAGGAATCCATTTAGCCTCCCATAAGCACGGGTAAAGTTGATGAAGGGGAGAGGAAGAGGACGTGGCTTCCAGCAGCACCCCTGTGTTTCTCTGGCTCTCTGGAATGTTCCTCCACCTGCCTGCCACTTCCCTACTCTCCCTAGTGACCATCAACTTATGGCGGGTTTGGTTTTTTCCCCTCATCTTTCATTCAGCCCTTCTGGGGTAATTAGAGAACTTTGTAAGGGCTCCAGAGAAGCCCCAGGAAATGATTGCTAAGTTAGCTCCATCTGAAATGGATATCAGAGCCTAGACACTTGATCCTGTCTTCTTGGTTCTCCTCAGTGGTACTTTTCTTTTTTTTTTAACTTACAGTAGATGAGGAGGTAAGCATTTCATGACTGAAATATATGGATAAACTTCCCTAGCTTGTCATTTAAGGATGTGTACACTTTCCTCCTGGCAAGGTATTATATGTTTTTAAGTAAAAGTGATCTTCTTCAAGATTTGCAGATGGGTTTTGTGGATTATTTAAAAGATTCATGCCTCAAGAAACAGCTCGAACTCTCCCTGTTGCCTGGGGGCAGTTTTTGTGTAACTGTACACTCTGAAACGAAATTAACTGTAACTTTGAGATTACCTGAAAGATGAGATGCCAGAGGTTAGCTGTGTTAAGAACCTCCTCCTACACGTTCTGCAAAAAATTTAAGAACTGTGAGTAAAAGCAGCTCATTTGAAGTGGTACCACGTTTGAACATCTAACCCCAAGATAGAATCTCATTAAAAGTGTTAACCCACAATTTAAGTATTTTTCTCATTTTAAATGTAGTTTTAAGATATATTTCATTCTTGTTTCGATGAAGGAATTTTGGATTAAAAATACATTGTAGTTGAATTTTTTAAAAAAGAAGTTATCGATGGGTAAGGGCAGTTAGTACGACTTTGAATGTCAAGCTGAAGATTGGGGTTTTATCCTACAGGTCGTGTGTAATCATTAAAAGACTTGTAATTGAATGAGTGACAGGCAAGAAAGTTAAGACTATTGGCCTGGAGGCAGTGTACAAGAGGGATTTGCTTGGATGCAGCTGGATAGAGATTAGAGCCAGATTGTGACCAGTGGGGATAATTTGGCAGTAATCCAGAAGTCTTATGCTATGGGTCTGGATTAGGGTGTTGGTTATAGAAATAGAAAAAGAATTAAAGGCAGAGGTATCAGCAGGGAGGAGTCGACAGGACAGCAAATTGCTAACTGCAGTTAAGAAAAAGGTATGTTGTATAACATTTCTGGATATAAAGCCCAATAATGGAAGACAAAGTTGATACTGAGTCTGATTCCACAGAATAATATGCTACAATTGACTTTGAAAGATCACAGTCCGGTGGTTCTCAAAACGCTAGCAGCCTCAAAATCACTTGGTTTCTTGGGGAGGGGGAGGGTGTTTTGAAGAATGCAGAATGTCATGGTTAAGAGCACAGGCTCTATGCAGGTCCGCAGGTTTGAAGCCTGTATCCACCGTTTACGTTTACCATGGGCAAGTTACTTATCTTCTCTGTGTCCCAGTTAACTATTAGGGTTGTTATGGGCACTAAATCCGATGACACATAGAAAGTGCTTAGAAGATTGCCTGATACCTTGTAAACGCTGAAAAAATGGTAGCCACTATTGTTATTAACTTGTCATTTCTTACCTCTGGAGATTCTAATTCATACCTTTGACACTGGGCTCAGAAATCTGTACATTTAAAAATATCCCTTCTTGCAGCTCTGATCACCAAGTTTGAAAACTTTTGTTGAAATCTGCTTTTCTACCTCCATATAATGGGACTGTATTTAAACCTCTCTAGCCATTTTTTCCCCTTTATTTTGACATTCCAAGGATGGCCACGTTTTTAAATGGTATGTGCAGTGGTTTTAATGTGCTAGGTCAGGAACTCCTTTTGAATAGCTTATCTAAATCCCTCTGGAAATTCCTTCAAACCTTCCCCACCCCCATTCCTCTCCCCTTGGTCTCCCAGTGGAATTGAGGATCCTAGCCCTTAGATGCCAGACCTACATGCTGCTTCACCTGGAAGCCTAGATTAGAGCTCCCTGATCTGGGCCCTCACGTTTCAACTCTGCCTATTTCCAGCCCTACCTGTGCTCTCAGAAATAGCCTTATAAACTTTGTTGGGGAAAATGAGTATACAGTCTTATTGACTAATTACAACTGCAAAGTTTTTTTTTTTTTAATGCATAAATAATATCAGGTTTTGGTTTTTGTTTTTTAAAAATTCCTCCTAAGACCTTTTCTCCAATCCTCTGTTGCTGGTGTCTTGCTCTGGTCTAGTGGCTCTTAAGCCCTGACCTCACTTTGAAATCACCTGGGGAACTTTTAAAACCTACCGATGCTCAGGACTTGCACAAGAGCAATGAAAATCAGGATGGATCTGAGCATCTGGATTTGTGAAAAGCTTCCCCAGTTGAATCTAAGGTTCAGCCGAGGATGAGAAGCCCTGAATTAGTCTGTCTCATCTACCCCGCCTGGCTGCAGTTCTGTTGGACAAACGAATGCTTCAACCATCTGAAGTGAACATAGCTCTCCTAGACTGGCAGAGAATTTGAGGTGATAAAGGGAAAGCTTTCCAAAGCCTGTGTTTTTCCGGATGGACTCTCCTTGTATTCCTGTCTCTGTGCTTTAGACCTTCGCACGTGCTATTCCCATATTCGATCAAGGTCTTCTAGAACTGTAAAAACTGTCCTTCATAGTGCCGGCCTTTCTTCTGTCCCACGATACGTATGTTTCTAAAGACCTTTTCATTTTTCAAAATAGCATGCAAAAAATAAGACAGCTTATGGAGAAAACAGAGTTGGGGCCGATCACTCAACACTTAGGCAGCTTTTGTAACCAGAGCACCAAGAAAACAAAAAAAGTTGGTACCAGCTCCATATAGAGCTGGAAGCTCTCATGGTTGATACTAAAAATACACACAGAAAAGTAGAGTGAAATGCCGGCAACATTTTAATTAGAGCAGAGGCAGCAGGTGCTAAGACAAGGCAGAAGGAAATGGAGCTCCAAGCCAGGGGGGCTGCCTGAGGCTGGGAGGAGGAAGCAGCACCCCTGGCAGAAGCTGAAGCCGCACAGAGTGGGCACTCCTGGGGAAGCGCTTGCTTTCAGGTTTTGTTAAATACACATGAAAGGCCGCCTCCTGCCCAGCAGCAGAGCCTAGCGCTGTCTCCTTTCTTGCCAAAGATTGTAATTCGCTGGCTGTTCTGGCTCCCCTTGTGTAGGAAAACCCGTTGTGAATCAACACAACTTTTGTGTTAGACTGACATCATTTTTCCATTTACTAATCACTTCGGGATTAATTTGCCTTCCAGAAACACATGTGATAGCAAAAAAGACTGTATCATACTTTGTAATCCCGGACTAACTTGTGACATGAGTTGATTAAGGCCCCTCTTTCCCTCTAGAATGTGAGCTCCTTGAGGTCAGGGCCTGTGACTCTTTTGACTTCCCATGCATCCTAGGAGGCATTTGCGGAATGAATGAATGACTTAGAACTTCTCTAATGAAAGTGGTGGGAGCAATTAGAGATAGGCCCATTGAACGTATGCTTTCAAAAAATGGAACAGTGAAAGTGACATAACCTTCCAGAAAGCTTGGAAAGCAGAGGAAGATATCATCCCTGCTCTTGTACTACAATCATACTCTAGTACTATTATTATTGTTATTATTACATGGCCTTTTGAAATATACATTCTATCAGTTCTCTGTTGCTGTAACAAATTACCCTAAAATGTAGTGGCTTAAAATAACAATAAACATTTATTATCCTGCTCAGCTTCTGAGGGTCAGGAGTGGCTTTGCTGCATGGTTCTAGCGCAGGGTCTCTCAGGAGGTTATGGTCAAGATGTCAGCCAGGGCTACAGCCACCTGAAGGCCCGACACTAGGCTGGAGGATCCACTTCCAAGATGGCTCGTGCACATGGTTGGAAAGTTGATGTTGGGTGTTGGCAGCATGCCGCTTAGTTCCTTGCCATGTGGACCTCTTCTCCATAGGGCCACATGAGGCTCTTCATGACATGACAGCTGGCTTCTCCCAGAGGGAGTGATCAAAGAGTCTTAGAAGTCACACACCATCATTTGTGCAGCACTTTTTCCCCAGGTCAGCACTCTTCACTGCGGAAGGGGGCTGTACAAGAGTGTGAATAGGGGAGGGTCACTGGAGGCCATCTTGAAGGCCGGGTACCACGTCTATGCATTCATGTTGATAGCTGTCACCATAGGATGGGTATAGTCTACATCTTTTTGTTCTCTTAACATAGAAGTATTTTCATACTTAGTTTCTATTATTTTTGGTGTCTGTAACTCCCTAGTTTCTTTTGTTTCTAAACATGAGATTATAAAATGTAATAGTTATACTTAATTTTCTCTAAAATTCAGTTCAGCAGGCATTGAGAACCCTCTATGGACATAGCTAAGCCTTTAAAATTTGCCACTATATCCCTGAATGTAAATAACTGAATTATGGATATAGTAAACAGTTAGGAAAATGACTGATTTTTCTTTTCTTCTTTCTTTCATGGTTTGATCTACTTTCCTGGCGTTGTCCTTTGACAATTACTGTGATTGGATTGCAGGTAAGGATTCTTTTAAACTTTTTCTCTTTTAGTGTATCTTAAGAGCAAATGAATATAAATTTGCAAATATAAGTTTTTAATGAAATCCTTGGATTTAAGGATTTAGACATTTAAGGATTTAGACGTTTCTTTCAAAAAGCCATCTTCAAAGAGAGAACTATTCTCTTTATATGAGCTTCCTTATGAAATTCAATAGTTAATCTGAATTTATTCCCACTGACCCATCTCTGACTCCAAGTGCGTAGTGTGTTACCCATGGGCTAACCCGTTGTGTGTTACCCATAGTGTGTTACCTTAACTTCTAGTTCAGAGTCAAGAGTGCAGCCAGTCACTGAGCTGTACTTTAGCCAAAGCTACGGTTTCTGTAATTCTGGGTAGACTGAAGGTTAATACAGGTACGTGAGAAGTTTGTAAACATGTCAGATGAGTTGAATGCGATTTACAGATGTTAGGTTATTACTGCACTTCAAAGAAATTTCCATGGACTTTTAAACCGACATTCCATAATTTTAGGAAATCACATATATGTAGTTTTTATATCTATTTATACTTTTTTCCTTATGTTTATACATAGATGATTGTGTCTATTTTTATTATTTTGTCAAGTAAAATTGATCCCTTTGATCAAACACTTGAGAAACTTATGTATAATATTTTTTTATGATCAATTTTTGTTTTGTTTTTGTTTTTTCAGAATTAGGATTAGCAGGGATAAGGACTAAAATTGTTAAGTGGATCTTTTTTATTGAAAAGAGTGGCGTGATTGGAATTATTTTTCAAATTTCTTAAGCCTTCAATAAGTGTAACATACATCTAAAATCTTGTTTATAATTATGTACATTAACTTAATTTTTATACATTATGTATGTTAACATAAGCTTTACTTTTCACAGAGTATTTTAAGTATTAAATATTTAAATATTTCCAGACACATTCACCATCTTTTTTTAAATTGAAATATAGTTGACTTATAATATTACATTCGTTTTCAGTGTATACTATAGTGATTTGATTATTTTTACAGATTACATAGCATACAAATTTATTATAGTATTGTTGATTATATTCCCTGTGCTGTACATTACAACCCTGTGACTTATTTTTTAACTGGTATTTTGTACCTTTTAATCCCTTTCTCCTATTTTGCCCATCCCTACCCCTTCACCACCCCCTCTCCCTGTAACCACTAGTTTGTCCTCTGTATATGTAAATCTGTTTTGTTATATTTGTTCATTTGTTTTGTTTTTTAGATTCCACATGTGAGTGAAAACATACAGTATTTGTCTTTCTGTCTGACTTATTTCACTAAGTTTAATACCCTCCGCATCCATCCATGTTGTTGCAAATGGCAAGATTTCATTGTTTTTTATGGCTGAGTAATATTCCTGTGTGTGTATGTGTGTGTGTGTGTGTGTGTGTGTGTGTGTGTGTGTGTATCACATCTTCTTTATCTGTTTATCTGTCAATGGGCACTTAGATTGCTCCCATATCTTGGCTATCGTAAATGATGCTACTGTGAACAGAAGGGTGCATATTTCTTTTTGAATTAGTGTTTTCATTTTCTTCCCGAAAATGAAAACACTAATACATACAACCCAGGTAAATACCCAGATGGTATGCTGGGTGGTATGGTAGTTCTATTTAGAATTTTTTGAGGAAACTTCATACTATTTTCCATAGTGGCTCTACCCATTTACATTCCCACCAGCTGTGTACTAGGGTTCCCTTTTCTCCAAATCTTTGCCACTTGTTATTTCTTGTCCTTTTGATGATGGCCGTTCTGACAGGTGTGAGGTGGTACCTCATTGTGGTTTTGATTTGCATTTCTCTGATGATTAGTGATGTTGAGCTTCTTGCCATGTGCCTGTTGGCCATCTGTATGTTTTCTTTGGAAAAATGCCCATTTAAGTCCTCTTCCCATTTTTAAATTGGGTTGTTTGTTTTTTTGATATTGAATTGTATGAATTCTTTGTATATTTTGGATATTAACCCCTTATTGGATGTGTCATTTGCAAGTGTCTTCTCAAGTAGGTTGCCTTTTCGTTTTGTTGATAGTTTCTTTGCTGTGCAAAAGTTTTTTAGTTTGATGTAGTTCCATCTGTTTATTTTTGCTTTTGTTGCCCTTGCCTGAGGAGAGAGGTCCAAAATAATACTGCTAAGACTGATTTCAAAAAGTGTACTGCCTATATTTTCTTCTAGGAGTTTTATGGTTTCAGGTTTACATTTAAGTCTTTAATCCATTTTGGGTTTATTTTTGTATATAGTATGAGAAAATGGTCTAGTTTCATTCTTTTACAGGTAGTTGTCCAGTCTTCCCAACACCACTTATTGAAGAGATTGTCTTTTCCCCATTGTATATTCTTGCCTTCTTTATTGTAGATTGATTAACTGTATATGGGTGGGTTTATTTCTGGGCTGTATGAAGGAGGCTGACCAGGACTGGAACATAGTTTGGGACGTCAAGTAAATAGGTGAGGAAAGAAAGAAGGGATTCTCTCTAAAGATATAAAACAAAAATATTAGGAATCACTCTCTGAACTATTTCATCATATCACAAGATTAAAGCAAAACTTTCATTGCCCTTTTACCAACTCAGTGACGTCTTTCTTGGGATATTATTATGAATTGGTTCTTGGGATAATTTTTATGTGTTAGGGATTCTCATAGTTGAAAAAACTTCTTTTGGATAAAACCTATAACAATACTGTTTATTAATTAGGCTATTCTCAGGCAACTTTCTATTTTAAAAAGGAAGTGGAGAAATGTGCTAATAACCTCTTTTTAAAAAAATTTTATTTAGTTATTTATTTTTGGCTGTGTTGGGTCTATGTTTCTGTGTGAGGGCTTTCTCTAGTTGCGGCGAGTGGGGGCCACTCTAATCATCGCAGTGCGCGGGCCTCTTACTGTTGCGGCCTCTCTTGTTGCGGAGCACAAGCTCCAGACGCGCAGGCTCAGTAGTTGTGGCTCACAGGCCTAGTTGCTCCGCGTCATGTGGGACCTTCCCAGGCCAGGGCTCGAACCCGTGTCCTCCGCATTGGCAGGCAGATTCTCAACCACTGCGCCACCAGGGAAGCCTGCTAATAACCTCTTTTGATTAACCCCTGGTATGGCTGAAACCAAGTAGTTCAGAGTACGAGGTCAAAACCTTAATTGCTCATCTGATTGATGTGGGAAATGCCGGGTCTTTTCTTGTGTTATCTCCCCATTTTGTATAGAAAGAAATGATTTTTGGAAATTTGGATTAAAGTCTAACTCCAAAGCATAAAATCTGACATTTACTCTTTAAAGCAGCATTAAAAAGTCATTACTGATCAGGGAGCAAAACAGACTTGAGGGCTTCCCTGGTGGCGCAGTGGTTGAGAGTCCGCCTGCCGATGCAAGGGACACGGGTTCGTGCCCCGGCCCAGGAAGATCCCACATGCCGCGGAGCGTCTGGGCCCGTGAGCCATGGCCGCTGAGCCTGCACGTCCGGAGCCTGTGCTCTGCAGCGGGAGAGGCCACAACAGTGAGAGGCCCGTGTACCGCAAAAAACAAAACAGACTTCAAGTTTTGCCATAACATATCTGGAGTCAAATGACTAAAATAACATCAGAGTTGCTTTTAAGGGCTGTTCAGAAGCGATATTTTAATTGGAATTAAAAAGGATAAGTCGGCATCATTTTGGTTTACCTCCCTTAGGCCACATAGAATCATGTGTGTGCCATTAAGAGGATGAGAGTGTTCGTTGCTATCAGAATCTTTGTGAGAAACATTAGAAGGCTCACATTTGATAGAATATAGTGACTTGGAAATAATCAAAGTCTTCACCGATCCATTTGAAAAGTGAAAATAGATCCTAGAACTTTTCCATTTTGATATAAGCAGACTTTGAAATCCTTGGAAACTTAGTTTTCTAAGTCCATCCAATAATATAAAACAGTGTCAATAGCCTTAGATCTTAGACCAAATGCATGCATTTATAATAGATACCTGTTTCATCAGAATTGGAAATTTGATCCAATGTATATATAAAACCTCCTTCTTCAATTAACTTGTGTATCATTGCTGGAAATTCTTCAGCAGTTTTCTTATCTGCATTCTCGGCTTCACAGAGAATGACAGCTGAAAGCTTTGAAATTATAGAGATTTTTGAGACGACTCACCTAGTCATTACTAGCACTGAAAGAAGCAACTTCTGCAGGACGACCGGGCGATTTCCATTTGAGGTCTTTGTGTATAGACAGTGCTTTCTCTTTGATTGTGAAACAGGTCGTTCTCGGTTTTTTGTTTTGTTTTGCTATTTGTTCTTCAATCCATGTATCAATCTTTCCATTCTTCTGTTTCTTAAGAGCTTGTTCTTACTGGCTTCACAGCGCTTGAAGTTACTCTAGCTATAGAGGTTTCTTTTATTTTCATGTGTTATCTTTGGTGGTCCACAACATGGATTCCTTTATGCTTGTTGCTCTGGAGATATCACATGTTCTCTCATGTCTTTCAAAACACCCTATTCTTAGCTTCTTCCTCAATGGTTAAAAGTTCTTATGCACTGCTTGGTATTTTTTTTAAATTGAAGTATAGTTGATTTACAAAGTCGTGTTAGTTTCAGGTGTACAGCAAAGTGATTCATATATATATAGGTATAGATATATAATATATTCTTTTTCAGATTCTTTACCATTATAGGTTATTATAGGATATTGAATATCGTTCCCTGTGCTATACAGTAGGTCCTTTTGTTTATCTATTTGATAGATCGTAGTGTGTATATGTTAATCCCAAACTACTGCTTGGTATTTTTGAACCAGGTGGTTAGATGTGTTTGGGATTCGATTGAGTGCTTTTTTCCATATAGAAAAGTTAACATTTGCAAAAGAATAGCGAAACAATCTTGTAGGATAACAAACGTGAACTGAGTAGCTGGTATATGCTTGAGATGTGTGTGTTTGTATTTTTCCAGGTAGCCTGATTCAGCTGGGTGCAGTTTCCTGTGTTCAGCTAGTATTTCTTGAAGACATAGCATAAGCAAAACGTGAAATATGAATTATGCTCTGATTGTTCTGTATCATATAGACTGTGTTGGAACAAATTTGTATTTTCCAAACAAGCTTTATAACAGAACAGATTGTGCTCGATAGGCTCTTTTAATTTCTAAAAGCATGATCTGTAGTTCTAGGAAATTTTCTTGAATTATTTTATGATAATTTCTTCTCCTCCATAATCTCTGTTCTGTTTCCGAAGCTTCTGTCGTGCAGATGTTAGTCCTTCTAAACTGCTCTCTCTCCTCTTTCCTATTTTTCCCTCTTTGGTATTTGTTCTAGTTCTGAGATATTTCTTCAACTTTACTTTCCATTCATTCTAGGAAATTTTCACCTGTGCTCTCATAATATCAGTCTTTCAATTACCAAGAGCTTTTTGTAGTGTTTTGTTGTCTACTCCCCCCATCCTCATTATTTTATCCATGTAATCTTTTAGGATCTTTAAAGTTTCTTCATTCCCCTATACTGTCTGTTTCCTCCAGGTTCCTTTTTTTCCTGGGTGATGGTGCTATTAGAGAATGGTTAGCCCTTGCTCAGTTCTTCAGTTGGTAAGGATAGGTAAGGGTCTGTTTTGTTTTCTACAGACTCTCATTTTGCCTGCACCTTGTACTTTGAGAAGCCTGTGCTTTAGAAGTATTGGATTCTTCAATGCATATCAGCTATCTTCTGGACTTTCTTTAGGGCTTGCTTGGGTTTCAGCTTGATGAATTACCATCTTTTCTCCAGGCTGTTGAAATTGACGTCTCTCCCACTTACTCTATCCTTGGATGTTTAAAATTGGATTCTCTTATCTCTAGTGGTTTGTAGATAGCAAGAGAGATAATATAAATGAATGTATTCAATCTACCATATTCACTCAGAAGTGGCTTTGAACAGCTTCTTAGCTGAAGAAAATAAACCCTGTGAGATTCTCATGGTTTCGTGAAACTGCCCAAACCAAGATTCAGAAAAGAGCTGTCATTGCATTTCTAGTGCTTGAACTTTGTAGGCAGGTGATTCCACAAAAGGATATCACCTGTTTATACTTCCAGGCAGGAAAAATTTTTGAGTTTCATTGGAAGGTGAAAAGCACCCCCAAATAATCTTTGAAGGGACTAGGTTAGGAGCATACCAAGTGGCTCTATTGCTGTTAAATGCATAGCAGTGTTTCTTAAATGCACTGTGTGTCATAATGCTGATCTCAGTAAATACTCTTCTCTACCAGAGAAGAGTCTTTCGAAATACCAAGAAAGCCAGGGCCATCTCTTACATCATATACTGCTTACTGCATGTCCCTGCGATGCTTCATGATGGCTTGACTTTGTACGGACTCTTGAATATCAGAGGAGCATTGTTTCTCCCTATTCTCCGTGTTTGATAAGCTCTTCCGTGACTGATTCCTTCATTTCTTTCAGGTTTTTACTCAAAATTCACTTTCTCAGGGAGGCCTTCCTTGATGACTTTATCTGAAATTTTATCCCCTCTGATCTTGCATTTTCTGCTTCCATTCTTTGTCTCCTCGGTCCTGTCACTATCTCACATACTGTGTATTTGCATGTTTGTCTTGTTTAGTTTTTTAATCCCACTTGAATGTAGGTTCCACGAGGGCAGGGCTTTTTGTTCATTACTGAATCCTCAGTGCCTGGCACAGAACAGGTGCTCAATATATAGGCGTTGGGTTTCCATCAATTTTCCAACGATTTCAGTAGATTCTAGTCATAACCAGTCTTTCAGCAGACTTAGGGTTACCAATATACAATATGACGGCATCCGTTATGTTAAGGTTGCAGATATATTTTTGGCTGTTCATAGTGATGATGAGTATGGCCTTGATCCAGTCACATAACTCCTTTGTGCCTCGGTTTCCTCATCTACATACATGAGGATAGTAATGGTACCTAGATGAGCAGGTTGCTGAGAGTAAATATATGCAACAGGCTTAGACTAGGGACTGGCAAGTACTAAGTGTAATTAAGTGTTTGCTGCTACTGTCATCACTATGATTATTATTACTGTTCATTTTCCTTCTTTCAGTGGCACCGTATTGAGCATTTACCATGTATCAGGCTCAGATCTAGGTGTTTAGGACACGCCTGTAAATAACAGTTAACACTCCACTCCACGCCCCAACCGTTTCTAGCTGAGGGAGGCAGACAATAAATATAGTAGTAGCTAAATAAACGGGAATGGCTTTTAACACTTTCTGGCCAGGGAAGCGCTGCCCTTGGTAGGAGACTGGGGGAGGAAGGAGGGGGGTGTACAGGGGTTTCAGTGGTGGTGGTCACCTTCTTAGTTTAGTGGTGGGTTTGGGGGTGTTTGTTCTAATGTTATTCTTCATAACTTACATATATGGTACACGTATTTATATGCTTCATTAAAAAAATCGCTTCTGTGTCAAGCATACTTCAGTGCTGAAACAGCTCAATTATTCATTTAATTTAGTTATCCTGATTAGGTAAGGTACTTGACTTAAGAAAATCCCTTAATATAACCTAATTGGCCCCATCCCTGCCCCCCATTTATTCAGGCAGTCATAGTTGTTTTTAATTGGCTCTGTTTTTTTTTCCACAATATGTATTTGAAGTATTCAATTTTATGTAATTTGTGCAGGATTATGCTAACTTGGGGTAAAAGGGTGATGAGATTTATGCTTTGCCACTGACACCATTTGAATGACTTTAGCAAAATGTCTTGTTTTAGTCCACATAATATGATTGAACTTTCAAATGTATGTAGCATTTGTGTAGTGGAGAGAAGGATTTAATTTTTCTACATTAGACTAAATTAATCATTTTATGTTTTAACTACCTTCAAACCAATTATGAACCTATTAAAATGAAAGCATAGTCAATTAAGAGTATTTCTTTTTTATTAGAAACACATATCTAATAATAATCTGATAAATAGTAGATTTAAGACATAAATTGTTCCAACGTGTCTAACCGTAATGGCTGTAAGTGCAGGTGCTATTTTAAGGACAGGCCTCAGTTTTTCACTAAGTTCACTGAATTGGGCGTTTCTGAGACATCTGGAAACAGCTCGGCACCTCTCAGTTCTGTGGGATGGTTGCATCCTGCTGCATGTGAGAGTCAGCTGGCTTGAGTTTGGATCTTGGCTCTGCTGTGTTTAAGCATTATGTTACCTTGGGCCGTGTTTGGCCACTGTAAGCCTCCGTTTTCTTTCCTTTAAATGAAGAAAAGAACGGCACCTACCACCTCAGAGTTGTTAGAAGTATTCCATAAGAAAATGCATGTATAACCAGTTTATTGAGAAGTCTTAATTTTTCAGGGGTATGAATGTGCGGCAGTTTTGTTTTTTTTATTTAATTAATTAATTTTTGGCCGCGTTGGCTCTTCGTTGCTGTGCGCGGGCTTCTCATTGCGGTGGCTTCTCTTGTGGAGCACGGGCTCTAGGCGCGCAGGCTTCAGTAGTTGTGGCTCACGGGCTCAGTAGTTGTGGCACACGGGCTTAGTTGCTCCGCGGCGTGTGGGATCTTCCCGGACCAGGGCTCGAACCCGTGTCCACTGCATTGGTAGGCGGATTCTTAACCACTGCGCCACCAGGGATGTCCCATGAAAACAGTCACAGTTTTTAAAAATTCACTTTTTCTCATTTTGAAACCTGACTCTCATGTTGGAATCAAAGCTCTCTACTCTGCCCACTCTCACCCCCCAAAGAAAAGAAAAACCCTTAGTCTGGATCCTGGCACGCTGGGGGAGTGGGTACCGCTTGCTCTCACATGCGTGCCCCCTGCCCCCTCGTCTCCCAAGCAGTGGCCGGCGTGGCTGGGTGGGTGGGTGGAAAGAGCAGAGGCAGTTACAGTGGCCCACTCCTCTGTGTGAGTGGCAGCTGCTTCCCTGTCTCCCTGTCTGGACTGCTGGCTTCTTCTGTGAGGCAGCCATTCACATGTGGACTCTTGTAAGACACATCTGGCAGTTCTTTGGGGAACCCTTGGCATTGGAGATCTGACGTGATCTCCTCATCCCCCTGCTCCACAGTCAAATCACCTTCGTCCTCTTGCTTCTTGGTCTCCGCATCTAGTAGGCTGCTCTCCTGGGCAAAGTTCTTGCAAAACGACTCAAGCCTCGCTACCTTTGTGGTGTCCCCTAGACCCACAGAGAACCCAGGTGTCTTTGCCAAGACGGATGGCTGCCCCGATGTTTGTAGCCGTCAGCTCCGCCGTCCCTTTCCTGCATGCATTACTGTTTGCATTCTCATCCACCCCCCCGACAACTGTTTACTGTTACCTAACAACTTCCAAATCTTTCTCTCAAGCCAGATCTCTCCTAAGTTCCCAGACCACATTTCCCATAGCCTAGGGTGTCCTCTCACCATTATTTCCCGGATCCAGTTCCTCCCCATGACTTCAATGTCATCCTGGTTAACGGCATTGCCTCCTCCCATTCATGTAACCCAGGAGCCTGGGCGTCCTCCAGCCCCCCTTAGCTCCCCGTAAGCCAGTCCTGTCTCCCAAATATCTTCTTCTTTTTTTTTTAAAGATTGAGGGAGCAATTAGATTTAATTTTCTGAACAATAAAATATACAATCACTACTCACCGGTAGTCTCTTTTGCCTCAATTCAAATACCCACTCATTTCAAGTAAAGCACTCACTTTAGGTAATGACCAGACACAGGAAACGGAAAAATCTGGATTCTAAAAGCAGTCACAAAGAGCACGATAATATTCATGGTATAAAACTCCAGAAAACCAAAGAACTGTTGGAGGGGACTGTCACCATGTACAGCAATTATTCACTGCATATCTTTGCCCCAAGAACAGTATCTATTACGAAGACATTTCAATTCTAATTTATACTAGTTTATACTAGTTCATATTTACATTGTAAAAGTTATTCCTGGATCAAGTGTTTAAAAGAAAGAAGTTAAAATTTGTAAGGTTCAAAGACTATCTACAAATAAGAAAATGACTCAGAAAAAATTATAAAAATGGGCAAAATAAATCAACAGCAATCATACAGAAGAGAAAAGTAAACGGTCAACAGAAGTAAGCAAGTATGTTCAGCCTCATTACTAGTAAGATATCAGCAGATTAAAACATCGTGTGGGGCTTCCCTGGTGGCGCAGTGGTTGAGAGTCCGCCTGCCGATGCAGGGGACAAGGGTTCGTGCCCCGGTCTGGGAGGATCCCACATGACGCGGAGCGGCTGGGCCCGTGAGCCATGGCCGCTGAGCCTGCGCATCGGGAGCCTGTTGCTCCGCAACGGGAGAGGCCACAACAGTGAGAGGCCCGCGTACCGCAAAAAAAAAAAAAAAAAAAAAAAAAAAAAAAAAACATCGTGTGAATCCCTCCCCCTTTTCTCTGTGTCCCCGCCCCTTCTTGGTTCTGGTCCTCATTATTTCCTTCCTTTTACTCCAAATCCCATCTCCTTTAGACTTGTACACTGCGGTCAGGTTGGTCTCGCTAAGACACAAATCCCGTCACATCACCTGACTGCTTACAAATCTTTTGTGGGGACCCCTGCTGCCTTCGGACCAAAGTCCAGTCTCCACCCCGTGACCTCTGAGGCCCCAGCCTGGGAGCAGCCTTTTTTTCCTTCTACTGCTTCTCTTTACGCCCCACCACTGACCCTGACTTCCCTGCTCCACAGCCACGCTCAAGCACTGATAGAGGCCGGGGGACGTGGCGCGATGCTCTGAGACCCAAGCTTTCCCTGCCCTGTCCCTGTTCATGGAGGGTCCTCATTCTCTTTGTACCTGTGGTCCAACCGGACACTTCCCCTTGCTTTTCAAGGCCCAGAGGGAGTCTTCTGCTCTCAGAAACATCCTCTGGCTTCTTCTCGCTAATCATCCTACCCACATGATGCCAGGCATCACACATCTTCCTCTCCCCACCCCCCCAAGTGCCCCTGGGTCACTGAAAGCAGAGACTATGCCTTATACATCTTGATAATTTTAGGGCCAAGCCTAAAGTTCCTGGCCTTTCGTGGGTGCTCAGTGCTGAATAAGTATGAATAACGAACAGAGGCACATCTGAAGAGCTAATGTGCAGAAAGTTTTTCTTCTAGTTCGTATCCTAGCTAAGATGTGTTGTAGTGACCATTTCCTTAACAGTGGTTGGCACTGAGTTTAGATACTAAGAAGTGACGCTAACGATCACTGCGGATTTATATTTCCCACTCCACTGGCCTTGGCAGCCCACGCAGTACTTTGTTATTTTCATTATGTTGTCTTCTCACTCTTACTTGTGAATGAAGGAGAATGTAGCAGCGTCAGAGTCACGTTCTGGCAGAGAGATGGGAAGGGCATCCCAGGTGATGTCCACAAAGGGTAAAGATCCGTGGGGACTGTGATGGGAAGCTGGACGGTCTGGGCGTGATGTGCTGACAAGGCCGCTTCCTCCTACTAGTCTCGGCCTCAGCCACAAGCCTTGGGGACACAGCCTGCCTGCCTTCTTTATTTTTTTATTTTATTTTATTTTTGGCCGTTCCAGGTGGCTTGCGGGATCTTAGTTCCCCAACCAGGGATCAAACCCGGGGTCCCAGCAGTGAGAACGCCAAGTCCTAACCACTGGACCGCCAGGGAATTCCCATGCCTGCCTTCTTTATGAGTGAACATTGTTCTCTGCCGTCCACTTGGGTTCCTTTTGATCCTTCTCACAGCTCTTGAGGGCTCTCCAAGGAACTACCAGGGCTTATGAAAAAGGTATTGGAAAATCAATCTTGGGCACGTTTGCAAAGTAACGTGCCTGTCAGCAGGCTGTGTCTGTGTGACTGCGGCAGCCCCCATCAACCCGGGACCTCTTCCCAGTGGTTGGAAAGCACCTCCTCAGACTGTGGAACTCGTTGGCACTGGGACTAGCCTGGGTGCCCGTCAGCCTCTCCAGCGCCATAATCTAATACTACTAAGTGGGTGATAATACTAAGCGGGTGAGGGCCGGCTTTCACCAAGAGTTCAACATCTCTACTCAGGACGATGCCTGGAAACTCTGCAGCCAGGCTGCCGGGCCCATATGCCACCTGGGGCTCTGGCTTTGGTCTCCACACAGACTCCTGGCCAGTTTCTTCATCTGTAAAATGGGCAACTTTACGTGATTACTGAGGTTGCATTGAGATTGGCAGGAGGGATCTCCCCATTACTCTTCCTGCACTAATATTCCTTAGTTTAGATCTCTGTATATGAATCTGGAATTCCTGGTCTAGAGGACAGCATATTGAATCAGAAGATGGTTCTCTGCCCCGTCCTACAGTGAATGAGATAAGCGCTGTACAAAAGAACACGGTGTCTTTGAGCTTCAATTTCTAAACCTACAGATGAAGGAAATTAGAACTAGATGATCTCTAAATTAGATGATCTCTAATGAGAACTAGATGATTTCAGCTCTAAAATTCTGAACAGACCAATTAAAGAAACCCTCGGGCCCCAGTAAAGTCACAGAGCCTGGACTCTGAGAGACCATAATATGGAAATGTGTCCCTTGATCAAAGCGGAAGGTAAACACGCAGTATCCCTAGCGCAGAGCTATCTTTTCCAATTTGTTAATGCTTACCTAAGTCTGTACTGCGTTAGAAATTCAGGAGCTGTGTAATCCTCTCGAATTTATCTTCGCCTTTGTAAAGAAAACTGTGCGGTTGACCTTCATCTTATCGTTTGAGGATCACCAAGGACTGACTCTAACGGCCCTAAGGGGTTCTGTGTGCAGAGAATAATGGTTAATCTAGTTCCCACTGGCTCTTCTTTCTCTGTTGGTTATCATTGTTGTTATCTTATGGAATTTAATGTGAAAAAATAGCTTAAAGTAACTAGTTACTTTTCAAAAGCGAAAGAAGAGTTTGAGGCATCTGTCTTGTGTAGCTGTGCAAAAGTGAAATAGAAATAGTATTCATTTCTGATGGACTTTCATGAGGTTCTTGAAATAGCAAATCATAATCAGGACGACTTGTCACTTCTTCAGATGTTTTATGTAGGCTATCATTTGGTTTCAAAATCTATGATGCCCTTTTGCCCGTGGCTTCTGATTTGCATAATCTACCATGATTTAGCAAAAGCGGTGATTTATGAAGAAACTTGGCTTTGAGGAGCTTATTTTCACGAAGATATAAAGGAAAAGGGAGAATGTTAACCCTTTGAATCCTGTTTACTCTTTTAGAATAGAGGCATTCTTTTGGAATTATAGTTATGTTAAATAAAGCAGAGAAACAGAGGCATGTGCAGACAAGTATGGAAGAACCAGAGATTGTTTCTAGAATTGTAAAATAATTTTAAAGTAATAGTAAATGTTTAGAGAGAAAATCTACAGAAAGATATAGGAAAAATATATTTATAGAGAGCCTTATATGCTATATATATATATGTGTGTGTATAAATAAATAAAAGGTTATATTTAAATTTGCTAGTATTTTGTTAGGATTTTTGAAATTCTCACCCTGAGCAAGTAATTTGTTAAGCCTTTTAATCCTCATGTGGGATTTAGGGAACCTGTAGTATCAATATACCTGAGTTAGTTCTCCTGCAGGTTAATTACCAACAAATTCGGCAGCTTTAAGACAAAGCAAAATTATAGTTTAAAATTCAAACTCGGGCTTCCCTGGTGGCACAGTGGTTGAGAGTCTGCCTGCCGATGCAGGGGACACGGGTTCGTGCCCCGGTCCGGGAAGATCCCACATGCTGCGGAGCGCCTGGGCCCGTGAGCCATGGCCGCTGAGCCTGCGCATCTGGAGCCTGTGCTCCGCAACGGGAGAGGCCGCAGCGGTGAGAGGCCCGCGTATCAGAAAAAAAAAAAAAAAAATCAAACTCAATAATGCATTTCAAATGATTATAGAGCAGTTAATTAGTCTAAAGTAGACATTTTTAGGTCTTATCAATTAAAGTATTCGAGTCCTTAGATAATAACTAACTTCTTTTTTTCTTTTTATTTATTTATTTATGTTTTCATTTACTTATTTATTTACGTATTTATTTTTGGCTGCGTTGGATCCTCGCTGCTGCGCGGGCCCTCTCCAGTTGAGGCGAGCGGGGGCCATTCCTCGCTGCAGTGCATGGCTTTCTCACTGCGGCGGCCTTTCTCGTCGCGGAGCACGGGCTCCAGGCGCGTGGGCTTCAGCAGTTGTGGTACACAGGCTTCAGTGGTTGTGGCTCGCGGGCTCTAGAGCACAGGCTCAGTAGCTGTGGCGCCCGGGCTTAGTTGTTCCACGGTATGTGGGATCCTCTTGGATCAGGGATCGAAGCCGTGTTCCCCGTATCGGCAGGCGGACCCTTAGACACTGCGCCACCAGGGAAGTCCCTATAACTTTTTTAGTAGCTTATTTTTCCTCTTTGCTTTTACTTTAAAATATTTTTAGTCAAAATAATACATGTATAGGTATCTAAAGTAGTAAATTCATAGAAACAGAAAGTAGAATGATGACTACTGGGGCTAGAGGTGGGGAAGGGGTACGGGGAATTGTTTAATAGGTATGGTTTCAGGTTTGCAAGATGAAAATGTTCTAGAGATCTGTTTCACAACAAGGTGCATATACTTAACACTACTGAACTGTACACTTAAAATGGTTAAATTGATAAATTTTAGATTATATGTGTTTTACCACAATAGAAAATACATGTGCGTTTATAAAGATCGAGTAGAATTAATAGAAAAAAAATATTAGCAGTTCCTTTTTTTTTTTCATCCTCTCACCTGCTACCTAGAGGCAGCCACGTTTTTTCTTTCATTTTTTAAAAGTGTAACTCAGTGAAGTTTCTCTGTTCAGTACACAGTTCTTCAGGTTTTGACAAACAAACAGTGGTTGTACCACCACCACAATCAAGAAATGAAACAGTTCCATCGCCCACAAAAACCTCCCCTCCCTTGCCCCAAGGCTCTGGCAACTTCTGACCTGTTTTTTGTGCCTATAGATTTACCTTTTCTAGAATATCACTGTAAATGGAATCATCGTTTGCAGCCTAAGTCTGGCTTCTTTCATTTAACCATAATATATCTGAGATTCATTCATGTTCTTAGGTGTATCAGTTGTTCATTTCTTTTTATAGCTGAGTAGTGTTCCGTGGTATAGGTGTACCACGGTTTGTTAATCCATTTTCCAGTTGAAGGACATTGGGGTTGTTTCCAGTTTTGAGTGATTATGATAAAGCCACAAACATTTATGTACATATTTCTGTGAGAACATAAATTTCATTTCACTTAGGTTATTGACTTAGACTGGGATTATTGGGTTTTATGGAGAGTCAAACTTTATAAGCAACTGCTAAACTGTTGTGCAGAGTGGTTGTACCATTTTGCATTCCCACCATCAGTATATGAGCATTCCAGCTGTTCTGCAATCTTGTCAACAGTTGACATTTTTAGGTTTAATCTTTAAATGAAAGATTTTAGCCCCTCTAGTAGATGTGTTGCTGTATCTCATTGTGGTTTTAGTTTGCACTTCTGAAATGATTAATGATGCTTACCATTTTTCCATGTGCTATTTACCAAGCATGTATCTTCTTTGATAAAGTGTCTGTTGCCCATTTTTTTAAAAATTGGGTTGTTTGTTTTCTTGCTATTGAGTTTTAAGAGTTCTTTATATATTCTCGATATAGGTCCTTTATCAGATGTGTGACTTGCAATATTTAATTACAGTCTATAGTTTGTGTTTTCATTCTTGTAACAGTGTCTTTCAAACAACAGAAATTCTTCATTTTGATAAAGTCCAGTTTATTGATATATTTTTTTTCTCTTTTATGGATGGTGCTTTTCATGTCACATTCAAGAAGTCTTTGCCTAACCCAAGGTCTGAAGGAGTTATGGTTTTGGATTTTGCATCTAAGTCTGATCCATTTTAAGTCAATATTTCATATGGTGGGAGGAATGGATCAAATTGGGTTTTGTTTTCTATATTCTATCTAGCTGTTTCAAGACTATTAGTTGAAAAGATTATCTTTCTGCACTGAATCACTTTTACATCTTTGTTAAATCAATTTGCCATATATGCGTGGGACTGTTTCTTACCTCTCTATTCTGTTCCATTGCTCTACACATCTTTCCCTTTACCAATACCACACTATCTTGATGAGAGTTACTTTACAGAAAGTCTTGAGTGGGAGCCCTTCAGCTCTATTCTTCTAAAATTGTTTTGCTTATTCCAGTTCTTTTACTTTTATGTATACATTTTAGAATCACCTTGTCATTTTTTAATAAGAAGTCTTGCTGGAATTTTGATTGGGATTACTTTGAATCTTTACATTAGTTGGGGGAGGGGGAATTGACATATTAACAATATTGAGTCTTTCAATTGAACACAGTGTATCTCACCATTTATTTGGTTCTCTTGGATTTCTTTCATCAGTGTTTTATAGTTTTCAGCATATAGATTTTATACATATTTTGTTAAATTTATATCTATTTCATGTATTTTTTTTTGCGGTACGCGGGCCTATCACTGTTGTGGCCTCTCCCGTTGCAGAGCAACAGGCTCCGGACACACAGGCTCAGCGGCCATGGCTCACGGGCCCAGCCGCTCCACGGCATGTGGGATCTTCCCCGACCGGGGCACGAACCCGTGTCCCCTACATCGGCAGGCGGACTCTCAACCACTGTGCCACCAGGGAAGCCCTATTTCATGTATTTTTATGAGATAAATGGAACTTTAAAAAAATGTCAGCTTTTGGACTTCCCTGGTGGTGCAGTAGTTAAGAATCCACCTGCCAGTGTAGGGGACATGGGTTCTATCCCTGGTCCGGGAAGATCCCACATGCCATGGAGCAGCTAAGCCTGTGCGCCACAGCTACTGAGCTTGCGCTGTAGAGCCTGTGAGCCACAACTGCTGAGCCAGCGTGCCACAACTACTGAAGCCAGCATGCCTAGAGCCTGTGCTCCACAACAAGAGAAGCCACCGCAATAAGCCCACGCACCTCAACCAAGAGTAGCCCCCACTAGCCACAACTAGAGAAAGCCCGCACGCAGCAACAAAGACCCAACGCAGCCATAAATAAATAAATAAATAAAATTTTATGTCAGCTTTTAATCGTTCATGCCAATACGTAGGAATATAATTGATTTTTCCGATTGAACTTATATCCTGTGACCTTGATAAACATTCTTATTGTTAGTTCCTGTAGGTTTTTTTGTGCATTCTTTGGGATTTTCTGTGTAGGCAATCATATTATCTGTTAATAGGATAGTTTTATTTTTTTCTTTCTACTCTGGATGCCCTTTCTTTTGTCCCTTGCTTCCTTCCTTTCTTTTCTTTTGCCTTAATGCCTGCCTATTACTATTACCTCCAGTATATTGAACAGTATTTCTGAGAGTGGACATTCTTGCCTTTTTTCCAATCTTAGGGGGAAAGCATTCATTCTTTTGCCATTAAGTGTGATGTCAGCTGAAGAGTTTTTGTATATGCCCTTTATCAGGTTGAAGAACTTCGATTCCTGTTTTGCTGAGAGTTTTTATCATGAATGGACGTTGTATTTTGTCAGATTGCTTTTTCTGCAACTATTGAGATGACCCTGTACTTTTTCTTCTTTAGTCTGTTGATATAGTGAATCACACTGACTTTCAAATGTTTACCTTGCATTCTCAGGATAAATGCCATTTGGTCCTGATGTATTTATTACTCTTATTATATATAGTTGGATTCAAGTTGCCAAAAATTTTTAAAGAACTTTTGCGTCTCTGTTCATTAGGGCTATTGGTCTGTAATTTTCTTTTCCCCTTTTTTTTTTTTTTTTTTTTTTTAATAATGTCTGCCTGATTTTAGTATTAGGGTCATGCTGGCCTTGTAGAATGAGTTGGGAAGTGTTTTCTCTTCAGTTTTCTCGAAGAGAGTTTGTGTAGAATCGGAATAGTTTCTTCCTTAAATATTTAGTAGGATTCACCAGTGAAACCATCTGGGCCTGAGTTTTGGGGCTAGGAAGATTTAAATTACAAATTAATTTTAAAAATGGACTATTTTAGTTACCTGTTTCTCCTTGAGTGAGTTTTGGTAGTTTGTGTTTTTCTAGGAATTTGTCCATTACATCTACGTTGTTATATTTACTGAAATAAATTTGATATGCCATGTTTTCTTTTTACTCAGTTCAAAATGCTTCCCAATTTCCCTTTTATTTGACCCCCGTGGGTTATTTAGGTATGTGTTATTTCCAAATATTTGGAGATTTTGCAGATAATTTTCTGTAATTGATTTTCTGTAATTGGTTTCTAATTTAATTCCCTTGTGCTTATAGAACGTGCTTTGTATGATTTGAACCCTTTTAAATTTATTGAGACTTGTTTTGTGGCTCAGAATACGGCCTATCATGGTAAAAATGCCATGTGTGCTTGAAATGAATGTGTATTCTGCTGTTATTGGATGGAATGTTCTACAAAAAGCAGTTAGGTCAAGTGGTTGACAGAGTTATTCCAGTATTCAGTACCCTTACTTATTTTCTGCTTACTGTCTTTCAATTACTGAGAGAGGATCGTTGAAAACTCTAACTTTAATTGTGGATTTTTCTAGTTCTCCTTATAATTCTATCGGTTTGTTGCTTCATATAATTTGAAGCTCTGTTATCAGGGTATAAACATTTAGGATTTTTATGACCTCATGCTGAATTGACCCTTTTATTCATTATGAAATGATTTTAGCTCTGCAGTCCACTTTCTCTGAATCATATAGCCACTTCAGTGTTCTTTTGATTATTTGAACATAGAGGATCTTCTTCCATCCTCTTATTTTACCTAATTATGCCTTTATATTTCTTTTTTTAAAATAAATTAATTTGCTTGTTTATTTTTGGCTCTGTTGGGTCTTTGTTGCTGCGCCCGGGCTTTCGCCGGTTGCGGAGAGCAGGGGCTACTCTGTGTTGCAGTGCGCAGGCTTCTCATTGCGGTGGCTTCTCTTGTTGTGGAGCACAGGCTCTAGGCGCGCGGGCTTCAGTAGTTGTGGCACGTGGGCTTCAGTAGTTGTGGCACGTGGGCTCTAGAGCACAGTCTCAGTAGTTGTGGCGTGCAGGCTTAGTTGCTCCGCGGCATGTGGGATCTTCCTGGACCAGGGCTGGAACCCGTGTCCCCCTGCCTTGGCAGGCGGATTCTTAACCACTGCACCACCAGGGAAGTCCTAAAGTATTATTTCTTAAAGTCAGCAATGGTTGTGTCTTGGGTTTTTTTTTAATCTGATCCGACAATCTGTACCTTTTAATTAAGGTGCTTAATTGAGAACATTTACATTTAATGTGATTATTGCTGTAGTTGGTTTGAATGACTGTCTTACTATTCACTTTTTATTTTGTTCTTTATTCCTCTTTTCTTCTGTTCTACTTCTTTCAGATTGTATTTTTTCTAATGATTCCATGGTATCTTCTTTATTGGCTTATTAGCTGTAACTCTTTGTATTGTTATTTCAGTTATTACCTTAGAGTCTGTAGCGTACATTTTTAACTTACCACATCTACTTGCAAGTACAGCACTATCCTTCCCTTCTCCCCTTCTGGCCTGTGTTGTTTTTTGTCATACATTTTACTTCTACATATGATATATCCCCTCTTCACTCATATATTGTTATTAATTTTGCTTTAAATAGTCATTTATCTTTTAAAGGAGATTTAAATAGTTAAGGGAGATATCTTTTGTATTTAACTACATAGTTACCATTTCTGATGCCCTTCATTCTTTTGTGTACACCTCAACTTCCATCTGGTATCATTTTCCTTCTGCCTGAAAGACTGACTTCACAATTTCTTATAGTGCAGGTCTGCCAGTGATTGAATCCTTGTAGCTTTCGTGTGTCTGAAAAAGAATTTCATCTTCATTTTTGACAGATACTTTCACTGGGCATAGACTTATAGGTTGACAGGCTTTTCAGAGTTTCCTTTCAGCGCTTGAAAGATGTTGCTGCACCCTCTTCTGTCGACCAGAAGTCTGCTCCCAATCTTATCTTTGTTTCTCTGTGTATGATCTAGTTCTTTTCTCTGGGCTGCTTTTAAGGTGATCTCTTTATCACTGGTTTTAAGCCATTTGATTACGATTCCACCTTGCTGCAATTTTCTTCACAGTTCTCTTGCTTGAAGTTTGTTTAGCTTCTTGGATCTGTGAATTTATTGTTTTTAAATAAAATTGGGAGAAAATTACCGTTATCACTTCAAATATCCTTTCCCCTCCCTTTCCCTCTTCTCTTCTTTAGGGACTTCACTAAAGATTTACTTGGTTGTTTGGAATTGCTTCAGAGTTTAATGATACTTTCTTCTTTTTTTGTTTTGTTCCTTTTTTCAGCTTTTTTTCCTCTCTGTTTTGTTTTGCGTAGTTTCTATTGCTGATATATCACTAATATTTCTCCTGCCCTGTGTAATCTGCTGTTAATCGCCTGCAGTATATCTTTCTTCTCAAATTGTATTTTTAATCCTCATAAATCTAATATGGGTTTTCTCTACACTTTTCATACCTCTATTTAATATGCTGCTGCTTACCTCTGCTTTCTTGAACAGATAAAATATGGTTATAATAATTATTTGCGTGTCCTTGTCTACAAATTATATCGTCTTTGTCATATCTGGGTCATTTTGATTGATTGATTTTCCTCCTCATTATGAGTCATATTTCCCTGTTTATTTGTATGCCTGGTACTTTTCATTGGATGCCAGACATTGTGAATTATTGGTCGCTAGCTGCATTTTATTTAATATCCTCGAGGCTTGTTTCGGGAAAAAAGTAAGTTACTTGGAAACAGTTCGGTCCTTTCAAGGCTTCCTTTTAAACTGCTTTACACAAGACCAAAACACCATTCAGTCTAGAACTAACTTTTCCTCATGACTTTCCTCCTTGAATATCTGGTGCCCTGCATTTACAAGGTTTTTGTTTTGTTTTTTTTTAACCCAGGCTGGTGGTAAGACCAACTATTCCCAGCCCTGTGTGATTTCCAAAAATTGTTCTTCCTGCTTCTTTCGGGTGGCTCTTTCCCCAGCCTTGGGTAGTCTCCTCACGTGTGCTGCTAAGTACTCCACGGAAGCCTGGGAGGAGGGGAGCACGGTCCCTGCAGGTCCCACCCTCTCTCTTTTTTTTTCTTTTTTCAAACAGAAAGTCACAAAAATTATAATCATCCTCATCAGTTCACTCAGTCCCATGTAATTAATTTTTTTTTCATCTTGATCTTTTGTTAGCACTTTTATGAATTCATCAGTTTTCCATTAGAGTTCTGAAAACGCTTATTCATTCAGTTCAGCGGTGCAGTCAGTTACCAGAAACCTGTACTTGTCAGAGTCGTTTCCATGAATTCCTTGAAGATGAAACCCTTTTATAGGAACATATTTCAAAAAGCATCAGAGTACACCCAGAACTGTCTGTAAATGACAAAAGACTTAAAAATGACTACGGTTAAAGATTTGATGAAAGTTCATAATAATGCAATTGACAAGGAAATTTAGTTATTTCTGAGATATACATTTTAAAGTAATAACTAGAATTATGACTTATAACATTATACCAGAACATATAAGATTTTTAGGAATTTCATGTAATGTCTGAAACATTTATGTTAACATATTTCCATACAAATAACCCAAAGAAAGTTTAGTATTTTGTTTTAATTTTTTGCATTTTATTTATTTTTTTATACAGCAGGTTCTTATTAGTCATCCATTTTGTACACATCATTGTATACATGTCAATCCCAATCACCCAGTTTATCACACCACCATCCCCACCCCCGCCTGTGGCTTTCCCCCATTGGTGTCCATACGTTTGTTCTCCACATCTGTGTCTCAACTTCTGCCCTGCAAACCGGTACATCTGTACCATTTTTCTAGTTTCCACATACATGCTTAATATACGATATTTGTTCTTCTCTTTCTGACTGATTTCACTCTGTAGGATAGTCTCTAGATCCATCCACGTCTCAACAAATGACACAACTTCTTTCCTTTTTATGGCTGAGTAATATTCCATTGTATATATGTACCACATCTTCTTTATCCATTCGCCTCTCGATGGACATTTAGGTTGCTTCCATGACGTGGCTATTGTTAATAGTGCTGCAATGAACATTGGGGTGCATGTGTCTTTTTGAATTATGGTTTTCTCTGGGTATATGCCCAGTAGTGGGATTGCTGGGTCATATGGTAATTCTATTTTTAGTTTTTTAAGGAACCTCCATACTGTTCTCCATAGTGGCTGTATCAATTTACACTCCCACCAACAGTGCAAGAGGGTTCCCTTTTCTCCACACCCTCTCCAGCATTTGTTGTTTGTAGATTTTCTGATGATGCCCATTCTAACTGGTGTGAGGTGGTACCTCACTGTAGTTTTGATTTGCATTTCTCTAATAATTAGTGATGTTGAGCAGCTTTTCACGTGCTTCTTGGCCATCTGTATGTCTCCTTTGGAGAAATGTCTATTTAGGTCTTCTGCCCATTTTTGGATTGGTTGTTTGTTTCTTTAATATTGAGCTGCATGAGCTGTTTATATATTTTGGAGATTAATCCTTTGTCCGTTAATTCATTTGCAAATATTTTCCCCCATTCTGAGGGTTGTCTTTTGGTCTTGCTTATGGTTTCCTTTGCTGTGCAAAAGCTTTGAAGTTTCATTAGGTCCCATTTGTTTATTTTTGTTTTCATTTCCATTACTCTAGGAGGTGGGTCAAAAAAGAGCTTGCTGTGATTTATATCAAAGAGTATTCTTCCTATGTTTTCCTCTAAGAGTTTTATAGTGTCCGGTCTTACATTTAGGTCTCTAATCCATTTTGGGTTTATTTTTGTGTATGATGTTAGGGAGTGTTCTAATTTCATTCTTTTACATGTAGCTGTCCAGTTTTCCCAGCACTACTTATTGAAGAAACTGTCTTTTCTCCATTGTATATCCTTGCCTCCTTTGGCATAGATTAATTGACCATAGGTGCATGGGTTTATCTCTGGGCTTTCTATCTTTTTCCATTGATCTATGTGTCTGTTTCTGTGCCAGTACCATATTGTCTTGATTACTGTAGCTTTGTATAATAGTCTGAAGTCAGAGAGTCTGATTCCTCCAGCTCCATGTTTTTCCCTCAAGACTGCTTTGGCTATTCGGGGTCTTTTGTGTCTCCATACAAATTTTAAGATTTTTTGTTCTAGTTCTGTAAAAAATGCCAATGGTGATTTGATAGGGATTGCATTGAATCTGTAGATTTCTTTGGGTAGTATAGTCATTTTCACAATGTTGATTCTTCCTATCCAAGAATATGGTATATCTCTCCATCTGTTGGTATCATCTTTAATTTCTTTCGTCAGTGTCTTATAGTTTTCTGCATACAGGTCTTTTGTCTCCCTAGGTAGGTTTATTCCTAGGTATTTTATTCTTTTTGCTGCCGTAGTAAATGGGAGTGTTTCCTTAATTTCTCTTTCAGATTTTTCATCATTAGTGTATAGGAATGCCAGAGATTTCTGTGCATTAATTTTGTATCCTGAAACCTAACTAAATTCATTGATTAGCTCTAGTAGTTTTCTGGTGGCATTTTAAGGGTTCTCTATGTATAGTATCATGTCATCTGCAAACAGTGACAGCTTTACTTCTTCTTTTCCAATTTGTATTCCTTTATTTCTTTTTCTTCTCTGATTGCCGTGGCTAGGACTTCCAAAACTATGTTGAATAATAGTGGTGAGAGTGGACATCCTTGTCTTGTTCCTGATCTTAGAGGAAATGCTTTCAGTTTTTCACCATTGAGAATGATGTTTGTTGTGGGTTTGTCATATATGGCCTTTATTATGTTGAGGGAGGTTCCCTCTATGCCCACTTTCTGGAGAGTATTTATCATAAATGGATGTTGAATTTTGTCAGAAGCTTTTTCTGCATCTATTGAGGTGATCATATGGTTTTTCTTCTTCAATTTGTTAATATGGTGTATCAGATTGATTGATTTGCATATATTGAAGAATCCTTGCATCCCTGGGATAAATCCCCTTTGATGATGGTGTATGATCCTTTTAATGTGTTGTTGGATTCTGTTTGCTAGTATTTTGTTGAGGATTTTTACATCTATATTCATCAGTGATATTGGTCTGTAATTTTCTTTTTTTGGAGTATCTTTGTCTGGTTTTGGTATCAGGGTGATGGTGGCCTAATAGAGTGAGTTTGGGAGTGTTCCTTCCTCTGCAAGTTTCTGGAAGAGTTTGAGAAGCATGGGTGTTAGCTCTTCTCTAAATGTTTGATAGAATTCACCTGTGAAGCCATCTGGTCCTGGACTTTTGTTTGTTGGAAGATTTTTTATCACAGTTTCAATTTCATTACTTGTGATTGGTCTGTTCATATTTTCTCTTTCTTCCTGGTTCAGTCTTGGAAGGTTATACCTTTCTAAGAATTTATCCATTTCTTCCAGGTTTTCCATTTTATTGGCGTAGAGTTGCTTGTAGTAGTCTCTTAGGATGCTTTGTATTTCTGCAGTGTCTGTTGTAACTTCTGCTTTTTCATTTCTAATTTTATTGATTTGAGTCCTCTCCCTCTTTTTCTTGATGAGTCTGGCTAATGGTTTATCAATTTTGCTTATCTTCTCAAAGAACCAGCTTTTAGTTTTATTGATCTTTGCTATTGTTTTCTTTGTTTCTATTTCATTTATTTCTGCTCTGATCTTTATGATTTCTTTCCTTCTGCTAACTTTGGGTTTTGTTTGTTCTTCTTTCTCTAGTTCCTTTAGCTGTAAGGTTAGATTGTTTATTTGAGATTTTTCTTGTTTCTTGAGGTAGGCTTGTATAGCTATAAACTTCCTTCTTAGAACTGCTTTTGCTGCCTCCTATAGGTTTTGGATCATCGTGTTTTCATTGTCATTTGTCTCTAGGTATTTTTTGATTTCCTCTCTGATTTCTTCAGTGATCTCTTGGTTATTTAGTAACATATTGTTTAGCCTCCATGTGTTTTTGTTTTTTACGTTTTCTTCACTGTAATTCATTTCTAATCTCATAGCGTTGTGGTCAGAAAAGATAGTTGATATGATTTCAGTTTTCTTAAAATTACTGAGGCTTGATTTGTGACCCAAGATGTGATCTATCCTGGAGAATGTTCTGTGTGCACTTGAGAAGAAAGTGTAATCTGCTGTTTTTGGATGGAATGTCCTGTAAATATCAATTAAATCTATCTGGTCTATTGTGTCATTTAAAGCTTCTGTTTCCTTATTTATTTTCATTTTGGATGATCTGTCCATTGGTGTAAGTGAGGTGTTAAAGTCCCCCACTATTATTGTGTTACTATCGATTTTCTCTTTTATAGCTGTTAGCAGTTGCCTTATGTATTGAGGTGCTCCTATGTTGGGTGCATATATATTTATAATTGTTATATCTTCTTCTTGGATTGATCCATTGATCATTATGTAGTGTCCTTCCTTGTCTCTTGTAACATTCTTTATTTTAAAGTCTATTTTATCTGATATGAGTATTGCTACTTCAGCTTTCTTTTGATTTCCATTTGCATGGAATATCTTTTTCCATCCCCTCACTTTCAGTCTGTATGTGTCCCTAGGTCTGAAGTGGGTCTCTTGTAGACAGCATATATGTGGGTCTTGTTTTTGTAGCCATTCAGCAAGCCTGTTTCTTTTAGTTAGAGCGTTTAATCCATTCACATTTAAGGTAATTATCAATATGTATGTACCTATGACCATTTTCTTAATTGTTTTGGGTTTGTTTTTGTAGGTCCTTTCCTTCTCTTGTGTTTCCCACTTAGAGAAGTTCCTTTAGCATTTGTTGTAGAGCTGGTTTGGTGGTGCTGAATTCTCTTAGCTTTTGCTTGTCTGTAAAGCTTTTGATTTCTGTGTCGAATCTGAATGAGATCCTTCTCGGGTAGAGTAATCTTGGTTGCAGGTTCTTCCCTTTCATCACTTTAAGTATATCATGTCACTCCCTTCTGGCTTGTAGAGTTTCTGCTGAGAAATCAGCTATTAACCTTATGGGAGTTCCCTTGTATATTGTTGTTTTTCCCTTGCTGCTTTCAATAATGTTTCTTTGTCTTTAATATTTGGCAATTCGATTACTATGTGTCTCGGCATGTTTCTCCTTGGGTTTATCCTGTATGGGACTCGCTGCACTTCCTGGACTTGGGTGGCTATTTCCTTTCCCAGGTTTGGGAAGTTTTCGACTCTAATCTCTTCAGATATTTTCTCTGGTCCTTTCTCTCTCTCTTCTCCTTCTGAGACCCCTATAATGCGAATGTTGTTTCGTTTAATGTTGTCCCAGTGGTCTCTTAGGCTGTCTTCATTTCTTTTCATTCTTTTTTCTTTATTCTGTTCCACAGCAGTGAATTCCACCATTCTGTCTTCCAGGTCACTTATCCGATATTCTGCCTCAGTTATTCTGCTATTGATTCCTTCTAGTGTAGTTTTCATTTCAGTTATTGCATTGTTAATCTCTGTTTGTTCTTTAATACTTCTAGGTCTTTGTTAAACATTTCTTGCATCTTCTCGATCTTTGCCTCCATTCTTTTTTGGAGGTCCTGGATCATCTTCACTATCATTATTCTGAATTCTTTTTCTGGAAGGTTGCCTATCTCCACTTCATTTAGTTGTTTTCCTGGAGTTTTATCTTGTCCTTCATCTGGTCCATAGCCCTCTGCCTTTTCATCTTGTCTATCTTTCTGTGAATGTGGTTTTTGGTCCACAGGCTGCAGGATTGTAGTTCTTCTTGCTTCTGCTGTCTGCCCTCTCCATTCTCTCTCTTTTACTTTAAAAAATTGTACATACCTAAAGATAGAGTGAATAGAAAAAAATATATTAGCAGTTTCCTTTTTTCCAGTCTCCCAGTCTGTTTCCGAGGCAGCCACTTTTAATTTTTTTGCTTTCTCATATTTACCCACAGATGTCCATGTCATATTGATATAGTTATTCTTGCTTTTTCGATTGTAGATATTTTATAATCAAGCCGTGGTAGATAAGGATTTAGCATTTATCTATTTATTTATTTTGTGATACACGGGCCTCTCACTGTTGTGGCCTCTCCCGTTGCGGAGCACAGGCTCCGGACGCGCAGGCTCAGCGGCCATGGCTCACGGGCCCAGCCGCTCCGCGGCATGTGGGATCTTCCCGGACCAGGGCACGAACCCATGTCCCCTGCATCGGCAGGCGGACTCTCAACCACTGCACCACCAGGGAAGCCCAGGATTTAGCATTTTTAAACCATTCTTACCACAGTTTTTTTCTTCCCTCCACACATTTCTTCTTCCCACCAGCTTCCCAATAAAGTTAATTGAACTTTTTAAAGTTAAATAAGTAAAAAGTGTTAACAAATATAGTCATGTAAATGTTATTTATGAGCGTAACTTTTTCTTTCCTTCTTTTTTTGTTTTCTGTAAAACTGTCTTTGAACTTATCTAGTTGCTCCATTAGCTCTGTCCCATACCTGGCTGTACCACCCCCCGCCCCTGCAAATGCTCAAATGTATTAGATCCTGTCTCTGTTTATCCCCACCAAAGTGCTGCCTCCCAAGGGCTCCCACTTCCCACATGGTTACATACCTGTTGCTGCTAAGGCTTGCTTATTAGCACCTGTCATCCCCAGATTTCCTTCCCCCATCATCCTGTTAATTCCCTTCCTTCTCTCCAGCATTTGAGTCCTTGGTTCATGTTTCGCTTCTTCTTTTTTTTTTTTTTTTTTCTTTTGGAATATACAATATTTCTTATATTTTTTTAATTTTATTTTATTGTGGTAAGAAGACTTAACCTGAGACCCACCCTCTAAAAGTTTAACAAGTACCGACACAGTATTGCTGACTTCAGGTTCAAGGTTGTACAGACGATCTCTAGAACTTATTCATCTTGCTGTAAACCCTTTTTCTTGATTTGCTCCTCCATACTGGTGTCTGAAATGTCTGAAAATGTTCTTATTCTACATTTACATGTAAATGATTTGGCCAAGTGAGAAACCTTTCTCTCCTAGAATTTTGTAGACTTTTTCTCCATTGTTTCCTGGCAGCCAGCAGACTCTGATACTAGTACCTGTGTTTGTACCTTGTTTTTTCCTGCTTGGATGCTCTTAGGATCTTCTCTGTCCTGAGTGATCTTTAGTCTTGTGATGATGTGCTTTGGGGTAGGGCTCTCTTCACTGATTGTGGTAGCCGTCTGGTCATCTGATTTAATCTGGAAACTTGTGCCCTTCCGTTCTGGAAAAATTCTTAAATTATTTCTTTGATAATTTTCTTCCCTCTGTTCTCTATTTTTGGAGTTCATGCTATTTTGATGTTGGACCTCCTAGATTGATCCTTTTAAGTCTCTTGTATCTCACAATTCCATCTCTTTTCTGCTCTACTTTTGGGAAGGTTTTCTGAACTTTATCTTCCACCTTTTCTTTGGAAATCAAGGAAATTTAAAATATGGTTGAGTTTTTCTGTTTGGATTTCTTTGGCATTCTTTCTTGTTCCAACAGTGTGTGGGACCCAAACACTAAAACATTATTTGTTGCTTATCTGCAACTCAGCTTTAACTGGGAGTCCTGAAGTTTCATTTGCTAACCCTGGTAACCCTCATCCCAGCGCCTAGTAAGAGTAAACCAGGAAAGGGGGTCTCTAGGCAACAGTGATTTGGTCAGGCTCACAGTGATGTGCTTTAGCCTCTTCCCTGGCAGTCACTTTAGATTTGCAAGGAGTTTGGACAGAGGGAGAAACAGGTTATCCTATTTGAGTGGTGGATCCCCAACTGTACCTGTATTGGCCAAGACAGATCAAGTCTGGAAGAAAAGCAGATGTTACTGAACCAGCATTACATGCTACCAACATGCAGAAGTGATTGAATTGGAGTCCAGGTAAGAAGGCTCTTAGGCAAAACAGAACAGAATAGAACAACAAAATCAACCTCAAAGAACCACCCTGATCTCAAATGTCCAGGCTTTTTCCTGTACTCCGGATTCCTCAGCAGAGTGAGACCTCCTGATCTCTGCCCAGTGCCTGAAGGTGACCAGTATTATCCATGCCTTTAGGGGTCTCTCCTAGAGGCATGGGAGTATTTATCCTGTCCTATCAGCTGGTCTTGGTTAAGCTCAGGGCACTAGAGTCACAGATGTTCTGTTTTGGAAATGGAAGAAACTTTTGTAATGGCTAGAAAGTAATTTTAGCTATTTGGGCCTCAGACGTTTCTGACCCATGGGTTTTCCTCTATAGACATTTCCTCCAATTTCTTTGCCTTCTTTTTGAAATTACGTCTTTTCAGTTTTCATATAAAAACCCATCTTAAAGGAATCTAGCCCATTTATGTGAAAGATAGGAAGAGAAATAGATTTCTAATCATATTTTTGCTTGTATATCTTTTAGCGCAGCAAATTCTCCAGAAATAGATTACAAACATTCAAGGATATATGTAAAAGGATGTCCCCTGCAAGTGTATCTAAAATAGCAAAGTATTGATGATGACCATAACGTCCTGCTGTAGAGGTACGGTGTAAACAGACTGTGGCTCAGATATTGGCTTCGATAGCTTAATACTTGGATGGTCAGCTGAAATGAATGAAACGAAAACATAACCAACTTGTATCTTTGTTTTTAAGAATCTGGAGCACAGGAAAAAGCCTGGACATTTGAGATTGGGGTGGTTCTTTGCTATTGATTTTATTTTTCTATTCTGTTCTGTTTTGCCTAAGAGCCTTTTTACCTGGATTCCAGTTCAATCACTTCTGCATATTGGTAGCATGTATGCTAATTCAACAACATGTGCTTTTCTTCCAATAAATAAAATCCAGTTAATTTAGTAATCTTCTTAAACTTCAGTGGGAATTTAAAATTCATTTCTTTATATGACCTTAGAGTTTTGTTTTTGAAAGCTCCTGATTGCAGCTTAAGCGATGCTTTAATTTTTCCTGTGCAGTTGGCATTCCGTTTAAACATATAAATGACTTAATCACATAGACAGTTTTAGTGATCACTGTAACTTTCAAAATATAGAAACTACCGTGTAGTAAGTAATAGTTGTGCCTAGCATTCGTAGACATGGAGACCACGTGTCTGCTTCCCAAATTATGATTTTTGAGGTTCCATTTACTCTGTTTCCTTTTACTAAAATGGGTGCCTTTCCAAAATTTGTATCATGAGATAATATATATTTAACTTTTGTAAATTATAAATATGCCAACACATATTTGAATATCACTTGTTATTCAAAAGCAAAGCCTTAAAATTTAGAGAGTAAAAAAAGGATGATACTGCCTTGTTTTTTTAACCCAACAGAGAATTGCCCTTTCATCAGCTACCACATTCACCAGATTTGGTTGCTATTGACTTCAGACAATTTCTAAAGCCAAATGCACTCTGCCAACATTGGGTCACCTTCAAAGAATGTCTAAGAGGCTCCACTGGCAACTAAAATTTCCTAAATTAAACGATGCTGCTTGGGGGGGAATGCTTGGTTGAAAGAAAAGACTCCGTGTGTGTGTGTTTGTATATGTGTGTAAATCGAATATGTACATATACGTGTTCTATGGTCAGATTTTATGTTGGAATTATTTGTGATGATACAACTTGTTTATGGATTAGTCTTTAGTATTTGTAGTTTTTTTGTTTTCTGTTTTTAATAGGATTATACCATTAGAGGGCAGTATTGTAGAGGTTTAAATGTACCTTCTTAAATGTATTGAATTGCAAAGTGTTTATAACCTGTAATAATCAAGTGAATTTAAGGCCTTAGACTTATAGTATATTAAACTGCAACCTCAACTGATACATCCTTGCAGATATTTTAAATTAATAGAAGAAATTATGTAACGGGTTAAGCTATTTTACACCCAGATCTCTTAATTTTAGTTTAGAGAAGGGAATTATTTGGTCAGTGTGGCCATCAGGGGGACATATATACCTACAGTATTTCAGTTCCTCTGATGTAAGAAGGCTCAAAGGATTGAGGCTTATAGGAATTGCACTTAACATCCAAAAACTTGCCTTATGGACTTAGTGAAAATAGATCCATGTGAGTAGGATTCAACCTGTGGATTGATTTTTTGTTTTTTTCCTAGCTATAAATGGAAGAAGGAGGTGCAATTTTAAGGTTTATGGCTCTAGGGACATTTTGAGATCTACCTGATTACATTTGGTGGTTTCCTTTTGGCCTCAATTTGTATATGCCTAGCAAAGAATATGTACTGTTTTTTGTTTCTACACGTAATTGATAAATTCATGGAAAGGTAGAGTCTCTCAAAAAGGAAATGTGATTTTTTTTCCCTCTAAAATTCACTGGCTAAGGAAAAAAAAGTATTATTACAGTATGGTGTTATCCTTATAAATAAAACTGCCTATAAAATCCTCCAGTTACTGCCGCCTGTAAGAACGAGATAATTGAAATCGAGACACTCGGGCTCCTGCAAGTCTTTAGTGGTGGGACTGGGCATGCTCAGTAGCTCAGACGGGTCTGGTTGCAAATAAGCAGCTTTCGCCGTTCGGCAGCCACGGGAACAGGCAGCTCCAGAGACGGGGTCTGGCTCCCTTAAACGTAAGCACGTGCGGATTCCCAGTCGTATTTTTCGGAGCCCCTCGGCGTTTTCTGCCGGAGCACTGCTCCATCTTTCCTTGATCACGTAGGCTTTGGCGGCCCGCACCCAGGCCCCTCAGACTGCGGCCTGGGCCAGCCCACCCGAAGAGCGGATCGCCGGGCTGGGGGCGGGGTGGGGGTGGTGAGGAAGGCGGGGAAGAGAGGAGGAGGGCGGGGAAGGGAGAAGGGGGCGGTTCCAGCGGCGTGCTGGCCAATTGGCGCGGCTCTTCCCTGCATATATTTTGCACGGAGACTGGGAGTCCTAGTCTAGAGCCTGGTGGAGCCCGGCTGCCGACGTGGGAGCCTTCTCCGCACGGTAGTGGGATCTACATCTTCCCGGAATCGCCAAGCCCCAGAAGCTGGGTTTCTTTCAGTTAGGGCTGCTGTTTTCTATTTCTTCCAGAGCTACATAAAGCTAGAAGATTTTTATCTAGCTCAAACAAGGCTGCTCGTATTCCCTCTTTTTTTTTTTTTTTTCTGCGAGGGTGTTTTTGGCTGCAATTGCATGAAATCCCAATGGTGTAGACCAGTGGCGATGGATCTAGGAGTTTACCAACTGAGACATTTTTCAATTTCTTTCTTGTCATCCTTGCTCGGGACTGAAAACGCCTCTGTGAGACTTGACAATAGGTAAATGTCGGCCGGGATAGTTTTTTAAAATTTACTCGTGAGATACTTGTAATAATGCAGGTGAAAGATAGCCTGGCGAATTCCTTTGTCCATTGCTGAGAGGCTACGGTGACATGGATGTTGCTTTTTGAAATGTTCAGAATAGCCTTCCTTTTGCAGGTCTGGCCAGAGAACAGGCTTTTACCACATTATGTAATTTAGCCTTTGTGGCTCACTAAAATTGGGAAATGTCTGGATATTCATTAGTAAAAGAGTGGCTGGTGTGTTCTGGAGGGTGATATATTACATAGCATTAAAGAATATTGAAAAAATGATGCTAGTAACATCACGGAATTGGGAAATCCTTTTTGTCTTGGATGTTTAAGATAGATTCCATTGATCGATTTTTTTTTTTTTTTCCTTTTCAGCTCTTCTGGTGCAAGTGTGGTAGCTATTGACAACAAAATCGAGCAAGCTATGGTAGGTACTGAATAAAAATCGTTTGTACTAAATGTGGGCACAGTACAAAAAGCGAGGTGTCTTGGGATGGAACAAGCGCATCCATAGTTAAACTGATGATTGCTCTCCAGACATTTAGAAATGCCGGCACTGCCTCCATTCTGCTAGCATGAAGCCACATACCACAGCTGCTAAGGAGAGAGAAAGGGGCCCTGAGGGTATTCGATGTTCTTTCCAGGACCGATTTCACACAGCCGTCGGGATTTTGGCGGAGGTCCCCCTTTTTGCTGGGGAATTGCTAGGAAAGCGCTGGCCCGGCGTGTCCTCAGGTCGTGGGCTCATCTCTAGTGATGTGGCTTTACTAGGAATCCTAAGGTTTACCGGGGAGCCGGGAGGGGGGAGGGCCACAGAAGTGGGGATCTCCGGAAGGGGCCTCCTACACCGGGTCCAAACGGATCCCCAGTGATGGAGGCTACTGCACAATGAAAGAGAACCGGAGAAAAGTTTCGCCTTCTCAGCCTGCGCCTGGTTTTCTCCTATTTTTTATTTCCGCCTTGGCCGTTCTTTGTTATTGGAGCAGCGCCTGTGGCTCTTCTCACGGGATTCTCTGCCCACTGTTGCTAGGCAAACTCCGAACCTTTAATTCGGAGCTATAAATAACTCGAGCGCCCATTGGCTGCAACGGCTGCCCAGGTTTCTGTGATGTCAGCTTAATCACGAAAGAGGGGGGGATGGGGGGAGGGAGGAAAATGCGGCAACACGCTCTGTAGGAACTGGCTGCAGCCGGTGCTGAGGGAGGCGGTCTGGCGGGCGGAGGGAGGGACTTGGGGGCGGGGACGCGGCTACCGTTGCTCCGGGGCTGGACATCCCTGGGCCGGGCTTTTGCACGGAGCCCCAAAGCCCCAGTGCATTTTGCCATCTCGAATAGGAAACTTGAGCGTAGGCATTCCTGGCCAATGGCTGCAAGGAAGGCAAAGGCTTTAAAAAGGCTTGATGACTTAGACGTTAAAGTGAAGTATTGTACAGTTGTGGTTGTATTCCGTAGATTTTCCCCTAGGGCCTGTTAAATGAGCTCTAAAGGCTGGATATGTAAATGGTTAGGGAGAGCCCCGCAAAATGATGCTTTAGAAATTCAGAGTCCGGGGAACAGTAAAGAGAAAGTTAAACCTTTTTTTCCCTCCTCTCTCTCTCCCTTTCAGGATCTGGTGAAAAGCCATTTGATGTATGCGGTTAGAGAGGAAGTGGAGGTCCTCAAAGAGCAAATCAAAGAACTAATAGAGAAAAATTCCCAGCTGGAGCAGGAGAACAATCTGCTGAAGACACTGGCCAGTCCCGAGCAGCTTGCCCAGTTCCAGGCTCAGCTGCAGACTGGCTCCCCCGCTGCCAACACACAGCCACAGGGGACCACACAGCCCCCAGCCCAGGCGGCGTCCCAGGGCTCAGGACCAACTGCGTAGCCTCCTGTGCCGCCGCGGAACTGGCTGCTGCTGTCTGAACTGAACCGACCGGAGAAGATGGACTGGGGGGCGTCCGCGTCCACCGTCACCCATTTCATTGCTCGCTGCAAAAGAGACGTGAGACTGACATATGCCATTATCTCTTTTTTCCAGTGTTAAACACTCATATGCTTTCGGCTTGAAGAAATTTCTTAAGTTGGGTGAATTAAAGGTTAATGAGAGAATTAGCATGGATATACTGGGACCTCACGCAGCTTGGCAGATCCGTGAGAAATGGTTTCATTCACGCTGAGGAGCTGTGTGCCTTTCCATCCCTCCCCTGCTCCCCACCCCCACTTACAAGAGTTCTTCCTGCTTGCACGTGGTGTACTCCATGGGGTTCCGAAGCAGTGCAGCACCACTGGACTTTCCTCTCTCTCCTCTCCACCCCCCCAGGAACTGGAAGGGGAGGTGAGAGTCAAGAGTGAAGCTTAGTCTCACCTCAGATGAGGAGAAACATAGTTCATTGTACAAATGACGACTGTCACCAACATTCATCAAAACCAATAGTACTGTGCCTCTTTCCAAAACAGCGGATGACACAAAACTATTAGCGTGACTGAACGGTGACAGGTAGCTGGGATCTAGGCTATCTTACCCTGAAGGTTGTTTTGCTTATTGTATATTTGTGTATGTAGTGTAACTTTTGTACAATAGAGGACTGTACTATTTAGGTTGTACAGATTGCAATTTAGATGTCTCATTGGCTGTCTGAAGAGGTGTGGGTTGTCTTTTATATAGAGATCTACGTAAAAAATAATACATGAAGAAAAACACACCTACCTAAAGAGATTTTAAGAATTTGGCACAGTTGGTCACTTTGTGTAATCTGAAATCTTCTAGCTGCTGAATATCTTGAAGTCAGCCCCGGTTCACCGAAGTCTTTCGATTGAGCCGGTTGAATACTTGGAAATATGATCAGTTCTAGCTAATGAAATGGATTTCCCAGTAGGGGTTTCTGCATATTACCTGTATAGTAGTTACCTGCATATGTTTCTGTGCATGTTCTCTACACAGTTGTAAGGTGTCACTGTATTTAACTGTTGCACTTGTCAACTTTCAATAAAGCATATAAAATGTTGATAAACCAGTGTTTCCATGTTATAGTGTTAACGTAAACGCAGTCATTTCCACAACTATTTCCAGATAAAGTTAAAACAATTCGACTAGTAAAATCCTGGAGGGGGATGGAGGGGTTGGGCAAAGTAGTGGTGCTAGTGGTTTGACTGGAGGAGTAAAACGAATCAGACGTTGCGTTCTGTCAGGCAGTAAGGGAAGAGACGTAACGAAAGAGGCAAGAGCTTAGCTCTTCAGACTAGTTGTGTGACCCAGTCAAATGGCTTCCCCCACTCAGGGCTAATGTGGGGTATTGTTGAAAGAGAGAATCTCTGAGTTCCTCTGTGGCTTTAGAATTCTAGGAGCCTGTGGAAGTTTTAACCTCTCAATGTTTACCAGCTTAGGGGAATGAACCTTACTCTGTGTATAATCCCAGCAAGCAGCTCTAGGATCAGAAGATGGGAGTTAGAGAAGCTGATTTCCACTTTAAGAACTCTGTCACCCTAAGTTGGGGTGTCTTTCCTAGTGTGGATTGAGTTCCCAGCTCCTGGGAATTTCCAAGCAAAAGATAGGATAATTCCAGAGGTTTCCTCTTCTGGGTTTGAGGAAGGAAGGACCAGATAAGGGAGTCCCTCCCAGTTGATTCCTTAAGACTATAAAATAGGTCAAGATTCAAAACACGAAGGAATCCTAAAGCAAATTGGCCCCTGAGAAGTGAGCCTGAGGGGTCCCACTCTGCTGCAGGAGCCCTGCCAGTGAGCAGGCGAACGGTGGATTTTCAGCTCTGCAATCTGCCCCTCCACCCAGTGGGAGTCAGGTATTCCCCAGCTCTAAGGCTTACGGAAGCCCTTGCAGGACAGGACTCAACTCTTCTGAGTCCTTCTCTAATGTAGAACTGCTGAGAGATTGATGTGGTGGATGGAGGGAACATCAGAGCTCCCCGAAAAGAACTGGACTGGGTGCGTGTGTTACGAAGCTCAAAGTGACTGGTGGGACGACCCATCTCCTGTTGAAGCAGTAAACTGCCGACCGCCTTGGGAGGTGGCGGTTGCCATGAAGATGGTTTGGGGAATTTGGAGAAGACTTAAAACAATCTTTGTCGTATCTGTTTGAAGGTTATATAACTTTGACTTAAATAAAGAGATAATTAATATAGTAATTCCATTTCCTTTAAAAAAAAAAAAACTACTGAATCGAAATCTTTAACCATTTCATCTTTTAGGTTTTTAATGAATATCCTCCAGAGCGAAGGTGGTAATTGAGGAAATTTGACAAGTGTCATGTCAATGTATTGTTAAGATAAGGGAGAACTTTCTTCATTATTTAAAGGAATTTGGGGCCTTTATATTAAAAATGTGAGACTCCCATGACATTTTGGGGGCTGAATATTGTATGTGAAATATGAATGAGTGATTAGAATCAAAAGATGTTTTTCTGTACATGTTCATTTTAGTAATTACTAAACACATTTTAAGTGATTGACATATTTAAGGATATTTAAGGTAATTTTAAAAGGCATTTTACTGTCTGCTTACAGGCCTGATTAGGCCTTTGTTGGCCTGTGGGTTGTTATGTAATTGGTTATATCATACGTACGTGGAGCGCGAGAGATTTTTAAGGGGGACAGAATGTTGTCCGGCACTGGGTGTTCCTGACATCGGCAGTTGCAGCAGGAGAGACCGCCATTCAGGGAAGGAGAGACAGAAGAAATTTTACGTGATTTTAATGAATATTTGCTTTTTGTTTCAAATTAACAGTGCTCATAACTCAGTAATTCTGTGCTTTTTTTTTTGCATAGTTTAAAAGCAAACATCTATTTTTCATTATGTGATAAATACATAACGCCAGAATCAATTTTAATTGACACAAGAAATGTATAAAAGTGCATTATAACTGAAATTAGAAACGAAAACTTAATTTCCTCAGACACTGCCCTGCCCTTACTTTATGTAAAATAAGTAGTTGAAACTATCAGGAACCTGACTACCTTTAGCTGTCAACTTGCGTTCCCACAGCAGTCGTGGCCTAAGGATTAGAAACGGAGGCAGAGAAAATGAAGTTTCCTCCTTCTTAGATAAAATTGCCTGCCACAGAGCCGAGGATGAAGACTTCTAGCTGCCAGGCCTGGCCCTGCAGTAACTAGCTCTTTGACCTTTTGAATGGGACCTCAGACCCACTTTCTCATCTATAAAATATGGAGTTGGATCAGATCACAAAGATTCTGTCCTGCCGTAAGATGCTACAGCCCTCTGCTTTTTCCAATGACTTTATTTCATTGGAACTTTTTGGGGAGAGTGTGCTGTTTTGTTTGTTCGTTTAACTTCTTGGGGTAAAATTAATTTGGTTTTAATCCTAGCTTTGCCAGTTACTAGCTAAGTGACCTTGGCCAGGTTCCTTTACTAACTGGTCTGTTTCCTCATGTTAAAATGGGGGCATGCTATCTCCATAGGGTGTTTTGTAAGTGTAATGCTGGAAAGCCATAAACAGACATGGGTTCAGAGCAAAGGTTCAAGAAATGTTAGCCTTTCTCGTATTTTTGAGGCATTCATCCTCTTGCTTATGTTTATATTTAATTTTATATTTTTTTCAGGAATAAAGTTGTGGCAGTTTTATTTTCTAATAGCTTTTATTTAGCATGGATAATAGTGGTGGCTGTTAAAATTTTATTACAAAAACACACATTAAAAAATGCCATTTAGAATATGGACGGAAATGCGCCATTTCTTCTGTATCTGAAAAATAATACTTAAGGCAGCTGTTTGATTTACATAAGTCAGAGAGAATTTACTGGGAATTGTTCATGTTTGAAAGTCATATTGGTAGAAGTAAACACACACTCCACACAGGTGGAATGTATATCTTAAATTATTAATTTCCTTATGGAAAAAAGTTCTAGGTAAAACAGTGCTATGGAAGGCCAGGCAGACCAAAGTCACTGGGATTAGTAATCAGGCTTTATCAACAGCTGTTTTAAAAGGTTCAGTGGCCATTTTAATTTATCATTTATTTATTTAATTTTGGCTGCGTTGGGTCTTTGTTGCTGCGCGCGGGGCTTTCTCTAGTTGCGGCGAGCGGGGGCTACTCTTCATTGTGGTGCGCGGGCTTCTCGTTGCGGTGGCTTCTCTTGTTGCGGAACATGGGCTGTACGTACACCGGCTTCAGTAGTTGTGGCTCACGGGCTCAGTAGTTGTGGCTCGGGCTCTAGAGCGCAGGCTCAGTGGCGCACAGGCTCAGTTGCTCCGCGGCATGCGGGATCTTCCCGGACCAGGGCTCGAACCCGTCTCCCCCTGCATTGGCAGGCGGATTCTTAACCACTGCGCCACCAGGGAAGCCCCCAGTGGCCATTTTAAAGAGTGCAAAAATGACTACGCTGTTACAATATACATCTGTGCTTTAATTTAATCCAGGTGTTTTGGACACAGATGTCTGTAGTATATGACAGAGAAGCCCCTTGAGTGGAGTGAGATGGGACCATAGGAAGTGGTAGTGACCGTGGCCTTGGAGAGTGTGCTCCACGCACACACACGGGGCCTGTGCTTCTCAGCTCCACGTACTTGTTGCTGTGTGGGAACTCAGGCGCTGTGTTGCCAGACCTTCGCATTTTTCAAGATCCAGAAACCCAGGCTCGCTCTGAAGATTCCCAATTTTTGGACACTGCAGACCAAACAAAAGCACAGCTACTCTGCTGATTTGGCCCACGGGCTGCGAGTTTCCGCTCCCTACTATCTAGATCTGCCTCAAGAACTAGACTCCTGCCCTACATGGCAGCTCATCCCTTCAGCACAAAATAAAACAAAACCGAACCTCTTCTCTTCTGAGTAGAGAAAATGCGCACAGGCTGTCTGGTAAGCTCTGTGTGAATTTACTCAGAGAACGTTTCCTGAGTACCTTCTGTGGCTTGTTCGTTTTACTAGAAAGTAGTATAGAGCCCCTGCCCTGAAGAGCAGCTCAAGTATTGCCTGTAAGAGAAGTGAGGCACTTCGTTTTCTGGCAAAATTTGCCTTACGTGACATAATACCTGAACCACTCCTTCTCTGTTCCTTTTCAGATGAAGCCTTCAGCAAAAATAGTTCTGGGAGTTCTTTTAAGAACTGTCGTTAAATTGGTAGCAATTCCTCAGGGCAGTATAACCCCTCCGCTACATTTTATAACTGACTCACTTAAGGACAAAGATGGTGTTTGCAGGTGTGTGTGCTACAGGCTTATATCGCACATGCCCCAAATTTCCAGGAATAACAAGTATTTCAGGAAAACAATCTGCCCTATTGTATCAAGTACACTCAAGCATCCCTCCCCCTGACAGTGGTTTATAGTCAATGCAGACTAGGGGACCAAGAAAACAGAAGACTGAGTTTCTCTCCTTAAGAGGAGAGCGAGGTGGAGACATTAGGGTGGCCCATTGTACTGGTTTGCCCAGGGATTGAGGGCGTTTCCGGGAAGTGGGACTTTCAGTGCTAAAACCAGCAAAGTCCCAGGCAAATTGGGACAAATGGGTCTCCCTAGATCCCATTTCCTCTTGTACTTGGACACACATCACACCTCCCAGCCCCTTGAAGTTGGGTGTGACATGGGACTCAGTTTTAGTCAATGGATTGAGAGCTGAAGTGATGAACACCTGGCCATAAGAAACCCAGTCTGCTGTGCTCCTTCTGCGGACCTGATGGGAAAGACCTTGGGCCCTTGGACGTGACAGAGGCTCTGTCGGCGTGTGTGTGTGTGTGTGTGTGACTGGAGCGTCCTACCCCACTAACCTGGGACTGGCCAGCACAGTGCCACTTTCTGGAGTGTGTCAGCCTTTAGGCATCTGAGAAACTGCTTGCCTCAGGGACTGACTCCAACTAACATGGAAATGAAGACGCTGAACTGGGGTGCTGCCGTCAGAACCAAAATGTGTGGCGTTGACTATGGCTGGGTGATGAAACTATTGGGGGCTTGAGGTTGAGACCCGTACTGTGAAGCGGCAACACGTTTCGTAAAACTGTTGCCTGTGCTACCTTAGAAGCCGCCCAAGTGCCTGGTGAGCCTGTAGCTCTAAGGGGTCAGAAAGTTAGTAACCTGTGGTTCTTTACTGTGTTTGGCAAAGGCTTTCAAGAAAAAGGTGAGCTCAGGAAAGAATGAGCTCAGTTTGTAAGTAGAAAGGAAGGGGAAGAAAAGGTAAGAAATTTGGGGTGGTCTGGTATTGGAAAAGCCTGTTGCTTCTAGAGCCCAAAGAGTTGGAAATAAGACTAAAAAGCCGTTAAGGCCCATTAGGACCTTTCAGTTAAACAAGATGATCTACCCGTTCAGCAAATATGGGATAAAGGGTATGGACTCTCCGTAGATGCCTTTGGTTTCAAATGGCTTCCGGGTGCTGACCGGTCAGCTGATAGAGGTGGGCGAGACCAAGTACTAAATCATGACACCATCTTGTCCAGAAAAATATTTTTGGTCATGCTATTGACACACTGAACTGATTGGATACAAATAAGGGAGAAGCCTGCAAAGTTTTTTTTTTTTTTTTTTTTTTTTTTGCGGTACGCGGGCCTCTCACTGTTGCGGCCTCTCCCGTTGCAGAGCACAGGTTCCGGACGCGCAGGCTCAACGGCCATGGCTCACGGGCCCAGCCGCTCCGCGGCACGTGGGATCTTCCCGCACCGAGGCACGAACCCGTGTCCCCTGCATCGGCAGGCAGACTCTCAACCACTGCGCCACCAGGGAAGCCCCCTGCTAAGTTTTTGAGGAACTGCTATCGCCAAGGAAAACACCAGCCAGCCCAGACTTCAATAATAACAAGGACAACAGCAAAACGTTGCTGAAACCTTCAAATAACCAGGAGGCCTTAGAAATGACAGAGCTGGAAGTGGGTGCAGCGGGCATCTAAAGCTGTCCGGCTCCCAAGGAGATCACCCTTCTCCAGCACCCGCTTCACACAAGGAGGATTCCAGGCAAGGAAACCTCCCAGACGCAGGAGCCTGGAGCTTTGGAGAATAATGGGCCACGGATTTCCTCCCAGAGAGCAAAAGGAGTCAGCTAGGATCAGAGGTCACCATCTGATGGTCCTTGGGCTGTATCAAGCCTCCTGACCAGAGCTGGCTCTCAGACACGTATTTACATAGTGTTTGGGGCAAAAAAGTGAATCAGTGACATCCCTCCTGAAACGCGGATATCATTCCACGTTCTGGCGACCTTGATTCTGTCAGTTCCTGCATGACAGTCTCCACCTGCTGCTGAGTTGAGCTGCTGTTGGCTTTAGCTGGGACGTGGGCCTCCAGCCGCCAGAGCGCACCGCTCTGGGCTGGCCCATGCTGTCATTTGCCATCATGCCTCACTCATCTGGTTGCATACGTGGCCCAGGTAGGCATTTGAGGTTGTGTTCCAAACCCAGACTCTGACATCTGATTCCTAAACTTTGGTGGCTTCACTCATCTTAACCCTGTTTTTAAGATTCACATGATACGAACCCTTAAAGAAGAAAAGAACTAGAACTTGTTCTATCACCTCTTGGGTTTTATTCTGCTTTGTTGATCCAAGCTGTTGGAAAGGAGAAGAGTTGTGTTTCTTCCTTCACGGATGAGACATGATCGAACTGGGCCGGAGCAGGAAGCCTGGCAGTGTCCTTTTGGGGAAGAGAAAATGGAACTCATTTGTTATTATTATTATTACATGTTCTTGAGCTTACTGTGTGCTAAGCGCTTGAAATACAGTATCTCATTTATTCTTCGCGCCAGCCCCGTGAGGAAGGTGTCATCCCACATTATAGAAGGAGAGAGCAGAAGTGAACTGCCAGGTCAAGTGTAAAGAGGTGATAAGTGTCATGCAAACCACTTGTGACTGACACCAAGGTCAGTGCCCTTAGCCACCATTTTGGCCCTTTCCAAAGCCAGGTAGCCTCATCCAGTGGAGCGTGTCTGGGGCCAGTGGCAGCCCCAGTGCTGGCCATCTGTCCATCCCTCCGTGTGTACACCAAAGAGGGGTGCATGTAGTGGCACAGGTCAGGGCTGGCCTGTGAATCCTGTTTCTTCCAGAAAACAATAATACATAACACCCTGCCCCAGACTCTTCCTGCCCTGTCAAGCTGCTTGGCTAGCAGGGTCCAGTGGGATTCTATGTCCTTGTAAGGGAATTTTACAGCACGAAGGCAAGACTAGGTATGGATTGAAGAGCCATAGGTGAATGTACAGCACAAAGGCAAGTAGACCTCCACTTTCTCCTGTCCATCATGGCACCAGACGGATCCACAGCATAGAGGAGACAGTTACCTTTCCCACACCAATGTCCCCGCCACTTGACCCAGAAAAGCCATCACTGGAGAATGAAATGATCCTCTAGAGCATGCAACTATTCATTCATTCATAAAACACACCGTATTTATTAAGCACCCACAACGTACCAAACTTAGGGAGCCCCCTACGTCCTGTAGGTGCAACAATGGAAACACTTCTGCTTTTGAGGTGCTCAAGTCCACCAGCAGAGACAGATCATATAAAGGATTATTATAATGCAGAAGACTATCTCTCTCAAAATCATTGCACACTGAAGCGTCGTGGAACAAAGTGGTAGGGAGAATCAATTCTGTCTGGGAAGTAACTGAGGGTGGGAAGAGACACAGTTTGGAGAGGATATTTTGGTCTCACTCCATGCTTGTTTTGGGAAGAGGTGTTGGAATACCGTCTGCTGTTGGCTGCCCAGAATTCATTTTTCATCCTTCCTTTGGGAAACCCCAAGGTGACTACAGAAATGGCCCTGCTTGACATCTGCCCTTCCCCCCCGGCCACGGGGACCCAACCTGGTTGAGTCAGAATGAACTTTAGCCTTCGAAGGACTCAGAATCTTGTCCCGGTCTCTCTCTGCTGGGATTGGCAGTTTGAAAATGAAACGCTCACAAGTGCCACAGCCATGAGCAGGAAGCTCGTGGCACCTGCAGGAGCCGTTGTGTGGGTCCTAAAGATGAGGCAGCCTGAAGAAAGCCGGGCTGAGATGCGAATCTTTGTGACATCATTTGAACCGTGCTTTCAACTAGATCTGAAGCCAGATCTATCCCCCGACATTGCTCTTTTCTCTGAAGCTGATTTAAGTTAGGTTTTCTGTGGCTGGCAAACTAGAGGATCCCTAACTAGCACAGATCTTTCCTCTGTTTCCTTGTCAACAGATTGGAATTCTGTTTGTTTGGTTTTTTTTCTATAGGAATAATTACTGTTGCATACTTTGAATTTTGGAAGAAATAATTCTTGCTGTATACTTTGAGTTCCCAAAGTTCTACAGGAGTGATAAGTCTGTCTCATGATAAAGGAAGGAAGGGAGGGAGGGAGGGGGAGAGAGAGAGAGAGAGAGAGAGAGAGAGAGAAATAGGAAGAGGAAGGGAGAAAGGAAGGAAGGAAGGAAAGAAGAAAGGAAGAACAAAAGAAGAGGGCTTCCCTGGTGGCGCAGTGGTTGAGAGTCCGCCTGCCGATGCAGGGGACACGGGTTCATGCCCCAGTCTGGGAAGTTCCCACATGCCACGGAGCGGCTGGGCCCGTGAGCCATGGCCGCTGAGCCTGCGTGTCCAGAGCCTGTGCTCTGCAACGGGAGAGGCCACAACAGTGAGAGGCTCACGTAAAAGAAGAAAGACAGAGAAAGAAAGAAGAAAAAGAACCACCTCCCGTGGTTTCAAATTGAGTCCATTAGTGTGTGAAATTTTTACTAATACTGTAGATGAAGGACATCATATTTAACTGATCCACATGGTTGAGACCATTCTGTAAATGACCATCTGTAATCTCTATGGAGGTGGTGTTCAACTATATCTGGGAAGGTCCTCGAAGGCTCCCCGAGAACGTGATACTTGAGCTATGCCTTCTAGGGTAAACTGCCAAGAGGGGAGGGAGGAATCTTGTGAATGAGAGGAACGGAAACTTCAGGCTGGTTTCCTCTAACTGGAGCGCAGGCTGGTGGGGTATGAGGCAGGAGGGAGAGGGGAGGTCCTGGAGGGCCCTGTAATCACGCTAAGGAATTGCAGGGAAGGAACACATTATAAAGTCCATTTTAGGAAGAATTTAGGAGGGGTGAGATTGTACACCGGGAAATCTGTTATTGAGCTGTTGAAATAGATCAGGTGCGAGAGAGGAATCTAAGAAACACACCAGGATGTAGAGTCTTGTCAGGGTGGGGTGGGGGAGGAGTGGGGGAGCCTCTGGCTCAGGAAATTGGGTGGGTGGGCGATAGTGCCACCCCCAGGGCAGGAATAGGAAGGTAGAGCCTGTCTGGCAGCCTAACAGAGTTCAGGTTTTTTTGTTGTTTTTTTTTTTGCGGTACGCGGGCCTCTCACTGTTGTGGCCTCTCCCGTTGCGGAGCACAGGCTCCGGACGCGCAGGCTCAGCGGCCATGGCTCACGGGCCCAGCTGCTCTGGGGCATGTGGGATCTTCCCGGACCGGGGCACGAACCCGTGTCCCTTGCATCGGCAGGCGGACTCTCAACCACTGCGCCACCAGGGAAGCCCCCGGAGTTCAGTTTTGAATGTGCAGAGTGAGGGGCTGTAAGGAATCCAAGTGGAGATTTCCTCTAGCCAGACCAGCCTCTGGCTCTGGGACTGGGTGTGATCTGGGCTAGCTGGCAGAGATTCTCAGGTTCATGATGTCCATGCTTTTCTCTTCTTCCAGGGCACAGCCAGATGACCTTCCCAACCTCCCTGCAGTAGCGTGCACTACGTCCTGCCCATGGATGGTGAGTAGAGGGGATGTGTGCCACCTGCAGCCATGGCCCCGAGGGTCCTGCCCACGCTCTCTCGGCGTCCATCCCCGAGCTGAGGGAGCGGGCTGTGAGGGTGTGGGGAGGGCAGAGCTACAAACTGCAGGAGCCGGGCTCCCTGCGTGACCGTATGGGGCAGGGCACCTCCTCCCCACACACCTTCCCAACTCAGAGTGAGCCATGAGGACAGTGAAGAGTGACCTGGGCTTGTGCTGAGAGCCCCAGGCATTTGGGGTAGTGTTTGTAACGCAGCTGAAGGAAGTGAGTTGAGTGTCATTTTTTTACCCAGTCCAAGCCTGTACTGCTCACCACACAGGTCAATGAATTGAGAGATGAGGTGTTGGGACAAGGAATAGTGACTTTATTCAGAAAGCCAGCAGGCCGAGAAGATGGTGGACTAGTGTCCAAAAAACCATCTTACCTGAGTTAGAATTCAGGCCTCTTTTATACTAAAAGGGGAGGGGGTGTGGCTGCTTGTTGCTAACTTCTTGGTGCAGGTATCCATCGTTCTTGCAGCTGTCCACGTAGGTCTGGTCACAATGTTCCTATAAACCTCCAAGAAGACAAATGTTATTCTCTGTTCTACAACTTTTTATCTCTGCATGAATGGGAAACTGTCATACCTTTAAAGGTCAGAGCCTTGAGAATGGGCTCTCCTGTATATTTCAGGCTATTGGCAACAATCTTTTACAAAGGTACAGAGCCAGCAGCTAAAGGGATAGATCCAATATGGAGTCAGGTTTGTTCTCCTCTGTTACGGGACCACGACACAGGTGGAGGAATCAGGTCTTCTCAGAGAAAGGGCAGGAGAGTGAAGGTGGAGGCAAATACAGATGCATTTGCAGGTGTTGGGAAGCTGACTGTCCCTCCTACTAACCACGTTTGTCCCCTGTGAATTAGGAAGTGGGGGTCTGCGCAGAAAGTTCAGACAGCAGCGGCTGGGAGTTTGAGAAAAACAATGAAGGCAGAATCACACAGATTTGTGGAAGGAAGCTGTCAGTGAGAACCACTTTTGGTTCCAATAGCAAATCCAGATCTTGCAGGATCCTGGTGGTCTCTGAAGAAGCCTCTGCCCCCAGATCAGGTGGCCTGGGGACCAGGGTCTGGGACTGTGTAGAAGATGGACTCGGATGAGACAGGAGATCCTTGGGACAGTGACAAAGAGAGAAACACGAGAGAAAATGCAGGTCTGGATTTGAGCAGTGGTTTAAGGGAAAGGTGGGGGGTGGTTGGGGGACTTAAAGACATGAAAGCTATAATAGAACTGAGAGGATGACATGACCAACTAGATACCAGAGTTAGGACATTCGTCCTGGAGGGATGCTTGGGACAGAGAGCATGGCCGTGGGAGGTTCCTCTATCCCGGCAGTACTGACACCTACGAAGTTACACAACAGAATTACCTTACACAGGAGAGAGGGGAGGGGGTTCCTATGCAGCCTCTGGCTCTATCCCCTCCCTCCTCTTCCAGAGGGGACTGAGTCCCAGGGACATGAAGTCACTTCTCCATGATCACGGAGTTAGTGACCAAGACAGCCCTGGACCCAAAAGCAATTGCAAGGGAAAGGGAAAAGTTGGTGAGAGGTGGGAGAGGAAGAGAGGATGGGCATTCATTCATTCACTCATTCATTCCTTCACTCACTTCTTCATTCAGCAAATAAGTATTGCCTTTTAGATGCTGGGGTCACAAATATGAATACTACCTGGTACCTGCCTTTAAGAGCTTCTAGCCAGGGAGGAGACCCAGACCCAGGAGGAGACCCAGACCCAGGAGGAGACCCAGCTGTTGGAATAAAGTGTGCAGGTTACAGTGGGACGGGAAGGAGGAGTCATCTGTGGCTGGGTTGTTGGAGTGGGTGGATGATGAGTATCACGAAAGGCTTCCAAAAGGAGCAACTTGACAGTCTTAAAAGATGAGGTGGGGCTTCCCTGGTGGCGCAGTGGTTAAGAATCCGCCTGCCAATGCAGGGGACACGGGTTCGAGCCCTGGTCCAGGGAAGATCCCACATGCCGCGGGGCAACTGGGCCCGTGAGCCACAACTACTGAGCCTGCGCGTCTGGAGCCTGCGCTCCACAACGAGAGGCCGCGACAGTGAGAGGCCCGCGCACCGCGATGAAGAGTGGGCCCTGCTCGCCGCAACTAGCGAAAGCCCTCGCATAGAAACGAAGACCCAACACAGCCAAAAATAAATAAATAAATAAAATTAAAAAAAAAAAAAAAAAAAAAGATGAGGTGGACGAGTGGAAAGGATGTGTCGGTAAAGGAGGCGGACACCGGGTCAGAAAGCAAGCTGTGCTCTAAAGCAGCCCTCGGGTTGGAAAAGCAAGTGCTTCTCCTTGGAAATCATGTTTTGATCGGTGGGGGAATTTGGAGGAAACGTCAGAGAGCGAGGTGTCGGGGTAGCACGTGTTACAGCCTTGCCCTCGGAGCCCCGGCTAGTGCACATCGGCCAGTGGAGCGGGGAGTAAGTTGCACCCATTACTCAGCTAAGAACCGGAGAGGGCAGAGCTCAGAAGCAGACCTCTTGGCTCCACTGCACCGCAAGCCACCAGACACCGCGCTGAGGGCCAGGATCCTGGAGGCGAGGCCGACCATAAATAACACAAATAAAAAGTGACAGTGCTAAAATCCGTGAGAGAGTGTTGGGGGAGGGGGTGATTAACTCCAGCTTGGTAGGGGCAGCAGAGGTAGGATCTGGAGGAATGAACAAGATTTTGATAGAGTGGGTGGAGAGGCATAGGGTGAGGAGAGCTATACTCGGGGAACCGTGAATGATTCCGATGGAATTTCGACCTTACGGAGGAGCCTCCATGGATTTCAAAGCAATGAAGAGCTGGAATCTGTGTTTTCTCAGAGACCTGATCCCTCGTGTCTGCCCGGCCCTCCTCCTCTCACCTGCCGGGGTCAGTGATGCTCTTACCAGGGGCCATTTTTCTTTCAATTTGTCTGGCTCTTAAGTGATGAGAAAAGGTTCAGAAGGGCCTCTCCCCTTCCACTACTAGGGACATCTTTTGAAATTCTGGGATTATAAAACAGAAGATGTCATTTACCCAGAGGACCCAAATCTTGGCTTCCGCCCCCAGGGTTCTGAATCTTTTTTTGCTCCTTGGATCTCTTTGGTGTCTGGTGAGCCCTTCTCAGAACAAAGTTTTTGTTTTGTTTTTAGTTTTTGTTTTTCTGTCAGGGGATAGATGAGTTCTTTTTGTCCTGTTTATTTTAATGACCACTGCATTTGTTTCAAAAAGAACTTGCGGAAACAACAGTGTAACTCACAATCCCCTAGCAGTGTGAATTCAATGAGGTCAACTTAAAAAAAAAAAAAAAAAAAAAAGAAAGAAAAGGAAAAAATAGGGGGAAAAAAGGAAAAGGAAATGTCTGAAGCATTTGTCGGTCTCATCATCCAAAGCGAGAATCTCTGGCAGGGAGCTGGCCTCACGGCCCCTCCCCTTGAGGACCCCCAACTTGAAGCAGTAATCCTGGCGGTTAGACGGGGTTCACGCTGCCTCGGCCACTCAAAAGCCAGTGTGTTGTTACTCTCAAACTGCCAGGCGTGCTGGGACGTGGGCCTGGGAATGGCGAGTGTCTCATGGGCTTACGGGCCACCGGGCTCAGTGGACCCCTCCTCACTCCTGAGCCCTCACTTCCTCTTGTCACTTAGAAGAGGCAGGGATCCAGGTGACTCCGGGCAAGGAACACACACCCCTTTGGCGAAAACCTGGGCTTCTAGAATCTGCTAACTTCAAATGTCTGAACTTCCTGATGCTTTGCTCTGTCTTTACAAACGTTTTCTTTCAGAGATTGATTGCATCTCCATTGTAATGAATATTTATAGTCCGTGCATGCCTTTGACCCACAAATATTTACTGAGTGCTCATGTGAGCGAGAGCAAACCATCCGTGCTCCCTCCAAGACCGCGGGGGCCCCTCTGTCTGCCATCCGGGCAGATTCCAGCCATTCTTCCCAGTTTGGTTAAGGGGGGCCCTTGGGGTGGGGAAGAGGAGAGCTGAGGGGAGTGGCCGACGTCCTGGGCTGGTGGGGCCTCACTGGGGGGCCGCTGGGAGGCCAGAGGGTGCCAGGGTGGACGAGGGTGGGGTTGGTGGGATTGATGTGGGCCTAGTGACCAGTAGCCCGTGCAGGGTCCGTTGGCGGAGGCGGTGGAGAGGGCGGGCTGCGGCCCTGAAGGAGGGCCCTGCTTTATACGCGGTGCTGATTGGCAGCCTTTATGCCATTCATCCCTTCCTCAGATGCATCCATCCACGTACATCTAAAGAGATCTTCTCTATGTATGTACCTTCTCTAGGTTCTATACAGCAATGGGCACGAAATACAGCCCCTGATGCCTGGGAAGAGAGACAGGAAAGTCAATGGTTGGGATCTAGAAAAGGGCTAGGTGAGCGTCAGTGAAAGGGGCTGGCTTGGAGCAAAGGAGGAAATGACCAGGTCTGCCCGGAGGGGCGAGGAGGAGAGAAGAGGGGATTCCAAGGAAGGAAGGGCAGAGAGGTGTGAAGCAGGACCGCCTGGCCCAGAACCAGGTCTTGTCGCCAGAGACAGGCTGCTGGCACCAGAGGTGGCCGGCTGAGTGGCTGGGAGTATCGTCGTCACACTCGGGGCCACCAAGGGCTGAGGCCCGAGGCAAGGTACTCAGATTCGCTTTTGGAAATCCTGAGCTGACGTTCATGGGGAAGGCAGGTTGGGGGTGAAGGGCTGGGCTGGGGTGGGACTGATGCTGTGCCACTGAGACTACCTGAGAACCTACAGCTACACGCCAGTGGTGATGATCCTGGGAGGAGGGGCCCGATCTGGGAAATATCTAGGAATAAAATGGGCTGGTAGCAGGCGGGGGGAGGGGGGAAGGAAACCACGGAGGGAGGGCCAGCAATTACTGGTGCTGTGCCGGGCTACCCGCACGTTTGGTCGCAGGAAGCTAGGCTTAGTTTTGAGTGGGTTCTGGGATGCTTGGTGGGGAGCCTGGGCACAGCTGTTTGCTGGAATTTGGAGCTCGGGAGAGAAGAGGACCCTGGGCTGGAGCTTTGCTTCGCACAGTCCTGTCCTGGTTAACAGGACCTGCTGCAGAGCCAGGCAGCTGGGGGCCACTGGTGCTACCACCTGCGACCGTGGGCAAGTCCTTTCCCTCTCGGGCCTCGGCTTCCTCCTCTGCACTGGATGCGGTGGTGGTGCAGATGTGATGACATAACCTACCTGTTGGGCTTAGAACAATGCCTGCTGCACAGACGTGCCCAAAGCTTGTTAGCTACTGTCCTTAGGACTGTTTGGGACCCCTCAGGTTTTAAGTGGTAGTTGAACCCTTATGAATGGACGAGATGGCCAGGGAGAGAGAGTTGTGAGGCTGAGGACAGCCGTGACCCTGAGCACGTAGGATGTTTTCTCACTCCACCCCTGTTTCTGAGTCACTGAGTCAGAATGGTGGCCAGAACAAATCACGGAGCTGTGGTTTAAAATCTTTTAAAAACAAGTTCTCGTCAGATCTTCTAAATATAGCAAACCATTTAGTGTTACGAGCAAGCCAAATTAAACCCTTCTCTTTATATTTCGGAAAGAACAAAGTGACACAGTGAATACCATACAGGACATTTTTAAGGTACGTGGGAACCACGGTTGATCCCATACTTGCTCTTAACCAGCGGTGGGACCTTGGGGAGTCATCCACCATTTCTGAATCTGAGTTAATTCACTGTAAAATGAGTCACTCAGATATAATCATCACTCAGGTTTCTTCCAGTCCTAAAAGTTTAGTCCTAAAGGCAACCAATTATTAGGCTGGTTTTAGTTACTTGATGTACTTGAGAGTTAAATGGCAGATCTTCATGTATATGTGGGGCGGGGGAGGCTTCGTCCACAGTAGGTGAGAGGCCAAAGCAGGTGGGGAGGGAGGTCTGGGAATCCCACAGCCCCGGAGGGGAGGCTCGGCAGCCCAGTCTGGGGCCCCTGTGTGGGCTAGAGGCCGACCCCCTCCAGCGACCACAGCAGACAGCATCTCTGCCTCCCTTGTATTTACAATCTGTTGGGAAAGTGAGCTAGTGAACAAGTCCCAATAATGAATGAAATGATGCTAAGACCACAGGCAAGTTTCTGAATCTCTTCAAGCTTCCCCATAAGATGGGGATATAAACGTTTCACTCAAGGGGTGTTACGAGAATAACTGCCCTAGCATGGTTTTTTCCTTGATTTGTGTTGGGACTTGCAGAGGTGCATAGAGTATAACAGAAGTAAATAAATGAGGATGTGGGGACGAAGGGACAATAAGATGAAAGGAAGGTAAATTAATCTCCAAATGGCGCAGGGATTGCCTCCTGTAGTTGCCAGAAGTGGGCTGCAAATTCAGTTCTGAGCTTCGAAGCTATCAAAGAAAACAGAAAATGGGATCAGTTTGATCGTATCACTCCTGCTGAGAATTTTTCAGTGGCCTCCTATTGCCCTTAGGTAGAAGCCAGGTGCCTTTTAGCATCTCACAGCTTCCTCTGCTCCCACCAGCCGCTCACATTCTATGGCAAAGTACAGCCCACCTTCTCCCTTTCTTGAGCTAGCCATTTTCCTGCTCTCGTAGTCTCTCTTTCCAGGCTCAGCTCGCTGTCTCTTCCTCTAGGGCACTTTCCTGACCCCGAGGCTGGTGAGCTGCTCTCTGCTCCCCAAGAATCCTGCACCTCCTGCCTGTAATTGCTGGTCTGTCTTCTCTCCGGTTACACGCCTCCTTCCCCACGGCTCTCGCCCTCCCTCCTAGAGTGCTGGACACGCAGTAGTTGCTCAGTAATTATCAGTAGAATGAATGGATCTACTGAAAGTTGCACAGCTTTTCTGGTCCTGAGATCTCTGTGTCAGGCTCCCCGATGGATCTTCAGAAAGGGGGCCTCATGCGGTGCAGGGGACACACTGCATGACCCACAGCCTGGCCGGTTGGACTGAGTAAGTGGTCATCTAGGAGAAATGGAAAGAGGCTGATGGTGTGGTGGTTCCAGCAGGACTCACTAAAGAAAATAATCTCAGGTGATGAGAACTGAGGTGGGAGTTTCCTGCAAGGGAGGGAAGGAGAGGGGGAAAGAGTGAGCTGAAGGTAGTTTACAGAAAACCTACAAAGGACATTTTAGGAAGCCTGCTTTCTATTACCACCCCTTGCAAGGCAGATCTGTAGAAGTTAGTGAGATTTTTGAAAATAAACAAAAAATCAACCCCAGAAAAGAGAAGGCAGAGGGTGGTACGAACCCACAGCCCCAGGGCACATATTCTAGGGCAAAGGTCACAGAAGTGAAAGGCCAGTGACTAATCTGAATTATCCAGGCAACCAGAAGTTTACAGGGTGAAACCTTTCAGACTCGCTGAGCTGTGAAGATGCTATGGTGAACTTCATGGAAAAAATCATAGAGAAGAGTCCACACTGACATTTCGCAAGTAGACATTGGTCCAAAGATCTTTAATCATTTTATACATAGAAGCTTCATTTTATATCTCACTGGAATCTAAGCTATCTGAAAAGAGTAAGAACGTTTCCTTTTCATACATTTCCCACAGTACCTGTCGTAGAATCTTCACATCATACTTGCTTGTTGAATTAAATTGAATTCAAAGGACTGGAGAGCAAGGTTTTCAGATGTAGGGACAGCACACTCGGCTTAATAGTAGAGGCTTGTACTTCAGACGGCTTAGAAAGGATCACTCATTTGTAAAAATATTCACTCTCCCATTAAAAATGACCCGGAGCCTCCATGAAGAACAGACTCAGGGATTTTACGCAATAATATATTCTATGCAAGTCATCACTGCGAAATGACTTCCAAGGAAATCCTCAGGACCCACGGGCTGCATTCATAAGTACGTGGTGCTTCTCTCCTCCGTTGGTCAAACCACATCTGGAGTAATAAGTTCTGTTCTGGGCTCATATCTGCCAAATGAGATGGATGAACCCAGAACAGATTCAGGAAACGGTGACCAGGAGAGAAAAGACCCTCAAAGTTATGAGATATAGGAAACAACCAAAGGAAGATTCCACTTAGGCTTTCATTCACCTACTCACAAGAACAGGAACCTTGGTACTAATTCTAGACTCTTTCCCCTCCCTCAATCCCTCTTGGATCCCGGCACTGCCCTGCGTTCCTCCTTGTCCCCAGCTGAGTTCTGGTGCCCCTTGTGTCTCCCCCACGCTCTGCAGCAGCCCCCTTCTTCTGGGCCTGAGCAGGGCTCTCAGGGTGAACTTTCTAAAATGTACGTCATTTCGTGCCACTCCTTGATGAAAATCCTTAATAAATACTCACACGTCCAGCCTCTGACTTAAGCCCCCTGTTACCAGCTTTATCCTATTCCCTCCCCGTCACAAGCACCCCCAGCTCTGGCCAGGCCACAAGCCCAGCAGGTCCTCCAAAATGCCATGCACTTTCTCACCTCCCACTTTTGCACATACGGTTTCTCCACGGTAAGCTGGAACACAAATTCAACTCCAGCTAACAAACAATATATTACCTGATGAATATAATATATACCTGAATATAAAGTAACCCTGAATATAAAACATTTTCCAGTAACAAGATTCTCCACCCTGACTTGATTATTTTCCCCTATGTTGAATATTTACACTTATTGGGGAGAAGGGGGAGATGGCAGCCAATAGTTCTAACGTTACAACCACCCAGCATCCTGAATTCAGAGGCAAGAGACAGTTTTCCTCCCTTGCCGAAGATCCCCAGGGAAAACTCTCGGGGCTGAGTTTTGGACCTTCCCTGAGCCAATCACTGTGACCAGAGGATAGGGGCTCACTCTGATTGGTCCCTGCAACAGAGAGGGGCGGGGCACAGTGTCTGGGACCAGGGAACAGTCCGCAGGGAGGGAAGCAGAGGAGTTCCCAAAGGAAAGGATGCTGGGGTGGTGCACCACTATGTCTTCTCTCTTTCAAGCCCTCCCTAACCTTCCCTGAAGAGTCAAGCGCTTCTTCCCAGGTGTATCCAGAAGTCCTCACGAACGCCTCTCCCCCAGCATGCGTTACATCACTGTGGTTTTCTGGGTTATATGCCTTCTCACCCATCAGACGTAAATTCCTGGAGAGCAGGGATTTTGTTTGTACTGGTCATCTTCTGTCTTCCATGTTTACTCTCCACCCTCTTCCCCGTGCCTGCCCATAGGGACAGCATAACCGGGCCCCTGGGCCTTGTTTGGCCAGTGGGGCTCATCAGGAGGAGACGAGAGGGAGAGAGGAAAGTGAGGCTGAGATATTTGTCCCTCTGGCGCCTTGCACCGCTGTTCACAGTCGCGGGTTCTACACTATCTCTTTAGGTTTCCCTGTACCTTTTCCACACCAGATAAATAGCTCCTTTATTAAACTCTCCTCGTATTACCCAATTAGAGCGTGCCACCTGGTTCCTGCCAGACCCTGCCTGACCCAGTCCTCTATTCATCTTTGTTTCCCCAGGACCCAGCACTGAGCCTTCCACACCATGGGCACTTAATAACTTCAGGAATTAAGGAATGACTGAGCATCAGCTGCATCTAGGAGTGTTGAGCTCTGTATGGAAAATGGACCAGGGCGATAGGTTTCACATAGTTTTTGGTCAAGACTCATAGTAAGAAACCCAGCTCAAATTGCAGTGCTAGACACATACATATTTATATATAACTGAGTGAGGAGTTTGGTGAAGCAATGCTTAATTTTACTATTTGCAACGCACTGTGGTATTTTGTATTTAATTGTGCTCTGTTTCAAGTTCAAATTCTCGTTTTGGTCTGTTAAATTGTCTTATGCCCCCCAAAATGGTTGCAGCCACGGCTTAAGAAGCTCCAGCCCAGCGACCTTTCACGTTTTCTCCCTGCTGGAGAGTCTGGGATTCCAGCGGAGAATTCTAACGCACAACGAGTGACAATGTAATAGCGTCACAGGGATGATGCATTGAGTGGGAGTTGCCTTCATTGCCTTGAAAAATCAAACAAAATTGCCATTCTATCTTCTGTTTTCCATAGAACTCTTACTCAAAGTTGGCCTTTTTAGGTTTAGACTAATTTGGAGGAAGGGGTAGATGAGAGTTCTTAAAACACACCGATGGGGCTTCCCTGGGGGCGCAGTGGTTGAGAGTCCGCCTGCCGACGGGTTCGTGCCCCGGTCCGGGAAGATTCCACATACCGCAGAGCGGCTAGGCCCGTGAGCCATGGCCGCTGAGCCTGTGCGTCCGGAGCCTGTGCTCCGCAACGGGAGAGGCCACAACAGTGAGAGGCCCGCGTACTGCAAAAACAAAAAACAAAAACAAAAAAACACACCGATGTATGTGAGCAATTTTAAGCATCGGGTTCATAAAAGTCAGTGTGGGGATCACAGGCCTGGGAATTCAGAGCAAAGTGAGCAGGAAGGCTAATCTTGTGTGTCTGCCTGCGGATCCCTGGGCCTCTCTTCAGCGACCCGCTGCCGTCAGCAGCTCTGTCTCTGCCTCAGCAAAAGTACGTCTTAGTGCCCTGGTTATATGTAAAGCTTGACCAAGACGACACTGCTGGCCAGTCCGTGTCACCAGGGGCTGGTGTCACCAGATGGCAGGCCTTGCCGTCTACTTGCAACTGGATATTTTCTCCCCGTTTCAAACTCAGCCCAAGTCTGTGGTCCTCTCCACCTCAAAAATTGTATGATTCTATTTTAAAAACTGATTTTTATGTTCTCTAAAATTGACTCTCCCCTCCCAATTCACCGTCTGTCATTCTCCTGGTGTCTGAAGCCAGCTTGGAAGGGTAGAAGATGGTAAGAGATGTTAGTTAGCTGTGATTCGGAATCAAATCCTTAAACTCCCTCTTCCACCGGCCATTGCCTCCCTGCAAGTTTCTTGAGAGAGAAAAATGCAAAGACGACAAACCCAGATGGGGCTCCAGAGTGGAGGTTTGGCCCGCTGTACAGGTGAGCTGTTGTTCATTTGTTTTCTCATCATCAGTTTTTCCAAAAATTCCTATCAGCGCCTACGACATGTCAGGCACAAGGGAGAAAACAGTGAAGAGAGTCCTTGTCCTGGTGAAGCTGATGTCCTGGTGGGGGAATCAGAAAAGAAACAAATAAACCAGGATGTAGATACCAGCACAGGCAATGGTGGTAAGCGAGGGCACAGCTAAGGCACGTGCCAGGCGGTGAGTGTGTGTGTGTGTGTGTGTGTGTGTGCGCACATGGGAGCATCATTTTAGTTAGTGGCGTCAGTGAGGGCTCTTTGAGGAGGTGACATCTGAGGAGAGAGCCGAGTGGATTTGAGCCAAGGAAATATTTAGGGGGAAAGTTTCAGCACCCTAGACCGCACCAAACCTTGGCCACTATTTTAACGCCTAGACTCAAGGATTTTTAAAAATTATTTTCAATTATGGTAAATTATACATAACACAAAATATACCCTCCTAACCATGTTTAAGTGTAAAGTTCAGTGGCATTAAGTATATTCACAGTTGTGCTACCATCACCACCATCCATCTCTAGAACTCTTTTCATCTTGCAAAACTGAAACTCTATATCCATTCAGCAATGCTCCATTCTCATCTGTGCCCCACTGCCCAGCCCCTGGGAACCACTGCTTTACTTTCTGTCTCTAGGAATTTGACCATTTGACCATGAGCTTGTCCTCAAGTTTCATCCATGTCATAGCATATATCAGACTTCCTTTTTAAAGGCTGAATAACATTCTGTTGTACGTATAGACCACTTTTATTTATTTATTTAATTATTTTGCGGTACGCGGGCCTCTCACTGTTGTGGCCTCTCCCGTTGCGGAGCACAGGCTCCGGACGCGCAGGCTCAGCGGCCATGGCTCACGGGCCCAGCCGCTCCGTGGCATGTGGGATCTTCCCGGACCGGGGCACGAACCCGTGTCCCCTGCATCAGCAGGCGGACTCTCAACCACTGCGCCACCAGGGAAGCACCTATAGACCACATTTTATCTATCCATTCACCCATCCACGGACACTTGTTTAGCCACCTCTTGGCTGTGGTGAATAACGCTGCCTTCAACATAGGTGAGCAGAGATCTCTTCCAGTCCCTGCTTTCATTTCTTTTGGGAATATACCCAGAACTGGATCCACCATTTGAGAACATTTTTCCCCTTGAGTTGATCTACTTTTCTTTGCAGGTGGCCCCTGGTAATTATGCACCAGCGCTTCCATCTATGTTCTCGTCCCTCTCCTCTCTGGACTGTAGGTTCCTGGTGTCTGGGAGTCTGTATTCAACATTCCCGCACCCTGAGGCCATGGAAAGCACACAGCCTGCCTCCAGAAGGATTTATTAAATGCACAAATCTGGACAGGGCTGCTGCCGGGAGGAGGGCGAAGGGTGGGTTGGATTGAGCATGTATTTTAATATATCGGGCTTCTCTGATTTTGTTTGAAGGGAGGGCACTGCCCCTAAAATAAAAACGGGTATAAATCGACTTCCTGTGGGAGAAGTGGAAACCCACAGAGGGTAAATGACCAGACAGGTATCCAGGTGCAGTTAGTGGCTTGGCCAGGATCCAACTCCATGCTCTCCTGCTCTCTGTTCAGAGCTACTGCCACCATGGCCTTTGCCAGGAAAGGCAATTGTTTTCTGTTGCTTTCTCCCTCGCCCTCTGCCTGACTCTGTCCCTCACTTCAAAGGGCAGAGCCGTGCCAAGCACAGAAGAGAGGACAGACCCCTCACTAGACCCAGCCTTGGCCCTGGTCCCCTGCCAGGTTGGGCAACCCAACCTGGAGTGAGCAGGGCCCGCATATGCAGGGAGGTGAGCTTTCCTCTCCCAAGAGCTTTAATCAAGTCCAGGGAAGGGGTCTCAGCAGCAAGGCACCTCGGGGCCACCCTGGCAGAGGTAACTCAACTGAGAATCAGAACCTCCCTCATAGAGTTTTGGGGGTTAAATGATCTGAAAAGCACTTGGAACAGGACCTGGCGAACAGCAAGGGCTCTGTGGGTGATTTTCATTATCGCAGAAGGCCAGAGAGAGAGAGGGAGGGGGGGAGAGGAAGGGAAGGTGGGAGGCAGGGAGGAAGGACAGGTCCTTGAAATCTAACAAAAGGTAGAATCCGGTCAGCGCTCCCTTGCCCGGTTGTTCTCCCATAACGCTGGCTATGCTCACCTCCCTGGCAGCAGGCATGGAGGCGGAGGGGACAGGGCGGTGGGGTCCATTGCAGCCCTGGTCCCCGGCTCCCTGGGCTGTAAGAACACCCCTGGGCCTCAGCCCTCGCTGCCTGCCTGCCCCTCCCCTCCACAAACTGTTTGGGCTTCAACCCACCTTTGGCAGGAAGAAATTGCTTCCTGGATGTGTAGGATTAAAGGTGGGTCCCACAGCCTCCAGGCCCTGGACTGGGATAGGTCCTGGGTCCCTCCAAGCCCTGGGAAGGCTTCTCCAGTGCAACTCTGCTGAGACCATCTCCCACCTGCAACTTGAAAGCACCCACTCCCTTGTGAATGGCTTAGAGCAGACAAGGCTGGTGGGACCCCCAGGATGTCTACGTTGATTTACAATCCAGGTCATCACAGGGGGACTTTTTTTGGTTCACGTTGAAAAAATGCCATCTTGTTTCTCCATGGAGACTGACAAGAAGCCTGCAGGAGAGTTCCCTCCCAGGGCTGGCAGGCTGGGCTCTGTCCATGGACCCGGCCTCGTGCCTTGTATCAGTGGTGGTGCACTAATCACACTTCTCCTTCACCTTTGCGCCAAGAAAAGAGCAGAGGCGGACCCAGTGATTGTTTGCATTTGCCCACACCCTCTCAGCCGGTGGGCAGACATCACTGGGCTGCAGCCAGGGAGAGGGCTCTCATCACTGGTGAGAGAATGAAAGGGCTGGCCTGGCCAGGGGAAGGAGGTGTGCAGGACTGAGGACAGGACACGGGGGCACAGCTAGAGAAGCATGAAGAGGCAATGCTATGAAACGCCCCAAAGCCAGTGCATAGAATATGCCGTTTTGTTAGATACAGAGTAGAAATTGCTGGTCCTTTGAGAGACACACAGACACCAAAGCGTAAGGAGGCAGCCCGACATCCCCTAGGGATGTGTTGTTGAGGGTAGCTTCCTAGGGAAAAGTCTGAGCCCTCCCTGAGAAAACTCAAGGCTATTTTAAAGGCTGGTCCTCAGAGGGCCGTGTCCAGCCTCCCTGTGCAGCAATGCTGGGCAGCAAGGCTATGCGCCGGCTTCCCCCAAGTCTCCGTTGCCACCGGCAGCAAACCCCAAGCTGGGTTATTACATCAACGACTTCTCCCCTCCTCGGCCCCTGGGGAGCCCAGCCAGGTTGGAAAGCAGCAGGAACCTTTTCCAACACAAATACATGATGATCTCAGGTAGCAGCGCTGATATTAGAAAACAGGGAGAGACGTCTTATGGGTTTCACTCAGATGGAAAGGGATGGGAGCCAAGCTCAGTCTGTTTCAGGGCTGTGGGCCAATCTGGGCTGCGGAGAGCTGCAGATATGGCCCTTGAAATACAGGTTTGGTGACTTCTGACAGTAAGTGGCCTTAATTCACAGGGGGAACGTCCTGCTTCTTTGCCATCTTTGCAAATTTGCAGTATTTGCTGTAAACTAGAAACACCCAGCCAGGATCTCCTGCCCTAAAGGCAGGGAACAAATGAAATGTTTTCCTATTGTGTAAAGAGCTCACATTTTCCCACACGCAGAGCACGGAACAGTGTCATCAACCTTTCATCTTTCTTTTATTTCCCCAAATTACCTTCCAGAAGAGAGCGCAAACGCCAGTTTTGTGGACGTATCTCCAATATACAGATACTTTCTGTGTCACTGTCATAGTGGACGTTGTCGTGTTCCGGCAGCCACCTCGCATCCCCAGGAGGAAAATTAGATTGTGCATCAAGCCCCCGTGTGAAAGGAAGGGGGCCGAGAACGCCCCCTGAGCCTTTAGGAGGCTGGGAGCCCAGGAAGGGGCTGGCAGCCCCCAACCCACCCTGCTCTCTGCTCCTCCTGGGTTCCTAAGACATACCCGGTCCACGGGACCAAGGGCGCTTCTCCTGTGTGTGTCTTGCTCCCTGACTATCCTAGTCACACCTTGTCACTGGAAATGTATCTTTATTCTACTCTCCATCCCCTGCAACCCCCAGCTATCTGGTCTGAAGATGGTTTATCAAAATAACACTAGTCAGATGAAAAACAGGGAAAAACTGAACGCTTTTCTCATATAAAAGTAATACAGGTCTTGGAATTGGACCAATTTCTAGCATCCCTCCTAAAACAAATTCCCTTGTGGGATGTGGTTCTGAGAGCGGAGATTGGGAGTGTGGGAGGGGTCACATGCAGGACCCTGTCACCTGGCCTAGGCACAACAGATCCGGTGACTTCGTGTGAATCACTAAAATGACAGAAAATCCCTTTCCTCCCTCCATTTCCTTCTTCCTTCCTCCCTTCTTTCCTTCCTTCTTTCCTCCTTCTCTCCCTCCCTCCATCTACCCACCCCCTCGTCTCCCGCCTTTCCCCATCTGTTTGGAATTCCAGTTCTCCAGCACTGTGGGAACTGACTGCATGTCCTATCTCCATTCTAACATATTTGGAGGTTTGAAGATAACGAACACATAATCAGAACGAAACTAGCCATAGGTCAGCCTCTTCACAGATACCAGTTGTCTTCCCTAGCCCAGATTAATTTAGAATCTTGCCTAAAACTCCACCTTCAGGAATTACTACAAGGAACAGTAATAATAGAGAAAACCATGGCACTGACAGTAGTGTATACATTTTGAATTCTTTCTTCATCATCTGGGATGGATTGTGTTGATCCAACCACACTTTCCCTTCAGGGCATTCTTGCTGTCGAGAACATGTTGTTCTAAGATAGGGCCCTGGCAGAGGTAGGATTTTGAATACATAGCAACAGTTCTCTGTGTAGTCCTCACCTGTCCTGAGTAGCAATTACTATTATATTATTGTATGATTGCCAACAATAATTCCACATATAGTTGTATACATATATATAATTATATATATAATTTGTATAGCATTCTACAATTTTTTCAAAGCGATGTCACATACATCATATCACTTGCTTCCCACAACAGCCCTGTGATGTGGAAGGGCAGGTTATCTTCAAATGGATGAAGGAGGAAATCAAACCAGAGAACAAAGTGATGAGCAGAGGCCAGGAACCCAGGGGCCTGGCTTCTGATGCTGAGCTGTTTCTATGATTCAGTTCTGCCTTCCAGCCTTGCCGAAGCTATGTCTTCACCAAGAGGTTATTGTTTGCTGACTCATTTGTTCATTCATTTCATGAATAGGTATTGAGCTCCAGGCACTGTTCTAGGTCTTGGAGGCATAGCAGCGAAAACCAAAACAAAATCAAAACAAAATCAGCCCTTCCTGTAGCGTAGGATCGGGCGCTGGCTAAGGTCAGTGCAGTGTGGAAAAGCACAGGTGCAGGGCCAGCCTGCTTGGGTCTGCAGCCCAGCTCATCTGTCTACTTGCAGCATGACCTCTGGCATTTCAAACCCTCTGGCCTGTTTCTTCATCGGTAAGACAGAGGTAATTATGGCCCCCCACCGAGGGGCATTTTATGAGGCTTCAGTGAGCAGATACTCATAGGTACTAGAATAGGATCTGGCCCAGAGTAAGCCTGCCATAAGTGTTAGTAGTGAGTCTAACCTACCTTATGCGGAGACTGAAATAAAAAACAACAAATGTGTGCGCAAGCTTGTTAAATGCTTAAGAATGCTTTGAAGCAAATTTGGGGTGATGACTCCAAATGCTGATTTCTTTCTGGCCCTTTTTTCTTAAGTAGTAACGTATTTTCTCTCCCTCATACACGACCTCCATCTTGCTCCCACCAAGAAGTAATGGATGAGTTATAAACGTCTCGGGGCCACTTTTTTTTTTCCTTAATTTTTGGCTGCTTTGGGTCTTCGTTGCTGTGCGTGGGCTTTCTCTAGGTGCTGCAAGCTGGGGGTACTCATTGTCGCGGTGCGCGGCCTTCTCATCGTGGTGGCTTCTCTTGTTGTGGAGCACAGGCTCTAGGTGCACGGGCTTCAGTAGTTGTGGCTCATGGGCTCTAGAGCGCAGGCTCAGTAGTTGTGGCGCAAGGGCTTAGTTGCTCCGCAGCACGTGGGATCTTCCCGGACCAGGGCTCAAACCCGTGTCCCCTGCGTTGGCAGGCGGATTCTTAACCACTGCGCCACCAGGGAAGCCCTCAGGGCCAATTTTTAAACTATTCATTTGGACTTCTCTTCCAGAGCTCTGCGCAACTTTGCTCAGATCTCTCTGTGTTCCTAATGCAATATTTGAAGTTTGTATCTGTCACAGTGAGATAAAATAGACGTCTCTGTGTACAGGCTTGTGTCTTGGGGGCTTTCATGACGTAACAGTCTGTGCTTCTGTTTTGAACGTTCAAGGCTGACACTCTCCAGTTGCTTCTCAGAAAGAGCTTGACTTTCCAGCCCAACCTTCAATTTTGCGTTGCCTTCAAGGTCCCAGCCTCCCACCCCGACTTCCCACACATATCTTGGCACCGATAGAATTAAAATCCTTTGTATCCATCCTGAAAGATTTCCTCACAGCTCTGCCAAGGCAGATCATTGCCTGTCTCACTTCTATTATTTAAATTCGAAATTCCTTCTTGGTAGAGTCTGCCTTCTGTCATGAACAAGGGGCTGGCGGATGTGCAGAACCTTCCAACTTAATCCAGTGCTTTTTGAGTGAGGGCTTGTGAGTCACAATCTGAGAACTGCCACTCAAGAGCAGGGCTTGGCAGGGCCCGCTTGTTTGTTAAATAAAGTTATTTTATTTTATTTTATTTTATTTTGCGGTACGTGGGCCTCTCACTGTTGTGGCCTCTCCCGTTGTGGAGCACAGGCTCCGGACGCGCAGGCTCAGCGACCGTGGCTCACGGGCCCAGCCACTCCGCGGCATGGGGGATCTTCCCGGACCGGGGCACGAACCCGCGTCCCCTGCATCGGCAGGCGGACTCTCAACCACTGCGCCACCAGGGAAGCCCTGTTAAATAAAGTTTTATCGGAACAAAGCCTGTCCACTTGTGTATGTACTACCTAGGGCTGCTTCCAAGCTACGCTGAGTCGTCTCAAGGCGCTATGGTCCACCAAGCCTAAAATATTTACTCTCTGGCCTCTACTGAGGAAGTCTGCTGATCGCCAGGGTGGAAGGTAGACCCACAGCCAGCAGATGGAAGCCTGAGGATTTAAAGATTTTCAGAGAAAGGGGCCCATGGCTGAGAGCCATCACTACGTGTTCACGATTTGCAGCTGAAGCCTGATGATGACTTGTGTACGATAAAGGATATCACCCAAATGATATTTTGCCTCCAAAGCAAATGTGACCACGTGTGGGGACCAAGTGTGGAGTAACTGCAGGGATGTTAACGTCAGGGTGTTCTTGTGTCTGGATGGGATGAGAATTGTCTTACAGCAAAGTGTCTGCATATCTGTGTGTGCGTTCCCTCCCTTCTGAAGCAGCGAGCACACTCCCTGTGCACAGCCTTCTCAGAAAGAGTGTTTGATCTGTAATGATGCCCTGGAGGGCGAGGACCTGGAAAGAGCTCTCTGCCTTCCCGCTGCAGATGGCTTTTGAGGGCCAAGTATTAAGCACTCCGTGCCCCGGTCTGTGCTGTTCTTGACAAAGACACACAAGACCCGGAGCAAAACAGGACACGGTGTCTCATGTTCGCTGAGCTCTGCAGAGCACCCCCGGTGCTTAACATGTCAGAGGAGGGAGGAACTCTTGTGCATCAGGGTTGATGCAGTGTTAGGTTTAGGGGTATTACCTCTGGGTCCCTGTTTCATTTAATTAAAGCAAGTCTGCTGGTGAACTTGTTCCCAAAGACTAATTAGTGGATGGGCAGCATTGAAATCATCTGCATATTTAAAAAAATATGCATGAACATCTTCCTCGGTGAGTTTGATTTTCAATAGGCCTGCGGTGGATTCCTGCTTTTAAAAACCCCCGTCCCCCCCAATAACTGTGACGCACAGCAAGTGAACGCTGACAAGCGGAATCTGGTGTTTATCTCACAACGTTTCAAAGGATTCAGGAGGTGCTCGTTCTTTCTCTGCAGGATCTGCACCTTGAGTCCCCAAAGAAGCGGTTTAATGTGCCCCTGGAGGTACTGACTGTGATTGAGATGTGAGGTCTGGTTCTCATCAGAACTCAGTGTGGGATTCAGACTTTCTTACCTTGTGAGCCCTGCTTATCTGTCTCTCATGAAGGGCTTGATTTTTCTCCAGAAAGAGCAGTGTTTTCACACTGTAGGTTGCAATCTACTCGTGGGTTATAAAGTCATTTAAGGAGGGTGCAACCGGCATTAAAAAAAAAGACTAGGAAAAAAAAAATCAGGGTGGATCACATGTGTTACGGATGTGTTGTTCTGTTATAGTTGCTTTGGTGGGTGTGCTGTACATCGGGTTGCCATGTGTTTCTTACTATGTGTCATGGCAAAAAGTCTCCACTGTACAGTATAAATCAGCCATGAACCTAATTTACTTAGGGCAGCTCCCATCTTCGCTTGCAGAGGGCTGACAGAAGTCACCAGGGTGGGCAGACTGTCCTATACAAGTGCTTCCAGGGAGGCTACCTGGAAACTAATAGGAAACCAATTTGTGGATGATTGCATCTTCTGGGGAGATAAATCCATCATGGGAAGTTTTACGGATGACAAGCGAGTCAGCCCACCACACCTGTCACCTGGCGACAGCTGGGTTTATCTGGAGCCCAAATTTCAGTGTCCTTTTCTTGAAATGGGGATATCACCCCATTGGCTATTCTGTTGTGGGAAAGACCAAATTAGGGAGGGAAAAGACTCTCTCCAATAAAGGATGAATTTCAAAGCTCAGGCCCAGTGATGGCTTTTCACGATGGTCTGGTAGGTGTACTGTCATTGGCATTAGGAAAGGAAGGGGAAGGCCCTTAGATCAAGTCCAGGCCCCGTGGGTGTCAGAGAGGGTGTTTGTGGGAGCACAGACCAGGGAACCTTTACATCAAGGGGGCTTCCTTATGCTGGCTTCTTGGCAGGCAGCAGTGGGGTCTGATCTCACATGGATCTTAAGTCACCAAGAAGAGGACGGCCAGACAGAGCCAGGACGATGAGCAGACCAGCTCATGAAGCATCTACTCAGTGCAGCCCTCAGGTGGTGGGGAATATCTTCTGCTGTCTCAGGAGAGGTTTGGGGTTGGAATGGGGAGTGGGGAAGCCTAAGGACGGTAGCCTCTCCCTGGGGCAGCTAATTTCAGAACAGCCCTGTCACCCTCTTCTCAGTGGGAAAGAAAGGGGAAGGAGGGGAACTCAGAGTATGGGAGAAAAGAAAGCTTTCAAGAATATCACTAAAAGGTCTGGGGTGAAAGACCCTCGGGGACAAAAAGCATTCCCCCCCCCCCCCCATTCCAAAGGGCCACTTACAACAAAGCCCCTGAAGCAGCGGCAAGAGGTCCTGGCCCCTTCTGCCACTTCTGTTTTTAAAGCTCTCACAGTTTTAAGGGCTGGAAAAAAATGGTTAAGGATGCAAAGATGGAATTTTTTAAAAAAATAGTGAAGGCCTGTTTGAAGTGGCACGGTGAGCATCTTTAATGCTGCAGGTCATCTGGGTGGCTGTCCCTAGGACTTCCCTGGGCAAGATGAGAAGTCCCAAGCAGGGGGCAGGCCAAATGTCACCCAGTCCCTGCCGGGAGAGGCTTTGCTTAAGAGCAAGCTCGGCTGCCTTTGCTGCTCGGAACGGGACAGAACTTCATTCGCTCCTCAGCGGGGTTTTTTCAGGATCTCGGCGTAGAGGACACGAGCCTCACCCAGGGAGCTGGTACCAAACACTTGTTCTTAGCCCCAGTGGTGGGGATTTGGATTTAGCAGGCTTGAGGTGGAACCCAGGAGTCTGCATTTTGAGATGTATCCTCCTAGGCACCCCCACACACGGAGACGGGATGCAGGCCGTCCACACTTTGAGACGCTGTGGGGAAGGCTGGCCGGGGAGAGGAGGGTCTCACCCACCAACCTTGAACCTCACCCACCCAGCCGGCAGGACTCCTGCCTGCCCGGTGCTCTAGGTTGTTAGGGCAGGGCTGGGCCTGAGGTTGGATGATTTTTCCAAAGAGGCCTCTGTGACGCACCAAGCCCTGATGCAGCCCACAGAAGAGATAATGGCTAATTGGACTTTAACACACATTGTAGGTACCTTTTCTGGATTGAAAAAAAAGAGCAACAAAAAGCAAACCGCAAAAGGAAAGAACCCCAGAAGATCCACACTTTGTCAAATGTGTGAAAAACCCAAGGTCCTTAGAGCTGCCCAGGGCTTCATTTCAGGCAAAGACCTTGAGGGTGGCCAGCGCCCGGCTGGGCAAACTTAGCCCTGGTTCCCGGGCCACAGATTCCCTGACCTTCCTCAGTTACATAATCAAGTCCCCTACCCTACCCATCCCTCCGGAGCTTTCCTGACATCATCTTCACTTTGGTTTTCTCACTGGAACCCACACAGTGCGTAAGGTTGAACAAAGACATTTATTTGTAAAAGCAATTCCCAATGGAGCAGAGATCGTATCCATAGACAGTAAAGCGGTGATCATTCAGAAGCCCCCATGCAGACATCAGCGAAACCCAGGGCAAAAGCAGACAGACAGCTCTGCTGCAGACAGCCAGAGAGCTACCAATCCTGCCAACTGCAAAGCAAAATGTCCTTTCCGCTTGAGAACACGGATGTACCGAGATGTCCTGTGAGAAAGAAATTTGGTCTGACATCCACGATGAAGTGATCAGGGAACAGTTGAGGGAGCCTTTTTTTTCTCTTCTGGGTGGCTTGTCAGCTTCCCACAGATACCCGGCTAAGAGCTGAAGCGGTCCTCCACCCTCCAGCGGCAGGGGGCCGTGTCAAAGCCCAGCCTGCTCACATGCCCATCCTTATACTCTGAATGATCTGGAAGATAGCTGAAGGAGGAAAACAAAACAGACGGCTCAGACACCAGACAGCGCACAGCTGGAAACCCAGCCCCACTGCGAGCCCTGCTTCTGCTGACCCCGGGCCCTGGACCTGTTAGCACACAGCTGATTAGATATTTCCTAACAAGGAGTTAAGTTAACAAGAGGTCAGTGAACTTCTTTAAAAAGGCGGCCTTGCTCTGTCTGCTGATGGATGCCTCGGGGATTTATGGATAACTTCTGCTAATTCCACCAGGAGTGAAGGCCAGAAATCCCTCAGGCACTGAGAGATTTGGCCCTCTTTCCCAGAATGTTCTGATGTTGCGGGCAGCGGGGGACAGCGCTTTCGTGCAGGCAGGGCACTCACTTAACAGGTCAGCCAACGCTGCCTCTTCAAAATGGCTGTGACCTGGAAAAGCAGCTGCCCTTGAACTGGAAGGAAGGCCAGGTGCTGGGAGCAGACACGTGGAGCTGGGCCCCCGGCTGCTGACAACCTCTGATACAAGTGCATCTTCAGGCGGCCTGGAACTTTCTGAAATTCGACTTGAAAAGCACCGAGAGCAGCACTGATTTATTCAGGGCGCCGTCTTCACTAAGTGGACCGAACTCCTTCATGAAGGGGTGGGTCGCCTGAACGTCCACAGACAATTCCTGGGACTCCCTCCCCTTATTCTGGTAAGAGCTGGTTGGATAGCACCCAGCCTGGTTTTGTTTATAGGGTTTAAATACGTTCCAGGAGAGGAAGGTCCAACTTCTTTTTCACATCCTCTCCCGATGTGACATATACAATATTGGTCAATAGTGATGGAGACAACCATGATAATAATAGCAATGAACACATATAGAATGATTTTTTTTTTTTTTTGAGGGGCAGCTGGGTATCATGTAATCAAGTGTGAAAAGAACAAGCACAGGACATTCAGGGGAATGTACCCCTTCTCTCCTTCATAAAGTCATCCCGGAATATGCCCAGGAATGCTGCTTCCTAAGTGAAAACCATAGTGAAATACGCTACCCAGAACCCTCGAGAAACAAAGTGTTCGATATTTTATCAACTAACTTTAGTGAGCACATACTATGTGTCAGGCATCGTGCTTTGGGGATCCAAAGATAATTCACACCGAGGGCCCCGAGGACTCTTTCTTGGACAGTTAGATTTGAAGGGTAGATAAAGCACTCAAGTAGTTGGTTTTTCATAAACTAAAAAAAATCCGCATGACCATGACTTTCCTAAATTGGATATACACCCAACACGATTTAATATATCAAGGTTTCATGAATGTTCAGTGTGACCATAATAAAAAGTGATAACTGCTAAGACTCTGCTGTAATATGGTGATAGAGGATGCACAGCGTTTGATCTGATCCCAAAATAGCTCCGGTTGGCTGTACTTCTTGGGCTCTCATTTCTGCTTCTTAGCAGTTATTTGGTCTCAATGACTCTTAGCTCTGCTCACATCTCTGGTGCTACTACACCATCTGCAGTGGGCCCTCTTCTATGATTACGCTACCGTAGACTAAGCCAGAAACAAAGGCGGTTAGAACTATGTATAAAATCAAGTCAACCAGTTGTGTGTGAAGGTCGGAAAGAGTCTTCTCTAGATAAAGGAGTTAATTCAACAAGTTGTGATATTTAACTCTGGTTGTGCTCAGAGGTTTTCTTGTCTTATTCTCATCTGGGGGGTGGCTCTTCACGGGAGAAGTTGCTAGATGGATGAGAAAGTACCTCACCCAAATGTATAAGCTTGCCGGAACACGGATGTTTCCACCCTCCTCTACCAAAGCTAACAAGGAATAAAAATTAAATAAACATTCCTGTGTTCTGGCTCCACAGGAGTGCTGGAAGACAGCTGTATATTCAAGCACACTAGGAAAAAAATATTTACATCTACCGTGCCTCAGGCTTTGTTCTTGGGACCAGGAAAACATCCCTAATTTGGACAAACAGGCTTACTTTAGAGGGGAATGCTAGGGTCAGAGGGAACTGGGTTTGAATCCCATCTCTTCACTGAATAACTGTGTGACTGCATGAATAACTTAACCTCTTCGATTCTGTCTCCTCTGCTGTGAAATGAGGACCACGCTGCTTGCAGCGCTAATACAGGGATTAAATGATCTGACATACACGAGGCTCCTCACACATCAAGGTTTCAGTGCATGGGAATCATTGCCATTATTACCGTTCCTATTACTACGAGGATGGCTGCTGCTTCCATGTATGAGCATGAATACCAGAGCTCAGGTGCCACCTGCCACCCTCTAGAGGTGTGAATTTTCGGAATTCAATAAATAGTTCTGAGCCCTGATTTCTCTATTTATAAAACTGTAGATAATATGTAAAATATCTGCCCATAATAGATGCTCCAAAATGTTATTTCTCCGAGATCTATCCGTAGACAAGGAATCATTATCAGTAGGATAGAGGTTAATGAATACGAAACAGGCTGTCCCTTAGTCCATCAGACCCTATTAAGTTAATTCATGACTTCAAAAGTGCGGGGTAATGATAAAACCACTCAATTCTTTTTAAGGAACTGCTGCAAATTTCTCTTAAGAATCTTAGACAAAGTTTGCTGGCCTCAGAGTAGCAACACATATTAAAACAACGTACCTATTTCTGAGTCTGCTTTAAAAACTAATGAAAGATCATTCCTGACCCTAATTGAATCCATGAATTAACAGGTAAAAATCTGACGGTCTTTAATATGTGTACGGGCGACCCTTTAAAATTGAACCCTCTTGGAGAAATTACTTTGAATAAAGTCTATTTTAAGTTCACCATTTGCCTCCACCTCTAAGATAATGGAGAGATGGTTGTGTTTTATGATTCCTTTTTTCAATGTCTTTAAGAATTGTATCCCTGTCTTTAAGAAGGCTTATGTCAATGTCAGTGTCTTTAAGAAGCCTTCACCATCCTATACCAATTATATTAACTGTACTTCTATGTGCCCGCCAGTAATGACCAGCCCTACAACCCTGGCCTCCCCGATGCTGACTTTCTGAGGCGGTGAACGGGAAGGCAGCCAAGAGTGGGTTCAAAGTGGGAAAGGAAGCGGGGAGTCTGGACCCTGACAAGTTAATAACTTAACAGAGGGTGAACAAAGCAGAGAAAACAGCCGAGCGGGCAGCAGGAAAGGGGCTGTGGGCAGGCGAGTCAGCAGGGAGGACGGATGCCAAGAAAGGGAAGGAGGGCAGGCATTCAAGGTCAGGGGATCTGGCCTTGGGCAGGTCAGAGGTTCAGGAAAATCCAGGCTAGAGTGGGAACTACAGAATCTGGGAGCTTCCACACTCTCCCACCTGTACAGGATCCTGGTCCTTGGTAACCTGAGACGATCACATCTCTCTTTTATTCAGCCCTTCCCTTTCAATGAAATTCTTAGGGTTTAACATGCAAGAAGCACTTGCAACTCAAAAATCAACCAGAACAACCCTCCTGACTCCATGTCTCCCATCCACAGGTGTCCTCTGCCTCTTTACGACCATTTCCAAAAAAGCTGTCTACGTCCTCACTTTCTCCATTTCCTTACCTTTGGGTTCCACCTCATTCCACTGCATTCTAGCTTTTCTCTTCACTCCAGTGAAATAGCTCTTGCTAAAGGTACAAATGACCTTCCATGTCACTTAATCCAACTAGCGTCCTGAAGGACGCTGCCTCTCGTCATACACCCCTACTTACCCTCGCCGAGCGCTCCCTCCTGGAAACTCTCTTCCCTCGGCCTCTGTGACACACCACTCTCCTAGTTTCTAGATTTCCGTCTTCTCTTTGGCTCTTTACACTAAACGTGGTTTATGGGGGTCATCCTAACTCCTCCTGACCAGTAAACAAGAATGTTGAAGTTCTGCAGTGAGCATGGCTGGCTTTCTTCCCTTCATTACATTCCTTCTCCCAGGTGATCTCATCCCGGCCCACAATTTCAGTTGCCACTTAGCTTTTGATGACTCACCAACGTGTGTTGCCAGCCCCGACCTCTCCTCGGAGCTCCAGACCTACACCTTCCACCACCTAATTGATACCTACACACAAGTGGCTCAAAGGCACGTCAAATGCAACAGGACCTTCTCGTGATCTCTCCCCGTTGCCAAGCTTTGCATCGTCCTCCTCCATCTTGCACGTACACCAAAAATGCCAGAGTCATCCTTGATACCTCTGACTGATGACCAAGACCTGTGGGCATTACCTAATAATCTCGTGACTGTGCGTCTTTCGCTCCATCCTTCCCGAAACCACCCTAGTCCAAGTTACCGTCATCTTTCCCCTGGTTCCTGCGGTGACCTCCACTGGTCTACTCTTGCTACGCCTTCAATCCTTTCTCCGTACTGTAGCTAGAATTATTCTTTAAATAAAAACAAGTGAGATCGTGCCCTCCTTGAGTTTCTAACACACCAGAAACATTCTATTGCCTAATCCTTGGTGAAGCCTCCATGACCTGCATCTCCTGGCCCCAGGCAACCTGTCCAGATTCGCCTTCTCCACTCTCCTCCTCTCTTACGGTAAGCCCTCCTGTTTTTAAAAGCTCCCTGCTCTTACTACTGGGCTTTTACACACGCCATTCTTTCTTTCTGAAATACTTTCCCCACCCTACCCTATTGCCTAGATTTACTTCAAAATTCAGAAGTTATTTCTTCAGAGAAGCCGTCTTTGACCATCTGAAGCAGGAGTTCTCAGACTTATGTCTCACAATCCCCTGAAAATGTTTGAAAACAGGCACTGGACCCCATCCCTAGAGCTTCTAATCCCGTGGGTCTGGGGTGGGAACTGAGAATGTATATTTCTAACAGGTTCATAGTTGATGCTCAGGCTGCTGGTCCAGGGACCACACTTTGAGAACCACTTCCCTAGAGCACACCAGCCCTTGGCATTACAGGCACACCTCGTTTTATTGAACTTTGCCGATATTGCTTTTTGTTTTGTTTTTTCTTTTTACAAATTGAAGGTTTGTGGCAACCCTGTGTGTAACAAGTCTATGGGCAACACTTTTTCCACCAGCATTTGCTCACTTCGTGCCTCTGTGTCACATTCTGGTAATTCTCACAATATTTCAAACGTTTTCATTATTTTTATATATGTTACAGTGATCTGTGATCAGTGACCTTCGATGTTACTGTTACAAAGAGATTAGGACTCACTGAAAGGCTCAGATGACGGTTAGCATTTTTAAATTAAGGTATGTCTACCTTTTTTTTTTTAGACATAATGCTATTTATTGCATGCTTAATAGACTACAGTATAATGTAAACAGAACTTTTATGTGCACCGGGAAACCGAAAACTCACGTGACTTGCTTTATTGCGATGTTAGCTTTACTGCAGTGGTCTGGACCCGAACCTGCAATGTTTCCAAGGTTGGCCTGTCTATGCTTTTGCAGCCCTATGTTCCTCTCCTTCAAACATTTTCATGCCTGAAATTTTACATGTTGCAGCGTAATTATTTGTTTGACTCATCTTTCTCCCCCACGAGACCACAAGCTCCAGGAGAGCAGGGATGATTTTGCCCCCAGCTCTACCCCTGGGCCTAAGCTCAGCACCGGGCACATAGTAGGTCCTCAGTAAAAATTTACCGAAGGACTGAACGGTGAAAAATTGCAAACAGCGTGGAGGAAAATACATTTTAAAAACCTCAACTGATTACTCTTCAGACCTAAAGAATCAGCATCAAATGGTGACCTTGAGATTCAATTGCTCCAAGAGCTCAGTTCTGGAGGGGAAGTCCAGTCACAAGTCGAGAACATAAACCCCTTAAGGCCGGGAGCTGGGCCAGCCCAATCCACGCTTCCCTGGGGACTGCCCCACCCCAGCTAACTGAGAGTGCCCAAAGGACACAGAGATGACACAAGTGGATCCCCTAGGAGACTGTCAGAAAGCTGGAACCCTGCCAGACAACGGGGCCTTCCGAAAACCACCTTTATTGAAAGTAAATGGTGGACGATAAGCGAGATCAAGGGAGTGGCTGAGAAGAGAGATCAAGACAGGCCAGAGGAACATCCTTTAGGAGGATAAGCTGACTCTAGAATTCACACAACTTTGATTATTTTTCATTTAAAAAATTTAAAAAATGAAAGCATTGGTAAGAAAAGTCTGGGCCTTGAGAAAAAAAAGCAGAGATGTTAGGAGACAAGACATCGCCAAGGTGGGTCATTAAGCTCCCTGAAAGAATGAGCACAAAGATAGTCAAAGGCAAGATGCCACTTCCCCATGGCTTCTCCAGAGATGGAGAAGAGGGTAAAGAGAGGGAAGCCAGGGATAGGTGAGGGCAGGAGGGCACTGTGAAAAGAGAGATCGTATTAGCAAAGAATGGGATGCTCTCTCCACATTAAGATGGCAGACAGTAGAGCACTCTTCCGAGAAGGAAACCATACACAGACCCAAAGGGCCCCAGGGGCACAGGGCCACAGGGCAGAGGGAAGCACATGACAAGCGAGGCCGTAGGTCACCTTGAGGGAGCCAATGGCTGATGGGACATCTTTTCCAGACTGTGCATCTCAGATCCTGAGGCAGGAGTTCCAGAGCAGACGCATGTCCTCAAGCTTTCCTTTGTGGTGGAACGGAAAGGTTGCTCCAGGGCTGCTGAGTTCCTCAAACTTGCGTCTTGGGGCTGTGACTCCCTCTGGGTGTCACAATTTCAAGATAGTTCAGGCAGTCTCCAGGAAAGGCCAGTGCTTATGCGGTCGACCTGCAAACACGGTGAATTCAAATTTGTCCTGGAGCAAGTGTCCAGGACAGAGCAAGGTGATGGAGTACCCCGGTGGCCCAGTCAAGAAGCAGCCCGTGGCTGGGTCGGGGCTTTATCCACCTGGGAGCAGACCGAGAATGGCCGTCCATCTGGAATCTCTGGACAATGCACATTTTCTGGCAGGGAAAGTAGGAGATGTTTTTTTTTTTTTTTTTTTTGCAGTACGCAGGCCTCTCACTGCTGTGGCCTCTCCCGTCGCGGAGCACAGGCTCCGGACGCGCAGGCTCAGCGGCCACGGCCCACGGGCCCAGCCGCTCCGCGGCATGTGGGATCCTCCCGGACCGGGTAACGAACCCGTGTCCCCTGCATCAGCAGGCGGACTCCCAACCACTGCACCACCAGGGAAGCCCAGTAGGAGATGTTTTAACGGGAGTTCTTTTCAACACACAGTCATATGCTAGAGGCCTGAAGTTGGTGGAAAATCTGCTCCATGGTATTTTGGGGGAAATGGTAAGAGAGAAGGATAATAGGATAATAGAAAGCAGATGGGTTTGGAGTTTAGGTTTGGGTATTAGCTCTCTTTTTAGCTACGGGATGCTGGTTGATTTCCTCTTTGAACCTCTGTTTTGTGATTTGGAAAAATGAGTACCATAGCTTCTTTGTAGGGACTGTGTGATGAGAAAGGAAAATATAAGTGTAGGACCTGGCATTAGAATAAGGACTCAAGAAACGGTAACCAAAATAGTTGTATGAATAGATTCTGCTCACCCCCATTGGCTAGTTTTTAAAGAGTTCTTTCTAGAAGGAGAGAAGAGGCTCCAGCTCTAGCTGTCCCTGCAGAGGTGACACCACTGACCTCTGGCCGGCAAATCCTGCCCTCTCCCTGTCCAGGTGGGAGCTGGGGTTCCTGCAGCTTCCCCAGTATCTCAGAGCTCTGCTCCCCCAAGTTTTCTCCCCATCACGAAGGACAAAATGTTATCTTTCTTTCCTTGCAAGCATTCAGAATCTTGGTCGGCACCTCGCCAGGAGGGTTGAGAGGCAAGGAGACAGTGCAACTAAGGGCCGTCAACATAATGACAATAAGAACAAACATTCGTAAAACTATTACCGGGACTCCACTAAACGTGTGGCGTGCGTTGTCTCATTTCATCCTCGGGACTGATTTTCATGAGGATCCTAGGAGTTTTCAGGTAGGATCCTATCCCTTTTAAGAATGGACGACACTGAGGCTTGGAGTGGGCGTGTGGGTGAGTAGCTTGGACAAGGCTGCACGGCTAGTAGGTGGCAGAGCCGGGTTTCCAACCCAAGGAGGCTGTCCCTGGAGCCGGTTCACACAGCACTTAGTCCTGTCCCTCCTCCACAGCATCCTTAACAAAACAGCCAGTCCTAGGGAGGGTGGGGCTGTGGGCTCTTCCAGAAACGGAGAGGCCTCCAGTGCAGACATAAAGGGAGACCACTGGACCACCAGAAACAGGAGGCCGGGAGGACAGGAGGTATTCAGGCCTAGCTTAGAATGTCTCAGGGAATCACTTTCCTTATCTGTTCTGAATAGGTTGTCCTGAAAAACGGTCCAGGCTGTGACACGTTATCTCTCCCCAGTCCTGCCCCGGCAGGCAGAGTGCCTACCAGACACAGGAGAAGAGTAGAGTCTGTTAACTGCCAGACAAAGGGAACGTCCCTGCCCAGAAACAGTGCAGCTACTCACAACTGATGGTGCCAAATGAACCTAGTAGGCTCTTTGGGAAAGGCCTTAATTCTGGAATCACAGAGGCCAGTGCTGGGCCGGACACAATTTCCTATTTGATGGGCAAAGAGGGTCCAGATGTGTATTCCCTTCTGGGGATGATAAAAAGTCAGTATATCCAGCAACACAGGAGGCACCCCTATACACACACATACACACAGATACACACAAACAAAAATACACAGACACACACACGCAAACAGAGACATGAACACACACACAGATACACACAAACATACACATACACAAACACACACAGACAACATACATACAAAGACACACACAGACACAGACATAAACACAGGCACATGACAGATCCTGCTTCAACCAGAACAGCTTTTCTTTTGTTTCCCTCTAAGATTTGAACAAAGAGGTCTACTGCTCTAAAAAAAAAAAATTAAAAAAAATAAAAGAAAGGTCTACTGCTTTAAAAAAAAAGAAAAGACTAAAACCAAGAGTTTAGCAATTCTGCTCTCTAAATACACTTATTTTTTTCTGATTATACAAGTAATATATGCTCATTGACAAAACTGGAAACTATAGAAAATTAGGAAGGAAATAAGTCACTGGTTAATCCTATTCCCCTAGAGGTTTCCCTTCGATGGGGGATATAAGCTCATCTGTTTCAAGAAAAGCCAGACTTCAAGAATGACTAAAATTCACATAATCTCTAATTAGGAAGTGAGTATCAGGTTCGGCCAGAGAGAAAGAAATGCAATTGAAATGAGGGATAGATGAGGGAGAAGTAGTCTGAGGGAGGGAGGTGGGGTGTGGCTGGTGTGTAAGAGTTTCCCTCTGAGAATCACAGCATGATGGGGATTAAATGGTGGTTCCATTGACCCCGGTTGGAACCTCAGTGACGGATGAGGACAGAGAAGACGGCTCTCAGCTTGCTGCCTCCTGTCCACACTCAGGGACACCCCTGGGCTCAGGAGAGGTGAATGATACAACAGGATCACGAGACACATGTAAGCGCTAACATACTGTCTGGTCAACTGCATGTGAAGGGAAAGACCTACTGTCACTGAGTCCAGGTGCAACTTCTAGTCCAAGAGGAAAGTCAAAAATGCAGAAGACAGTTGTCCTGTGAACGCTGTGGCACTGACACTATAAGATGCGTAGGCCAGGGTTGGGACCCTGCTGTCACTGCCGTGTTCAGGTCAGACATTACTGATGCATAGTGGCAAACTCATCACAGAGCTCTGGGGAGGCCTCCGAACCCTTCTCCACAAGGCTCCTGAAAGAGATGAGGACAAAAGGGAGAGGGAAACCCAGGGCCAAGGGCTGTGGGCACAGCCAGCAGGACGGGCTTCATCCACCGTCCGGGGAAGCACACGCAGACAGCAAGTGTCTCGCGCAGATAGCAGTTGGCGTATCTGTGTGACGGCATCTCTGCCGCCTCAGACGGACATTCCGGGTCACACTTGTCTCTGAGTCTCAAGATAAAAACAAGTACTCTTCAGAAGCTATCAAACAGTTCTCTAAAGAGGCAGGCTTTGAAACCGGGGACTGAGAGTCAGGACGAGCTGCTTATCTGGAAAGAGGCCCCACCGCCTGCAGAAATGGAAGATAATATTTTTATAAAAACGGCCAAGTCTCTAAGAGGGGGGTGTTTAAACCCTTGGGGCTTCAGTGTGAATCTGAGGTCCTAGGAGATCAAATAAAGACAAATGCAACCAGTTAAAAAGGCCCAAGCAGAAGTCCTGGGTCAGGATCTGAACAAGAAAAGTTTCTGGCCTCTTTGCAATAATCATCTGAGGGGACCCAGAAGAGGTATCTGACTAAGAAACAGGTTTTAGATTTCTGATGAAATGTATATAATACTAACAACAATAAGGCTAGTTTCCAAATTAAACCAGACAAAGCAAGATATGGCCCTGAGATGTCCTATCTGGACAACTCCATGTCTCAAAAGCTTTTGCATCTCACAAAGAAAACTTTTTTTTTTTTTTAAATAGCAAAACGGTGGTATATTTGGGGTGCTTTAAGGGAATAAAACTTAGTTTATTTCTCATATGCAACTTAAAGTACAAACCCCTATTCATCGATTTTAGTGCACCTCTGGGCGCTTCCTTTTTCCTGCCTGGGTCGGTCTGAGAGATTCTGATGCTTTATCGTGGGAACATGGTCTCACCCGCTGGGAGTGTTATCACTGAAACTGCTCACACTTCTCCTTGGAGTGAAGAGGCGGGGTCTACAGCTCTCTGGAAGGTCAAGACCAACGTGAGTGGCTGAGCCTGCCAGGTGAAGGCGTGGCCTGGGAGGATGGAAGGCAATGGGAGCCTAAAGCGTCCGTGACACGCCAGTCCCATTCATGGTGCCACTACTTTACGTGAGGGCGATGGGGACAGGGATGGTGGTGACTGAAGCTGCAGGTTTCAGGCGTGCTGTGGGCCAGCACTTACGTCCCTGGAACTATTCAGTACCAGGACAACCTCTGGAGGGGCTTCTCCTATCCCCGTTGGACGGATAAGGAAATCAATACAGAGAGAGTAATGAACTTGTCCAAGCTTATTCAGCAGAAACATAGCGAATCCAGGTTTTGAATCCACATCTGGCGGAGCCCCAAACTATCCTCCCCTCTGAAGCCTCTTATCCATTTACTGCCAGTTGGTCAGTTTTCAAAGAAGCGTCTTGCCTAAGAGACCTTTTGCAATCCTGGAAAGTGGGAACTTCCTTCCTCTGAAGGGGGGTGTATTTAGTACTTAGATAATGTCCTCTGACTGGTTACAACCACGGACTTGGGCTGGACTGGGATCTCGGGGGGTCTCCCTGGTGAGGGGTGGGCATTCCCTGGACATGTGTTTTTGTGCCAGGGGGCTCTGGGTGCCTGTGTGCTGTGCCCTCACTGCTGCCCCGGTTCCTCTTCCTTCCTTTTCGTTATCTGGCTCTTATCAGCACCACCACTGCTGGTACGAAAGGCATGTGTGGAGAACAAGGAAGGCCGGAAAGAAGCCGAGAAGGAAGGGGTCAAGAGTCTGCTGTGACACATCACTCCCCATAATAATGGGGTCCCGTAACCTCTTGGAGGTTTGTTAGCTTGTTTTGCCACGTAAAATGGAGTAAGGGTGACCCATAAGTGAGCCTATACTTAAAGGTCAACATTTTTACCATTTTTTTCCCCAAAGATACTAGGAAAACAGATAAAACCTGCATTCCTTGTGACTTGCCTCACCTGAAAATTTATTTACCCTAGGTACACTGACAGTATTTCTATAATTTTTATTTTTTAAATTAATTAATTAATTCTTGGCTGCATCGTGTCTCCGTTGCTGCGCGCGGGCTTTCTCTAGTTGCGGCGAGCGGGGGCTACTCTTTGTTGCGGTGCATGGGCTTCTCATTGTGGCGGTGGCTTCTCTTGTTGCGGAGCACGGGCTCTAGGCGTGCGGGCTTTAGCAGTTGCAGCACGTGGGCTCAGTAGTTGTGGCTCGCGGGCTCTAGAGCGCAGGCTCAGTAGTTGTGGCACACGGGCTTAGTTGCTCCGCGGCATGTGGGATCTTCCCGGACCAGGGCTCGAACCCGTGTCCCCTGCATTGGCAGGCGGATTCTTAACCACTGCACCACCAGGGGAGCCCTCTATAATTTTTTAAACTGAAGTGTAGTTGGTTTACAATGTTTCAGGTGTGTATAGCAAAATGATTCAGTATATATATATATATATATATATATATATATATATATATATATATATTCTTTTTCAGATTCTTTTCCTTTATAGGTTATTACAAGATACTGAATATAGTTCCCTGTGCTATACAGTAGGTCCTCGTTGTTTATCTTTCTTATATGCAGTAGTGTGTATCTGTTAATCTCCAACTCCTAATTTATCCCTTCCCCCTCTCCTCACTCCGCTTTGGTAACCATAAGTTTGTTTTCTATGTGATACTATTTCTAAAAAAGAACCCTTTGCCCAGCCCACCGTCGATTAGAAAAGTGGGTTTAATAGAGTGAGGTCACGAAAGCAAGAGAATCAGATCAGTGATCAACATCTTCACTACTATTAGAAGATTTCGTATTTTTCCTGTCTGTATAAAGATCTACAAAATGTGAATAACTAACCACATGAACTCAGAGAGGGCGAATGACCTCAGAGGTATCCCAGGGACTTGGTGAAATGGAACTTAAGCCTGGCACACGGGTATATCCTGTTCAAAGGAAAGGGACTCGCTGGACAGGGACAGGAAGGGGTATGTCTGCAGAGGTATGGAAATTCCACCGCAAACTCCAGTGCATTTTGTGCGAGCGTGACAGGCAAGGACGGGGTGAAGGTGCTGATGTGCACACTGCAGATGATGGCAGGACGCTAGACGGGGCGGGTCTCTCCTACTTTGTGCTACAAAAGTGGAACAGAAGCGAGAGAGAGCAGTGGTAAGGGGCTTCAATCATCCAGGCACCGAGAGGCTCATTACGTAAAGCAGAGGAACTGATAAAGGGAAGAGTTAGATTTGAGGAAATCGCATTTTTAAAAAACATCTTTATTGGAGTATAAATGCTTTACAGTGTTGTGTTAGCTTCTGCTGTATAACAAAGTGAATCAGCTATACGTATACATATATCCCCATATCTCCTCCCTCTTGCGTCTCCCTCCCACCCTCCCTATCCCACCCCTCTAGGTGGTCATAATCGCATTCTTTTAAACGAAGAGAAGAGATAGGCAGATAACTGAATCACTTGGCTGTACAGCAGAAATTAACACAACACTGTAAATCAACTATACTTCAATAAAATAAATTAAATAAAAAAGATAGGTAGGAGCCTATGGTCTGCGACTCTGAAAAGGGAGGAACTCAGGAGGGAGAGTAGGAGCTGCAAGAAGAACTGAATCTTGACTAATCCCAGAGACGTGGCAACGGGTATGAATCTAAAGGAGCTATTGTGTTTTTCGTGACGTGTTTGGTTTAGAAAAGGACACGGACAAAGATAGAAGGAAGGGCACAGTACCAAGGACGAACTGAGAAGAGTGACACATTTCTGTGAGAACAGAGCTTGGCCTGAGCTGAAGCTTGCAAAAAAAAATGCTAAAGTTGGCAAAAAGAAAAAGAAAGGAAAGAAAATAAGAAAAAAAGGGAGCTGGTGGTGGATTATTTTTAGATATGATTTTAAAAAGGAGGAGGTCCATTTCTTGGGGATCATGGTGGCATGTTAACAGAGGATAAAGTTAAGAGGACCCAACTCCCCGTTTGATGTCTAGCCTTTCCATAGAAGCTAGTGGTCTTAACTAGATTTAAAGAAGCATCCTTAGAAGAGCACCAGACATGCAGGCAGGGGATGTAGTATGTCAGTAAGGGGTGTGTCCTTTTGGCCACTTTAAGTCCAAATCTCCAGGCCCTGCAGGCTCCCATCCCACGCCCCTGGACAAACCAACAGAGAGGATAGCAGAGACAATGTACTTGATCCCTGAAAAAACTAATGGAGACTGGGAAGATTCCAAAAGATTGTTGTCAGCAAATGTCCCAATTTACCCAAACGGGGGGAAAGATACAGTTCCTACTATGTGAACCAATAAACCTGGCAAAATTTTAATTAAGACGTAATTTAGGGAAGGTTTTTAATCCCTTTGGAAAGGATGGATATTGAGAACTAGCACAGGTTGGAGAAAAACAAGCCAGACTAAATGACTTATTGGCTTTTCCCCCTCTCCTATATGCTACCTAAGGGCACAGGCCGGAGAGGGCCCCGGTTACTGTGTATCTTGAAGCCCAAAAAGAAAAAAAACAAAAAAACCCACCAGCTCTGTATCTATTTAGTTCCTGACAACAAGGGCTACGTGATGACCGAGCCTCCCAGATCCCTGTGACTGGGCTTTGGCCAGTCTTGAGCCTGTCCTACTATCTCAGGCCTCTGTGCCTTTGTCATGCAGTGTTGTTCCCTCATGTGGAATAACCTTCCCTTTGTCTGGCTGTTTGTCCTTCAAAACTCAGCTCAAATGGCACCTTCTCTGGGAAACTTTCTCTTCTGCTCAGTATGAGTTAGAAGGCCCTGATATAGTCTGACTGACTGTGTTTTCTGAGATCCACATGTTGGAATCCTAATGTCCAATGTGATGGTGGTAGCAAGATGGGGCCTTTGGGAGGTGATTAGGTCCTGAGGGCGGAGGCCTCATGAATTGGATTAGTGCTCTTATAAGAGAGACCCTACTGAGCTCCCTAGCCCCTTCTACCACGTGTGGATGCCATGTGAGGATACAAGGAGAAGTCTGTGATTGGGAAAGGGGCCCCCAACCGACCACACTGGTACCCTAATGCGACTTCCAGGCTCCAGAACTGTGAGCAATAAACTTCTGCTGTTTGCAAGCCACCCAGTCTATGGTAGTTTGTTCTAGCAGCCCGAACGCACTAAGACGGTCCCTTGCCCACGCTTGCCAAACCCTCTGGGTGCTCTGCTGTCAGAGTGTTCTTTTCCTGGGAGCAACGACATGTTCCTTATCTGTCTCCCCAGTGCCAGCTGCCCCCTGAAGGAGCTTGTATCTCCAAAGCCCGCACAGCGCCAGGCACACCAGGGACCCTCAAGACACGAGGGCTGCTTGCAGGAGTTTTGCTGAGAGGTTCAAAGTCAACCTGAGGGGAGTTGTCTCTAATTGTTTTCTGTGGGCTTCTCCAAATCTAGACTTTTATCAGTGCCTTGGACGAATAATATACTTTCAAGAAACCATAAAGCTGGGAGAGAGAGATAATTAGATGAAGGCTCAAGGTTCAAGATCTAACAATCTACAGTTTGGCCATAAAGCCTGAGAACGTAGATAACTTTTTTTTTTTAACATCTTTACTGGAGAAAATTGAATTACAGTGTTGTGTTAGTTTCTGCTGTATAACAAAGTGAATCAGCTACATGCATACGTATATCCCTGTATATCCTCATATCCCTTCCCTCTTGCGTCTCCCTCCCACCCTCCTTATCCCACCCTTCTAGGTGGTTGCAAAGTACGGAGCTGATCTTCCTGTGCCACGCGGCTGCTTCCCACTAGCTATCTATTTTACATTTGGTAGTGTATATATGTCCATGCCGCTCTCTCACTTTGTCCCAGCTTACCCTTCCCCCTCCCCGTGTCCTCAAGTCCATTCTCTAAGTCTGTGTCTTTATTCCTGTCCTGCCCCTAGGTTCTTCAGAACCATTTTTTTTTTTTTTAGATTCCATATATATGTGTTAAGATACAGTATTTGTTTTTCTCTTTCTGACTTACTTCACTGTGTATGACAGTCTCTAGGTCCATCCACCTCACAACAAATGACTCAATTTCGTTTCTTTTTTTTTTTTTGCGTTACGCGGGCCTCTCACTGCTGTGGCCTCTCCCGTTGCGGAGCACAGGCTCCGGGATGCGCAGGTTCAGTGGCCATAGCTCACGGGCCCAGCCGCTCCGCGGCATGTGGGATCTTCCCGGACCGGGGCACGAACCCGTGTCCCCTGCATTGGCAGGCGGACTCTCAACCACTGTGTCACCAGGGAAGCCCCACTGCAATTTTTCACAGTGCTCTGAACTATGCACTGCTAATGCAGGGCAATACACTGAATGCATCATGTAACATCACTAACCATACTGTACATTATTATGTAATATCAGTAAGCCATTTATTATTTATGTTCTTCTACGTTTCCATACTTTATGGCTACTCTGTAGAAAAACAGCTTAACAACCAACAATGAAATTAAAATAGAAATGTTCATGGAGCTTTATATTAGGTCTAAAAAAAAGTCTATTTAATATCTACAGCACGGGGAATATTTGTTTTTATCCATCCATCCATCCATCTAGCCAACGAGATTAACCACTCCCTATGTGCTAAAAACTGTGCTAGTATCTAAAAATTTAGTGGAAGTTAAATACTGTCTTCCCTAAGCTTATATCCTAGTAGAGAGAAATGGATAATAAGTAAGCAAATTAAATAATTTCAAATGTCGATGAGGGCCATGAATAAAATAAAACAATGTGTGATGCAGATAGGGGACAACTTTAGATGGGAGGGTACGGAGATGCGTCTCTGAAGCTTGCAGGAAGTTGACGTGAAGAAGAGCTTGGTGGGGCCTGGCTGGCCATTAGCTCTCTGTAAGTCTAGGAGGTGCTGTGATTATTAAAAATGAACTGTAAGACAAAGGATTAATCTCCAAAATATACAAGCAGCTCATGGAGCTCAGTATCAAAACAACAACCCAATCCAAAAATGGGCAGAAGACCTAAACAGACATTTCTCCAAAGAAGATATACAGATGGCCAACAAACACATGAAAGGCTGCTCAACATCACTAATCATTAGAGAAATGCAAGTCAAAACTACAATGAGGTATCACCTCACACCAGTCAGAATGGCCATCATCAAAAAGTCTATAAGCAATAAATGCTGGAGAGGGTGTGGACAGAAGGGAACCCTCTTGCACTGTTGGTGGGAATGTAAATTGATACAGCCACTATGGAGAACAGTATGGAGGTTCCTTAAAAAACTAAAAATAGAACTACCATACGACCCAGCAATCCCACTACTGGGCATACACCCTGAGAAAACCATAATTCAAAAAGAGTCATGTACCACATTGTTCATTGCAGCTGTATTTACAATAGCCAGGACATGGAAGCAACCTAAATGTCCATAGACAGATGAATGGTTAAAGAAGATGTGGCACATATACAGAATATATTACTCAGCCATAAAAAGAAATGAAATTGAGTTATTTGTAGTGAAGTGGGTGGACCTAGAGTCTGTCATACAGAGTGAAGTAAGTCAGAAAGAGAAAAACAAATACCGTATGCTAACACATATATATGGAATCCAAAAAAAAATTGGTTCTGAAGAACCTAGGGGCAGGATAGGAATAAAGACAGACGTAGAGAATGGACTTGAGGACACGGGGAGGGGGAAGGGTAAGCTGGGACGAAATGAGAGAGTGGCATGGGTTTATATACACTACCAAATGTAAAATAGATAGCTAGTGGGAAGCAGCCACATAGAACAGGGAGATCAGCTCGGTGCTCTGTGATCACCTAGAGGGGTGGGATAGGGAGGGTGGGAGGGAGATGCAAGAGGGAGGGGATATGGGGATATGTGTATACATATAGCTGATTCACTTTGTTATACGGCAGAAACTAACATAGATTGTAAAGCACTTATACTCCAATAAAGATGTTAAATAAATAAACTGTTTGGGGCATATTAATAAAAGGAGGGTTATGAGACAAAAAGCAGGGACAGACCTACTATCTCTGTAGCAGTTGCACCATTTCTAGACCAACTTCTGCAGTTGCAAACGCAATACTTTAAGAGAGTCATGGCATGTACGGAAGGGTCTAGAAACTACATCTTATGAGGACAAGGCTGAGAGAACTAGGGAAGTTGAGTTTGCAGAAGGAGTCCCTAGGCAGTCATCTTGAAAATATCCGAAGGGTCAAGACGTTCAGAAGCGAAAGAGTCTAAGCTGTGTGGTTTTCGGTGTCCACACCTGCACTACCGAGGAGACACCACAGTGTGGTTCAAAGGAGGGGAGATGTTTCCAATAGAATCAGAGCTGCACAGAAATGGGGTAGGCTTTTTAAAAATTTTTTCGGTACGCGGGCCTCTCACTGTTGTGGCCTCTCCCGTTGCGGAGCACAGGCTCCGGACGCGCAGGCTCAGCGGCCATGGCTCACGGGCCCAGCCGCTCCGCGGCATGTGGGATCTTCCCAGACTGGGGCACGAACCCGTGTCCCCTGCATCGGCAGGTGGACTCTCAACCACTACGCCACCAGGGAAGCCCTGGGATAGGCTTTTTGAAGGAGTGAGCACTCCTGAAGTATTCCAGCAGTGGCTGGGTAAACTCTATTAAAGATGAGGGATCTCTGGGTTGGACAAAAGACTCCCTTTGAGGACACATCTTTAGGGATGGTGTACACTTTCGTTTCTTGGAGTGGAAGATCTTCTCTCATGTTGGAATCAACTTTAAAAAATTGAGCCTTGGGGCTTCCCTGGTGGCACAGTGGTTGAGAGTCCACCTGCCGATGCAGGGGACATGGGTTCGTGCCCCGGTCCAGGAAGATCCCACATGCCGCGGGGCAGCTGGGCCCGTGAGCCATGGCCGCTGGGCCTGCGCGTCCGCAGCCTGTGCTCCGCAACGGGAGAGGCCACAACAGTGAGAGACCCACGTACCACAAAAAAAAAAAAACAAAAAAACTGAGCCTCACACAAAGGCTTGTTTGGCAATAGTGCCAAGACCATCGGATCCCTCCTTCCTCCTAAGAGCTTTCATTTCCTTGCAAGAGTGGTCTCCTAAAGGTCAGAGGCACCTTTAGTCATGGGCGTCTCTTGCCATTGGGGAGGAATGACGTCTTCCTGGGAGTTCTAGATCTTTGCAGGAAGATGTGTACTCCTCACCTTCCCTGCCCTCAGCGACAGTGAGGAGATGGAGGATGGGAACATCTAAAGACCTACCTTGTTGATAGAAGTGACCTCCACTCACCAGTACTTCAGAGACCCAACCCATGGGGACCAGGAATTAAGTCAAGGCTCCCAATTACAGAAGTCAACTAGAAACAACTGCATGATCCTTCTGGTCAAGTCTGCACTGTGTGTGTGTGTGTGTGTGTGTGTGTGTGTGTGTGTGTGTGTGTGTGTGTAAAGCTCTCTTAACTTGCCACCTTCCAGTATCAGGTGACTGCATCTTGAGGCTCAGGTCAAAGGCTCTGTTTTACCCAGCACCTCTGCAGAGCTTCCCTTAAGGCCTCTCCTCTCTGGATGTGGATTATCTCAGGCAGACAGGTGCTCCGCTTTCTGTTCCAAATGCCCTCTTTAGGTTAGGTCTTCAGAGAAAGCTTTAACTGAACTCTGAAGTGTAGCCAGCCAAGTTAATTGCTCAGTGTAGTCATTTTATGATTATGACTTGAGAGCACATCAGTTCTGTCTCTACTCTGTTTGCTGGGATGGCAGTGAAATCAAAACGTGTTAAGATGAAGGCTTTGGGCGGCAATTAACTTGAATCCCAGACCAATATAGTTTTTGTCTATTTACCTTGAGAATAAAACATGTGTTTTTATAGGACAAAGGAGACCATGGGATATAAGGGCAGCGAGAAACCCATACCTGAGCCGCAGACAACAAAAACAAACAGTGCCAACAGCCATGGTCCCACAGGATATTTCTCTTCTTGCGGCCTCTGAAAGGGAATGGGAGAAAGTAAGATTAGCTTCATTCATTCAAGAAGCATTTACTGAGTATGGCTAGTCACTAGACACCTCTGTGAATGAGACAGACCCAGTCTCAATGCCAGCGGGCAGATCTAGACGAACAAAGTCAATTTTAAGGGATCAAGATTGGTTTGGAAAAATTCATCAATGACCTTACTTAATACCCCTGTAATTCAATGAACTGGGTGGTTCTTAAATATTCTGGGGACCGATGAGGTATAAATACACAAACCAATACAGTGATTAGGGAAGCCAAAAATGATATTACTAATCATCGTTTCTGTTGGCTGAAAGCACACTTCATGCCAGGCACTCTAGAAAGCAGCCAACAACCGCGATCTCTAGCACTCACAACTCCTCGCAAGGCCAGTATTGTCATCTCCATCAACGAGCCTCCATCTGAGGCTCAAGGTTTGCTAACTGGGACAGCAGCTGGGATTCACATTTAGGTCTCCCTCTTCACGGAGCCAGGGGATTTTCCTCCAACAGATTCATCTTGAATTCCTGCATCCGTGGCTTCCAAGCAGGGTTACAGAGCACAGCCATTTTCTCAAAACTTTCTAAGTGCTAAAAACCTGGGAAGCCACTGCAGTGGAAACCCTGGGAACAGTAGACGCACCGCAGCAGCTGTGTATGGAGATGAGGGGAGCGGCGTTTTGTAATAAACCTCCTAATTCTTAGTGACGCTTATGCTTGGGAGAAATCTCAGCATCCCCGGGAAGCATAAGGGGACCGTGGTCCCCACACGGACCAGCCCTGCATACTGCCTGCTCTTCTCAAGCCAAAAGCACAGACGTCAGAGGAAGGTCCCTCTGCAACTCCTCTGGGTCTGTGCACAGGTAAGGCTTGGTCCTTACAAGCAAATCAATCAATGGAAAACCATTATTTTCTGAGAAAGGCATCTGAAAATGTGGGGAATTTCTCAAGTGAAAAGGGAAAAGGTAGAGTGAAGAAAAATGAAGAACTCACTAGATATTCCCTCATTGACATGAGCCCAAAATAGGCTGTGGCCAACATAGGTTAAAGAACTTATTTTATCATAGACAAGGCAACAGTTCTGCGGTTCTCAGCTTACCTGTTCCATTCTTAGAGAGCCTTCTCTCTTCTACCTCAGTTGAGCTCACTTGGCACTTAAATCACCAAGTACTTTTTTTAAAGATAGCATTTATCACAGTTTGTATCTCGATGTTTATTCTTGTGATACTGTGTTTGATGTCTGTCTTTCCACAGACTGTAAGCCCTGCAAGGGCAGGCACTGTGTCTCTTTCATATATCAATGTATAGCAACGTCTGGCCCAGAACTTAAATACAATAGATGCTTAATAAATGTTCTTCGAAGAATGAATAAGCATACAAGCCCCACTAAATAGGATGTCTTAGGTCCGCTAGCGTAAAGAAAGGGTCTAGGAAGGATATTGGCTCCTTTAATACTCCCCAATTGGTGACAGGGTTATTCCAGCATTTCTCTTACTAGAGAAGTATGGATTAGTGTCAGTGGCAGGTAGAATCTAAGGATTAAGACCATTCACTTCTCCGACCTTGACCACTTGTATCTACCAACACTCTTGTATGGTGGCAAATCTCATTGCAAGGGAATACATGGTTTCTTTTGACTAGAAGAAAGACAAAATCAGTCTTAAATAATTGCATAGGATAACTTTAATCAGCATTTGTACTGTGTCATTCTTTAGCACTTAAGACCAAGTCAAGATCAGAGCAAGTAAATAATAGAGGTATTAAATAAAGTTACCTGAACAGAGTGTGACATTCACCCCTCTGCCCCTTCGCCAACTTCCTAATCACTTGTGATAGTTGACCAGAAACAAATTCTGTTGCTGTCATCCCACTGATGCTAAACGAAAAAATTCATCTAGTTCTATCTCCAGCAGAGTCAACAAGTGAATCCAGGAGCCTGTGGATGGATTTTTGGTCTCACGCAGTTACCAAACGGAATCATTTATTTTTTCCTTTGCAGAAAAACTCAAATTATCAGGACACAGGGCTTGCATCCTGATAACACAAAATCCTTTTTGATGACATTCCACAGTGAATCCATATTATTGTGGACTTTCAGAGCTCAAGAACTCCTTGGCTGGTCACGATACCAATATATCGTTTTTTTGAGAGCCTTGAGTTACTTTTTTGGGGAAGCAGTGCCCGGCACAAATCTTTTGGGACAATTCACCTAAGCCTGAATCTGCTGCTGGGAAAGGTAAGAAAAGCAGTAGAATCATGCAAATGACATGGTTCATGTCCCACAGGAAGTTGTCACTCCCTGGGCTCCAAAATGCAGAGGATGGCTTTCCCTGTGATAAGATACCAGCAGGGTAACTCAGAACTCTGAAATTTAAATCGCCCTTTCATTCTGAAGAAGTTACTACCGTATAATCATGAAATGATTATTCCATTTCTGTTACCTGGGAGAACAGTATTGATTCACTACATAGCTGTAAGCTGATAATGAAATACCCAAGCATCTATATACAATTAAAGGAGTTTATTTCTGAACAATTATTCTGAATTTTCTGTTAGAATCTGCTCACGTGTCTGCATTTACTGAATTTCATTCTGAACAAGTTACCCCTTACAAGTTACTTCCTTCAAAGTATAACCATGTTTGATCTCTAATTAGGAAAATGAGATTTAAGATTTAAAGTGTTTCTTTTTGAAAGAGAATTTCATTTTTCTTTTTGGATACTGATCCATTTACAATAAAGTTAACCAAAAAGCCTTTCTAACCAAGGGAAAATAAACATACATTGTGGCTTGGTTTGGAAACCTTTCATTACAAAGTTAGTAGGACCATTTAGAAACACTCATAGGCGCCAGGCACTTCTGAAGGGCCCACCCCATGGTATATCAGAACCTATTAAAAATCCATTCAGACCATACATTAAACATAATTTGAAAATATCCCTGAAAGTTAAGTTGAACTGCAGTCAAGTTGACTACATTTCCTAGATATTTAAACAGCTTTTCCTCCAAATTTTCCATTTTCTTTTCTTAGTTTGGAGCCAATCATTTTTGTTTCAGGTACCAAACATTTTCTAGTGGTCTTGAGAAGCTAGAAGTGGCAGACACTGACTTTATCGAGCCCAATGGGTAAAACAGCTCTGCAAAGCAGTTTCTGTTTTGTTGTTACTTCTGCAGTCAGATCAGTTGTCAACTGAGGAGAATTAAGTGACCTCTGTTTTTTCAGTTCACTAAAAGGAACCACACGACTAGAAATTTTCAGTAAATCAGCTAGTCTGTATGATATCCTGGGAAGAATTGAGCTCCTAGGGATATAATCCCCGAATACTTTAACATCCTGCAGTAGAGATTGCAGATCCAGCTTTGTGCTCAGTTAAGCAAACCAGCTTCATGCCTTTGGCTAAAAGCAACTGCCTCATCAAGGCTGCAAGCTCTTCCAGCCAAACCTCAAGTTTCAGCTGAACTTCCACTGAAGTGTCTGGGATAATAGATTCCATGCGCCTTTGCTCATACACTTGGAGACCAGCTCTACTCAACAACTCATCCGAGGGCTGCCTCTGAATGTCCAGGATCATGGGCCTGGCAATTTCTGTTGAAGATCATTTGCTTTCCTAAAAACAAACAAACAAACAACACACACACACAAAACCCTGTACTTAAGGCACAGATTTTACATAAGCATTGTTATAAAGCTTTAGTCTATGGTTTTGGAGGTGCAGAATGCCTGGCAATAAGCTAGTCTCTAAAGTTCTGGAACATACTATCAGGTTGAGACGGAATTGATGAGGTGAACAAGGGGAATGTTGCTTTTAAGCTTTCGCCGAGTGGTGCGGGGCCTCACTGGAGAAGAGACCGAAGAGGAGGATGGAGGGAAATACCGGCTGAATAGCATCCCTAATCCCCAATTTATACACGGAGACCATTACAAAGGGGCAGGAAAGAAAACCTTATCTTGGTGTGTTTGCTGGGGATGGAGGGCAGGGGATGAAGCCTAGGAGGGAGACGTGGCAAAGGGCCTCTCTTTACTCATTCATTCATTCATTCATTCATTCAACAAAACCGAGCTAGCACCTACTAGGTTCCAGGCCCCCGGCGTCAAGCAGTTGGTTTAACTGTTCCCTGAAGGATGTGACTTTCGTCTTTCCCGGAGACAAAGGCCCAGTTCTCTTCTGGGGAGGCCCTTCTGCGCCTCCGCGGTAGCCCCAGCAGAAGCTCCCAGAGGGGCCACGGCCAACCAGGGCCCTTTCCGCTCAAGCGAGCATAAGTCCGCGCCGCGGGGAGCCCGGCCCTCAGCGCCCACCGTGCGGGACCCCGCGGGAGGGGCAGCCCGGGGCGCTGAGGAGGGGGAGGCTGGCCCCGCGCCCGCCCAGCCCGGGCCCGGCCCCACGCCGCCCGGTCAGCGCCGCCCCCGCCTTACCAGGGTTTTGGCTACATTCCCCCTCTGGGTGATGTTTTTGCTGTGCTTCTCGTTAGCCATCCGGATGCGCTGTTTGGCCACCATGGCTCGGGCGCTAGGAAATGCTCTCGACTCCCACCTGCAAGGATCCTCCCCCACGTGAGCCCCCGACAGGGCCGAGCGCGTCCCGCCGGCCCCGGGCGCTGCAGGTGGCAACGCGCGGCCCCCGAGCCCCGCGCACCCCGCTCCCCGGCCCCCAACGAGCCGGCTCCAGAGAGAGGCCAGAGCCCGGACGGAAGTAATCTTTCATCTCAGGAAACCCTCTCCTACTTCCTCGCCATCCTTCCGGTCCCCGCAGCTACCTAACCAGCGCGGCCCCGAGGCGGGCGCTGCGGCGCGTCCTCCCCGCACCTGGTGGCCGGAGGGCAGCGCGCCGAGCGGCTTGGGCCCCGGGGCCCCAGGGGTGTCAGGATCCAGCTGCCGAACGCGGCGGTGCCGAGGGCTTCGGCGGCCGCGGGCTTTGTGCGCTCATAACAGCCGGGGGCTCCTCGGGCCGGGACCCACTGGGTCCCGGGGAAGAGAATGGGGTGGCCGCGCTCCGAGCAGGGTCGCGCTGTTTCCCCCGCACCGCTGCCCCCTGGCCGAGGGCTGGGCTGGAGGTGGCGGCCCGGGGTCCTCAAAAGACAAGTTGAACAAGGACAGGGCTGGGCCCGCTCTGTTGGGGGACAGTCCGAAGGAGCCTCCCCTTAAGGGGTCTGGGCAAGGCCACTGCAGGAGCTTTCTCAAGTGCTGCGAAAAGGGCCGGATCTCCCCGGGGATGGGGATAAAGGGGGTGTGGGGATGGAGTTGGGACAGGTCTTCCTGCCTGGGTGATTGCGTGGGTTACACGGAAGACGGGCCAGCGCCACATCTGAGTGAAAAGTGGAGGAAGACCTTAGACCTGCCGCCCAGGCGGGATTTGGTGATTGCCGACTGGAGGTGGGTCGCTTTGACCCCCTGGCGCAGCTTGGATCTCCTCCAGCCACCCTTGTCCCTGGGAGTCTGAACTGGGAGTTTTCCTGCGGTACCGGGATAAAAATGGAAGTTTTCCTAACTCACAAACATTGGTACCAGGCCCTACCCATTGTCTAGTGTCGGGGGGGGGCGGGGGAGGCGGTGGGGGGCGGGGAAGGGGGAAAAGTGGTTCAGTCCCTCACTTTTCCCTGCTGAAGGGATTGGAGTTAGCTCTTAGAAGACCAGAAGAGTTGAGAAGAAGAGGGGAGAATTCAGCCTGGAAGATCTGGGGCTTTGGGAAGTGGTGGGAGGAAGAGCTGTGAGTTAGACCAGCCTTAACTAATGCACCCCAATCCTTCCCCTTTGGACATCCGTGGCTACGTTTCTACCAGGTTTTATGGAGTGAGATTCCCCTGTGGCAGTGGGAGGGTGAGGGAGAGCTCCTTCTTTCTTTGGGGGCCGTTTTCTAACCTCGTCCTCATGCTCCTCCCCATTCCTTGTCATGCAAACTACAATATGGACTGTTTCGGGGCTGCTTTTGGTAACACAGAAGCTACTTAGTATCATTAGTAAAGTCTGGTCATTCTTTTTCTCTTCTAAAGATCAGTCATTTCCAAACTAGTTTCCATCGGCTTAACCATTACCACCAGCACCACCCCGTAATTACAGGACCACAAACCAAGCAGGCCCAGCTAGTGCGGTGCTTTTATAACACTTGAATTCTTGGTGGGGAAGGGAGAGAGGGCCATCCCTCCCTCAGTTATGCTTGCTGAATCTGGCTGTGGTGTGAGGCCCAGGGCGTGCCTCTCCATGACTCAGCTTCCTAAGAGCTCATCCAGATTTCTGGAGAAGTGGCAGAAGGTAGGAACCCGCCCGAGCTGAGCACAGACCTGGCTCTGAGGACCATTAAGGAAAAGATACAGACAGAGGTGGTTTTCCATTTGGGCCTGCAAGCAGAGAAATGTTCTTCCGGGTCAGATGCCTGCCTTCCCTCAGGCTTAGGGGTGCTGCCTTGTTGAGGAAAAAATTATTTTCTGAGCTCTGACTCCTGCTTGATACTGGCCAGTTTTACTCTTTTTCTTGCTACGCTCCCCTTTTACAACATTTTAAATTAGTTTGTTTTAATTATAGACTGTGAACTCACAGTAAACATTTAAACAGAAATAGGGTATAAAGTGAAAAGCAAAGGTCTCATTCCCTGCCCCCTCCCACTAATTCCCACTGTTTCTAGGTTACCCTTGCAGTAGTTTTTACTCCTATATAAGCCTACTTATGTATCCCTTTTTTAAAAACAAACAGAATCGTACTATGCCAACTGTTCTGCCACTGGCTTTTCTCAATTTATTACAATACGGTTGCATCTACTTGTATATCACTTCTTTTTTAATAGGTACATAGTACTCCATAGTATGGTTATATAGTAATATATTGAACTATAGGTGGACAGTTTTTGGTGTGTGTGTGTGTGTGTGTGTGTGTGTGTGTGTGTGTGTGTGTTTGCCGACAGTGCTTTAGTGAACATTCCCGTACATATATCTTTACGTACTTTGCAGCTATATATGTGGAATAGATTGCTGGAGGTGAATGTGCTGTACATTTTCATGGCTTCGGTGGAGTTACTGCTTCTGTTTGGGGTGAGGCAGTCTTCTGCTGTGACCTCCACTTTACCCACCCACACCCCACTTTGCCCTCTGCAAGTCTCAGACCAGTATATTGCCTGGAGGGTCACCATTATTTACTAAGAAGAGCTTTCCCTTCCAGTATGGGTCTTGGCCCTTCCTCTCCTTAGCTCCCCTGCCCGCCATAAACCAGAGGTTGAGCGCGGGCTCATCCCAGAAGTCCTTCTGCAGGGAAGCGGGGTCCAAGGTCTGAAGCTGTGTCCCTAGAGTTCAAGAGTAACCGCTGGGCTAAGAAGTAGCAATGCCTGGCATCATCTTGCTTTGTTGAGGTGGGAGGATTGAGGAGGGGAATGGAAACTTGATCAAGAGTAGAAAGTTCCTTTGGGTTAATCGTGCTGGTGGCAGAAATTTTGACATACCTTTAGCGTGCAGTGTTCAACCGCAACTTCTAAAATCGCCTTGGGTAAAGAAGCAGGAACCTGCTAACTGATTAAAGCTTAATCTAGGCTGGAAAGTTTGTCAGCTTTTAGAGCAGGAATTCATAACAAGCCTGTGTCATTAATCATAAGTCTGCTCCATTTAGGACCCTGGGTTTATGACTACAGGGACTGAGTTTTACCCACCTTTATAAATGATGTATAATCAAAGCTTACAGATGTGACTCTATTGAGCTGTGATGTAGTGGACACCTGTCATTTTTCTCTGGCTGACCAGCATGCAGACCTCACTTCTTTTGGGGAGACTCCTGCACTGTGTGAGTCTCAGGACCGTTTCTCCCACTATGGGAGCTCACTGGGGACTTGGTCTCCCAAACCCTGGCAGCTAGGGCCGGGGTGTGTGTGACCCAGATTGGCCAGTCAGATGCTCCTGTTTGGAACTTTGAAGCTTGAGCAGGCAGTGCAAGGATAAAGGGACAGGTTAAACTTCACCCCGGTGGTGGAGTCTTTAAGACACCGGCAGTATCTACTAGTGGAGGTGGTAGTGGTGGACCCGGTGGTGGTGTCTCACTTATTATGTAGTACCGGCAATCCTTACAATAAATTCTCCTGCTTTGGGCTTCCCTGGTGGCGCAGTGGTTGAGAATCTGCCTGCCAATGCAGGGGACAAGGGTTCGAGCCCTGGTCTGGGAAGATCCCACATGCCGCGGAGCAACTGGGCTCGTGAGCCACAACTACTGAGCCTGCGCGTCTGGAGCCTGTGCTCCGCAACAAGAGAGGCCGCAACAGTGAGAGGCCCGTGCACCGCGATGAAGAGTGGCCCCCGCTTGCCACAACTAGAGAAAGAAAGCCCTCGCACAGAAACGAAGACCCAACACAGCTCAAAATAAATAAATAAATTAAAAAAAAAAAAAGAATCCACCTGCCAATGCAGGGGACACAGACTTGAGCCCTGGTCCGGGAAGATCCCACATGCCACCTAGCAACTAAGCCCGTGCTCCACAGCTACTGAGCCTGCGCTCTAGAGCCCACGTGCCACAGCTACTGAGCCCACGTGCCACAGCTACTGAAGCCCCTGCGCCTAGAGCCCGTGCTCCGCAACAGGAGAAGCCACCTCAATGAGAAGCCCGCACCCCACAACGAAGAGTAGACCCCGTTCACCGCAACTAGAGAAAGCCCGCGCGCAGCAACGAAGACCCAACGCAGCCCAAAAAATAAATTTATATTTAAAAAAATTATTCTCCTGCTTCTCTTGGCCAGAGTTTATATGTCTTGTTCACAACCAAGAACACTGATTAATGTACATGAAAACAGACAAAAACCCAGAATGTCCTCCTTGGTCATTTCCCCTTCCAGATCTGGAATGATGACCATCTCACTTGAAAGTTTTCAGACATTGTCAGCTAGTGGCCTCTCTTCAACCTAATTCATCAAGGGGACCTGAGTGTAGAGGCCTTGATGACAGGAGCTGTGGTGGCCAGTTATTGATTATGAATGAGACTGATTGACAGGTACACTCTACAAAAGTAAAACCAGCAGATCACTGACACTTCAAATTAATATTTTCAGTTTCTTCTTCATCCAAACCATTTCCAATACTGCTGGAGAAGAGGCAAATTTGGTAGGTCATCTCCTTTTGCACATATTGTGTTCCAGTGGAAACGTTCATGGTGATGTCTCAACTGTAGGCAGAGAAAAATAAGAGAGCTCACAGCCAGCGTTACCTGCTGCACGTGTTAGAATCAACTCAATGCGTTCAGTTATGACTTTACAGAATCATATCACATTGTAACTGGAAGGAAACTCAGTCATTCCTTTCATGTTTATTGAGTGTCTACTATATGCCAGACACTATTTTAGACACTGAGAATTCAGTGACTGATATAAGAGTTTCTGCCTTTAGAAAGCTCCTGGTTGTGGCAAAGGAGTAAACCTTGGGAGACTGCCCTCATTTCACAAATGAGCAAAAGCCTTGGAATTGCAAAGGGAGTTGTAGCAGAGCTGAAAGCAGAATTGAGATATTCTGAAACATTTACTAGGTAAACTTGAGTGGGAGCCAGGGTGCAGCTTTGGGAGATTTGGAGCAGCCTCTACATGCACAGAAAATAAATCACACACACACAAACGTGCACACACACATGCATACTGCAGAAGAAAGATAAACTATGTTCCAGACATCCAAGGCTTGAACTTTGGTCCATAAATGGTGGCACAAGACAGACTTTAACCGTTACGGTAACCATGGCATTCCCTGACCCTAGAGGTGATCAGACTAAGCTTTAAAATGCAAGATGTGATTACCCATCTCCAGTCTGTAATTGCCTGGCCACAGCTGTTATTAATAGCAGTAAAACCATCATATCCCGAGGTGGGGTTAAAGAATCATCCTCTGTCACAGTGCTTTCCCTAATGACCTCCCATGGCAATGCACTCACGGCTAAAGAGATGCGAGGTGTTTCCTCATGTTTGAACTCAAGCTGCGTATCACACTCCTGACCATGCCTCTGCTAAAATTTCAACCATGCTTTCAGGACAAAGCCACCTTGTTTCTGTTCAGTTGGGTGCATGTTTTTAATGGCTGGAAGAGTTTCCTGGTAGGGAAGAAATAACATCAGTAATAATATCTAACATTTCCTAAGCACTTCCCGAGGGCCAGACATTGCTAAATGCTTTGCCTGCACTTTCTCACTTCTTAAACAACCCTCTAAGTACATGGATTCTGGAAACAGATTCCAGCCCCCCCACTTATTAGTTGGGTGATAAGTCTCTCTCCCCATCTATAAAGTGAGGCTATAGCAATAATGCTTATTAGACAGAGTTGTTTTGAGATTAGATGAAATTATTCATGCTAAAAACACTAAACACAGAGCATGGATCCCTAGTCATTACTTAACAAATGCCAGCCCCTGCTATGATCTCCATAGACCACTGAGGAAATTGGTTTATGGAAGTTAAGTATCTTGCCCAAGGAAGGTCAAGACGATGAGCCATGGTCATTGCCCTCAAATAGTTCAGAGTCTACTTGAGGTACTTAAACACTGCCAAACATTTTAAGCCCAGATGAACTCAAGGAGCCATTGCACTGAGAGACAGAACATGTGGACAATCTTTCCAGGTCATTTTTTTCTTTTAAATTATTTTAAAAATCTGAAAAAAATTCATGCATTAACCATACCAAAGGGATGTAGAGAAAAGTCAGTCTTTCTCATCTTAGACCCCAATGAGTTCAAAACAACCCCTACCTGTCTTTCTATGGATATTCAAGCATGTATGCATAATACATTTTTATATATGGACATATAGTATACATGCTTTTTTATGTATAATATATTTAAATAAGCTCTTTACGAAATTCTTTTAATTCCCCTTTAAAAATCTCAGATAGTATCCCATTATTCAACATGATTTGTACCTTATTTTGTTTTTTTTTCACTTGATACCATATCATGGAGATTGATCCATATCATTATATCTAAATCTATTTCATTCTTTTAAAAGGGCTGCATGGTATTTTGTGGATGGCTATACCATAACTGACTTAACCAATCCCCTCTTGCTAGACATTTAGATGGTTTCCAGTTTATTGCTACAAAAATCGATGAATAGCCATGCATATATATTTTTGCAAAAAATGCATGCATATATTTATTGGAGGACTTCCTAGAAGTGTAATTACTGGGCCAAAAGTTATGTGTGTAAAAGTGTATGGATGTTGCCAAACTATCCTCCAGAGATGTTGTATCAATTTATATACTCCCTCCATAGTGTATATGAGTGGGTTCAGGCTAGTTTTTCTTAGTTATATGGCATTGGACAAGTACTTCCTGGGCGAGTGGCATTACTTCTTTTTGTTTCTTTATAGTCTTTCCTAGTGAGACTGAGTGCTATAATGAGGCCAAGGTCATGAATTTGTCCACTAAGTAGTCAATTAGCTTTGTTGTCTCCTTAATCAAGGTTAGTTCTTTCCTTGGTCTGTGAGTCACAATCGGGACCAGAGGAGAAAATGGACAGATAGGCAATATTCCTGACCATTTCTGGATTTCCTTAGAGTCTACTTTTCTAATAATAGGGAATTATCCAAAATTTAAACTTAAAAAAAAAAATAATATTGTTCTTTGCTGTCGCAAGACATTTATATCTAGTATAGAGCTCTAAACAATTTAGAGAAAGAGGACTTATATTTATGAACAATCCTTATTGTACAGAAATTGCTTTTAGTAGATTGTCAGCTCCTTCAAGATACAGACCTTGGATGATCTTTATGGTATCCCCAGAGGCTGTCTGATGACATGTGTTAGGTATTAAGTGAATATTGAATGAAACAATAGTGAAAACTGAAAGGATTTGGGGGATTTGGATATTAACGACAATAAATATCTATTTAGTGTTTTATATAGTTTGTCATTGCCTGTTAGTTTCCTTTGATTTAAATTCAAAGTTACATCACCGTTTTAAATAACATGCATGTTTTACTGATCTGATTCACTTATTCCTAATTATAGTTGTTATTTTTATCTCTGTCACGTCAAAGTTTTTAAAAATGCAGTCCTTTCAATAACATCATCACAAAGTTGCTTGAAAGGAGCTTTGTGGATGAGCAAGAATCCTATTGGCCTTTCTGAATGTCAGCACATTAAACCGATGATCCCAGCTTCTGGAAACTTGTCACATCTAATGTACTTTAAAAGGATTTCATAAAGAGCTTATTGGCAATGATATGTACGGATTAGTAAACCATCTGCAGAAAGCTCAGACATTTGCACGAGACTGTTTTCACCGAAACCGCAGTAGCTTTTGAATCACACAACATCCCTGTGTGACTTTGTATGTGGAAAGCTCTGGGCCATTCGGGTTTCCCACATTCATCTGGGTGGAACTGTGTACTAGGCAGGGGCTGCCCTAAGGTTGTTCAATATCACAATGAAATCTGAGCCTGGATGAGGAAAAATAGGTGAGGGAAGGAGAAGAGGAAGCTTTGAAGGGAGTCCCTTCCGGTCACCATAGAAACATTAGACCCCCATGTCACATGGAAATATAAGCCTGGGACTAGAGCCATGGTCCCTCTCCCATACCCACATACACACGCATTTCATCTAGAAGCAGAAATCAGGAAAGAGCCAGTCTATGGGAGGAGAGGAAGTGATTTAGAGCAGCTGGCAATCGTCGGCAATAAATTGATTCCCAGAAATTCCTCTGAGCATGCTATTGGGAGGGTGTGTGATTTAAGCCGCCCTTTTACCCCAGAGACCTTTGTCCAAGGGTGACAAAATACCGGCAAAGAGTGACAAGTGTTGCAGCATCCAGTGTGGGTCAGGCCCACGGAAACGTTGTGAATTCTTTCTGAGAGATAGGCAGAGAGTGTTCGTTTGTCCATATTCCAAGACATTTATTTACAGGGCTTGATTAGCCAATCCCCACACCACTGCTGGCAGATAGATAGGTCAACGTTATTATTATCCCAGGTTTACAGCTGAGCAACTAGCACACAGATGATGACTGTGACAGAATTCCCAAAAAGGAGGACCCGAGGGCCAACAATCTGGTTAGAAAAGGGGATGGAGTGGACAGTGGTAGGAACGTGTCCTTTTTTGAAAAAAAATGTATTTTATTGAAGTATAGTTCATTTACAATGTTGTGTTAATTTCTGCTGTACGGTGAAGGGATTCAGTTATACATATATAATACATTCTTTTTCATAGTCTTTTCCATTATGGTTTATCACAGGATATTGAATAAAGTTCCCTGTGCTATACAGTAGGACCTTAGTGTTTATCCATTCTATATATAATATCGGTAGTTTGCGTCTGCTAATCCCAAACTCCCAACCCATCCCTCCCCTGCCCCTCTCTCCCACTTGGCAACAAGTCTGTTCTCTATGTCTGTGAGTCTGTTTCTGTTTCACAGATATGTTCATTTGTGTCATATTTTAGATTCCACATATAAGTGATATCACATGGTATTTGTCTTTCTCTGTCTGACTTTCTTCACTTAGTATGATAATCTCCAGGTCAATCCATGTGGCTGCAAATGGCATTATTTCATCCTTTTTTATGGCTGAGTAGTATTCCATCATATATATGTACTACATCTTCTTTATCCATTCATCTGTCAATGGACATTTAGGTTGTTTCCATGTCTTGGCTATTGTGAATAGGGGTGCATGTATCTTTTGAATTATAGGAATGTGTCTTGAAGTTCTGTTTGCATAGCATTCTATATAAAATTAAGAGAACCTCAAGCATACCCAGCCTCTATGCCTGGCACTGTCTCTTCGGCACCACCACGGCCCACAGTGACAGATGTGACTTTGCCAGGGGGTTGTCACAGATATACCAGTGGTGGCACTTGGTGAGGGTTCAGGTTGCTAGCCCCTCTGCTCTTTGCCAGGGCTCCCCATTTAACAATCCCTGAGCCCACCTCCTGAACAGAGTCATGGGACTTCAGGGTTGAAACGGACCTTGGAAGCTGTTCAGTCCAACTCCTCATTTAAAGGTGTTGCAGAAAAATTCATGACGGTTGCTTGGTAACTGAGAGTGATCATTTTCATATGCAAAAACTGTTCTCAAGGAATCTGAGTGTGTGTGAGTGTGTAGAAAGAGGGGGGCTCATTTTTTTGCTTTCTCTATCGTTTCGGTAATATGTAGGACATGTAGTTAAAATACATTTCTTCATTTTAACACAGCTAATTATCATTCACGAGTAAAAGCCATAAACAGAGTTTGGCAGTTAAAGGATCAAAGTCTAGAAGGAACGGAAATATGACTGGTTCCACTGAGGGTTTTTTGTTTCTTTGCTCTGAAAGAACAGGCACATTCTTCTTTCAGATTCATTCGGGTTAGTGTAAGCATTGCTGTTTTAATAACAAAAGTTCCCTATTTACTGGCAAGCCATTCTCTGGGACGCTCCCCTGATTGATTCCATCTAGACGTTGTTTTTTCGTTTAGTGGCGTGGCGCTCCTTTTCTGCATTACTCCTTTGTCATAACTGATATTCCATGAGTGTGTTCACTTGGTTCATATTTGCATGATCTGTTTTCTTTTTCTCTGGTCACCTTCCGTTCAGTGCTTCCACGCTGCTCTACGCGCAGTCGCCATGCCAAAGGCACTGACATCCAGGCCCATGGACTTTGGATGGGCAAAGTCGTCCTATATTAAATATGGTATTGCCTGAATGCACATTCGACATTTTGACTCCGCACAACAGGAAAGCGCTGAATATTTATACTGTTATCTCCCAAAAGGGAAGCCCTCGACTTGCAAACAATTTATCTGGCTCATTCTGTAGCTCTCCTAATCTGAGAAAACAGGGCCTTAATGAACTTCAACTATAGCAAACAACAGATTATTTTTTTAAGGCTCTAGTTGCCTTTGTGCTTCTGACTTTGTGAAGAGCTCACAGAAAGACCAGGTCCATCTGGGTCTCTCTCTGTCTCCCGACGGCCATGAGTACCAAGCAGGAGCCAGTTCACCTTCCCATGATCCCTATCTCCCCCTGCTTCCTTCGTCCTTCTTGAGATGCTCGAACCCGGGTGGCCCATGGGAACCGGGTGGCTCTGTGCTTGGTTCGGTCCAACTCTTTCTGTACAACCCCAGTGAGAGTCAAGGAGAAGGTGTCATGTCATGACTGGTATTTTATCCTTTTTTCCTTTCCTGTCCAAACCCACAGAGTCTAATCAGTACCCAACAAGCTTTATTACAGACTTGGCTTTCTCAGTGACAACTTAATGAAAAGGGACCTTCACTCTCCCTCCATTCCCTTGACTTTGCACACCACGTGAACTCACTCCCATAAATGGTGCGGTGTGCTCTCTCCATCCCCGGCCTGCTGAGATCTGGAAACAATTGTGTCCTCTGACACTTCTTGCCACAGCTGAACTGGTCTCAGTCAAATTACGGTCTCTCCTCCTTCATTGGCTATTTGTTTTCTTAACTCTGAAATGTGCTTCCGCCTGACCCACCCCCTCCATCCTGTGTATTGTGGTTATCCAACGTGGGAGGTTGCCAATATAAAAGAAAGAAAATGACCAGTTAGAGCTCTGAATAGTTTAGAAGGAGGGAGAGGAAGGGGACAGGAGGCCAGAGAAAGAGGAATGGGCCATTTGGAAAACTTCTGGCTGAATAAGACCTTACCAGCCAAGGATCCGGGATAGATGTATGCAGAGTCGACTGGCTAAATGCTGCCTTGTGACCATAATAGCCCTTTTGGTGAAATACAGCATCATTCCTCTCCTTCCCCATTTCTAGTGTCTACCAGTTGTTAACCTTTTCCTTAGGGTTCGCCTTTTTTTTTTTTTCTCCTGGAAAATATCTTCATTTCGCTGTTACTTCAAGTGGCTGAGATGTTCTACCTTTGTGTGTGTGTATGTGTGGTAAAAGCCACATAACATAAAATTTAACCCTTTAAAAGTGTACAATTTCGTGGCATTAAACATCACCACTGTTTCTAGAATTTTCTCATGAACCCAAACAGAAACTCTATACCCACTAAGGCATCCCCCCCTTTCTCCAGCCCATGGTAACCTCTATTCTATTTCTGTCTCTATAAATTTGCCTCTTTTAGGTATTGAAATACAGTTTTGAAGTCTCAGTGTCCTTAAACGGATAACAGCTGGCTCAAAGCCCCAGTGTACTTCTATCAGATTGTGGAACGAACCATCTGGTGGACTGAATCTTTCCTTAAATAATCCAGGAAACAACCACATTTTACCTGAATTACTCATCCTATGGCTCCTAGCAAACAGTTTGACTTTCCTTCGTATAATGCTCTTCAAATCCTTATTTTCTCCTTTCCCTTCATTCATGGTACTTTTCAAATAGTTTGCAAAAAACTGGTTTGTCATTAAAAGGTGACAATTGCCCTGGTCACTGCCCCTAGATGATTCTAATAATGGGTTTAGATTTCTTTTTAAGAACATTTTTAAAAATTGAAGTATAGTTGATTTACAATGTTGTCTTAGTTTCTGGTGTACAGCAAAATGATCCACTTACACACACACACACACACACACACACGTATATATATTCTTTTTTAGATTATTTTCCATTATAGGTTATTACAAGATATTGAATATAGTTCCCTGTGCTATACAGTAAGACCTTGTTGTTTACCTATTTTATATGCAGTAGTTTGTATCTGCTAATCCCAAACTCCTAAGTTATCCCTCTCCCCTTCCCCTTTGGTAACCATAAGTTTGTTCTCTATGTCTGTGAGTCTGTTTCTGTTTTGTAAATAAGTTCATTTGTATCATATTTTAGATTCCACAAATAGGTGATGTCATATGATATTTGTCTTTAACTTACTTTGATTAGTATGATAATCTCTAGGTCCATCCATGTTGCTGCAAATGACAATAATGTGTTTTTTTTGTTGTTTTTTTTTTGCGGTACGCGAGCCTCTCACTGTTGTGGCCTCTCCCGTTGCGGAGCACAGGCTCCGGACGCACAGGCTCAGTGGCCACGGCTCACGGGCCCAGCCGTTCGTGGCATGTGGGATCTTCCCGGACCGGGGCACGAACCCGTGTCCCCTGCATTGGCAGGTGGACTCTCAACCACTGCACCACCAGGGAAGCCCGACAATAATGTTTTTGAAACAAGTTCTCTATATTCCTTTTTTCAAATTGTGATAAAATATACATAACATAAAATTTACCATTTTAACCATTTAAAAAAATTTTATTTTATTATTATTTATTTTTGGCTGCATTGGGTCGTTGGGTCTTTGTTGCTGGACACGGGCTTTCTCTAGTTGCGACCAGCGGGGCTACTCTTTGTTGCAGTGAATGTGCTTCTCATTGCGGTGGCTTCTCTTGTTGCAGAGCACGGGCTCTAGGCATGCAGGCTTCAGTAGTTGTGGCTCACAGGCTCTAGAGCACAGGCTCAGTAGTTGTGGCGCACGGGCTTAGTTGCTCCAAGGCATGTGGGATCTTCCCGGACCAGGGCTCGAACCTGTGTCCCCTGCATTGGCAGGAGGATTCTTAACCACTGCACCACCAGGGAAGCCCCCCATTTAAACCATTTTTAAGTGCCCAGTTCTGTGGCCTTAAGTAAATTCACACTGTTGTGTGACCATCATCACTATTCATCTCCAGAACATTCACATCATCCCAAACTGAAACTCCATACGTACCCATTAAACGCTAATTCCCCATTTGCCTCTCCTCCAGCCTCTGGTAACCCCCAGTCTGCTTCCCATCTTTATAAATCTGCCTATTCTATGTGCCTCATATAATTCCCTTTAATTGACTCAGTGTCTATAAATCTCATTCAACAGCAGAGATGGGATGCCACATCAAGAGGGAAGGGACTTGTTAAACTTCTAGAGTCTATTTCAGGCTTCTATTTTGACATGGCTGGACTTACAGAGATTTACAACTCTGGGTTCATGGTTATAGATCAAATTTTTGAGATTCCTTTACGGTGATAAGGGACCCATTTTTACAAATGCTCGCACTGGGTTAGTTGCTTCTAGGAAACAGGAATCACATGGGCTATGCTTCTTTTACTATAGGCAGGGCTTGCTGATTTCTAAAAGGAAGATTATTTCTTCGAGGGACTTTTGAGGAAATAGTTAACAGCTGGAGGGTGGGCCCTTGGGCACATTCAGAGCACTTTCAAATGCCTTTGGGGTGGGGGTGTAAATAACATATATACTTGTGGCCGGGGTAGGATAGCTACTAGAACTGAAGCAGGCCACTCAAGTAGACCATCTCAATGTTTTGGTTAGAGCAGTTGTCATCATTTTCTATTTTTTGGAGAGAGAGAGGTAGGAAGGAGGAAAGGATTTGAATTAGTTTTCTTCCATCTTGGTCCAGAGGATCAAAGTAAATATGTAGATGTGTCTAAAGATAAAAAGAAGAACAGATGCAAAACGATTCTCCTAGCAGAATATTCAGGCCCAACCTTCCCTCAGGAAGCATTTTCTGACAATTTGACCTGTACCTTTTGCTTTCTCTGCAATGCTCCTGCGCTTTTCTGAGTCATTCATCCGATGGAGACCATCCATTGTCTGCGTTTAAGGTCTGATCTACTCCCCAATAAGATTATAAGTTCATCAAGGACAAGAATCAGGTCTTCTCTGAGGTGTTTACCATTGCATCTGCCCTTGGGCTAGCTTTTATTAAACACCAAACATAGCACTTTGCTCACAGAAGGGGGTCAATCATAATTTGGTGAGACTGTTCCCAGAAGGGAAAATCTCTGGTTTGGGCTCTCTGGACTTTTTTTGTTTCTGTTTTTCTGACTTCTCATCTTTTACCTTCACCTCGCCTTCTTTTCTCCTCAACACCTGTGGGAGTTTCCTTTCTTCTGTCCGTGGTCTGTGCTACCTAAAGCACCGGCTCACGAGCTTCCAGGGGCAGCTGTGGTGGAGCAGAAAGAATACGGCATTTGGAACCAGAAGATGTGGGGTTGAGTTCTGGAAATCTATGACCGGGAAAAGCCTTGGTGTTCTCATCCATAAAAATAAGCATAACAGTATGCTACCTCTGCAGGTTTGCCATGGAGATTAAGCATGGGCTAGGATGTCCAAGTGCATTTTGATCTGTAAAGCTACGTAGGGAGGTGTTAATGTGGTTAGGGATGTGGCCTTGGGGACCAGCTTACGTGGGTTTGAACCTGGTTCAGCATTATTACCTTGGCCACATCACTTAAACTCTGTCTCAGATTCCTGATCTGAAAAATGGGGATGTTTATGATACCCACCTTGCACGCTTGTCCTAAGACTTCAGTTAATATGATTGCAGACGCGTGGTAGGCACCATGTGGATGACGATGATTATTATGTGATCATAAAGAGTTGTGATTACTGAACGCAGGTAAATCCCAGTCTCAGCCCCAGTTTTACATTTGTTCTTATCTTTTTGTCCCCCCGGTTGGCAAGGTGTTTCCACTTGGATAGTTTATCATCACTTATATCTCTAATGCCTAAAATGGAATATATAATTGCAACCCAAGTGATCCCCCCCAAACCTTGACTTCTGTTTAGGTCTACCACTGCTGGTGAAGGGCTCCGTTCTTAGTTACCCATGTTTATAGTCTCATAGTTATCCTTGACTCTGGTCCCCGTATCGTGCTCCAGGTCCAAGTCATCAACAGCATGTGCTACTTCAAACATACGTAGGTTCGGCTGGAGACAATTGTCCTTTGCTCTCAGAGAATATTATGATTATAACCAACTGTTTTGGCTAGAGTCTCCATAGAATACAAATTAATCTTCTTGTGTCATTCCAGAACATGGAAAGAGTGGATGATTGTTCAGCAATGGGCCGTAACAACACACTTTCTGAAGATCAAAATCACACTTTGAAGAACTCTGAGATCTCACTTTCTGGGTTTGAAAAGAAAAACACAGATGCATTCTTGATTCTGTATATCCTAATCCTATCTGAACTGTATTTAAAAAAAATTCTGTCATATGATAAACTTCACACATGTTTATGGCTGCATTTTTCTAGGAGCAATTTCCATTTTGATGTGTTGTTTCCCAGATTGTGTTACTCGTGAGTTAGGCAGGATGGAAAATAAGACATCACGTTGACATCTTGGATAGATGCAACTACAGATTAATGGGGCAGGGGAATTCACTCAGGGCTGTGAGGAAGTACACCATAAGTTGAGCAGTAATTTTATCAGAATATGCCAGAAGACACGGGAAAATTGCCAGGCTGGGATAGGATGACAGTGAATACATTGGCTTCTGCTGGCACGACAAATTGTCAAATATTTTTTAAAAAAATGATTGTATGGGTTCATAGCTGGAATGAGAGGAGAGGATAGTAACTCAGTTGCTGTTGTTTATGAAATAGTTTGAAAGAGTGATCAGAAGAGCAAGAAATCTAATAAATCATCTGGCACTAGAGCTCATTGTAACAGACCACAGAATAAAAGCTTTTGTAAAGTGACTTCTTCTGGATCACTCTGAGAAGAAAGTTAGATTGACAAAGAAAGACAAGTATCATATGATATCACCGATATGTGGAATCTAAAATATGATACAAATGAACTTACTTACAAAACAGAAACAGACTCACAGACATAGAGAACGAACTTATGGTTACCAAAGGGGAAAGGTGGGAGGGAGGGATAAATTAGGAGGATGGGATTAACATATACACACTACTATATATAAAATAAACAACAAGGACCCGCTGTATAGCACAGGGAACTATATTCGGTATCTTGTAGTAGCAACTAAGGGAGAAGAATCTGAAAGAGAATGGATACACACACACACACACACACACACACACACACACACACACAGCTGAGTCACTTTGCTGTTCACCTGAAACTAACACAACATTGTGGATTAACTATACTTCAATTTAAAAACATAGCTAAAAATTAAATTTTTTTTTTTAAAAAAAGCAAAGTTAGATTGAGAATTCGAACATTTGAGCTCCTCTCCTATTTCCTCTAGCTATGTGACCCCAACACACCACCTATTCCCAGGCCTCATTCCCAGGTCTGATTTGTAAAACAAGAATAATATAATAATATTTACTCTCTTAATTCGTGGAGTGGTTGTGACGATCGCCTCAAATAAAATAGGTGAAAAATCTTTGAAGAATATAAACTATAATATGTGCTCTTATTATATACATCTCCCCAGGATTTCCACCTTATTTCCCTATCGCAATTCTTTTTAATACTTCAAAATTCCCAAATGTCCCCTTATCAAAAATGCTCAGCAAATATTTCTGTTGCTTATTAAAATGATGAGCTTGGGGCTTGTTTACAGCTGTTACTGTGCCCGTAATACTTTCTTCTGAGCTGCTCGTCTCTCCTCCTGGCACCCCTGCAGGAGAAACACAAAGCACATTGAAGGTTACGCTGATTAATTTTAGGGATACAACCTCCTAGGGCCGGGAGGGAGCCCTATTTTTTTTTTCCTAAGGAGGCTAAGATGACGCGTTAGAATGAGCTAAGCTCTTACTAGTGCTTTCCTTTAGGTTTGGCAATATATATTTGGAAATAGCCTAATAATGTTACACAATAAAAGTAGCCTACATCTTGATTTACACACAGCTGCTATACATGTCTTCTTTATTCATTTAGTTCCCTCAACAGACCCATGAGAAAAGTATTCTTTTTGACACTTCCACAGATGAGAAAACCAAGATGCAGATAGGTGACCCTGCCAGATGATTCACGACCAGTAAATAATGATCCTGGAATTTCGAGCCAGGTCTGCCTGATTCCCAAGCCTGTTATGACGCGTTGGGTTTTATTGTACATTGACCTGTCAGGAAGTTTCACTTTTTCTCGGACTGTATTTAAGGCTAGAAAACGTTTGGCTGGCAATATTGTGTGTACCCCTAGACGATCCTCCTTTTGTTTTATTTTATTTATTTTCTTCGTTGTTGTTTTGGCCGGATGGCAGGGCATGTGGGATCTTAGTTCCTCGACCAGGGAAACTACTCGCCCTGCAGTGGACGCGGTGGGGGCGGGGGGGGGGGGGTCTTAACCGCTGGCCGGCCAGGGAAATCCCCATCCCCCTTTTAAAATCAGAGTCACATCTGACTAGCACGTGATGCCTGCCCGCATAATTAGACTAGAGCCAAGAGACCAACTTGCTCAGGCCTCTTCCTGCAGACGGGCTGCACGTGCTTCCCTTGCTGCCCTCGACGGAGAGGAAGCCACGCCAGAGACGTGATGGTGATGAGACGCCCGCATGGCGCAGCCAAGGGGTGGAGGCGGACAGCTTCCCGGGGCAGTGCTTTCCATGGTACCATTTTTATTCTGGACGGAAAGTTTGTAAGTCAGAAACAACAGAGAATATAACAAACACCCTGTGCCCACTAGCCAGGAGGAACAGATGCACACGTTTTTACCATACTTGCTTCAGAGAAAGCCGAAGTCCCTTCTGTTCGCTTTCCCAGTCCCGTTCCATCCCCTCCTTCCCTAGACATCAGTCGCCACCATCTTGAATTTAGTGTGTCTCTTTGCTTTCCCTACTTAACATAATAGCATATTTTTAAAACATTGGCAGAGATGGTGGCAAGTTATATTTATCATCCTATGGCTTTCTTTGTTCCCTTCACATTATGTTCCTAAGATGTCACCATGTTGATTCATTTCAATTTCTGCGTACTGTTCCATAGTGTGAATATACCACAAAATCTATTAATTCCCCTATTTTTGGCTATCATATAGAATGTTATAGTCAACCCCCTTCTGCACACAACGGGCATTCCCTCTAGGGCGTACACCTAGAATGGATTAGCTGGGTCATAGGCCGTGTGCATTTTCCATATTACAGAATGTCCTCCAATGTTTGAATTGGTTTCTACTCCTACCAGCCGAGTGTGAGAATTCCCATTTCCCCCATATCTTCAATAACACTTGGTATCATCCAACTTTTTGAATTTTGCAAATCCAATGAGTGGGAAATGGTAACTGTTGTTTTAATTTACTGGTGAGGTTTTAGTTCCTACAAGCTCTAAGGTTCCTCCGAATGGCCTGTGCCCACAGTCCCAAAAGACTTGGCCTCCCAGGGGTTATCAGGCATCTACCCTCTATTCTCACCTGAGAGTTTGCAGCAGACAGAGAGGTGGTGGGCAGGCCAGGGTGTGGCCAGCAATGTGTGTGGGAGATGTGTCATGTCCTGAGGCTGATGACTACCTCTTTTCCCACATCCTGTTAGTCTGCAGGACTGCAAGGCCATAAAAAATATTGACCCCAATTTTCTTAAGTGTAGGTTTCTCTGGGTTTATTGGTTGGGTACATTTAGGAACCAATCTTCCTGATAAGCGTGTGGAGTAGAAAACGCCTCCAGACAAAGGCCCCTGGAAGAAAATGTCCTGCTTCCAGATAAAAACGATGTTTCTTAAGAATCTATGCCAACTTGGGACTTCCCTGGAGATCCAGTGGTTAAGACTCTGGGTTTCCACTGCAGGGGGCATGGGTTCCACCCCTGGTCAGGGAACTGAGATCCCGCATGCCACGAGGTGCGGCCAAAAATTGAAAAAAGAATTTATGCCAACTAGACATGCAGGTACTAGGATTCTCCCTGGGCCTCTGTCCTTGAACTCTTCAAGTCCGCTTACGCATTAGACCTTGTGTAGCGTTAAGGAAACTGGGACTTGGAGTACTTACTAGCTGATCTCAGCTCCACCTCAACAAATAGATGATTTGGGGAAACATCTCAAAGCTTCATTCTTCTCATCTGCAAAATGGTGATCTTAACAACTACCCTAGAGGGTTGTTAAGATTAGATGAGGTAATGCAGGCACGTGGTAAGGGCTCATTAGATGTCAGCTGTTTGTGGTAATAACTCTCTGATTTATTTTAATTTGACTCAACTTTTAAAAACTGGGAACTCTCAAATAAATATCTTGATTTCTTGCTTCTCTTAAAAAAAAAAAAATTGAAGCTCTGGTAACACTGGGCCAGATTCCTATGTATTTAAGATAATCCCAAGAGGCCCTCTCGATGAGTATGCTTTCTTTTATTTGTCACGGCCCCCGTGCCCACACATGGGATGTACTTATTTATATCTCCTGCCTGGCCTTAGGAGGGATCTGAATTCGCAGCTTCTGCTCTTGTGATTTGCAGTCTTCACGGTTCCTTCATGATGATTAAGCTATTGTTCTCTGAGCAGGCCCTTAGAATCCCTGTCTACAGCTTCCGCGGACAGAGGATAAACAAGGAAGAGAAGTAATATTTAGTGACGGGCCAGTTCTGTGCCAGACATTTATGCTCTGTACTTGACACCCTTGCGTTATTTAATCTTCACAATAGCTGTGAGGTAAATACTATTATCCTCAAATACAAATTACAAAATACATATGACAAATGGTGAAGCGAGCTGGGTGAGTTGAATAACCTGCTCCAGGACATGCCGCTACAAAGAGGCAGAGCTGGGGTTTGATGCTGGCCCTTTATTTATTTATCTAGTTTTGTTCATGTGTGTACTTTTATTTTTATCCTACCCTATTCTGAAAAAGATTTGTAGAAGAAAAAGTAAAGAAACAGATGAGAAACGTTCATTCTCTTCAGTCATCAAACAATTGAGTTAAATTACAATGTTAATCACACTAAATTATATAAAATCTTTTCTTAAAAAACCTGTTATGACGTACATATCCAGTTTGCAATTAGTGGATATAATTTCTCGTGCTAATGCTATTATAGTAGACAATCTTTTGGAAAGCAATATGGCAGTAGATAGATAGCATGAACCATAAACATGGGCATACTACTGAATGAGTAGTAATTCTAACCATTAGTTAATAATATAATTTTTAAAAAGCAAAATAATATCTTTTTCATTACAGTACAACCTTTAATTTCAACTAAGAGAACACTTCTTAATGTCTTATTTCTACTTAATTATTTTTTATCCAAAGTAGTAGAAATGAGTTGGTAAATTTGAATAAATAAAATAATATTCTGAAGCTCCTCATAAAATAATTATTGAAACTATGGAAAAACATAAAAAATTATGAAGCAGTATCAAACATAACAGTATAAATTAGGATGTCTGCCTATTGCATTTCTTGAAAAATTATTCATTGCCAGCAGGTTGGACAATGCATTTGAGATTCATCCATGTTGTTATGTATATCAGTAGTTCATTCCTTCTTATACCGAGTAGAATTCAGTTGTACAGATGTGCCAGAGATTGTTTATATATTCACCAATTGAGGGACATTTGGGTACAGTTTTTTGTGTAGTGAAAGCAGTCAGACTCAAAAGGTTACATACTGTAGGATTCTATGTGTGACATTTGGGAAAGAGACAAAACTATAGCTGCAGAAAACAGATCTGTGGTTGGCAAGGGCTGGAGGTAGGGAGAAGAATGGATTTTAAAGGGGTATGTATTCATTTCCTAGGGCTGCTATATAACTTACCACAAACCAGGTTACTTAAAGCATATGAGTATTATAAGTGCTTTTGGTGAGTTTCTCAGACACAAATTAGAAAAGTGTTATTGGACACTGGAAAAAAAAGATGACCCTTGTTATAAAGCAGCGGTCCCCAGCCTCTTGGCACCAGGGACAGGTCTTGTGGAAGACAATTTTTCCATGGACTGGGGGTGGGGGAGGATGACTCAGGCGGTAATGTGAGCGATGGGGAGCGGCAGATGAAGCTTTGCTTGTTCGCCGCCGCTCACCTCCTTTCTGTTGTAAAGGGACGGAAAACTTGGCTGAATCGTGTTCTAACGTTGGGTGGAAAGTAGAATTTGTAAAGTGCTGAATTTGGATATTTAGGTAAGAAGGTATCTAACCAAAGGGTTGAAGGTATGGCCTAGCTTCTCTTTGGTGCTTATGGTAGAATGAAAGAGATGAGATAAAGTGAGGAAGGAACTGTTAAACTAATAGGAACCAGAAACTGATGATTTGGAAAATCCTCAGCCTATCCATATTGTTAAAGATGAGAAGTTTGCCCTGGAGAGAAATTTGCCCCAGGTTGGGCCATACTCAGAATCTCACCTATACCTGATTTAGATGAATTAGAAGATGAGACTTGGGACTTCTTGAGTTTATCATATTTAGATGAGATTTTGGATTTATTCTTGATGTCGGAACGAGATAAGACTTTTGGGAATGTTAGGAGTGGGTGAATGCATTTTGCAGGTGAGAAAGACGTGAATTTGGGGGGACCAGAGAGCAGACCACTGTTGGTTGAACTGTGCCCTCCAACAAGATATGTTCAAGTTCTAACCCCTGGCATCTATGAACGTGACCTTACTTGGAAATACAGTCTTTGCAGATGTAATATATTTTAGATTAGGTCATTCTGGGTTTCAGTAGGTCCTAAATCCAACGACCGGCGTGTTTATGAGAGAGAGGGAGATTTTGAGATACAGAGACACACGGGCACACAGGGAGAACCGCACGTGAAGATAGAAGCAAAGATTATAGTGGTGCACCTATAACCTAAAGAGTGCCAAGGATTGCTAGATGCTGGCCCTTTAGAACACCTAACCCGCTTCTACCCATGACGCTGTGCCAAAGGATACAAAATAAGCTTATCAGGGATTTGTGGTGACCGTCAATGTTCAGGCTCCGCCTAAATGTCCTGGCCAGTTGTTACTGGTTTTCAGGTGCGTTCTTGGGGAGAGGTGAGCCAGGATCACCCGGAGGACATGCACATGTGTGAACCCCAGGGCGTTATTTCCTGTGCCCTGATTGGAGCCACGTGTTCCTTCAGCAGCCGTCTCCCTCAAGGACCAAGGGCCCTCCCCAGGTGAGGTGTGTGTCTACCTTCAGGGAAGGCTTTACGTTTGGCTGCATCCCAACAGGCTAGGAAGGCAGAGGTTTGGGGCTTAGCCAGTCAGGCCTCCTCTTTACCTGTCTGACTGAGACTTCCCAGCACAGCTCTGGAAAGTCAGAGAAAATGTCAGTTGGAGCACTTAAGCAAGCGGAAACAGTATGTGGTCCATACTGATGATAATTACACGGCCGGTGTAGTAAAGGGTAATGAGGTGGTTGAAATCACACAACAGAGATGCCTTCGATTGGCTGAGGACTGTTTCTCTTTTGTGGGTAAATATTTTACAGCAGTTATCTGGGTGAAAACCAGCTTCCTGTAAAAGGCTGATTTAAAAAAAAACAAATACTCTTGAGGGCTGAGTGCTCTGTAATTATTTCCCAACTAATGATACCAGCTTGACTTTATGCAAAGGAAAGGTTCAAAAACAATCCTCATTGGCCAAGGACCATTCCCAAGTGTATAACTATTGCTCCACAGCTTCAGAGGTGAGAACCACTTGTTCCCTTGTTCTTCAGACAGAACTCACAGCTACAGAAACCTCCTTAAATTAAAAAAAAAAAGCCATTTAATTTAACACTCACAATGTAGTAGAAAGTCCTGTGTGTGACCTTTGAAGCCGGAAGACTTAACACTGAGATCTTCGGCCACGGAACTTAATTACTTTAAACCTTTGTTTTCACCTATATAAATGAGATGATAATATGTCCACTTCTCCTGGGTGCTGTGAATTCAAGAGGGATTATGTCCCATTCGGCAACAAACATTGAGTATTGGTTATGTGCCAGGAGCTGTACCAGTTGCCGGGAACAAAAGATGAAAGGGCCCCTGAGCCTCAAGCACTCCCAGGTAGTGGGGACAGACCCTTCAACCAGAGACCTGTTCCATCCTAAGGGATGCCCATGGATGCCCACGTCTGTTCTGTGTGACAGGAGCCCAAGGAAGGCCATGGCCATCACTCTGGAAGGACAGCACGTGGGAGGCAGTACCATGCTGGGTCCTGAAGGTGTGTGGGGTCCCCCGGAAACAGAAGGGGGACGACCAGGAGGAGAACTGCAGGCGAGTGTGAAACAGCGTGGGGAGCGCCCACAAGCCCTCTGGTGTCGCTCAGAGTTTCGTGGGACACAGGATGGGGTGGGGGAGGGGAGATGAAGCTGAGGAGATGGGAGTGCAGGCCAGGCAGGGCTTCCTGCTGGAGACAAAGGGCCAGCCAGCACGGGAGGAAGGGATATCGGCAGCTGTTAGCAGGGAGAGCGAGGGACCGCGGAGGTTGTCGTGGTTCGCCCTCATCAGGTAATACGGAGCCAGACGATGGCTACCCAGTCAGCTACGTAGAGCAAACCTCTTGTGGACCTTGATCACTCCCGAGTCTGCCCTTTTCTACAGTCAGGGACCTATCTGAAGCGATTTCTCGCAGCCTTGCTTCTGTCCTTCCCATCACGTGCCCTCGCCCGGCCTTGGACTCGTCCTGCGCCAGTACCCCTGACGTGCTGGACCTCACTGTCCAGTGTGCCGAGTGCATGTGTCCCTCTACCTTGTTCCCGCGAGTGTTCCCAGGCCCCAGCCAAGGCTGCCCCTTGAATCCCAGCACCCCCCGGTCTCCGTCCTTGCGATTCTGTGGCCTCCCCATCTGGCTTGTTGTTGCCTCCAACATCCTATCAAATATTTTTGATATTCCTATCAAATATTTTATAAAAAGAAATCTATTTGTCTCTCTAGCGTTAAATGTCTCTTTAGTTGCCAACATGATCACATGTCGTGTATATTTATAAATACGCAATTTTAAGAGTAATATGAGTTGTTGAGTACTGCAGAATGGTTCTCTGTCATCATGTCGTGATACCCCGCTGATCTGAGAGTATCTGCAGAACCATGCCCTGGAGCACAAATGAGTTATCCGGCACTACTGTGAAACAGTATTTCATTTTGCAAGGGTCTGTGTCTTCCAGGCTATCTGAAAGGAAGGTCTTGGCAAGTTAACTAATTTGTCTTTACCTTCATGCTTCTGTCATTCAAACGTTCCCAGTGTTCACCACTGACCTTGGCAGTGACTCAACCCACAAACCTTCACAGCATTTAGATACAGTTGTCTATTGTTTCAAGGACAGGAGAGCAAGAGGAGTGGACAGGTGATTCCCTGGGGCCTGAATGGTGCTTGCTGTGAGAATGGTTTCATTATCAGAGGGAATGTTTATGGTTACAGGTTATGCTGTGCCACCGATGAAAGCCAGATCTTAGTAACAAATGACAGAGGTGCCCATGTATTTCTTTCTTTCTTTTTTTTAATACATTTATTTATTTATTTTTGGCTGCGTTGGGTTTTCGTTGCTGCATGCGGGCTTTCTCTGGTTGCGGCGGGCGGGGGCTACTCTTTGTTGCGGTGCCCGGGCTTCTCACTACAGTGGCTTCTCTTGCTGCGGAGCACGGGCTCTAGGCTCATGGGCTTCAGTAGTTGCAGCGCGCAGGCTCAGTAGTTGTGGCTCACAGGCTCTAGAGTGCAGGCTCAGTAGTTGTGGCACACGGGCTTAGTTGGTCCGCGGCATGTGGGATCTTCCCACCAGGGCTCGAACCCGTGTCCCCTGCATTGGCAGGCGGATTCTTAACCACTGCGTCACCAGGGAAGTCCCCATGTATTGCTTTACTACCTTTCTTGACTGTTTGTGTTATGTAGGCCCTCTAAAGCAGGGACAACTAAAATACACGACACACAATTAAGCTTGACTTCAGATAAACTAGGACTAATTTTTTAGTGTAAGTGTACACCCCAATTGCATAGGATATACTAAGATATCCTACATGTACGAATATATACTGATTTAGTATAATTCCATACTTATACTAAAAAATTGTTCATTGTTTATCTGAAATTCCAAGGTAACTGAGCATCCAGTATTTTTATTTGCTAAATCTGGCAACCCTCAGGGCAAAGAACACGCTCTCTCTTGCCCAGGACTAAATGCAGTCCTGGGCTCCAAGAGCTTTATATGGAACACAAAAAAGAGACAAGCAGATCCCTGAATTCTGAAAATCTTAGCGGAGACTCCTGTGGGAGGAATGTTAAATACCCTTTCTAGCTATCGCAGAGGTAGGCAGAATCAGAGAGGTTAATTTCCTACCAGGAATGTCTGTGGGAAACCAGGAGATGAATTCTTCTCTCCCAAATGTTTCTTTAATCATGAAGCCACGGAATGTTATTGGTTCATTCTGTCATAAAGCTTGAATAATCCTCAGCTCTTCATTTATTTATTCATTCATCCATGAAATATTCATAAAATCTTTTTTTGTACCAGGCACATAATATTTAATAGTTGAACAACCCTATGAGGGAGATGTTATTATCTCGATACAGAAATGAAGCTCAGTGAAGTTAAATAATTTGCCTAAGATCACCCACTTGGTGCATTACAGAGGCAGAGTCTAAGCCTATGTTGTTCTGACTCCCAGCTCCTAGGGGAGATGCGAGCTGGGGTGCAGAAGGGAGAGGAGAACTAACCATTCTTTAGTGCTCATTATACCCCAGGCATAACTGTATGTGCTTTAAACTACTAACAATCTTTGTTGTTTGTCAGATTGAATTCTGACCTTTCAGGAAAAAAAAAAAAAAAAAAGGAAGAAATACAGAATTGTTTCCATAAGATAAAAACTGTTTCCATAAGCTAAAAAAAATAAAAATTGTTTGCTCTTCCTTAAACATATTTGGAAATGCAAAGGACATAAATTGCCAAAACAGTTTTGTGAAAGAATAAAGTTGGAGGACCTACACTACCTGATTTCAACTTATTATAAAGCTACAGTAATGAAATACATGGGGTGTTTGCATAAGGATAGACATATAGGTCAATGGTAGAGACTTGATTCCAGAAACAAACGTATACATTTGTGGGCAATTGATTTTTGAAAAGGGAGGCAAAAGGGGATAGGATAGTCTTTTCAAAAACGGTGCTGGAAAAATCGGGTATCTGTTCGCAAAAACAAACACGCACAGCAACAACAATAAAATACTTAGACCCTTAGCTCACACTATACACAAAAATTAACTCAAAGTACAGCATAAATCGAAATATAAGAGCCCAAACTATAAATTTAAAAAAATTGTTTGAAACCTGCGGTTCATCTTAAGAGCTGAGAATTTAGTAGTGAATAAAGTGTCAAGAACCCCTTCCACCGATGGGCTTACATCCTAGTGGGGATAGACAGATACTAAACAAAATAAGTTTAAAATTGTATAGTATATTAGTTGGTGATAAGAGCTATTGAAAAAAACAAATCAGGGAAGAGATTGTAAAGGGGTTATAATTTTTTTTTTTTTTTGGCTGAGTTGGGTCTTCCTTGCTGCATGCGAGCTTTCTCTAGCTGCGGTGAGCGGGGGCTGCTCTTCGTTGCAGTGCTTGGGCTTCTCACTGAGGTGGCTTCTCTTGTTGCGCAGCACGGGCCCTAGGGCGTGTGGACTTCAGTAGTTGTGGGGCGCGGGCTCAGTAGTTGTGGCACACGGGCTCAGTTGCTCCGTGGCATGTGGGATCTTCCCGGACCAGGGATCGAACCCTTGTCCCCTCCACTGGCGGGTGGACTCTTAACCACTGTGCCGTCAGGGAAGTCCCAAGGGGTTATAATTTTTATAACTGCTGTCTGGAGGGCACCATTGGGAAGATAAAATGTGAACAAAGACTTGAAGGAAGTGAGAGAGTGAGACACAAGTTATCCCGGGAAGAGCATTCCAGGCAGAGAGAATGGAAAGTGCAAAGGTCCTGGGGTACAAGGAGCAGCAAGCAGGCTTGTGTGGCTCCAGGAGAGCACATGAGGGAAGAGGGCTCATGGCTCAAGTTGTCGTAGGTCTTGCAGCCCATCAAAAGGACTTGGGCTGTTATTTCTAGTGAGGTGAAGAGCATCACACTTGATGGAATTAGAAGTTTTAAAAGAAAAATTCTAAGAGAATAATGTTTTTCACTATGCGATTAGATATTATTTTTCCCTGTTGGAGAACCACCCAAAGACCCTTGGCATAAGTGTGCTGATCCTCAGTACCTTTTGGAAAAAACTAGTTCATAGGAATCAGTTCAAACTCCTTACCAAGACCTCTAATGCTCTGTAGCCTAAATCTCTTTAAAAATTAAAACTCCTCACATTGTGTATAGACACCCTCCAGGTGTATACATTGTATATGTACACATATACCAGACCGCATTCCACTCCCCAGGCCCTTTCACTTGGCTCAGATGGCACTTCCACTACGAATGTTTCCTTCATTTCATCAAATTCCCTCTCTACTCTCAGTGAACTTAGTAGACACCTGAATTAGTCAGGAGAGGTGGATAACAAACACTCCCTAAATCTTACAGGTCTAGAAGAACAGCAATGTACTTCTAGTTGATGCAGAGTTGGCTGTGGTTTGGGGGCCTCTCTTGGGTCGCTGACCTCATGTGTTGACTTAACGTTGCACTTGATGGCAACTCATCCTTCCACAATCACTAAGATACCAGATGAAAACTCTGTGGAGTCTCACACTGGCAGCTAAATGCTTCTGCCCATATCATTTTCTCTGACATTTATTGACTAGAGCAACTCGTCCCTGCCTGGAAGGGTAACGAGAAATATCGGTGGATGGCATCCCGGTTACCATAGATCCTCTTTAGCGGTGCTTGTCAGGCTTGTGGTGATTTGTTTATATGTGTGTCTCCCCCACCCCATCACATATGAGTGTCTCTCTCGAAAGTATCACAATTCATCATCTTGATTTATCTTGGCCTAGCCCAACACTGCACCTGGCATGTAGTAGGTGCTGAATAAATGTTTTGTTTTAAAACAAAAATATATGTTCTTTATGGAAAGCTCACAGGTGTGGTCAGAGAAACTGTGCTTTCTGCATTTTTGCATTTTATTTTCTTCCTAGTGAAAAGCAGCCCCAATAAAGATGCAGACATAGAGAATGGATTTGAGGACACGGGGAAGGGGAAGGGTAAGCTGGGACGAAGTGAGAGAGTGGCATGGACATATATACACTACCAAATGTAAAATAGATAGCTAGTGGGAAGCAGCCGCATAGCACAGGGAGATGAGCTCGGTGGTCTGTGACCACCTAGAGGGGTGGGATAGGGAGGGTGGGAGGGAGACGCAAGACAGAGGACATATGGGGATATATGTTGATGTATAGCTGATTCACTTTGTTATACAGCAGAAACTAACACACCATTGTAAAGCAATTATACTCCAATAAAGATGTTAAAAAAAAAACAAACCCAAAAGGTACAGGTATCCCAGGGTGCATAACAGCACTATTTACAATAGCTAAGACATGGAAGCAACCTAACCATTACCAGATGAATGAATAAACATGTGAGATATATGTGTGTATATATATATATATAAAATACATATACCCATGCACGCAATATACACACACACAATATTACTTAGGCGCAAAAAAGCAATGAAATAATGCCACTTACAGCAATGTGGATGGACCTAGAGGTTGTCCTACCAAGTGAAATAAGTCAGAAAGAGAAAGACAAATATCATATGATATCACTACATGTGGAATCTAAAAAAATGATACAAATGAACTTATTTACAAAACAGAAATAGACTCACAGACATAGAGAACAAATTTATGGTTACCAAAGGGCAAAGGGGGAAAGGGATAAATTAGGAATTTGGGATTAACAGGTACACACTACCATATATAAAATAGATAATCAAGAATGACCTACTCTATAGCACAGAGAGCTATATTCAATATCTTGTAATAACCTGTAATGGAAAAGAATCTGAAAAAGAATATATATATATATAAAAAACTGAATCACTTTGCTGTATACCTGAAACTAACACAACATTGTAAATCAACTATACTTCAATTAGAAAAAAAAAAAACAGCCCCAAATCCTCAAGTTTCCATTTGTTATCCCATAAATCAAAGGATGATCAGCTGCATTTCTCACCACTTGGCTGTGTCAAATCATAAGGGACATTTCTCACAACTTGGCTGGGTCAAACCATGTGGTTTACGATTTTCAAAAATTACAGAAAAGGACTGTTAGTTTCTCACTGTTGTTGGAATATTTATAACAGTATGATTTTTGCTCATACCCTCTCTCCAGAGAGCACAATGTAGTTACAGGCATTACCTAATGCAGGCAGGTCTGGGGAGGGGAATGGAGGTACAATAACCTCCATTGTCTGGGATGCAAACTCAGTAAGGTCTGGTGATTTACACAGGTACACATGGGAGCCTGCAGCTCTTCATTCCCTGACTTTGGTTGAAACGTGTCTCCATTCCCTCTGGTTCTGTCTTAATTTTTCAAATCCAAAAAATGTACAAAAGAGGCCAATTTTACTTGGCCTCTTTTTAAGGGATTATTTTCCTTTTCTTGTGTCTTTTTCATCTTCTAAACAACTTGGGTTCAAAATAATTAATATAGTAACAAATCCACCAAAATGGCAAACAATATTGCTCTGAAGCCAAGGTCACTTGTCAGGTTGAGCTGGATAAGTTCAGAGCATCAAATTGAATAACCTCACAGGACGCATCCTCTTTTAAGATTCCATGACTCCACAGTAGAGAACATCTCCAAATGAAATCAATCCTAATTTTAACAAATATATCCAACCCGCTTTCCAACGGCTGTCTCAGGATGTTGGCCCAGTGCACTAATGGCCTTGGGTGGTCAGTCAGCCACTCTGGCTTCTATATTTTTGGGAAAAAGTGATTCAGACGCTAAAAAAAAACCCCACCACATAACATTGTGAGTCATCTGGCTTTTACACCTTTTTCCTTCTACTTCATTTGTCAGTTCATTCATTCATTTCTTTATCCATTCATCAAGCATGTATTGAGTGCCTGCTCTGTGCTGGATTACTGCAGGGCATGGAAAAGCACCTGGTCTCTGCCCTCTGGCATCTCATCATCCAGTAGGTATACGGATAATTACAATCCAAGGTGGTAAGTGCAATAATATGCACAAAATATTTTAAGAGTCCTGAGAAGAGGCTCCTCACCCAGTCCTGGGGTGGCTAGGGAAGAAGTCAGGAGGGCTTCCTGTAAGAGGTGACACCTCAAGGCCAGTGTTCAGGTACGAAATATGCATCCAGGAGAGTGAGAGAATGAATGGAGAGGGATGTGATAGGATTGCCTGGCAGCACTGAGGGTCCTTTTGAGTTTATTAGTCATGAATTTAAACTGAGACTGAGGAGCCTGACAGAATGTTTTCCTCCAGCCAAGGTCAGATGCTTGGATACAGGTACAGAGTAGGTGGGGGTTGAATTTTCCAGGGCTTGGTTTTTCCAATGAGTACGAAGAAGGGAAAGAGGAATAAAGATTTAAGGGTGCATGTAAGGAATTTATGGACAATGTATTTATGGACAATGACACCAGAACTGAGAAGAGAATGAGGGTAAGAGAAAATGAAACTGGAGGACTTTTGGAGTTTGAGTTCTGGACTTAAGGGAGTGAGGTGGAAAAATAAGAGGAGTGGAGATTGGAGAGGGGGATACTTGAGAGTGAGATTACAGAAAGGCTATGGTTTGAGGAAAAGACAAGATCACGGGAATGGGGCCTTTGGAGGAGGGAAACTCAAGGAACTGAGGGATTGGCGGGTATTGGATGGACTGTCTACCCCATGCAATGTTAAAGTCGCCAAGGCTTATGACAAGAGTTGTATTCGTTTCTATTGTTGCTGTAACAAATGTCCACAAATTTAGCGGTTTAAGCAACACAAGTCTTACTTTTCTGTAACACACCTTACTTTTCTGTCGGGTAGAAGAACAACACAGGTCTCATGGGCTAAAATCAAGGTGTCGGCAGGGCTGTGTTCCTTTCTGGAGGCTCCAGAGGAGAATCTGTTTCCTTGTCCTTTCCAGCTTCTAGAGGCTGCCTGCGTTCCTTGGATTGTGGCCCCTTCCTCCGACTTCAAAGCCAGCAACAGTGGGTCAAGTCCTTCTCTCATCATATCACTTTGACCTCCGCCTCTTGGGCTAAAAGTCCAAGACCAAGTGTTGGCAGGTTTGGTTTCTCCCGAGGACTCTCTCCTTGCCTTGCAAACAGCTGCCTTCTCACTGCGCCCTCACGTGGTCTTTCTTCAGCGTGTGCATCCCTGATGTCTCTGTGTGTCCAAATTTCCTTTTCTTATAAAGACTTCCATCGGTTTGGATTAGAGCCTAACTTAAGGGCCTCATTTTAACTGAGTCACCTCTTTAAAGGCCCTGTCTGCAAATGCAGCCAGATGCTGAGGTGCTAGCGGTTGGAGCTTTAATGTACAAATGTTGGTGAGATGCAATTCAGTCCATATCACCATGGCACATATTCACGGGTTCCAGGGATTGGGACACAGACATCTTTTTTTGGGGGGTTAGGGTGGGGTGGGGGGTAGGCATTATTCTGTCCAGCACGGGAGAAATGTTGAAGAGATTAGCCATCATCCCAGTGCTGAAAACTTGCAAGAGTGGGGATGTGCCCAGGATGTGTGTAGGAGACACTCACCAGGAGTTCTGGTCTGAGACTATGTGCGTGAGGGTCGCTGGAGGTTGGAAGGAGAGGCTGGAGGAGAAATGAGGAGACTGGCCGCGGGTCGCTGGGGGGTATGTGTTCGAAAGGACTGCTGTTTGAAGGGGCTGCATGAGAATCAGCTTCTTTCCCGTGGACCCAGGGGTAGTTAGGGCAGGAAGGTGACAAGAGCTCTTAGAGAAAGAGGATCAGAGGGTATGGGGAAGGGTGAGGTAGGTTAGGAAGAGAGTGAGATTTTGTCTGCATAGAAGGATGCAGAGCGGTTCAGGGGACGGGACCTGGTCTGGGAGGCTGGGGTTTCCCTTGGTGACTGATGTAAACAGAGACGTCAGGGACCTTCCAAAAACCTTTCCCAAGCTTGCACTAATCTCATTCCTCTCAGTTTCTTCACAGAAGATAGCGCTTGGGTTTGTACTTAGTTTTTCTTTGTCTATACTGTTAGACAACCCTATGGTTTGTCTATACAATTTGACCACAGCCTCTTCTAGGGGAGGGGCCCTATTTGATACCCCCAATAATGCCAAGGACAGTCCCGGGCTTGTAGTTCAGTTGTTCAGTGAATAATTGATTAGGTTCCCTGTGCATTTTATTTTCTTGCTATGACTTCAGGATGGGTGTGTAGCCAAGGGGCTTCTGGACATGAGGAAATGAAGTCTAGAGTAGATCTTCTCTGACTTGCCAGGAGCTCCAGCATCCTTTCTGATCTACTCTAGAGAACTCCGCTTCCTGTGATTTGTGAACATGCCAGTGAGGTTGAGAAATGCTGCTACCAGGGACATAAGCCTTGTGGTCGGTGTCTGCTCCACAGGTCTTTCCAACTGAGGGAAGAATGACACATGTTTTCTAAGCACATCATTTAAAGCTATTGTTTATCAAACTTAAAAAAAATAATTATTTTAATTTAGGTGTACTTGTACAATTTTTAAAAAATTTTATTTTATATTGGAGCATCGTTGATTTATAGTGTTGTGTTAATTTCAGTTAATAACAAAATGATTCAGTTATACATATACATATATTTATTCTTTTTCAAATTCCTTTCCCATTTAGGTTATTACAGAACATTGAGTAGAGTTCCCTGTGCTCTACAGTAGGTCCTTGTTGCCTATCTATTTTAAATATAGTAGTGTGTATATGTCAATCCCAAACTCCCCATTTATCCCTCCCCTCCTCCGCTTTGGTAACCGTAAGTTTGTTTTCTAAGCCTGTGAGTCTGTTTCTGTTTTGTAAATACGTTTGTTTATATAATTTTTTCAAAGATTCCACATATAAACGATATCATATCATATTTGTCTTTCTCTGTCTGGCTTACTTCACTTAGTATGACAACCTCCAGGTCCATCCTTGTTGCTGCAAATGGCATTATTTCATTCTTTTTATGGATGAGTAATATTCCATTGTGTATATATACCACATCTTCTTGACCCATTCATCTGTCAGTGGACATTTAGGTTGTTTCCATCTCCTGGGTATTGTAAATAGTGCTGCTATGAACTTTGGGGTGCATGTATCTTTCTGAATTATAGTTTTGTCCAGATATATGCCCAGGAATGGGATTGCTGGATCATATGGTAACTCTATTTTTGGTTTTTTTAGTGTTTTTTTTGCGGGGGGTGGGGGCGGTACGCGGGCCTCTCACTGCTGTGGCCTCTCCCGCTGCGGAGCACAGGCTCCGGACGCGCAGGCTCAGCGGCCATGGCTCACGGGCCCAGCCGCTCCGCGGCATGTGGGATCCTCCCGGACCGGGGCACGAACCCGTGTGCCCTTCATCGGCAGGCGGACTCTCAACCACTGCGCCACCAGGGAAGCCCTAGTTTGTACCTCTTAATCCCCATCCCCATTTTGCTCCTCCCCACTTGGCTCTCCCCACTGGTAACCACTAGTAAATGTCTTTTTTTTTTTTTCTTTAAAGCAAAATAGTTTATCAGTTTGTTCTTTATGTCAGCGTGTGGGGGGAATTAAGTTGGGAGCAGAAATTCTGTCAAGGTCCAGAGTATTTTCTGCCTTCATGGTCTTTCTCCACATTTTCTATTTCTTTTTGCTTGTGTCTGGAGAAGTTGCATTTCAATTGTACCGGCCTGTTTGACCCAGTGCTGTAGGATGGAGAAAATGTTCTAAGCCCTTCCAGGAAACAGCCTGATTCTCTCTGAAGGTCACAGAATTTCAAGTCACATATGTGTAGCCAGAGCTGTGCTTTAAACTCCTCCAGAGAGAGGGCTTAATGAACTCCTGAAGTCTCCAGAGAAGGAAATGCCAACAGCATTTTTTGCAATGAATTTCAGTGTCTCACAGCACTGCGATTGCAGAGTGAGTTTTACTAGCTAACAGAAATCTCCGCTTCGGAGAAAGCCAGACTTGGACTTTGTTTTCCCCTTGGTGTGGCTTGCCTTTCTCTCTCTGATCTTCTTGTAGATTGTGTCTCTCGGGAGCCATGACCCAAACATTATCCCTGAGCCCCTCTGAGTGCACAGCACGCAGATACATGAGCTGATGCAGAAACTCTAAGAGCTTGTTTGCTCTGGTCCACTGTTGTAATTAAGCATTGGAGAAATCTCCTTAGTACCCCTGTGAAAAGTCAAGCATTGATCTGATTTTGATGGGCACCAGCAGGTGGACACCTGGGAACCAGGGCTTTGGTTGGTTATTCTGTTAAAAGTGGATACAGGGTCTGGTAGTGATTCTCCAACATTGGTGTGTTCGAAAAGAATATAGAGCCTCTAGCTCTTTGAAATAGGAAGGGCCTGGATCTTTGTACTTTTAGGAAGTTCCCCACGAGATTCTGATGCAGATCAATGTTTAAGAACCACTGTTGGAAGCACAGCTAATTATTATACATCTTCCAATGAAGTTGCATGACGGTGAGATGCTGTGCTTATAAAGGAAACTATGTTTCTTGTGGGTTACCTTTTATAAAAATCGTTTCTTATTACATCTGGAGGAGAAGAAATAGAAGGTACCAAAGGTACTATCCTCTTACTGGGCAATCAGGAGAAAACATGAATCGTTGATAAGAACCGTTGCTAAGCAACCACTTGCGGCCAGGATGATAAAAATACTTCAAAATAAAAACTCTGCTCAATATTCTGTGACAACCTAATTGGGAAAAGAATTTGAAAAAGGATAGATACATGTATATGTATAACTGAATCACTTTGCTGTACACCTGAAACTAACACAACATTGTTAACCAACTATACTCCAATATAAAATAAAAGGTTAAAAAAACAAAACAAAACGAAACAAAAATTGAGGCCTGGGGAGAGGGAGCTTTAGGCTCCAGTGAAAGAACTGTTCTTCACTTTATTTGGCTTTCTTCCTTCCTTCTTTCTTTCCCTTTCTTTCTTTCTTTCTTTTTTTCATCTTTATTGGAGTATAATTGCTTTGCAATGGTGCGTTAGTTACTGCTGTATAACAAAGTGAATCAGCTATACATATACATGTATCCCCATATCCCCTCCCTCTTGCGCCTCCCTCCCACCTTCCCTATATTTGGCTTTTTCTTATTGCTGGTCAACACATCTGAAGGCAGCATCCTTGTCAAATACTTAAAGAAATGATATATCTAAATATCTAAATGATATTTCAATTGAAAAGTAAGTAATTTATACAAGAGTTAAGGAAATAGTTCTTAATGAAGGGGAACTGAGTCAACTTTCGAGTTTAAAAATTGAGTAATTTGTACTTGTGTGTGAAGTTTTGCTAAAGGACCGGTTTCTCATAGAAATGCGCAATGGTATTGCCGTGAAGATAAGGAGACCTTGTAAGGGAGCGCTTTAGGCAGTAGGCTGCCCCAAAGGCTGACCCTCATCAGCCCTGTGGGGATTGAACACCGTCAGCCCTGCTGGGATTTGAACATTTGAACCTCTGTTTCTCAGAGTGTACAGGGGGGTTTCCATGCTGCTCCAATATATGGCTCCAATATACCCTTGCTGTCTCACTCTTACTTCCATGACAGGCCCCAGCAGGCTGGTATGGGAATTGAAAAACAAAGCAAAATATCAAAACCAAGGGGAAAACTGCTACTAAATGTTCCAAGAGACTCTGTTGGAAACATTTTCCAGGGACCTCATAACTACTGGCATTCCCATGGACAGCATGTGTGTCTTTTTAAAAAGGCCTGGGCTTAGACCTCTGCAAGGAAAGCGACGTCCAGTGACATCCTTCAAGGCAAGTGTTGGCTTCCTGTTAGCGCCTCCAGGACACACTCTAAGGCTCTACAAGGCTCTTTCCAGGCCCAGCCGTCAAACCCAGTACTGATGGGGCCTCTTAACACAGTGGACCTATGTCTGCCCAGCCGCATCTTTCTAAATTCAAATTTATAACCTGGGCAAGTATTTGTTTGGGGGGCAACGGCATGGAATATTTGAAATCACGTCTGTTGTTCAAAACTGCAGAGGTATAAATATTTTGTCCAACTCCGGTGCTGGTGTTCAACCACCATGTTCTCAAACTTGAGGCAAGTAGAAGACAGTCTTGGACACAATTTTCTCTCCAAACATGCTCCACCTGGGAAAGATTTTGAGGGGCTTATTCGAGGTTGTATTTACCAGGTTTGCTAATGTTCTGACTTTAATCCTATAAAGAAAATGTGAAAGGGAGCCTTTTTTCTTTTTCTAAGATGCCCTGATTTTTTTGCATTTGGAAGAGAATACATTTTCTGTATTACAAACTTAAATAAATATTTGGTTTGGTTTAGACAGTTCGAAATGCTGGCCTGGGAAAAGTCTCTTGCCCTTTCTTGCTTCTGTTTTTTTGCTCTCATACCGTCAGCTTCACGTGGTCAGCTCCACAAAGCCACGGCCCTTGGCCTGGCGTCCCCTCAGTTCAGGTGGGCAGAGTCAGCCAGGAGCACGGTGTTTCTGGCTCCAGCAGGCTGCTGGGCTATGTGTGTGTGCTGGGCTGTCACACCGTCCACTCGTGTGTTGTTTGGGCCCAAATCTAAGCTCCCAGTGCTCCCTTGCTGCAGAAATGCTGATGTGGTCTCAGCCTCCCTCCCTTCATCGAACAAAGACATTCCGGCCACTGTGGCCAGCGCTCACGGGGCTCCAAGCTGGAGATGTGATGGGTCAAGGACATTCAGAAACCTGGGATGGAAGGAGAGAGGAAAAGAGCATTTATTGAACTCCTGCTCCGGGCCAGCTATTTTATGTTTCTACTTCCTTAAAACTCCCCCAAACCATTTTGTGAAAGACAAAATGTCACCCCCATTTCATGGATGAGAAAACTGAGGCCGTGACGGGTGAAATCATTTGCCTAAGGTCATGCAGCCGGTAAGTGGCCAAGCCAAGATTTGAGCTCAGGTCTGCCTGATTCAAAATCTACAGCACCTCTGCCTCATACTGGAGTTGGGAGGTTAGAATCCATCTGATCTGGTTGAAGGGCGAAACGTTTTTCCAGTGAAGCTCCTTCTCTCAATGGGCCTTTGCCACTGGGAGACTGACTGACACAGCACGCCATCCTCCTTGGGGAGAATTCTCCCCGGCACCCTGTCCTGGGTGGAGGCAGCAGTGGGGGAGGGATGTGTTCAGGGTTCTGAGGGCTTCCTGTGACTCTGCATAGCTGAGCTTCTTGTCTGTGTACTCAGCTCCCCAGACTATCCTCCGGTCTTCCCCCCAAAAGCCTTTCCAATACACCTTCACTGCTGAGCTTAGCTGGGTAGCTTTCTGTTACTTGCAAACCAAGAACTCTGACAGCTCCGCCCTCCTAGAGATAATTCCAAACCTTCAGCAAACAGGAGTGCGGATCCACGCTCAATGAATGGGAGACTCCCTGCTCTGTTTTCTCCTCTCCACTCCCCTTTCCTTTTGGACAAGTTTCCCCATTCCTAGGGAGTGTGCAAGTTCCAACTGCCATGCGTTTTCCCAACAAAACTACCCCCAGGAAAGATTCTGAAATGTGTTTATCTTAAAGTGAAAAGGCTGATGAGAACTTTAACTAGACCTCTCCCCAGGGGAATTTGCAATTTAACAGGCCAAGCCTAAAGGCAAAGGCTTGAGACATCTGAGGAAACTAGGCTCCAGGGAGACTTAGGAGGGGTCTTAGAAAAGGAGATTATCCTCCAGTGGTCCTGTGGATATGACCCGAGCAGGCCCACATTAGACCCCTAGCCAGGACCTCTGCAGAAATGTGGGAACCTCTGAGTGTTCCCACATCTGCTGTCAGGGCTTGTCTAGCCTCTAACGAAGGAGGTGGACTTAGCTCCACTGCACTTGTAAGCAGACAGGGTAGGGGAACCAGGGGAACCAGAGAAAGAGAACCAGGCATGGCTTTCTGGACGTAAGAGAAGCCATTTTTACCCTAAGCCATTTTGTGATCTAAGCCTGGCCAGACAGTATATCTTGAGTTCTGCAGGAACTAAGGCCCCCATCCAGGTGGAAGATGGAATGATGATGTTGACCTTTTCTGACCCTCAGGACTTCAATCGACTAAAGTTGGACTCTGTCAACCTTTGCCCCAGTTCTGTGCTGAATTCTCCTCTGTTCAAGTCCCCTCGGGAATATGCATGTACCCTTAGCTTAAAACTTCCTCAGTTTTACTATTCGGGGAGAGAGTGTTTTGGGAAAGATCCCCAAGTGTTCTCCTTCCTCGCTGCAAGTAATAAATCCTTCCTTCTCCCAATCTTTGGCTTGATTGTGTCTTTTGGCTCGATACCCACCAAGAGGCGAATCCAGTTTGATGAGGCCATCAATGAGACCCCAGTCCTGAAGCGGGGCAGGTGGGGAGACCACAAAAGGAGATTTCTCTGTTGGACACTCTCCATCACCAGAGGATTTTAAGGCCTCTGTATTCAGACTCCCTTCACACGCCGGTCACGCGAAAGTGACTGAACCACTCTGAACTTCAGTTTCTTTTTCTGACAAACAGACAAAATAATGACATCTACCCCAAAGAGCTGTTTGAGGGGCCTCTAGGAGATAATAATGCTCTAGAAAGCATTTAAAAAATAGTAAAGAACTGTTCACATCTATCTTTCTAATGTGATAGTATTCCAATACTAAAATAGTAAAGAACTGTTCACATATATCTTTCTAATGTGATAGTATTCCAATACTAAAATGAATGAGACTTTTTCATGGTAAGGGAGCTTTCTCTACACGGTCTCTTTTGAGTTTCTGTGTAGGTAGCTTTTTGTTTCCCCAGAGTGATAACCATATTTGTCCTATTTGGCTGGGTCTCCTTTTGCTCTCTGACCCCTAGGTGGGAAGAAAGGGTCTGAGGCTGCCAGGGAATAAACCCATAGAGGAGAGCGCCGAGTCCTCACACCTATAGAACTATGAAAGGACTTTGAAAGGCTTCAAGGCAAGGATGACGCCTTAACAGATGATTTTTTTTTTTTAACAGGATTTAAAAACTGGAATCTCACTTAGGAAAGTATGATGCGATGGCTAAGTGTAAATGCTTGGAGTAAAAGCCTGAGAGGAGAGTGTCTCCACGGTGGAGCAGAGTCTTGAGTTTCCTCTTCGAGCGACCAGGCTTTGCCCTCTATCTTTCCAGGGCTCTGCGCTCTCGCCGGGAGGGCTCATGGGCAACGAGTCCAACCAAGTGGATCAAGAGAATCCTGACTCTGGATCCTTAATGCAAGAGGCTGTTCTGGGGGCTACAAGCCTCAAGAAGCCAGGTGCCCAGCCTGTGCACCTCTTTGGAGCCGCAATTGGTGGGGAGCGGATTTGGGGGTTTGAATCGTGACTGAGAGGTGCAAGTGGTGTGAGCTTGGATAAGTCATTATTCCCCAGCAGCATCATTTTTCTCATCTGTTCAATAGGGACAATGATAGCACCAACCTCATAGGCTGTGAGAGTTTCTGAAAATGCATGTAAGGGCCTGAAATTACCCAGAAAGCATGTAGGTAGGGTGACAAGCTGTCCTGCTTTGCCCAGGACTGAGGGATTCCAGGGGTGTGGGACTCGCAGTTTTATAACCGGGATAGTCCCGGGTAATGGGGACAATTTGGTTGGATACCCAAATACAGGTGTTCAGTATGTGGTAAAGTCACTGGCCACAGGGATAGACGTGTGAGAAGGAACCCTGCTTCTTACAGTAGCTGAGACACAAACCCAATGCACCAGTTAGGGAAGATGGCCCGCGGCCCAAGGCTAGTACCAGCTGGGGGAAACCTCTCATGATGTGAGGACTCCCAGTGGTGAAGAGCAGGTAGGAGTAGCCCTGGGCAGGTGGCAGGGAGTCTGTTCTGCCAGCACTGCCAGCAGCTTGGAGTGGCGGAGGTGGGGTTTGTGTGAGATCCAGAATAGGGCTGCCCAGCTCTGAGGCAGCCAACCAGGATGCGGCTGGCCTACACGCCAGCTTTGCTAATCTGCTTCTGATCCACAGGGAAACCAAGTCAAGCATGCTGCCGGCAACAGCAGGGGCAGGGCCACCGCACCAGAGGCCATGGAGGCAGATGCCCCCAGCACACCAGAACCTTCCTCCAAAGGGCCTCAGCCTCCTGGCCAGGATGGGAGACGGATGGGCTGGTAAAGACAGGAAGTCTGCAAAGCACATACAAAGAATCCCTCAGTGATTAGAGACTTTAAGAGACCTAAGAGGTAAAAAGAAGAGTTAGACCCACTACATTCAAGGTTGAGAGACCCCAAATCTTGCCCTCACCTCACCATCGATGTGCACTTTATCCTGAAGAAAGTCTGTTCTGTGTTCCACTTCTTGCACCCCAGGACCTAGTGTGAAATGAAGTCGTTGGATTAGATTATCCCAAAGCATCTTTCAGCTCCCAAATTTTTATTCCAAGAGGGCCCAACTCTAAGAGAGGGCGTAGGGCCTGGCTGTTTTCTTTCGCGTGTCACCATTGGGGCATATTTGAATTTTGGAGTTTAAAATATATATTCTCAACTGAAGGGAAGAGTCCTCTACAGCACAGGTGTAAGCCCCGTTTATTAACCACCCTCCAGAGTAACTCCTGAGTTTCATGTTTCTGTCACCCTCTTCCTTCACGACGCCTAACGCAGCCTGTTTCCATCTTTCCTGCTCAAAGGCGCCTTGCTTAACGCTGCCATGCCAATCCGCTTTTGCTATCACCAATGGCAACCACACTCACAGCAAAGACCGTCCACAGCTGCCCCTCATCACAGGGACCAAGTCACCCCCCAGCCGTCCCCCTGCCAGGCCCAGCTGCCCTATCCAACGTCTCCCCTTCCTCAGGCCACAGGACTTTCTAACACAGCTTCCTGCTCCCAAAACGCTCTTGGTCTGACCCTTCTCCAAGCCTTTGCTGAAGGACTTCACTTTTTTTTTTTTTGCGGTACGCGGGCCTCTCACTGTTGTGGCCTCTCCTGTTGCGGAGCACAGGCTCCGGACGCGCAGGCTCAGCGGCCATGGCTCACGGGCCCAGCCGCTCCGCGGGCATGTGGGATCTTCCCTGACCGGGACACGAACCCGTGTCCCCTGCGTCGGCAGGCGGACCCTCAACCACTGAGCCACCAGGGAAGCCCAGGAGTTCATTTTTTCAAGTATGTCCCTGCAGTTCTGCTCCCAACTATAATATGTGTGTTTCCCCCTGACACATCCAAGCAATTCTCCGACATCTGCTTGTGTCCTACAACTCAAGTCAATGCTGATACTCTCTATCTGGAGATAGTGCCTGATCCCACAGGTTAAGGGCTCAGACCACTGACCCACACCCTTTCCCTGAGATGCCAATCACCAGTCCAAGTTGTCACCTGTGCTTCTATAGATCAGAGGTTCCAATGACGCCATCCTTGGGTTTGATTCGTTTACTAGAGCAGCTCACAGAACTCAGAGAAACATTTTACTTACTAGATTACTGGTTTATTATAAAAGGATATAACACAGGAACAGCCAGATGGAAGAGATGAATAGGGCAAGGTATGGGAAAGGGCGGAGCTTCCATGCTCTCTCTGGACACCCCCCTCTCCCCAAATCTCTACATGTTTACCAACCTGGAAGCTCTCCAAACACCATCCTTTTGGGTTTTTATGGAGGCTTCATTATGTAGGCATGATTTTGATTAAATCATTGGCTATTGGAGATGGATTCAGCCTCCAGCCCCTCTGCCCTCCTTGGAGGTCAGGGGGATGGCACTGAAAGTTCCAATCTTCTAATCAAGTGGTTGGTTTCCCTAGCAACCAGCCCCCATCCTTAGGCGACTGGAGGGGCCTTACAAACCCCCTCATTAGCATAACAAAAGACATCTTTATGGCTCTCATCACTCAGGAGATATCAAGGGTTTAAGGGTTCTGTGCCAGGAATGGGGACGAAGACCAAACATATATTTCATATTACAAATCACAATATCACCATCTCCTCTCTGGACATATTTCGGTGTCTGCCCCAACCTCACCAGTTCCTTGTAGCCTCCCTGGTTACCTTAGCTCACAGCACTCCCTTCTCTCAGCCTCGAGACCATCAGTATTCACAATGTAGCCCACTGACCACCAGCACTGTGTGACCTGGAAACTGGTTAGAAACACAGAACCTCAGGTTCCACCCCAACCGACTGAATCGGAGCTGCCTTTTAATAAGATCTCTACAAGATTCTCACAAATATCAATGCTTGCGAAGCACTGTCCAGGACCACTGGAGGCTTTAACTTTTCTGTACTGGTTTGTTTCAAGGCTCCTCAGAGGCCAGATCTACATATTATAACGTTTTGTTTCCTCAGAGCACTTAGCATAATAGTGTCTTATGGAAGGTGATAAATACATTCCTCTTAATTTTACCAACTAAAGTGGGATGGACCTTCTAATGGGTGAAAGAGAAATAGCAAATGGAGTCTCCTTTCTCCCTTCTGCTTCCCTCCACTTACACACATTCTGGCCTGAAAAGGTCGTGGTGGTCAGGGACTCATACTCCTTAGAGAGGCTAGTCTGGGTCATGACCCTAGGTAAGCCACTAGGGCCAGCAGATGTGGTGGCTGAAGACAAGAGGAATCAATCAAAGAGAGGTAGCAGAAGACAGAGATGCTGAGTAACGGCCATGACCCTGAAAACAGATGCAGGGTAGGGAGCTATAAATTAAATTTCCTGATTGAGGTGGGTATAAAAATCTAACCATTTCAGCCCCGTGGGGGACAACCCTTATGGGTCACGTATGCTCCTGAGGTCATTGTGGGATTGGACGAGGTTTTCTTGTGTCTGTAGTGGTTTGACTTCTCTCTCTGGCCAATCCTACCCCCTCCCCCTCTCTTCCACAGCTGTTGATCCCTAATTAACATCCTGTATGCCAAACTCCATCTCAGAGTCTGCTTCTAGAGGAACCAGAATCACTACCAACCTGCAACAATTGGTGCTGAGAGGCGTCCAGGAAAGCAGGCAATAAGATGGAGTTTTTTTTTTTTTTTTTTCTTTAGCGGTACGCGGGCCTCTCTCACTGTTGTGGCCTCTCCCGTTGCGGAGCACAGGCTCCGGACGCGCAGGCTCAGCGGCCATGGCTCACGGGCCCAGCCGCTCCGCGGGCATGTGGGATCTTCCCGGACCGGGGCACGAAACCCCGTCCTCTGCATCGGCAGGCGGATTCTCAACCACTGCGCCACCAGGGAAGCCCCTAGGATGGAGTTTTGAAGCTGCATCACTTGCCATCCACCCACTGAAGAGGACTCCATCATTAGCAAGAGCTGGAGCACAGAGAGCGCCTCACACAGTGTGGTGGTCCAGTTGCTTAAACTCTCACCAGCGGTGAATTGGGAGCGTACATTGTTTGAAGAGAATGCATCGACTAGAGCAATTTGTCGCGCATTTGAGAAGAGAAGGAGAGTCATTATAAGGACTGATTTTGATCAGTGACTTTGAGTAAAATCCTCAGCATAATGGTTCAGAGGTATCTATGTCAAAAATCATAACACAATCTTACTGTGAAGTTCAAAAAATTTCTTGGAGGCTATAAGAACTTTTATCATCCAGGATAATGTCACTGTCATTGAAATAATGCAACTGAAAGTTAAGAACTTCAATATCTAGGCATCCTCTGGATGCCCAAGAAATATGAATTGACTCACTTTTTTAAAAAATTAATTTTTATTTTATATTAGAGTGGATTTACAATGTCGTGCTAGTTTCAGGTGTACAGCAAAGTGATTCAGTTATGCATATACCTATATCCATTTTTTTCAGATTCTCTTCTCATATAGGTTATTACAGATTGAGTTCCCTGTGCTATAAAGTAGGTCCTTGTTGATTATCTATTTTATATATAGTAGTGTGTATATGTTAATTCCAAGCTTCTAATTTATCCCTCCCCCAACCTCTCCCCTTTGGTAACCATAAGTTTGTTTCGAAGTCTGTGAGCCTGTTTCTCATTTGTATATAAGTTGAATTGACTCACTTTGAATAAAGAATTGAAAAACTGGTACTAGAGATCAAAATTTAAACTCCTGAAATTACTAGTTAATGCTTAGCTTATTCAAATTTAATTTTCATGGGTGGAGGTGACCCACCCTCTCTTTGGTAAATACCAATGCCTAGGTATCAGTAAGCAGCTTCATGCAGAAATTCTGATTCCCCATCACTGTCCTCCACTCTTTGAGCTGGAAAGACAACTGCCTAGTGAGTCCTGCCTGCACCCACCTCCCTGAACCCAGGCTGGGTTGAGTGTTTCATGAGATGCATACCATTTGGATCCCTTGATGCTAAAGAACATACTATAGAAAATCTTGCCCATCTGCCTCAGTCCAAAGACTTTCCAGCTTGCATTTCAAGATGTGTTCTGTTGTCAGCTGCTTGCAAACAGTTCTGCGAAGCTTCAGCTTGATGAATTGGCAGCTGCATTTACTCTGGGCTGAGTTTTGTTGCATTGAAACGAGAGGAACCCTGGGTAAACTTGAGTGTTTACCTATTTACAGAGATAATGATGCAGTCAGGCAGGTGGAGTTCTGCTGTGTTTATAGGGATCCCCAAGGAACACATCTAAGTTGTGAGTCATTGCTCTTTACCTATAAGAACAGTTCTGCCAAGAGCCCTGGGTGTGGAGGCCCAGAGGTAGATATCGGGCAGCTGTTTTGCCTTTTCCTTGTGTCTGTTTTATAATAAATACTGTTTTATCTCCTTGATTTTATGTAGCACTTTATGTCTTCCAGACCTCTTTCAACTGTTATCTCATTTCACCCTCTTAAATAACCCTGCAAAATAAACAATTATCATCTCCATTTGATACATGAAGAAATAAACTCCAAGTTCATTGAATGTGATGTTTAGAAAACTTGAGTAATGAATATCTTTAAATAAAGTTCTCATAGACTCTAAGTGTTGACAAATTATTTTTCTATAGAGTTATATAAGCATGTACAAATATTATATTTTAAAAAATTTGTTTATTTATTTTTGGTTGCGTTGGGTCTTCGTTGCTGCGTGCAGGCTTTCTCTAGTTGCGGTGAGCGGGGGCTACTCTTTGTTGCGGTGTGCGGGCTTCTCATTGTGGTGGCTTATCTTGTTGTGGAGCACAGGCCCTAGGCACACTCAGGCTTCGTAGTTGTGGCATGCAGGCTCAGTAGTTGTGGCACATGGGCTTAGTTGCTCTGTGGCGTGTGGGATCTTCCTGGAACAGTGTTTGAACCCATGTCCCCTGCATTGGCAGGCGGATTCTTTTTTTTTTTTGGTCCAGCACCATTTTATTATTTATTTATTTATATTTGGAATTTTATTTTATTTTATTATGCAACAGGTTCTTCTTATTTATCTATTTTATACATATTAGTGTATATATGTCAATCCCAATCTTCCAATTCATCCCACCATCAGCCCCTTCTCCCCCCGCTCTCCCCCTTGGTGTCCATACATTTGTCCTCTACATCTGTGTCTCTATTTCTGCCTTGCAAACCGGTTCATTTGTATCACTTTTCTAGATTCCACATATATGCGTTAATATATGATATTTATTTTACTCTTTCTGACTTCACTCTGAATGATAGTCTCTAGATCCATCCATGTCTCTACAAATGACCCAATTTCGTTCCTTTTTATGGCTGAGTAATATTCCATTGTATATATGTACCACATCTTCTTTATCCATTCGTCTGTCGATGGGCATGTAGGTGGCTTCCATGACCTATCTATTGTAAATAGTGGGCAGGCAGATTCTTAACCACTGTGTCACCAGAGAAGTCCCTGTACAAATATTCTATATGCTTATATTCATTACACAATCATCGAAAATCTAATTAAATATAAACAAGACAAAAATATTGATAACTTTTAAATTAATAATATTTGTTTTGTATGTTAGCTGATGTTTGCTGAAAGTAAATTGCTAGTATTGGGCTTACTAGTAGACCCATGTATCTACATTTTTCATACTTGTCAACATAATTCCTTTTATTGGTTTGAGTCACAGTATTTATCATAGTCACCACTCTCCCATTTTAACCTGACCTTATTTTATTTATTTATTTTGCGGTACGTGGGCCTCTCACTGTCGTGGCCTCTCCCGTTGCGGAGCACAGGCTCCGGACGCGCAGGCTCAGCGGCCATGGCTCACGGGCCCAGCCGCTCCACGGCATGTGGGATCTTCCCGGACCGGGGCATGAACCCGCGTCCTCTGCGTCGGCAGGCGGACTCTCAACCACTGCTCCACCAGGGAAGCCCCCTGACCTTATTTTAAACCATGCATCCATGGTTGTGAAGGACAAACCAATTGAAAGGTGTAAATCAAGATGCCTTACTCAAAGTTTAAAGAGTTAGTATTTAATGAAAAATCCTCATTGCGTATTTACTGTAATACTGTTGATGAACCATTGGAGATCGGTACAAACAGAAACAGGATCCGAAGAAACGTTTACTCATAAGGTGATATTACTCTGAATGGTGACTCTGGGATGAGGCCTCCATTCTTCCACCATATTTCTCCATTTCATTTACCCCCTGTTAGCAAAACATTCTAATACCTCCCTGCACGGCACCCCCTTCAATGTTTATTAAAATCTGTTCAATCCACAGGGCTGATTCAGATGCTTCCTCTTCTTGTAAGAATTAGTACCTCCTCTCCCCACAATCTCACAGTTATTCTCTGTGATTTCACCCTGCCTTGGGTTACAGTTAGCAGTTGCCTGGTTTCCACACTGTGTGGAAAACTTTTCAGCCAGATACATTTTGATAATCTTTGCGGTCCCCAATACGAATGAAATGTCCTAATTTAGGGGGAAAGCAAAGTGAGGGACCTTCATAGGATATATACTTGAACGGCACTAGAAGCAGAACTCAAATTGCTTGCTTTCTGACATAACGGAGACCTCTCAGCATAGGTCGGTTGACAGAAAACTTGAAATATTCCAAACCTGAGCAAATTTAGGCCTCCTCTAACCCAATTCATCCCATCCAAATCTCTTGCTTTATAGAGGGCGAAACTGAGTCTTGGAGAAATGAAACGACTTGCCCAAGGAGAGGTCACACAGCTAAATATTTGCAGGACCAGTATTAGCTCAGAGCTCAGCGGCTCTCCTTCATCAGGCAGCTCCCCTGCATTCAACGCTTCACTGATCCCTAGAGAAGCCATTCAAAACAGCCTGTCCTGGTCTCAAAAAATAGGCTCGATCCCATTGCTCAGTAGAGGTTCTGTAACAGTGATTTATACTGCCTGCTACTATCCAACTTTTAATTTTCTTAACCAATTCTATCTACATCACCAAAAAATGAAGTCTCGGGTCATATTAACAGAGACAGTATGTACCCCCCAAAACTTTTATGTTAGAATGAATGAACCAACCCTCCATATCCTAAATCTCATGACGTTAGGGTTAGGGTTAGGGTTAGGGTTATAAATCCAGACGCGAATGAAATGAACATAAGCGCTTGCAAGCACAAGTTGCAGTTAGTGAGGGTACGGAGCTGGCGGTTTAGGGGGTCTTCCATTTTACTGTTCACACACTACATCAGGGCTTGGCAAACTATGGCCCTTGGATCAAATCTATTACTAATTTTTGTTAATAAAATTTTATCGAAACACGACCATATCCGATTGTTTAAAAATTGTCTGTGGCTGCATTAGTGCTGGAAGAGTTGAATAATTGTGACAAAGACCCTATGGCCCACAAAGCCTAAAATCTTTATTACCTGGCCTTTTACAGAAGAAACCTCTAGACCCTTGACCTCGACGTGTTTGTTCATCTGGAGTTTGTCACTCCAGTAAGATCTGTGGACATACTTCTAGAATTATACCAGAACTTAAATATATATATATATACTTTTTTTCTTTATTTTTGGCTGCATTGGGTATTCATTGCTGTGTGTGGGCTTTCTCTAGTTGTGGCGAGCTGGGGCTACTCTTCGTTGCGGTGCGCGGGCTTCTCATCGTGGTGGCTTCTCTTGTTGCAGAGCACGGGCTCTAGGCGCGCGGGCTTCAGCAGTTGTGGCTCACGGGCTGTAGAGCGCGGGCTCAGTAGTTGTGGCGCACGGGCTTAGTTGCTCCGCGGCACGTGGGATCTTCCCGGACCAGGCTCGAACCCGTGTCTCCTGCACTGGCAGGCGGATTCTCAACCGCTGCGCCACCAGGGAAGCCCTATACAGGAACTTTTAAATGTTGTTTCATGTCTATAATAATCTGGAGTTAAAGTGAACATGTGCATGCTCCGTGTCTTCCACACGGCGTCTCCAGGACCTGATCGCAGTGCCTTGTGTTTTAGTGTCAGCATTTGGATTTGGGCTTATGGTTGTTAGAAACACGAGAAGGTGGAAAGACCTCACAGCAGGCTAGACAAACTGCCTTTAGGAGCATCCAGGGCTGTTCTAAGCACTTTGCCTGTGACTTAGAGGCATCTGCCCACAAGTCAACTCAGAGCTGGAGAAAAATACACAAGCTTTCTCTACCTGCAAGAGACTCATCCTGGCATAGCCAAACATGCTTTCCCAGCTCCAAGGGAAAAGGAAGGTAGTTGTTTTTGCTATATGGAAAAGGAAGGTAGTTATTTTTCCTATATGGAGGAGTGTAAGGAGGGTCTACATTAAACTTTGCATGGGGTGCATTTTTCTTAGTTACTTGACCTACAGAGTTTCCAGATATTCATGAAGTGGTCAGTAGGTTTCCAAGGACCTGGCCTTTTGCCAGGGGAAACCAGTATTACTCCATCTGGATGGAATGATTGTACCACTTTGCTCCCAGACTAAAAATGTGCCTCTTGCAGGAAGTATAAAGTTGGGCTTGATCATCCAATTAAAATGGTGTTCTTGAGCCGTTTATGCATCCTTGGGGGTCTACATCAATCCAATCAGATTCATGAAGAGAGACAAGGAGATAAAACAGACAGCCTTTTAAAAGTTCACGGTCTATGAAAGATAAGACTGACTGGTTTGAGGGGGAACTTTCAAAGCAAGAAAGCAGAACTTGACTTATAAATCTTGAAACCCATGATAAGGCAATCAAAATACTGATTTCCCCAAAGTAAAAGACTTTTGTGGTATTTCAAAAGTAACTGCTTAGAGAAACTCAATTTCAGTCTTGACTAGTTAAGATAAAATTTACAATTGCAAATGGGAATAATCCTTTGGGAAAGAGATTTATATGTAGTAGGAGACAGAAAGATAATAAATGCCTCTAGACCCAGTAATTCTACCCCTAGGTATTTTTCTTAAGGAAATAATGCACGGAAACGAAAGAATGTGTAAACAAAAATGTTCACTGCTGCATCATCTTTAAGATAAAAAATAAAGAAACATTTATGTAAAAATATCAATGCTAGGAGAATGTTTAGTCAATTATGCTGTATCAATATTGTAAAACTCTTAAAGTGAATAATTATAAAGAACATGTAGAAATATGGAGAAAAGTGCTATAATTTAAGTAAAAATAACAGTAAACAAAATAGAATGCTCACTGTAATTGTGGATATGTAAATATCCACAAATAGTGGAAAATGAAAATGAAAATAGTTTAATTAGGTAGTGTGATACTAAGGGTGACATTTTAAGTAGTTTGTTTAATGATGTTGTGTTTTTTCAAAAAAGAATTAGGATGGTCACTAATTCAAAAGCTCAGGTAAGGGCAAACATGAAAGAAACACCACATTTTAATTTTGACATAGATTTGATATACCAGGAGAAAATAAAATCACTTTATTCAAAACATCACAAGGTTTCCGAAAACAGTCTAGGCACTAAATGTTATGCGACTCTCTTGTGGGAGCTACTGGGAAGTGGTCACTTACTGTGTGGAAATGTACTTGAGTCTTCAAACATGCTTTGCAGCCAGCACTAATACTATTCCCATTTTTCAGATGAGGCAATAGGAGTAAAGAAGGGAGGAGACTTGCCCGCGATCATACAGATAACTGGTGGCAGAGCTGGGATTTAATCCAAGTCTGACTTGAGGGCCAGTGCAGCTGTTGAGTTGGAAACCCTTCAAGACTTTATACCCAGGGAGACAGACTCTCAGACTAGAACACTCTTGGGATGAATAGGTACTTGATCATCAGACAGACCTGAGTTTGGATTCCACTTTTTGCATCAGCCAGGCTGCTTCTGATGAAAGGGAAGTAGAATCTGATTCATCCTGAGGTAGACACTTAGGAAATTTATTAGCTTGCGTAACTTGGAGTCCAGAGGTTGCCCTGGCTGTGGGGTGGGCGGGGTTGGCTGCTCAGTGATGCCACCCAGGACCCTTGCTGGCTTTTCCTCTTGCTCCTTCGCCATCCTTGGAGTGATCTTTGCTGGGAAAAGGATACATCACAGCCTTATCTGAGGAGGAAGAGAGAGCACCCCATCTAGGACACTGTCTCAGGAGAGGGAAGCTTTCCTCAGAAGACTTCCAGCAAAAAAGTGTCCCAGGATCATTCCTGAGCTAGTTCCTGGCTGGGGATGGTCTGATTCGTTTACACTGGCGTGGAGGCGTGGACACCAGGGAGTCAACCACGAGGTCCACTGCTCTCTTCTCTCAGTTACCTGACTTGCTTACATTGCCATTTCTCTGTCTGTAAGAGGGTGGAGCTGAGGGAGGATTCAATGGGATGAAGGTTGGATGTGCCTGGTCAATGGGGACATTCAGTATTTAGCTGAGTTTTTATTAGTTTGGGGAGGGAGGGCTGTGAGTACTGGTTGTATAAGCTTGAGATGTAATCTTAGTGAGTGTGCTTAATTCTTTTTCTTTACCACCCTTCACTCCAGCAGCAGTAGAGGGATAGTTTGATAAAGAATGAGGTGCTGGGCTTCCCTGGTGGCGCACTGGTTGAGAGTCCACGTGCCGAGGTAGGGGACGCGGGTTCGTGCCCTGGTCCGCGAAGATCCCACATGCCGTGGAGCGGCTGGGCCCGTGAGCCATGGCCGCTGAGCCTGCGCGTCCGGAGCCTGTGCTCCACAACAGTGAGAGGCCCGCGCACCGCAAAAAAAAAAAAAGAAAAAAAAAAGAATGAGGTGCCAATAGTCCTAAAATTAAAAAACAATTTTTTCTCCTTTTTTTAAAAAAAACAGCTTTATTGAGACATTATCAACATGTAAAAATTGTATGTATTTAAGGCAATGTTTTGATATACATATACATTGTTAAAAGATCACCACAATCAACATAGTTAACATCAATCACCTCTACATAGTTACTGTGTGTGTGTGTGCGCACACACGTGTGTTGAGAAGATTTAAGATCTAGCCTCCTAGCAAATTTCAAGTATATGACACTGTATTATTAGCTGTCATCACGTGCTGTACATTAGATCTCCAGAACGTATTCACCCTGCATACTTGAGTTTTCTCCTCTCTTCTTGTCCGGGGCCGTCATCCTAATTCTCTATCGAATTTTTTTTAATGAGTTAATTAATTTATTTATTTTTAGCTACGTTGGGTCTTTGTTGCTGCGCACGGGCTTTCTCTAGTTGCGGCGAGCGGGGGCTACTCTTTGTTGCGGTGCACGGGCTTCTCATTGTGGTGGCTTCTCTTGCTGTGGAGCACGGACCCTAGGCGCGCGGGCTTCAGTAGCTGCGGCACGCGGGCTCAGTAGTTGTGGTGCGTGGGCTTAGTGGCTCTGTGGCATGTGCGATCTTCCCAGACCAGGGCTTGAACCCACGTCCCCTGCGTTGGCAGGCAGATTCTTAACCACTGCGCCACCAGGGAAGTCCCTTGAATTTCTATAGTTAATAAGAAACGCGCATACACCCAGAGCTTTAAGATGTTATGAAGTTCCATTATTTAAAAAGTGGAAATGAGATTTCACAGAAAATTCACAGTTTTCAACATCCAAGCTAAACTGTAATTTTTGCTGTCCTCCTCCACTCTGCTAGTCTTTGTTACTGGTGTTTTTCTCAGGCTGTTTCAGTTTAGCCTTGAACAACAGAATTTCTTGCCCTGTGTTATTACTCAGTTTTTATTTATACTAAGTGAAAAGACAATGAGTTTTACAAATTGTAAAATTCATGGGCCTTAACATTTGCGGCTCTTCTCTCCCTGGTCCCCTCCTGCAAAGGCAGAGGACATCCACGTTCTCAGTGAAATGTTTCTGGATGCCCCAGTCCCCCGGAGGACTATCAGGGAGCCCCGGCTCTGACTGCTTCACATACTCATGTACAGGCTGAGTTGCTCTCTTCTGCTCCGTCTGCCCCCCGCCGCCATCTCTGGTGACATGCGTGTGACCGATAGAATGACTCCTGGGGGTCAACACAGGAGCTATAAGTAAAGAAAAAAAGAAAATAATTGGCAGTGTTTGTTAGCATGAATACATGATGCCTCCCCTCTTTCTGTGTTTCTTCCTCCCTTCTTCCTCCCCCTCTCCTGGTGTCACGTGGACTGAGCCCCTGGATGTAAGTTGCAGTTCCTGTCAAATCAGTCAGTGGGGTTTCAGAAATCAGAGGCACGTCTCCTTATCTGAGTGACTGTCAGCCCCACTTTGAAGCCCAAGTCCTGGTGTAGTTTCCCAGCGTATATGGATAGAAAGACATACTGATTTTGGCGTGTCTACTTGAATGCCGTAGAAAGTATGATGTGGTTAGTTCTGTACCGAGTTCCTGCTTAATTCCCCAGGTTTCACCCATTTATTGCAACCCAAAAGCCCTGCACACACATTAAAAACTATAAAACCAATGGGCTAAAGGCAATCGAGTTCAACCTATAAGAATGTGTCTGTAGAGTAGTAAATTGTGTGAACTTTATTATAAAGTGACAATATAATATTTAATATTTTAAAAAGGAAAATGTTACTTAGAATTCCTTTGCTCAATACTACTGTCTTTATTTTGTATTTCTAGGCAGCATTAGCCATATGTATACATTTTCAAATAATCATAATGTATATGTAATATTATATATGTGTAATGCATGTGTATATATAATATGTATACATATGTAATATAATTTTATATATTATGAATAGTAGTAGACTGTTGACGTTCTCGAATTTGACATTCTCACTTTCAATTGTTTGCCTGGGACATCAAAGGTCCCAATAGTTTGTAATTTTGCAGGGGATTGACTTTGAAATGGCTGGGTTTAAAAGCTGGTGTGCAAGAAAGGAAGGGATCACGTACGGTGAACAAGCCCGCCCACCATTGCTGGGAGCAGCGTTTCGATACAGCTTGCTTTTGTGCTTGCCTGTGGAGCTTGTAAGGAACTCTCGTAAAGTGATAAAGATGTTGTTTCTTTGCGGATTTAGGTAAATTTGGTAAGTACACTAATGATGTGATATAACGCAATCTAGAATTTATTTTATTGGCATCATTTATTTTTATAGCTTTATAAGCAAATCCTTAGCTCATAGATTCGTTAAGAGTCTCAGGGGGTTCCTTCACATTTTTAGTTATTGCATTTTAAAGGGGGCAGTTGTATGCTACAATGTTTTTCACTTATCTGGGACTTTGCAAAGATATTAGGCCATAGTCCTCATGAATGTCAATAGTGTACTCTATTCTACCTTTTCACATGACAGTTTACTTCCTATAAATATTTTCCCATGGTGTTACATAATCCTCATAAAGATCATGTTGAATGACCACACAATATTCCATCGAGTTGTTGTATGATTGTTTACCAAACCATTGTCCTGTCGCTCCACATTCAGTTTGTTCTCAGTTTTGCACTGTTAATGTTGCAATGACAAACTTTGAGTCTATTTTTGAAATATTTTCTTTGGATAAATGATTACATTGTTTTCCAAAAAATCTATGTAAACTTACAATATGACCATCAAAGTGTTACCGAGTCCAAGCCCATACTGCTCACCACACAACAGGCCAATAGTCGAGAGGTGAGTTGTTGAGGCAAGGAACAGAGACTTCATTTGGAAAGCCAGCAGACCTAGGAGATGGTGGACTCATGTCCCGAAGAACCATCTTACCTGAGTTAGAATTCAGGCTTCTTCTATACTAAAAGGGGAGGGGGTGTGGCTGCTTGTTGCTAACTCCTTTGTGCTTGCAGCTCTCCACTAGGTCTGGTCACAATGTTCCTCTAAGCCTCCAACAAGACAACTGGCATTCTCTACTCTGCAACTTTTTCTCTCTATACAAATGGAAAAGTGCTATACATTTAAAGGTCAGATTAGTAATGTTTTGCTAGTTAAATGGGTATAAAATGGTTCAATATTATTGTTTTACTTTTTGATGCTTTGACTTGTGCCCAGGTTGAACATTCTAGATATATTTAAAATTCAAAGTTTCCTTTTAAGGGATGTATCTGTTCATATCCTTTGCTGGGTTTCTTTTAGGGGGTCCTTTTGGGCTTTGGAGTTGAGACAGGTAGAGAGTCTGAATTCCAGTTCTGCCACTTACTAGCTGTGTGACCCTGGGCAAGTTACTTAACCTCTCTGGTCTCTGTGTCCTCACCTGTCAAGTGAGCATAGCAATGTGTCTCTCACAGAGTTGTTAGAGGATGAACCAGGCTAGCACATGTGAAAGAAGTACTGAGCACACACATTAAAATCATTTCATGAGTTTGTAGTCACACAATATGGTTTTGGTTTGTTGGTTTGGTTGGTTTCTATCTCAGCCTGAGCCATCAGTGGCTTCCCAACGCTCTCAGGATAAGCCCTCCGAGGCTTCCCAGCAGCCTGAGTGCCTCTCTCATCTCTGTGTTCATTCTCCCAATTCACTCTTCACAGGGAGTGTCTTGAATGTGTCTTTGTTGTTTCAGAATTCTACCTATGCTTTCCTACAAGCAGCTCCTCCCATCATGCCCTCATCAACCTTCTTCATCTAGCAAACTCCTAATCATCCTTCAAAACATCTTCTAGAAGTTTCTCTGACCCTCCAATCTAACTTTACTCCTCTTCCTCCCAGAGACCCCCATGCCTGTCCCCATCACAGCATTTACCACACTATTCTATAAAGCCAATTTACTTGTAACTTTTCTCTAATAGGCTCTAAGCCCCATGTGAGTAAAAGCTATGTTTTATTTGATTTTGCAGCTTCACTTGTAGCACAATCCTTGGCGTGTGGAAAGCACTCAACAAATATTTGTTGAAAGAATGAATCAATACCTACATTACTCATCAGGTGTGGATTCAAATGTCTCAAAGCGGAAAGGAAATCACTTTCACAGGACAAATATTTGCCGTCACTGGGATTGGTTGGATTTAGGGCAGACCTTGTGGGAGAAAGGGTTTTATCAATTAATCAATCACCTGAATGATCCCCTAAAACCTCAAAGGAAAGAGAATTGCTGTAGTCTGTTTATTGTGTTCCGTGGTGTATGATACATACTCTAAAGTCAAACCCAAAAGAAGAATCCCCAAATTAGGATGGGGAGTGGCCTTACTGGAAGAAGTGATTAATCGCCCAAGATGAGTACTTTGAAAAGTGACAACATCTATTCCGATGATTAAGTTCTGATGTAATTGTCTAAAAAATAGAAGTAGGTACATGTTTTGACGTATCACTTAAGTGCTAAAAAATACACACATAAGGGGTATAGGCAGAGTCTGGTTGGCAAACCTTGGGGTAAGTAAAACCTGAGTTAGGTCTCGAAAGAAAGGAATAAGTAGGGAGGAAGCTGTCTTAGCAGGAGAAAGAACAATAAGACATGCGGTGTGGAAATAGAGGGGGCGAAGTTCTGGCTGGAACAGAGGGAGCTAAGGAATGGGGGTGGAACAGGTGGTGTACTGGGAACTGGAAGGCTACCCCAAGATTCCTTGGTGCATCTGTGCAGCTGCAAGAGGAAAAGTCAGAGGCTTCTGCTGGGTTCCCTAGAAGCAAAGCCTGAGATAGAGATTTGGATGCCTCTGACTTACTGAGAGGTGCTCTCAGGAAAAACACCCCAGAGAGCAAGGAAGCAGGTTAGGAAAGGGGAACAAACCTAGCAGAGAGCAGCCTTAGGCTGATCCTCTGGGGCATGGGGTGCAGAATTGTCCCCATGCTGAGGCGGGGGGGCTGGCCTTTTGTGCCCCTGTATCAGTCTGTCCCTGGCTGTCAGCCATCCTGAGAGGCAGGAGTGGCTCTCTCTCCGGTGGGGTGCTGTGGTCAGCCAATGGCAAACCTCAGAGATGGAGAACAGCTTGGAGCCACGAGCAACAGAAGCCCCAGCTGCCCTACCGGCTGAGGGGATCCGAGCGAGACCTCAGCACCTCCGTTACATCCGTGGAGGCAGCTGATGAATTCTCATCCTCCCCAACGCCGCATGCCTGTATCCTTACCCCTTTGAAAGACTTAGCTGAATGCCTGTCCTCCATAAAGCCATGGTCTCTCCACCGTAGGAGTAATCTCTCTCTTCTTCGCACTTCCTAAAACACTTCATCTGCACCTCTTTTGTGGCACTTTCCACTTCATGGGTGTCGTTTCACTCGCTGGTGTGTGGTCCTATCTCACCTAACTAGCCTGTCAGCCTCCCCGTGCCAGGAATCACGGCTCATCCAGCTCTGTATTACGTTGACCCCAGCATGGTGGCTGGCACATGGGGTTCACAACAAATGCGTGTAAAACGAGTGTTCAGAGAATGCTGTTGCTGCCCAGATTGGGAAAGAACTTCAGCTGTAAATCCATTTTTTTTGGGTTGGCTGCTAAATGCTCTTGGTTTATCATCAGACCATAGCTCTGCAGAGTCCTTCATAATCCCACCCCCCTGAACGTTAATATCATCTTTTTAATATCCTTTTGCCTGTGTGCTATTAGCATGAACAGCAAAGTAGTGAAATTATAGTAACTTTGGAATTGCAACCTTGGGTGTTTTTTGGAGGATGCTTTCAGAGACTTGGCTTTGAGCTACCCAGTGTTCGATTTCACAGACCCACGTTGGGCCTATGAATTGAGCGTACACATGCTGTTTTTGACATGCCCATCAATCCATAATATCCGTTACACTGTGGTCTGCAGCCAGGCTGCAATTCTGAGCCTGCCTTCCGATTTTCTTGAATTTTCTGTAGGAAGTTCTGCTGATCGCTTACCAGCAGAACGGAGCAGTGAGATGCTGTGGAAGTTGTTGCATGGAGCCTTCTTACTTTTGTCCTTCAAAGCCCCCTGGTGTTGGCACTGCTCTCGCACGTGCAGGAGAACACAGGAGAGATGGTATAGAGCATCCCAAGGCAGTACGGGGCTCAGACAAGGTTGCCTGCACGCTCCAGCTTGTTGGGTGTTTGGACTGAAGGTGGAGAGCCACGGGGGCTGGGAAGGAGCTTTTATTCTAGCAGAAGGGCAGCCTTTTCTGTACACATTCTTTTGGAAGAACGTCCAGGATGGTGTGTGTTTCATAACACCGTGCGACATGATACATCCTGGACAGGTTGGATTCATGGCTTACCATGTGTTTTTTAATCAAGCCCAATCTCCTTAAAAATGTTATTGGCAGAGCTGGGGAACAGGTATTCCATAGAGCTCCTGTTGGTAAGTGTGGGAGTGCTGAACTTTTCATAACCTGCACCCTCCGAACACCAAACGTGTTACCTATGTAACAAAGGAAATGAAATAATCCAGAAAAAAACCCCAGTGAATTCTGACTTGTTTTCTATACTTGGAGACCTGCATTAAGTCAGGTTCTTTCCTTGAGCAAAATCAGTCACTGGCCAGAGAGATCATTAACCACAGGCGACCAGGATGCCCATTTGGGATAGGTGCTGTTTGTGGTCATGGGAATAATTAACTCTGGAGATGCTGACCAGGTCACAGTTAAGGCCTTTTGTAAATTATTGATGCCAGGCTCTTCCCAGGCATCAGTCCCTGTGCTTCCCAGACCCCTCAGTCCAGCTACTGCAGGATGCAATCAACCAATGGCCAGAGGGACCCAGCTGACGCCATCCGGAAGTGATGAAAACGGACGGCACCCTAGAGGGTGACAACTTCTTGTCCTTCTCAGGGGCCACCACTCCTTTCTATCTTCAGTCTGGTTAAGCCAAGAAAATTTTAAAATGACTCCACTTATTGAGATTTAAAGTGTTGGCTCTGTCTATATTTCAATTTTTAAAAAATTTTTATTTATTTTTGGCTGTGTTGGGTCTTTGTTTCTGTGCGAGGGCTTTCTCCAGTTGTGGCAAGCGGGGGCCCCTCTTCATCGCAGTGCGCGGGACTCTCACTGTCGCGGCCTCTCTTGTTGCAGAGCACAGGCTCCAGGCGCGCAGGCTCGGTAGTTGTGGCTCACGGGCCCAGTTGCTCCGCGGCATGTGGGATCCTCCCAGACCAGGGCTCGAACCCGTGTCCCCTGCATCGGCAGGAGGACTCTCAACCACTGCGCCACCAGGGAAGCCCCTGTCTATGTTTCTTGATTGGCACTTGTTAATTTCGTCTGCTTTGGCTCACTTGGATTCTCGTAGACACATGATCCTGATGAATAAACCATTCAAGGGCCGAATGTTGTCGTGAACGTTCCTGATGTGAACATTACAAACTTGATGTGAACGCTACTGGAGGGTGGCATAAGGTACACATCAGGTCCTGGAGATGCATCTCTCCCAGAGGAAGACGTGGAAGCAGCTGTGCTGCGGTGGACCGCATCCACCACCTGGGGTCTGAAGATACCGAGTCGGCCACTAACAAGATACTGGGTCAGGCCGTTGCTTCACCTTAGTTTCTTTGTGTGACCGTGTGATACAGAGTACTAGTGTTTGTAATTTGGCTGTCTCTCTCTGGTGGAGGATTTTTGTATCCTAGTCCCACGGTGCCAGGCGTGGCCATGTGATTCTTGGCACCCATCCGTCCTGTCGAAGAGTAGGCATCCCTGCCCTGTTGACATCAGGCTTGACTATGGGATTTGCCTTGGCTAGCAAAAGCGAGTATGAATAATTGTGTCACTATTGTAGATATACCTTAAGGGCCATTGTGCGGTCTGCCACCTCTCTTTCTCTCTGTCATTGGGGCCTGGAATGGAGAAGACATGAAGATGGGCCGTAGCTGACCCATAGCGCATGTGTGATGGTGACATTGGTGAGAATCAAATCTGTACCACAGTAAACACTGAGATCGCCAGGTTGTATGTTATTGCAGTGTAACTTAGCTTAAGCTGATTAATACAATTGAGAATAATATGATATAGCGGACGGGCTTCTTGTGAGAATCCAATGAGAGAATTAACTCAGAAATGTATGTGTGCTTACCGGGTACCAGGTACTGTGTTCTGGGTAGAAGAGTGACAAAGGTGCGTAAGGCAGGGAGCTCATCCTCCAAAGAGCTCATAGTAGAAGAGACAGAGGTTTCTAAAAAATGTTAGTAACAATGTATAGTAGACCTACAGTGTTTGTAAGGGATTCAGCCTGGGCTGTCACAAATCCCCCAATTCAAGAAAACCTCTTTTTTTATACTTAAAAAATTTTTTAATTTAACATCTTTATTGGAGTATAATTGCTTTACAATGGTGTGTTAGTTTCTGCTGTGTAACAAAGTGAATCAGCTATACATATACATATGTTCCCATATGTCTTCCCTCTTGCGTCTCCCTCCCACCCTCCATATCCCACCCCTCTAGGTGGTCACAGAGCACCGAGCTGATCTCCCTGTGCTATGCGGCTGCTTCCCACTAGCTATCTATTTTACATTTGGTAGTGTAAGAAAACCTCTTAACAGATGATTTTCCTCAGAAAATGCTTGCAGAACACTGAGTTGAGAACAGCAATAGTGCACCATGATGGTGCTGGGCAGCTGTGTGAGATAACTCACTCGTTGAGTCACTCATTTCTTTTGCATCGAAGCGCCATAGATCAAAGTACCAGATCTCATGGAAATACTTTATTTCAGTTGCATGTGGTTACTCGTATGTAGTCAAAATTATAAAAGTAAATCATTCAAGAACCGAGTATACATGGTATGTTACATGGCAGTACTTGATACCCAATATGTTTATCACTTGGTAAATGGCTTAGAGAATGGGGCAACTTAGTGAAAGCCACAATGTGTTTGTTATAATCAGAGGAGGTTGGGTTCCCAGAAAGGGAAACCTGCTCAAGCCAGCTGAGCGAAGGAGGGGGATTGGAGGGATTCAGGGGCGTCTCATGGGCTCCGCAAGTCCTCCAGGCGGTACCTTCTCCACTCACCATCTTGATTCCTTGCTGAAAATGCCCAGTTTCCTCTCTTACAGCCTTGGGTTTCCTCATTCAGTCTTGCCTGGGTTCTGGCCCCTCTCTATGTGATGGCTAATTTTATGACTCTAAGAAAACTGGTATAATTTTATGAATAATGTTTGATCAAACATCTGGGCACCCCATTTCCCAACTTGACTGGACCCCAGATATTTGGTCAAACGTTATTCTGGGCATTTCTGTGAAGGTGATTTTGGAGGAGATTAATATTTAAATTGGTAGATTGAGTGAAGCAACTCCCCCTCCCCAGTGTGGGTGGGCCTCATCCAATCAGTTGAAGGCCTGAATGGAACAAAAAACCTTGACCCTCCCCTGAGTAAGAGAGAATTCCTCCTGCCTGACAGCCCTCAGATTGAGACATTGGCTCTTCCTGGGTGTCAAGCCTGCCAGACTTGCCTAATCACTTCGCCAGTCTTGGGGCTTGCTGGCCTCCATAACTGCATGAGCCAATTCCCTATAATAAATTTCTTTCTATATCTGTATGAGTCCCATTGGTTCTGTTTTCTCAGAGCACCCTGACCAATGCAGTGATTGTACAGCTGCAAGCTCACAGATGCTTTAATTGTCGTTTCTGTTTATTGTTTTATTTTTTTGCGGTATGTGGGCCTCTCACTGTTGCAGCCTCTCCCGTTGCCGAGCACAGGCTCCAGACGCGCAGGCTCAGCGGCCATGGCTCACGGGCCCAGCCGCTCCGCGGCATGTGGGATCTTCCCGGACTGGGGCACGATTCCGTGTCCCCTGCATCGGCAGGCGGACTCTCAACCACTGCGCCACCAGGGAAGCCCCTAATTGTCCTTTCTATGTGTCAAATCCAGTCCTGTGGGAGAGCACCTCTGACTTACTCTCATTGGTGACTCTCGCTGGTCCAATCAGCTCTGGAGGAGGGGTGTGTGGGTCATAGATCCCGGGCATTCAGAGTAGGGACACAGCAGGTGCTTGAAGGTGCTGTTATTCTTGAATGAATAACGTTTCTCTCACTGTTTTCCTCTCCTGCGAATGCAACTAACCTCACCTCTGTAGACTCAAGAAGAGGGTTTTACACTATTATGAGGTCATCATGGGGTTGACATCTCTGAGTGTTCCACTTCTCAGAAGCCTGACCTGTTAAATGGTTCCCCCTTACCCCTTTTGTATTGCTTCCCAATACAAAAAAAAAAAAAAAAAAAAAGGCATAGCAACACTTTGAGTTTGTGATTGTAAATGTACTTTTGTCATTCTGGAGACAAGGCTATTGTCCACGATTGCCCTTCCAGAGCACTGGACCAGGAGGTGCTAGATGAGGGTTTGTTACAGGCTCTGCTATCTACCAGCCCTGTGGCATTAGGCAAGCTACTTCTCCTCATGGGGCCTCAGTTTACTCCTCTGTAAAATGGGGTTAATACAATGAGGTGCTGTGGTGCAAACCCCCTTGACAATTTCATTATGATGTACAACGTTTAAGAATTCCAGGATATCCTAGCTAGAAGGTATCATAAAGAACACTTCGTCCAACCCCTTAATTGTAAAGAGTATGAAACCGAGGCTCAAAGAGATGTTATTATTGCTGTGAACATAAATAACCATCCTTATAATTCTGGGCTTGTTCTGGTCCAACTTTTCCACCCTCCACAAGGCATTTGTTTTCATAGCTGGGAAGGTTAGGCTCCCCAGGCTGCCTTCCCTCCTTCCCCTTTTAAGGGCTTTCTTTGTTTCCTCCAGGGCCACTTGTTGGACCCCCTCTGAGGTCAGATGTGTGATCTTCCCTAATCAGGAAGCCTGCGCAGACCAGCTGCTCTTCTGGGGGGCAGACTTGCCAAGGGTGGGCATTCAAACTCCGACGGCAAGAAGACTCAAAAGCTATAGACCTGAGTGAGGATTAAGTCGGCATGGCAGGAAAAAAATGCACAGCACACAGGCACGCAGGCCCTGTGGCCGGGGTTTCCCGGGATGGGGATGTGCACTTCGGCAGAGACAAGCCTGGGGTGCCCAGCAAACAGCTTTTGATCTAGCGCCATCGTGGTTTTTGAACTCAGAGTGCAACGCCTTTAATCGTTCCTGGCTCCGATTTCCCAGGTTAATTTCCTGACATCTAAGGAGCTTTGTTTAGTGTGTGTAACTTCCTGCCTTTTATGTCAGAGCCTGTGAACTGACGGAATCAGGGTACGAGCCAAGATAACCTGGCGATGGGGGCAAGCATTTGAGACTCCTTTCCTAGTTTTCTTTTCCTTTAGTCACACACTCACCCTTAGTCACTTTCCCCCCTGATATTAACACAATAGGAGGCTCTTATGTAAGATGTTAGAAGGGGTAAGGAGGGCCCTGGAGGGAGCGTGGAAGGAGGCTGTCATGTTGGAGTGAAGAGCTGGAGGGGTTTTATCTCAGCGTTCTGACTTTGCACTGATGTCTCAATCCTTTGGGGGGCAGTCATAGAGGGCCCTTGTCCTGGGTCCTGGGTCCCCATCTCGGTTCTCGCTACCCTTCTTTTCTCCACCATTCCAAAGGACCTGGCAATCCTGGGACTTCCCTGGTGGTCCAGTGGTTAAGACTCTGTGCTCCCGATGCAGGGGTCATGGGTCTGATCCCTGGCTGGGAAACTAAGATCCTGTGTGCCAGGGGAGGTGGGGGGGAAACCTGGCAACCCTGGACTAACAAAAACACAGCTAGAGACTTCCCCACCCTGTTGCATGTTCTATAAGCCCCTCTCTCCCTCCACTTTCACCAGTTCTGCATTTGCATTCCCTTCGTTGGTCTGACAGCACCATCTTATCAGTTTGCTCTGTTGTTTGTCCTTTCTATGGGCAAGCTCCAGGGTTTCTAGAAGCGTCTGGACAGCTGGGCTGTGCCTCTTTGACTTAGAGCACAAGACGCCCCAAGCACACCGGAGCCTAATGAGTGTTTCTGGGTGTGGCAGACGTTGCCACACTCACCTCTCCCCAGGGGCTCTGGCGAGGTTCCATGACCAGCTCTGACACTGTGAGTGCCAAGTGGTTAAGTCTGGGAACGCAAATGTAAACAAATAGACTAGCAAAACATGATTCCCTTTACTTAGTAGGGGCTGAATTCTTTAGCTTGGGAGATGTAAGGAAGCCCTCTGGCCACTAAGAAAATATTTAGAGACTGTTGGATGGGAAAGGCCCTTGGAGGGTGTATCTTATAAGATGCCCGGGTCCATGTGGGCTGTTTCGCTTTGTGTTTCTACAACCCAAGGCTGTCCCTGACATCCAGCAGGGTCTCAGGAAATGACTGTTGAATCAAGGACTGCAACTACTCACACTCTGACATCTCAGAGGAGCAGACTTGCTCCACAGAAGCTGTGATGGAACCGGGAAGATGAAAACCTGTCTCCGGCCCCTCACACTAGAGCTGCTTAACTGGCTTGTTTCTGCTGTGTGCCTGGTGTGGCCACTCAAGCTGGGTCTGAGGGCCCTCCTTTCTCAGGAAGCTCTTCAGAAGCCCACTCCTTGGTGAGAAGGGGAGCCCAGCAGGGCGCCAGCGGGAGACCCGCTGCTGTCCTTGGGGCCAGGAGGAAGCCCTGGTTGGGAATCTGAGGGAGTCTCTTTCACACTTGACCAGGTCCCGACCATCTGAAGATCCAGATATATCTGGCCAGAGACAAATGCTCTCAGAGACAGTGTTCTCCAGCCAAAGGTCTCCCCCCAGCCCCCCTCAAGGCTGCCTCCAGAGGCAGCTGTTAAGAGGACATTGCGACACGTGGTCTGGCTTGGGTGGAGCCCAGGGCTCCCCATCAGGAAGATTTATCTTATAAATCTGCCCTCCCACCAGTTACAAACAAACAATAAAATTCTGAGTCAAAAACAAAACACCTCCAAAGAAAATAATTCTTGCGTTCAGGAATTCTCACAGCTTCAGTAAATCATTGCCTCTCTCCTTTCTCTGTCTCTGTTTCTCTCTTTGCTTTTGTTTCTGACACACACACACAAATCAGCACATGTGTAATTGCTGTGAGCTCCTTCAAAGGAAAGTGCTATATACATACAGAGCATTTTTATGTGTGCATATAAAATATGTCTTCTCTGGCTAGAAGTTTCTTATTCATGGAGCTAAATGAAACAGGTGTAATTTCAAAGAGCAGCTACCCCAGAGGACCTGAGTAGTGCAAAAAGCTTGTGTTTGGGGAACTATCCGTCACTATTAGAAACTGTTTTTACAATTAATTTCTTCCCCTCATTTGTGGAGTCTTAGTTTCTGCCTTATTCTCTTTGCTTTACCTTAATGAGACTCCAGACCCATACTCACACAAAGACTTTTCTGTATGGAACATGATACAGTTTCAGGTAGTGGTGTGCTGGCTCTTTGGGGATGGGGGTAGTCTGAATTTATAGTTTTTGCGATATCAGTTTTCACGATGTAAACACTCCTCCCCGTGGCTGATTTCAAGCCAACAATATGGCTGATGTCAACAGGAGTTGGGCAGAGACGCACCTAGGACACCTTTATATGATTTTTCCACCAGACTTATAAAATAGATATAAATCACCTCAAAAGCACAGATAATAGTAAACTATAGTAAAGTAATTAGGAAGTGGAGAGCTTTGAGAATTTATTATGCTTGTTTTTTTTTTTTGCGGTACGCGGGCCTCTCACTGCTGTGGCCTCTCCCGTTGCAAAGCACAGGCTCCGGACGCGCAGGCTCAGCGGCCATGGCTCACGGGCCCAGCCGCTCCGCGGCATGTGGGATCTTCCCGGACCAGGGCACGAACCCGTGTCCCCTGCATCGGCGGGTGGACTCTCGACCACTGCGCCACCAGGGAAGCCCTATGCTTGTTTTTAAAATCATTTACGTGTAAGTTTTTGTGACTCGATTTTTAATGATGGCTGTATTCACTGCCGGTTTGCAAAATTTCAGAAAATTTACCCACTGCCTCTCCCACGCTGGGATGAGCTGGCCCTGCCACACCACTGTGCTGGCATACTGAGGTGCTGGGTTTGGTATGGTCTTGACTCTAATGCCCCTGGAGGCTCTGGCTCACTTTGCCGAGCATCTGTTGGGTGTTTCCACCTGGAAATCAAACCCGAAGGGTAAAGGGCTCTGAAAGTAAATTCCTCGTTTCCACATTAGCATCCCTTTCTGACTTTATCCAAGTTAAAAACCATAAGGTTAGGTAGCCTCATCCACAAGGGGGCAGACAGCAGAAGCAAGAAGAACTACAATTCTGCAGCCTTATTAGTTATCTATTTTATACATATTAGTGTATACATGTCAATCCCAATCTCCCAGTTCATCCCACCACCACCACCCCACCGCCATTTTCCCCCCTTGGTGTCCATACATTTGTTCTCTACATCTGTGTCTCTATTTCTGCCCTGCAAACCTGTTCATCTGTACCATTTTTCTAGGTTCCACATATATGCATTAATATACGATATTTTTCTCTTTCTGACTTACTTCACTCTGTAGGACAGTCTCTAGGTCCACCCACGTCTCTACAAATGACCCAATTTCGTTCCGTTTTATGGCTGAGTAATGTTCCATTGTACATATGTATCACATCTTCTCTACCCATTCGTCTGTTGATGGGCATTTAGGTTACCTCCGTGACCTGGCTATTGTAAATAGTGCTGCAATGAACATTGGGGTGCATGTGTCTTTTTGAATTATGGTTTTCTCTGGATATATGCCCAGTAGTGGGATTTCTGGGTCATATGGTAGTTCTATTTTTAGTTTTTTAAGGAACCTCCATACTGTTCTCCATAGTGTCTGTATCAATTTACATTCCCACCAACAGTGTAAGAGAATTCCCTTTTCTCCACACCCTCTCCAGCATTTGTTGTTTGTAGATTTTTTGATGATGGCCATTCTGACTGGTGTGAGGTTGTAGTTTTGATTGTAGTTTTGATTTGCATTTCTCTAATGATTAGTGATGTTGAGCATCTTTTCATGTGTCTGTTGGCCATCTGTATGTCTTCTTTGGAGAAATGTCTATTTAGGCCTTCTGCCCATTTTTGGATTGCATTGTTTGTTTTTTTGATATTGAGCTGCATGAGCTGCTTGTATATTTTGGAGATTAATCCTTTGTCAGTTGCTTTGTTTGCAAATATTTTCTCCCATTCTGAGGGTTGTCTTTTCACCTTGTTTGTGATTTCCTTTGCTGTGCAAAAGCTTTGAAGTTTCATTAGGTCCCATTTGTTTATTTTTGTTTTTATTTCCATTTCTCTAGGAGGTGGGTCAAAAAGGTTCTTGCTGTGATTTACGTCAAAGAGTGTTCTTCCTATGTTTTCCTCCAAGAGTTTTATCATGTCTGGTCTTACACTTAGGACTTTAATCCATTTAGAGTTTATTTTTGTGTATGGTGTTAGGGAGTGTTCTAATTTCATTCTTTTACATGTAGCTGCCCAGTTTTCCCAGCACCACTTATTGAAGAGGCTGTCTTTTCTCCATTGTATACTCTTGCCTCCTTTATCAAAGGTAAGGTGACCATATGTGCGTGGGTTTATCTCTGGGCTTTCTATCCTGTTCCATTGATCTGTATTTCTGTTTTTGTGCCAGTACCATACTGTCTTGATTACTGTAGCTTTGTAGTATAGCCTGAAGTCCAGGCGCCTGGTTACTCCAGCTCCGTTTTTCTTTCTCAAGATTACTTTAGCTATTCGGGGTCTTTTGTGTTTCCGTACACATTGTGCAATTTTTTGTTCTGAATCTGTGAAAAATGCCACTGGCAGTTTGATGGGGATTGCACTGAATCTGTAGATTGCTTTGGGTACTATAGTCATTTTCACAATTTTGATTCTTCCAATCCAAGAACATGGTATATCTCTCCATCTGTTGGTATCATATTTAATTTCTTTCATCAGTGTCTTATAGTTTTCTGCATATAGGTTTTTTGTCTCTTTAGGTAGGTTTATTCCTAGGTATTTTATTCTTTTTGTTGCAGTGGTAAATGGGAGTGTTTCCTTAATTTCTCTTTCAGATTTTTCATCATTAATGTATAGGAATGCAAGAGATTTCTGTGCATTAATTTTGTATCCTGCTACTCTACCAAATTCATTGATAGCTCTAGTAGTTTTCTGGTAGCATCTTTAGGATTCTGTATGTTTAGTATCATGTCATCTGCAAACAGTGACAGCTTTACTTCTTTTCCCATTTGGATTTCTTTTATTTCTTTTTCTTCTCTGATTGCTGTGGCTAAAACTTCCAAAACTACGTTGGTGAGAGTGAACAACCTTGTCTTGTTCCTGATCTTAGAGGAAATGCTTTCGGTTTTTCACCATTGAGAACAATGTTGACAGTGGGTTTGTTATATATGGCCTTTATCATGTTGAGGTAAGTTCCCTCTATGCCTGCTTTCTGGAGGGTTTTTTATCATATATGGGTGTTGAATTTTGTTGAAAGCTTTTTCTGCATCTATTGAGATGATCATATGGTTTTTCTCCTTTGATTTGTTAATATGGTTTATCACATTGATTGATTTGTGTATATTGAAGAATCCTTGCATTCTTGGGATAAATTCCACTTGATCATGGTGTATAATCCTTTAATGTGCTGCTGGATTCTGTTTGCTAGTATTTTGTGGAGGATTTTTGTATCTATGTTCCTCAGTGATATTGGCCTGTAGTTTTCTTTCCTTGTGACGTCTTTGTCTGGTTTTGGTACCAGGGTGATGGTGGCCTCATAGGATGAGTTTGGGAGTGTTCCTCCCTCTGCTATATTTTGGCAGAGTTTGAGAAGGATAGGTGTTAGCTCTTCTCTAAATGTTTGATAGAATTCGCCTGTGAAGCCATCTGGTTCTGGCCTTTTGTTTGTTGGAAGATTTTTAATCACAGTCTCAATTTCAGTGCTTGTGATTGGTCTGTTTATATTTTCTATTTCTTCCTGATTCAGTCTTGGAAGGTTGTGCTTTTCTAAGAATTTGTCCATTTCTTCCAGGTTGTCCATTTTATTGGCATATAGTTGCTTGTTGTAATCTCTCATGATCCTTTGTGTTTCTTCAGTGTCATTTGTTACTTCTCCTTTTTCATTTCTAATTCTATTGATTTGAGTCTTCTCCCTTTTTTTCTTGCTGAGTCTGGCTAATGGTTTATCAATTTTGCTTATCTTCTCAGAGAACCAGCTTTTAGTTTTATTGATCTTTGCTACTGTTTCCTTCATTTCTTTTTCATTTATTTCTGATCTGATCTTTATGATTCCTTTCCTTCTACTAAGTTTGGGGGTTTTTTTGTTCTTCTTTCTCTAATTGCTTTAGGTGTAAGGTTTGGTTGTTTATTTGAGATGTTTCTTGAGGTAGGATTGTATTGCTATAAACTTCCCTCTTAGAACTGCTTTTGCTTCATCCCATAGGTTTTGGGTCATCGTGTTTTCATTGTCATTTGTTTCTAGGTATTTTTTGATTTCCTCTTTGATTTCTTCAGTGATCTCTTGGTTATTTAGTAGCGTATTGTTTAGCCTCCATGTGTTTGTATTTTTTAAAGTTTTTTTCCTGTAACTGAAATTTAGTCTCACAGTGTTGTGGTCGGAAAAGATACTTGATATGATTTCAATTTTCTTAAATTTACCAAGGCTTGAGTTGTGACCCAATATATGGTGTATCCTGGAGCATGTTCCATGAGCACTTGGGAAGAAAGTGTAATCTGCTGTTTTTGGACGGCATGTCCTATAAATATCAATTAAGTCCATCTTGTTTAATGTGTCATTTAAAGCCTGTGTTTCCTTATTTATTTTCATTTTGGATGATCTATCCATTGGTTAAAGTGGGGTGTTAAGGCCCCCTACTATTATTTTGTTCCTGTGGATTTCCCCTTTTATGGCTGTTAGCATTTGCCTTATGTATTGAGGTGCTCCTTTGTTGGGTTCATAAATATTTACAATTGTTATATCTTCTTCTTGGATTGATCCCTTGATCATTATGTAGTGTCCTTCTTTGTCTCTTGTAATAGTCTTTATTTTAACGTCTATTTTGTCTGATATGAGAATTGCTACTCCAGGTTTCCTTTGATTTCCATTTGCATGGAATATCTTTTTCCATCCCCTCACTTCAGTCTGTACGTGTCCCTAGGTCTGAAGTGGGTGTCTTGTAGACAGCATATGTACAGCTCTTATTTTTGTATCCACTCAGCCAGTCTATGTCTTTTGTCTGGAGCATTTAGTCCATTTATATTTAAGGTAATTGTTGATATATATGCTCCTATTACCATTTTCTTAATTGTTTTGGGTTTGTTGTTGTAGGTCTTTTCCTTCTCTGTGTTTCCTGCCTAGAGAAGTTCCTTTAGCATTTGTTGTAAAGCTGGTTTGGTGGTGCTGAATTCTCTTAACTTTTGCCTATCTGTAAAGGTTTTAATTTGTCCATCGAATCTGAATGAGATCCTTGCTGGATAGAGTAATCTTGGTTGTAGGTTTTTCCCTTTCATCATTTTAAATAAGTCCTGCCACTCCCTTCTGGCTTGCAGTGTCTGCTGAACCATCAGCTGTTAACCTTATGGGGATTCCCTTGTATGTTATTTGTTGCTTTTCCCTTGTTGCTTTTAATATTTTTTCTTTGTATTTAATTTTTGATAGTTTGATTAATATGTCTCAGCATGTTTCTCTTTGGGTTTGTCCTGTATGGGACTCTCTGTGCTTCCTGGACTTGATTGGCTATTTCCTTTCCCATGTTAGGAAAGTTTTTGACTCTAATCTCTTCAAATATTTTCTCAGATGCTTTCTTTTTCTCTTTTTCTTCTGGGACCCTTATAATTCAAATGTTGGTGCATTTAATGTTGTCCCAGAGGTCTCTGAGACTGTCCTCAATTCTTTTCATTCTTTTTTCTTTATTCTGCTCCTTGGTAGTTATTTACACCATTTTATCTTCCAGCTCACTTATCCGTTCTTTTGTCTCAGTTATTCTGTTATTGATTCCTTCAGGAGTAAATTTAATGTCAGTAATTGTGTTGTTCATCACTGTTTGTTTGCTCTATAGTTCTTCTATATCCTTGTTAAAGTTTCTTGTATTTTCTCCTTTCTGTTTCCAAGATTTTGGATCACCTTTACTATCATCATTCTGAATTCTTTTTCAGGTAGGTTGCCTATTTAATCTTCATTTATTTGGTCTTGTAGGTTTTTACTTTGCTCCTTTGTCTGTAACATTTTTTTTTTGTCGTTTCATTTTTTTTTTTTTTTTTTGATGGGTGGTGTTGTATTCCTGTCTTATTGGTTGTTTGGCGTGAGACGTTTGCAGGAGTGGAGTTTGCAGGCAGTTGGATAGAGCTGGGTCTTGGTGCTGAGATGAGGACCTCCGGGAGGCCTCACTCCACTTATTCCCTGGGGCCTGAGGTTCTTTGTTAGTCCGGACGTTTGGACTCAGAGCTCCCACCACAGGAGCTTATGCCCAACCTCCAGCCTGGGAACCAAGATCCCGCAAGCTTTCTGGCACGGTAAAGGAAAAAAAAAAAAAGGAAGAAAGAAAGAAAAAAAAGAGCAGTACAATATCAAAGAATAAAAAACAAAATAAAATTAGAAAGATAAAAAATATATTAGGAAAAATAAAGCTATAATTGAAACAACTGCAACAAGGTAAAATAAAACCACCACAGAAAAAAAGAAAAAAAAAGTGGGGGGGGGGAACAACCCAAAAGGATAGAACAATAAGAAAGTATAAAGAATAAAATAAAATTAGAAAAATAAGATTTATTAGGAAAAATAAAAATATTTAAAAATCAACAATAATGAATCTACAAGGTAAAACAGAACCCCAATCTAAAAGAGGAAAAAAGGGCTTGCCTGGTGGTGCAGTGGTTGAGAGTCTGCCTGCCGATGCAGGGGCCACGGGTTCATGCCTGGGTCTGGGAGGATCCCACATGCCGCGGAGGGGCTGGGTCCGTGAGCCATGGCCGCTGAGCCTGCACATCCAGAGCCTGTGCTCCGCAATGGGAGAGGCCACGGCAGTGAGAGGACCGCGCACCGCAAAAAAAAAAAAAAAAAAGTGTAAAAGAGGAAAACAGAAAAGAGGAAAAAAAAAGTCTTGGCTATGGGGGTGGAGTTTAGGGGGGGTGGAACTTAGGGGTGGGGTTTTGGGTGGGGTGGGACCTAGGCTGGTGGGGGCGTGATGTTTGAGTGTGGGGCGGGGCCTAGGTGGGGTGACGTTCAAGCGTGGGGCGGGCCTCTGCTTAGGACCTGAGGGGGGAAGGAGAGAGGCAGCACGTGGAAAGGAGGGCCTCTCCAGTGTGGAGTTCGGGAGTCTGGGGGTAAGGTCCTGCCTGAGTGTGTGTGGGTGGGACTTAGGCCCAGTGCCTTGGAGGCGGTCTCAGAGGGGGTCTCCGAGTGTAGAGGTGGGGCCCTGGGGGGGAGTGTAGGGGCGGGGCTTGGGCTTTGCACGGCAGGAGGGAGGCTCCGAGGGCAGAGGATTAGGCCTATGAGCCAAACAGGCTCTCCGGTGCCTAAGTGGACAGGGAAAGCGCTCGCCCTGTTCCCTTCCATTCCTTTGCTCCCCTCCCCCACCATCTCCCCCAGGGTCTCCCCCGTCGCCGCTGGACCCCTAACCGTGGGTGGGTCTCGCTGGCTGTAGGAACTTCTCCCATCCCCCAGCTACCCCTCAGGGGCGCCAGTCCCGTTCCACCTTCACTTGTCCTACCCCTTCACTTCCCCCACACCCTACCGTCCTACCTGGTCGCTGGGGGTTCCTCCCGTCCCCTTAGATGTCCATGGTCCTCCACCGGTACCTGGTAGGTGCCCTAGTTGTGAGGAGACGCAAATTCCATGTCCTCCTAGCTCGCCATCTTGACCCCGCCCCTACCTCCATGCTTTGTGTCTGCTGTTCCCTCCCCTGGAAAGCCTTTCTTCTCCTGGCTCACCTGGACATTCCAACTCACTTGTCAAGGTACCAGCTACACAACCTTCCTTAACTGCCTCTGACAAAATTAATTATTCCTCCTCTGTGTTCCACGGCCCTTGGTACAAACCTTATTCAGCACTTGGCTGCATTGTTTTGTTTTCCCATCTGCCTTCATTCGAAGGCAGCTTAGTCATCGTGGTATTCCCCCATGGCCCCATGGGAGGGAGGAGCTCTACACCTGTTTGTGAAATTAGCACATTTCCTGTCTCACGTTACACGTGCTCTCTCTTGTCCTTCTCTGCCAGAGATATGCCAAGAGACCGAGAGGAGAGAGCCTACCTAGATTAGACAGCAGTACTCACAAACATCTCAAAAGCTCTGTTGTATGTCCAGGAAAAGCTTCCTTCCAGAATCCATGTGGCAAAGCACATTGAAGCAAGCTCTAGCAGACACGGGAAAAGTCTACCTTTCACCCTCAGAGAGGCTGTGCTCGGAAAACCCGTGTTGATTTTTAACTTGAGTGTTAGTCACCCGTGAAATTCTGCCGGAAGTCTCTCTGGGGCCGGCCCAAATTGCAGATCGTGTGCAGCTTGTTTTCTAAACTGTGCTTTGTTAAAATAGCAATTCCCAGTTTGCCTCAGGTGTGGAGTTTAGGTTCATGGTTCACTGGATATTTTAGGAAAATATGAGCAAACATTCCAGTCCCTGAATTCCCTGCCCGACACTATGTGAGTTAGGTTGTTTGTTCGTATGGCTGAGATTTTTCAGAGACGAGATCGCTGATAATGGCCATTCCATCTCCCGGCCCTCTCCCAAAAGAACCGTGTTTAAGTGCTCTGTGGATTTGAATGTCCACAAAGTATCACTCTCCAGGGTAAGCCTGGAAGTGAGGTTGGGGGACTTTGGAGCCCCCGACAGAACCAGAGCCCTGGGCCCACATTAGAGATAAGGCCACACGTGGCCTTTTTCTGGGAGACCTAGCCAGATTGAAAGAACAAATGAATGCATGAATGAATGAATGAACAAAGGAATCCTTCCTCACGATTTGAAAAGAGGATTTGAAAACCCAACTCTATATTTAATGGTATTCTCCCCTCTCATCAACCTTCTCCCTACTCTCCCCTCTAGAGGTTCACCCCCTTGCTTTTGAGCACTGACTTGGTGAAGTCACTCACCAGTATTTACTTTGCCAGATTGACCTTCAGTGTCAGACAGTAAAAAAGACCACCAGTGACCATTGTCCAGGACCAGAGGCTGAATGACTTTCCGATGAATTCTAGCCGGAAGGCTTTTGAAACAAAAGTAGGAGGAAAAGGTCAAGGAATGATGGTATAAAAATATCTTCATTCCCTTCATTGGAGAAAATGACATCTAGGTTGGCTGTCACTCTTCATCAGCCAGGTGTGTGTGCTGGAGGTCATGTTGACGGAATGGACTGGGTGCTGGCGAGATGTTGGGGAAACAGCAAGGTGGTGAAAGGGGGAGGGGTTTGGCGGAGTTCTGGCTCTGGCAAAGGTGAAGAAAATAAATCACAGTCGTGGAAAGGAGCTGCTCCAACTCCATGTCATCAGGTGGATAGCCAAGGGAGTCTCGGAGAATGAGGTCCTCGTGTCTGCCTGGGCAGGTGTTGGTGACACCACTTGTCAGACCCTTCAGGAATTAAAGAGTGTACGTTAAACTAAAACAGCTGTTCTTAGAAGTGCACATCCAATTAAGTTACATAAATCAATTAACGATTATTATATAGAACAGAGAAAAATGTTGTAGGAATGAACAGCTGTGGTTTGGGGTATGCTACCCCACAGACGGGGGTAGCAGCTACCTACCGCCTGTCAACTCAGTCAGTCAGTGGAATCAGACTTCTTTAGACTGCTTCTTGAGGAGCTCGGAAACTCATGCCATCTTGGGAGGTTTCTCACCCTGATCACAAGACAGGAACGGGCAAGTTCCCTTAACTGGCTCTACCCTGGGATGGAGGTGGAAGTTCTCAGAAGGCACAGCTGTATTATGGGGCCAAATCAAACACCCATATAATGGAGTACAGGAAGTCACACCCCTTATCTCACTTGATCCTCACTGGGTCCTTTTGAGGGTAGGCAGGGCGTTGTTCATTCATTCATTCAACATTTACTAAGCAACATGTGTCAAGCTCTGTGTTAGGGATTAAGAATGTAATAAGACAGACCCAGGCTTTACGATGCTCAGAGCATAGTAAGAATATTAGCCATGATACCACAGTGTGAAAACATGGGTCTAGAGGTATACGTAGGACGCTATGAGAACACATCAGACAGGTACTGGATTCAGCCTTAGAGAGAAATTCAGGCAGGCTCGAGTTGATCTTGAAGGATGAATAGGAGTGAGTCAAACTACAAGGTGGCAGGGGGTGGGGTTTGGATTCCAGGAAGTGGGAATAACATTTATAAAGATATAGAGGCATGGGCTTCCCTGGTGGCGCAGTGGTTGAGAGTCCGCCTGCCGATGCAGGGGACACGGGTTCGTGCCCCGGTCCGGGAAGATCCCACATGCCGCGGAGTGGCTGGGCCCGTGAGCCATGGCCGCTGAGCCTGCACGTCCGGAGCTTGTGCTCCGCAATGGGAGAGGCCACGGCAGTGAGAGGCCCGTGTACCGCAAAAAAAAAAAAAGATATAGAGGCATGAAAAAAATACAGTGACAGGGAAGCAACAGGTATTTCAGTATGACAGGAACAAAATTGGTGGGATTCTAGTAGGAAATAAAGTTGGAGAAATAGAAAGGGGTCATATCATCAAAGACCTTGTGTATAATACTAATTTTTTTTTACTTTATTCCGAAGTAACGAGGAGCAATTGAATACGTTTTTCTTTTTAAATGAACTTTATTAAGGTACATTTAAAATATAATAAGACACACCCATTTTATTTTTTTCTTCCGTTTTATTGAGATACAATTGACATGCGGCACTGTGAAAATTTGAGGTGTACAGCATGATGATTTGACTTACATACATCAGAAAATGATTATCACAATAAATTTAGCGAACATCCATCATCTCATATAGTTACCAAATTAAAGAAGCAGAAATAGAAAAGTTTTCCCTGTTATGAGAACCCTTAGGATTTACCCTCTTCACAATGTTCATATATAACATACAACAGTGTTCATTATATTTATCATGTTGTACGTTACATCCCTAGTACTTATTTATCTTGCAACTGGAAGTTTGTGCCTTTTGACTGCCTTCATCCAGTCCCCCCTCCCACCATCCCCACCTCTGGTAACCACAAATCTGACCTCTCTTTTTTATTTTTAATTTAATTAATTAATTTATTTTTGGCCACCTGGCTTACAGGATCTCAGTTTTCTGACTAGAGATTGAACCCTGGGCCATGGCAGTGAAAGCCCAGAATCCTAACCCCTAGGCCACCAGGGAACTCCCTGATGTCTTTTTCAATGAGTTTGTTTGTTTCTGAAGCATAATTGACCTATAACACTACGCTACTTCCTTTTACACAGCACAGTGGTTTGGCATTTCTGCACATTTCAAAATGATCACAATAAGTCTAGTTACAATATGTCACCATACAAAGATATTACATGGCTATTGACTATATTCCCCACACTGTACATCTCATACGGGTGACTCATTTATTGTGCACCTGGAAGTTTCTACCTCTTAATCTCCCTCACCTATTTCTTTCCTCCCCCGACCCCCTCCCTTCTGGCAACCATCCGTTTGTATTCTGTATCTGTAACTCTGTTTTTGTTTTGCTATGCTTGTTCATTTGTTTTTTAGATTCCACAGATAAGTGAAACCATACGGTATTTGTCTTTCTCTGTCTGACTTATTTTACCTAGCATAATACCTTCTAGGTTCATTCATGTTGTCACAAATGGCAAGGTTTCATTCTTTTTATATAATGTCTCATTATATATCTTTATCCATTCATCTATTGATGGGCATTTGGCCTAGTGTGTGATCTATCCTGGAGAATGTTCCATGTATGTTTGAAAAGAATGTGTATTCTGTTACTTTTGGATAGAATGTTCTATTAATATTAAGCCATTTTGTTTTAATGTGCCATTTAAGTCCTGTGTTTCTTTGTTGCTTTTCTGTCTGGATGACCTGTCCGTTGATGTAAGTGGGGTGTTAAAAGACCCCTACTATTATCGTATTACTGTCAGTTTCTCCCTTTATGTCTGTTAATATTTGTTTTATGTATTTAGGTGCTCCTATGTTGGGTGCTTGTATGTTTACAATTGTTATACCTTCTTTTTGGATTGATCCTTTAATCATTATGTAATGTCTTTGTCTCTCTTTACAGTCTTCGTTTTAAAGTCTATTTTGTCTGACGTAAGTATTGCTAACCTGGTTTTCTTTTAATTTGTATTTGCATGGAATACCTTTTTCCATCCTCTTACTTTCAGGCTATGTGTCTTTAGATCTGAAGTGAGTGTCTTGTTGGCAGCATATATATGGGTCTCGCTTTTGTATCCATTCAGCCACTCTGTGTCTTTTGATTGGAGCATATAGTCCATTTACATTTAAAGGAATTATTGATAGGTATGTACTTATTGCCATTTTGTTAATTGTTTTGGGGATGTTTTTCTTCTTTTGTTCTCTTCCCTTGTGATTTGAAGACTACCTTTAGTGTTATGTTTGTATTCCTTTCTTTTTTCTGTGTGTATATCTACTACAGATTTTTGGCTTGTGGTTACTGTAAGGTTTATGTATAGCCATATATATGATTATTTTAAGTTGCTGATCTCTTAAGTTCAAACACCTTTTGATAATCCTGCATTTTTATACCCCTGCTCCCACTCCTCATTTATGGTTTCTGACATATTTTCCGTCTTTTTGTTTTGTGTATCCCTTAACTACTTACTGTGGATGTAGATGATTTTACTACTTTTGTCTTTTAACCTTCCTACTAGCTTTAAACATGGTTGATTCACTACTTAACTGTATATTTGCCTTTACCATTGAGCTTTTTCCTTTTGTAATTTTCATGTTTCTATTGTGGCCTTTTCTTTTTGCTTAGAGAAGTCCCTTTAACATTTCTTGTAAAGTGGTGGTGCTGAACTCTTTTATCTTTTGCTTGTCTGTAAAACTTTTGGTCGTTCCATCAGATCTGAATGAAAGCCTTGCTGACTAGAGCATTCTTGGTTGCAGGTGTTTTGCTTTCTAAAATACACCCATTTTAAGTGTGTAGTTTGGTGAGTTTTGACAGACATATATACCTGTGTAACTACTGCCCCAATAAAGATATAGTACATTTTTCCATCTACCCCAAAAGCTTCCTGTGCTCCTCTGCAGTGCCCTCCTCCATTCCCAGCTCCAGGTAGCCACTTATCTGTTTTCAGCCATAATAGATTAATTCTGCCTATGCTAAAATTTCATATTGATAGAATCATACAGTATGCTCTCTTTTACCTCAGTATGTCTTTGAAATTCATCCATGTTCTTGGGTGTATCAGAAGTTCATTCCTTTTTATTGCTAGGTAGTATCCCATTGTATGAGTATATCACAATTTGTTTATCCATTCATCAGTTGACAGGTATTTGGGTTTCCGGTTTTGAACTACTGTAAGGTTGCTGCAATCATTCACGTACAAATCTTTTTGTAGACATGAGTTTCTAGTTCTCTTGGGTAAATAACCATACAAATATATGATAAGCACACGAAAAGATGTTTAGCATCATTAATCATAAAGAAATGTAAATTAAAACCACAACAGCATACTAGTAAATACCTGTTAGCTTGCCTAAAACTAAAAGACTGACCATAACAAGTGTTGACGAAGCTGTGGAGGAACTGGACCTCTCAGACACTGCTGACGTGAAAATAAAATGGCACATCCACTTTGGAAAATGGTCTGGCAGTTTTGTATATACATAAACGTTAACTAAGCAGCCCCATCCCTGAGTTTTTAACCGTTGAATCATTTTAAGCAGGGTAGCAATATGAAGAGATTTTATGTTTAAAGGAATACTCTAATGGCATTAAGGATGATAGATTCTGTATGTTTAAATAGTCTTCACAAACATTAAGTTTTATTGATGAAAAATCGTCTGTCATGTTTTAATACTATACGTGGGTAATCATTTCCTTAGTGTGAATAGTTAGGTAACATTAAATATTTCATTACTCACTATAATTCCTAATAAACATAAGTGTTGTTTTTGCTGAATTCATTCCTTAAAATGAGCTCCTAGGATCAGAATCACTGAGTCAATATTCTTAAAAATCTTTATGCTCTTTGCTGCTCAGTGACATTCTGACTGACTAAGGATTATACCAGTCAACGACAGGTTATATATTACTAGTTATTTTTCATAGATCAGGAAAGAGAAGCTCAGATAGATTATGTGAATTAGCTAACATAGGTGGAAAAAGGTACAGCAGTATTTTGAGCCTGTGTCCTTGATCCCTCCCTAGTCTTGGGTTTCCTTCTTGTTCTGTTCACACTTGTGCTAACTCAGAACTTTATCTGGAGAACCCCTATTCTGTGCCGTAGACTCCTCTAGCGTTAGGAGTACAATGAAAATGCATAGTTCCTGTTTCCACAGAGCTTATGGGCTAGTGACATTTCCAGATTCCTTCCTCTCTATCTGGAGAAAATCTCGAGCCAACAGACTGAACGACAAAAGGAGAAAGAGAAAAAGTGTTCAAGTCATATAATGGGTCACAGCTCGGGTACTCATTTTTGACCCAGCTTCCAGGACCACGTCAAGAGACACGAGGGAATTGCATCTTCTGTTGTGCCATTACTTGGTCGGGCCAGTCATGTGGGTGGAGGTCTGGAATGAAGAAACCCACCTCAGTGGGGATTAACTACAGATATTCAGCGTGAGTTTAAGAAGGAGAGAGTATACAGAAGCACTCAGTGGGGGGAATGACAGGTTGCAGCAATAACGGGGGAGTCTGACAGAGGCATCTGAATTGAGAGCATTTTATTGTGAATGACTCACATTTCTTGAGTTCTTTCTGCGTGGTTGTCATTGTTCTAGGTACTGGAAGAAAGTAGAAGTGAAAAGCTCTGGGGGCTGGAGATCAAGACGTTCCAGGAAATGTCTGGCACAAAGCAATGCAGGTGAGGTAGGAGGCGGAGTGCAGAGGTGGTGGTGTTTCATTTGCGTGTGCTCCAGCTCCCTCCCTCCCTCCTTCTGGGGGCCCCTTTTCTATGTCCTCTCCCAACATGCACCCCCTGGGCCTCCAGACACCAAGCGAGCACTGTTGTGTTCTCCCAGCCCTTTGCAGAGGCACCTTGCCCAGGCCTGCACACCTCCTTTGGGATCAAACCGCAAATGCCTACAGATATCAGCCAGGTCAACCTAGTGAGTAAAGAAAGATGTCGTGGGGAGCCAGTGGTACGGGCTGCAGAGAACTGGACAGCTTCTTGTCCGTCTCAGCAGGGCAGCTGCTACTGCTTCAGGTAACTGATGCTAGTCACACTAATGAAACAGGGCATTGCAAGATGGCCCAAGGTTCCAGGAGTATGGGAGAACCAGTTTTCATCTGAAATTTTATTATGTTTAAATATTGGAAATCCAGTTAATTTAACCTTTTGTGTTACAGTTTACATTGGCCAAAATAAAATAAGAGTTTAGACTGGATTCCACTGGGAGCCTCTCGTCTGCGCTTCTGTCCTAGGCGATGCCACATTCCTTTTTCTTTCTCTCTCTAAGCCTGTCTCTCAATCCTGGGAGGTTACTGCTCAACTAATTAATTTCCAAGGGTGATAATGGCTTAATAGCAATCAATTTCCTTTTGTCTTCAAAGGCATGATCTGGAGGTACTGAAACTGATGGGGAAAATTGAGGCTTCATGGGAGGTGCAAGTGATCAGTAGGTGGGCGGGCCCTTTTTGTGCCAGCTCTCATCAAACCATTTGGGAAGTCTGTGGGCTCTGACCATGTCTAGGGTCAGCACCCTCTTCAAGGGTTCTGGGGACACTCCATGATTCTTTATGAGTAGGTTCACTTGGGTCTGGGGCTTGGAATGGAGAAGGAAGGCTCTAGGGCATGGTACCTATGGAAAGACAAGGGCAACTCGGAACTCCTCTCTGTGGAGCTCGGGTTTAGCAATAAGGCCGTACCTGCATAATGCAATATGGTAGCCACTAGTCACACATAGCTATTTAAATTTAAATTAATTAAAATCAAATCAAATCAAATCAAATCTAGGTCCTCAGTTGCACTAGCCACATTTCACGTGCTCAATAGCCACTTTAGCTGGAAGCTACCGTATTAGACACTGCAGATACGGAACATTTCCATCATCGTAGAGAGTTCTATTAGACAGCGCTGCTGGACCACCTGCCTCACGGGGAAACAGGCACGGGAGTCGGGAGAACTGAGTTTTGGTCCTAACGCAGCCATTCATTGGCTCTGTGACCTTGGGCAAATTATTTAATTCCTCTGGCTCTCTTTCTTCATTGATAAAATGGAAATGATAACATTTTCCACAAGATTCCCTTGAGCGTTAAAGGAAAAGACAAACATATTGGCACCTATGGTGATTAATAATGTTGCCCCCCGGGCAGAATGTTGTCCTGCACGAGGGGCAGAGCTGAGCTGAGGAGGAACATTTCCTCCCCTCACTATGGTTTCCAGTCTGGTTCTAGGATCTTACTGTATTAGTTTTGCTTATTATCATAAGCTCAGAAAGATCCCCCAGGTGCACGTAGGCAGGGAGGATAAGCAGGAAGGAAGAACCAGGCTGAGGCTGCTGCAGCAAGACTTGTGTAGAGCACAGTCTGCACGACTGTCCCAGGTGGCCTGAGGGAGGTTCAGGGTTGAGCATGCACCTGGGAACAATGAACAAAGGAGAATCTGAGGGGTCAAGCAGGTCTGGTTAACAGTGGACATTGGTGACGCTGGAAAGCAACAGGGGACAAGATCTAGTGCTTGGCATGTAGTAGGTGCTCAAGAAATACTTGCGGAATGAATGAATGTACAAAGCACACAGAAGGTAAAGGCCAACAGTCAGCTTCTGGTGACCCTGGCTGGCTTCTGTGATGGCTTTCCCATAGGTATAAAGCCTTGAGTTAATGGAGGAGGGCGGGCAGTGGAGGGTGGGATTCGCTTTCAAATAGGATGCAGTAAATACAGGGGAAGTATAACAGCCTGTATTTATTGGCCGTCTACTATGTTCCAAGGGTTCTGCATGTTTATCTCTACTCCTTGCAAATACTCCGCAAGGTACATGTCTTTATTCCCATTTTAAAGAAGAGTGAGTTGCCCAGAGTCACCTGGCTTTGTGCGAGCATCCGAGATTCAAACCTAAAGCCCACTTCTTTCCTGCAAAGTCAAATTACTCTTAAACAGGTAACGTGTTCTCTCTGAGGAGGACTGCATTGTCTGAGCTTTAATGCGAGAAGTCGCAACAATGTCTACTCTTCAGGTGGACTTCTGACTAATGCTCGCTTTGGTTTGGCCCGGTTGGTAGACGTACCATTTACACGAGTATTTCACAGCACTTTACCATCTGTGCCTTGAACGTACAACAGCAGTGAAGTTATTTCTCTCAGTTGAAAATGGAGAACCTGCAGCACCAGGAAGTTATATGACTCGTTCAAGAGCCTAAGAGAGCAAGTCGCTGATGGAGTGTATATGGAAATGAGGACATTCAGGAGACTGTTCGGGGAACTGAAATGGATCTGTGACACATCATTGTATGTATCTGTTGCTAAGTTATGGAATTATTTAATGCTTTTTGCTTCTTCCACCTCAGTGCTTTTAATTGTATATTCCAGAATGCAACAAAATAATGCCAGAAGACTGTGGACCACATAGAACACAGGTGACAATCACAGGCCATTCTGCTTGGAGGTTGGTTTGTCTTACGCAAAGGGAGTGTCCGGTCATCAGACCCTATTTATTACCCATGTTTCTACTAATACCTTTGTGGATGTTCTACTTACAAGAGTCTCTGCATGGTTCAGGGTGTGTGGAGGAGTGAGCAGTCAGAAAGAGGCAGGGGGAGTCTTTCAACCAAGGTCCTTCCTGGACTTTTCCTTTTACATTTACCACTTAGGTGATGTCTTTCATTTGTGGATATAGCCACATTCCCTCGTGTTCCAGTGAGGACAGACCTGGGGGTCTAGTGGTCCTGGACAGGGTCTTCTAGGTGTGGGGTGCCCAGTTCTGTTCTGGGAGTTGTTGGAAGGCACCCTGGAAGAAAGAGAAGAGAAGGAAAATGGAAATCAATCAGAGCAAGTGATAGTTGCCCTGAGGCAGCGTTCTTCAACATGGGTTACACAAACACTAGTTCCGTGAGCTGCTCTGTGATAAAAGGATTCTGATTCAAAGATTTCAGGGAAGTGGCATATCACCCACGTGGAGCTTCAGCATCCAAATTGGCATATTAAAGCTTACAAAAAGCCTTTCAGAAAAGAAATTCATTTCATTTAATACAGTTCTAAAATTTACTGGAGTGGGGAACCCCATCTTTCCACCCCATGTGCCCAACACATCTCTTAATATCCCAGGAAAGCACTTAGCATTGAAGGAAGATGAAGATACAGGAGAAGCCGAATCTACTGCCTAAAAGAATGTATGAGCCCTCTTTCATTGTCTGTTGCTCAAATTAGTAAATCCCAAACTCCATTTAGTAAATCTTCAAGGTATCAGGAAGCTCACAAAACATTATTTAAAGCATGGAGAGGTGCATTCACGTTGACTGGAAAACCCCCCAGCGCCATATGCAATGTTTAGAAGGAAGCAAAGGGCCATAAGACTATCCTCCCTGAGTCCTGCTCATTGAGTCATGTCCTCAAAGAATTCTTGCTGACTCCTCTCTAGAGGTTGGTCTTCTTCTATATTCTCATAGAACCTGCTCGCTCTTTCAGAGAACTTATCTATTTTGTAGCTAGGCATTCATTAGCATTGGTTTATGGCTTCCACGGGCCTAAAAACTGCAAGAGAACAGGGACCTGCACACAATTAGTGTTCTATAAATTTTTGCCAAAAAATTTTATTAAATCCATTAGAGATCATGATAAGTTTCACCTTCCTTGAAACTCTATACCAGACACACTTTACCCTCTAGGCAAAAATCTGTATTAGATTCATAGGGCTTCCATAATAAATAACCACACACTTCATGGCTTAAAATAACAGAAACTTACTCTCTCACAGTTCTGGAGGCTAGAAGTCTGAAATCAAGGCAAGGTTGGTTCCTCCTAGAGGGTCTGAGGGAGAATCTCTTCTGTGCCGCTCTCCTGACTTCTGGTGGCTCCTGGCAATCCTTGGTGTTCCTTGACTTGTAGCTGCATCACTCCGATCTCTGTCTACATCTTCACAAGACCTTTTTATCTCTGTGTGTCTGATCAAAGATGCCTGTATGAAACATTGGAATCCTTCATACATAGCGAAAGCCTAAATGAAATGTATTTTTGTACCACCCTGTCCTACTTTCCTGCCAACAAATATATACCCACACCCTCCTGCCTTTTCTCACAAACCTTGGATGTTTTCTAAAAACTTGGGGCTTACACATCTTACCATCATTAATTCTGTCAACAGGAGTTTGTTGGACAGCCTTGAAGGGGTGGTAAGATTTCCCCAGGTGGAGAAGACAGAGAGGCATTTCAGGCAGCAAAACCATAAGGAATAGAAGTTTGGTCCAGGTGAGGAAGACAGAGTATTTTCCCTCTCTCTTTTCTTTCATATTTTTCACTTTCCTTGTACCACCAAGCCACAGAAGTCACAAACTGTACATCATACAACTTGTCCTCAGCTCCAGAAGTGCCAGGTTGGTTTGGCTGGAGCTGTAGACAAGACACTTCCTGTGGAAGAGGCAGTTAGGTTGTGAGCAGGAAACAGGGACAGTTAACAAAGAAGACCTAGAATTTCTACCTTCAATCTGGGAAATTGCCTCTTGAATGAACTATATGAGGACTATGAAATCTTGGATAGTTTCTGTCCTTGAAAAAAATAAGGCTGAATGTAACTTCGATTGGGAACTTTAGTTCTGCTCTAGAGTTTGCTTCATTTGGGGGTAAGTTGAGAGCAGAAGTTCTTATCTGGCCAACTACTACTTCATACAGGATCTGAGGTCCTTGTAAGAGGACCAGATGCCCCCGTGGTCCATGATCTCTAAAAAACGGAACTAGAAGAATATCCTTCCCCTACTTTTAACAAACTGTAGAGCTCATGGCTTACTTTATGAATTAACATCTCAGGTGAATATATTGATGGAGCTCGGGATGTGTTCTAGCTTTGCGTGATGAAGCAGGGAACTATTGGGAGCCATGGTCACCTGTTGGGCTAGGATTCCTCATGAAGGCCTTCCTCTTTGTGACTTTCTTGTATATAAACCTTCATCTTCCCTCCCTACCCAAAATAGACGCGGTTATAGAGTAACACCACCAGGCAGACATACCTGGTAAGTATTATGCCTTCTTATTATCCCAAGAAGAGGAACTGAAGGCATAATGATTTTCCATCAATATACCATATACAAGAAGAATGAGGGATGGGAGAGAGTTTGGTCCTTTCTTGGTTAAAAGGAAGGAGAGAGGTGGTATGTCTGAAATAATTCATTTTTTCCATCTACTGCCTTTACAAAAAGCAAAATATTAACCTACAGATAAGAAAGAGCTTGAGGAAAACAAATGAAATGCTGAGGCATTATCCTGATAAATGCCAAAAACACACTCCACCTGAAGACGAAATATTCCCAAGAATTTTGCGAGGAAAGAGGAAGGAGCAATGCAGTAAGGTCAATATCCATGTCTATGGAGACAGGAAATATTTTTTGAAAATTAAATTTCAAACAGATAGTGATGAGGTTGATACCGAGACACTTGAACACAGAAAACTCTGATGAGTTTCAAAATTTTGTTTTCTAACATTCATCTCCTTTTCTTCTAGGAAGGAAAAATTTATGAACTTCAGAATTAAATTCAAAGGATATAGTACTTGGTGTGCTGGAAATATTCACTGGCAAATATGTCAGACCCTAACATAGAAGGGCCTGACATATTTCCATGGGAAAAACATCATGCCTTTTCTATTCTTTCAAATCGGGCACGTGAAATGCATTTCATTAAACTTGATGCATTAGGGGGCCCTCAGCTCACATATTTTATTTAGCAGAAAGGCACAATATACCTTTCTCTCCTAATGTCTGTTTGCTTTGAGAAATCTTTTTGCCCTTCATGCACACCTAAGAAGCACATCTCCAAGGTACATAAATTTCCAGACTGTGTTTTCAACCAGGTGAATTGCAAAATCTATCAGTCAGTCCTTCCAACCCAGAAGAGAAATTGTCATTGGAAAGTTTCATTCCCAAGGCTGGATCTTAGCATTGAGGCAGACCTGGATGGGGAAGGAGGGTGGGCCTCTGTTGGGACAAGTGATGGGAGCTTTGGGACTCTTCCACTCTGTGATTGATGAAACCCCCTCATCTGAGATAATATTCCTTTGGCCAGATGTGCTGAATTCTGGGATTGCACCGTGTGAGTGCTAATGGGAGTCAAGTCAAAGACAGCAGTCAAGGAGAAACGAGAGGAGAGAGGATATTTCCAGATGAGACTTGAAATGAGATCATGAGTTGATGTGGCGAAGACAGTCAGGATGGCTGTTCCAGATGACAGGAGCTGCAGAAGAGGTCACCGCATGTTTGCCTTTAGGAAGGGAGAAAACTTAGAGAGACAGGAACACCAAGTATTAAAAGTACTACACGCAACACAGAACATTGTTTTAAAATCTGAGGACTTCCCTAGCAGTCCAGTGGTTAAGATTCCATGCTTCCACTGCAGGGGGTGCAGGTTCGACCCCTGGTCAGGGAACTAAGATCCCATATGTCGTGTTGTGCGGCCAAAAAATAAATAGATAGATAGAAAAAGGGAGCAAATACAAAGAGCAAGTCCTTCTCCCCTCCTTGCAACACCAGATCTCCCTGTAGTGTCACTAATTGGCAGAGGAGACGTGTGGTTAGCAGAGACGTGTGGTTAGTTAGAGACGTGTGTAGTATCTGAAAATACTACAAGAATACAGATTTCGTTTTAAATGGATTTGCTGACATGATTTTCAAAAGTAATTTTACATGGTATAGTGGTTGAATTGTGGCCCCTCCAAAAAAGATATGTCCACATCCTAGTACCCGGAACCTGTGGATGTGAACTTATTTGGAAAAAGCATCTTTGCAGATGTTTAATTAAGTTAAAGATCTTTCAATGAGTTTATCCTAGATTACCTGTGTGGCCCTAAATCCAGTGACAATTGTCCTCATAAGAGACGAAAGAGAAGACACAGACACACAGAGGGAAGAAGTCCTCGTGGAGATGGAAGCAGAGATTGGAGTGATGTGGCCACAAGCTGATGAATGCCTGGAGCCCTCAGAAGCTGGAAGAGGCAAGGAAGGATTCTCCCTGCAAGACTTCAGAGGGAGCAGGCTCTTGATTTTGGTCTTCTGGCCTCCAGAGCTACAAGGGAATAAAGTTTTTTGTTGTAAGCCACCGAGTTTGCGGCAATCTGTTATGGCAGCGCCAGCAAACAAATACGGGTGGTTATGGCGGGCTCCTTGCATCGAGGCAGACCTGGTTTTGAATTGTGGTCCCTCCTCTTCCTAACCTTTTGAAAGGCCCTTCTCTAAATATAGCTTCAGCATCTGTGAAATTGGTAAGGCAATAGTATCTACCTGATAGGTTGTGGGGAGAGAGGGAATCAATGTGTGGAAAGGATGGAACACAGGGGATGTCATATAGTAGATGCTCAGTAATGGCAACTGACATTATTATAGTGATGAATATCTTCCTTACTCCAAACCTCTTGCACTGGTGCTGACACATAACCCACTTAGGCTGGTTAGGATGCCATTCTCTCTCAGCTGCAAACACACACTCCTGTCCTCTGCTGTGTTGGGCTGGGTCTGGGCCTCTGCTAACCACACATCTCCTCTGCCAATTAGTGACACTACAGGGAGATCTGGTGTTGCAAGGAGGGGAGAAGGACTTGCTCTTTGTATTTGCTCCCTTTTTCTGTCAGTATTGCCCCAGCAGTGACCTTTCAACCGGAAGCAGCTTTGGTTCCAATTGGTTGCTGTTTCCAGCCTCTTTCAGTACTTCTGGAAGCAGCCCCATCACTTGTGCTCTGAGGTACCAGCACCAGTGGGGCAGTGCTCCCTCCTCAGAAGCCTGAGTCATAGCTCCCAGGGCCCCTTCTCCAAGCTTCTAGGGTCTGAGGACTCCAGCCTCCTCTCTGTTCCTTTAGCCCTAGGTGTTTCCTTAGCTACTACCTACATTTACAGGCTTTTGTTACTTAGGGTTCCCTGTTTGCCTTTCTAGTTCCTCAATTCTCTGTTAAAATCACTGGTGAAGTTTCTATTTTCTGACTGTACCTGGGGGATACAGCACTCTTTGTGGGTTTCACGGTTTGCTGTATGTGTAGGAAAGGGTTGGTACAGCCGACCCAGCACTGAATTGAAGCCAGAAAGACACAGTTTCACATCCTGGCTCCTTTACTTTCCAGCTGAGACATCTTGGCCAAAATACTTGGCTTCTTCGAGAGTCCAATTTTCTTATTTGTGAAATGGGGTTAATCATGTTTATCTTGTAGGGTTATATATGATTGAATGAGATAATGTCTAAAAAGTGCGTGGCACCTAACAGATATTCAACAAATGTTGGCTATCATGTTGTATGTGTTAGAAATATATCTTCGCATCTGTATATCTCTTACCGTTGAGCATATGAGCTCCTCTGGGCAAGTCTGGACTCTCTTACTTCAGCTTTCTTGGTTCATTTAGGGTGTTTGCTTTAGATGAGAAGACTGCAGTTCTGTTGTATTAATTAGCTTGATCCCCAACTGATTTAAGAATGAGGAAGTGATAGCTGTGAGTGTGAAAAGAGTTGGATTTACATTGTGCAACGAATTAGGATGAAAAACAAGCCCCCTGTTGGGAAGCGCCACTGGGACACTTTTGATAGCCTGGTACTCACCATGGCTCACTCAGGGCTCTTTCTCACATGGATGTGCTCCTGACTTTTAGAAGCCCATCCAGTAAGAGGCCGTGACATTCCTGGGGGTGGCAGAATGTGAATGAAAAATTCAATGAATAAAATCTGACCCGGACTGTTTGCGTAAGACTTAGTCAAAACTCATTTGAAGCCACTCCCAAGGTCAAAAACTATTTCAGTGCCAAAGAACAAGGTCTGCAAACCACCAAATATTCTCTGGCCACCTGCTGTAGGTAAGGCAGCATTCTGGAGGGGCTGTCAGAATTAAAGGCAAGTGAAAACTGTGATCTTAGCTGGTGTGGGGTTTCCAGTATAATGGGGGAGACCAAACTGAGAGGTCCAAACACAAATATAACATTTGCATATGTGATTCCTCTAGATTTTAGAATTTTCTGGAACTCCCAGAAAGATTCCTGAGCTGGAAGGTGCAGGACCTAGGGCATAGGAACCACCACTGAAAAGTAGTTTTCGGAGTCTAGTGGAAATTATTAATCCCATTCTCTCTTCCTACCCACCTCCAGCTGACCCCAGTGCCCTGATACTGCTGCTAGCCACAGAAGGCTCCATCCATCCACTTGGCTCCCAATTAATTCCCCTCCTCCACCATCAGTGTATCATCCCTTCTCTCTCAGGACCCTGCTTTCTTTATATGAGAACATTCCATCAGTCAGCTGTATAAACCATGTATAGCACCAGACACTGGGCTAGGCCTGTTGACACAAAGGCACACGTGAGCCGTAGATCTTGGCCTCAAGGAGTTTATAGTCTCAGTAGGAGGCACAGACAGGTGAACAAAGTGTATATGAAATGCGCAATGATTTGGGGTTCTAGGATGATGAAACACGAAGAGGGTGTGGGCATTCTAACAAAGACGTGATGAGAAAAAGTTTCATAGATACTTCAAAATGGGTAGAAGTACAGTGCTGTTAATTGTAGGGAATCTGAATCTGGAGAGTGAGGAAAAGGGAATCGCAGGCACTATGGCAAAAGAGAGGATGGGCAAACAAAATGGTGAGGTCTCAAAATACATACGCATGGCAGGTTCTCACTTCAGAGGATTGAGAAGGAGAAAGGCCAGGCTAGTGGTGAAGGGGACAGTTTGGCAGACAGCAAAGGAAGAAGGGTCCTTGCTTTTTTCTTTAGAGGGTTCTTGCTCGAGCTAACTTTGTTTCACACCTCACAGCCTGGTCCCTGATATTCCGATCAGGTGTTTGGCACTGTCTCCTTAATGTCTATTTGCTACATACTTATCCACTGTCATGTCATGATTCTTGGAATGGAGCCACATTTGAAAAAAGTGTTTAGAAGAGGCAACCAGGCTTCATACCTCTCTTACCAGCTAGGACTCCGATGAAAAGTCTACTGTGCTCCCCCTCGCCTTCCACCCCAGGAAACAAGTCCTAAAAACATCCCCTGGGTATCTGTTGCAACCTGGTTTCACGCTAACCACCATGGTGAGGGGAGTAGCTAGCGCTTTTTGAAAAACAATTACTGTTTTCCAAGCACCATGCTAGCTGCTTCGAAGGCAAAAAAAAATAGGGCACAGTCCCTTCCATGAAGAGCTTGCAATTTTTGTTGGGGAGTCAGACTTAAACATGGATTTTCACATACTATAGTCATGGCCAAGGGAGCCCTTTGCCCAATCTGGAGCTTCTGGGAAGGCTTCAAGAAGTGGTTGAGGCTAAGATGAGTGTTGAAAAGTGAGTAAAGCGTAGTTATGCCAAAAACAATGATGGACCAAAAATTCCAGGCTGAGGAAAGAGCAACAGCACAGAAACTTGAAACAACAGGACGCATATTAGGAGATACAAATGCTTTAGCACAATTAGAGCATAAAGTGTGAGACAGGGGGGAGCAGAAGAGGAAATAGGAGGGTAGAGGCTGGTTCATACGGGACCCAGTAGGCCAAGCAAAGAACTTTATTCTGTCATGTTGGGAAGCCATAGGGTGGTTTCATGTTGCAGGTGACGTGGTTGGATGTTGAACTGCAGAATAGAAGATGGATCCAGGCAAGAGGTTTCAGGACTGGGAGCAGGGAGTCAGTTAGGAGTCTTGTTCAATAGTCCAGGCAAGAGATACTAAGCTCCCGAGCTAGGAAAAGGGTGGTAGATGAGGTGGGAGGAGGGGACAAGTCTAAGGGCCATTTAGGAAACAAAAGAAGCAATTGGGTTCAGTGATGGATTGGCTAAAGTGGGAGAGATAAAGGAGGAGGCATGGTGAATTAGGTTGAGGCTTGGCTGAATGGGTACATGAGGCTTTGATGGGTTGGGACTGGGAATACAAGAGGGAGAACAGAATATTTCGAGGAAGTGGGGGAAGGCTGTGAGTTCAGCTGTGATGGCTTGAATATGGAGGGCTTCGAGGGCCTGAAAAAGGGAGTTGGTCATATAATCTGAAACTCCTAAGAGAGGTGGAGTGACCTGTGAGCATCGTCACCATATGGGTGAGAAAGGCCGCTGTGACGGTGACTGGAATCACCCGTGAACAGAAAAACTGGAACTAGAAAGAAGACCAACACATTTCCCTTTCCCCGGAGGGACTCTACACTCTACTGGGGGAGGTAAGACTTGTACACAAATAACTAGAATGCAAGGAACCAGGTAGTAATTCCTGCCATTACAGCGACTGCATTTTCCAGGTCAAATGTGGGACCATGTGGTCTCATCAAGGCCTGACCACAGACACAGATTTTGAAGGAGAGTTGTATCAGAAGTCCAGTTGCCTTAGTTGTAATAGAGGTACAAACAGAAGTGCTTTTTTTTTTTTTTTTTTTGCGGTACGCGGGCCTCTCACTGTTGTGGCCTCTCCTATTGCGGAGCACAGGCTCTGGACGCGCAGGCTCAGCGGCCACGGCTCACGGGCCCAGCCGCTCCGTGACACGTGGGATCTTCCCGGACCGGGGCACGAACCCACGTCCCCCGCATCGGCGGGCGGACTCTCAACCACTGCGCCACCAGGCGAGCCCAGAAGTGCTTCTAAAGAGCAGAGTAAGCAGCCATAAAAAAGAATGAAATGCTGCCATTTGCAGTAACGTGGAAGGACTTGGAGGGCATTATGCTCAGTCAGAGAATGACAAACACTGTACGATATCACTTACATGTGGAATCTAAAACATACAACAAACTAGTGAATATAACAAAAAAGAAGCAGACTCCCAGATACAGAGAACAAACTAGTGGTTACCAGTGAGGACAGGGAAGGGGGGAGGGGAAATATAGGGGTAGGGGAGTAAAATGTACAAGCTATTACGTATAAAATAAGCTGCAAGGATATGTTGTACGACACGGGGAATGTAGCCAATATTTTATAATAACTGTAAATGGAGCATAACCTTTAAAAATGGTGAAACACTATATGGGACACCTGTAACTTATGTAATAATGTACAGCAACTATAGTTCAATTGAAAAATAATAAAGTGCAGAGTAAGAAGAAATTTATGCAGAAAGAAGAATTTGAGTTAATCCCTGAGAGTGGACTTGGGAAATCTCAGCTCTACCTATACTAAAAGTTGTTTTCTTCGAATATTGTGTCACCCCAGAGCCACCAAGAAAAGGGTTGGCCCCAGTGGAAGAATAAATTACATCCTGCAGCAAGCATGGACTGGCCACAGTCTTTAGAGAAGATATGTTTGGGCCCTGGGTTCTCTTTTGGACTCCTGGGTTCTGGTAATTTGTACAGCATCATCCTTTTTCACCCTGTGTCAATCAATGAAGACACACCTAAATGGAGACGATGAATGAATTCCATTCTTTACCAGTGTGGTAGGGTCTTAGTTACGTTCAAATTGGAATTCAGAGTTTGTTTATCTGCAGAATAAATGGCTTATTGGCCAGCCAACACCCCCCCCCCATATCTGTTTCATGAATTGTTTTGTGTGAGTTTTTTTTTTCCCTCTGAAAGGTAATGGAGGAAGTTTGGTGCGTGCACTTCTTAGAGAGCGATGAGAGATATATGAATGGTAGAGAAATGCAACAATGTCTGTCTCCTCTGCTTGGTATTCTAAACCTCAATTGGTTATTATAAGCAATTTGAAATCGTCAAAAAGTTTCAAGAACGGTGCACCATATACCTGCCCTTCACTTAGATTCACTAATATTAGCACAACACTTCCTCTCTCTCTCTCCCTCTCTCTCTCTCTCTCTCTGTGTGTAGCATACACAGGTGTTTTATTTTTTGCTAAACCACTTGAGAGTTAGTTGTAGGCATCATGAACTTCCGTCTCCAAATACTTATCGTTCTTTGTAAGTACAATACAACCTTCACATTCAGAAATTTAAAGTTCATACAACATTATTATATAACATGTAGCTCACATGACTTCAATTTGACTTCAATCGTCAAGTCAAATTTCCTCAATGTTCCCACTAAGGTCTTTTACAGCTTTTTCATCCTTTTTTAAATCCTAGGACCTAATGCAGGACCATCCATTGGCTTTGGTTGTCATGTCTCTTTGGTCCCATTTAGTCTTGAACAGTTTCCCAAACGTTTTATGGTTTTCCATCACATGGAGATTTTTGAAGGGTCCAGGTCCGGTGCTTTACAAATCCTCAACGTGGATTTTTCTGATTGTTTCCTTGTGGTTAGGTTCCGGTTAGGCATTTGGATCAGACTGGATTTTGAGCTCCCGAGTCAGGGTCACCTGGCCTGGGCAAGGGAGCTCTGCCTGGTCAGGTACATCTCAGCCTGGCTCCAGCATCCTGTGAACAAAACAGCCTTGGTATGGCTGCCGGTGCCAGAGCTCTGCAGTCTGGATGTGACCAGGGTTAGCGGCACAGAGCAGACCCGGGGATAGTGGCTTGGAGCAGCTGTCAGGGACTTCAAAAGCCTGGCAAGAGGCTTAGAAGGGGAGTCGGGGTGCTTACAAGAGAGCAGAAGCGCCCTTGAAGTGGATGCATCTGTAAAATGTACAGATTCTGGGGTTCCGGAAACTCGGGACTGGTGTTCTTCAGAGTGGAAGTTTCTAGATTGTTGCTACGCTTCCTGATTCAGTAGTGGGGTAGAATTCAATTGTCAAGTGAATGTTAGTGGTTTATAATCTGCAAAGGAGGAGAAGGTACGACTTAGCAGATGGGAAACGAATGAATAATTGGAAGAAAGTACTAAGATTTTCATTTTCCCGAGAGAAGAAGGGACCGCTGTGGGGGAGGAAGGGCTGGAAATGTATTACAGTCAGACATCCTAGGCGAACTTATTTTTAGGAGAATTTTTGTCATTAGAGGTTCAGGACAAAACAGGAAAGGCGCACTTGTATTTCCTTCTAGAAGAGAGATTTCCTGTTCCTGAGATTTCCATTCACCATTTTGAGAGACATGTAGGAGGCAAAGAACATGCCCTTCTGTGCCCACCAGGTCATCTGTCTGCCCTCCTTCCTCCTGACATTTTACCGGGAGTGCTGTGTGCATTCGTTGCTTCCCGGATTTGGAAGGAAATAAAAATGGAGACCAGGCTCGCTGGGGAACAGTGAGGAGGGAATACTCGCTGTTTCGTGGAGCTGGGCCTCTCCGGGATCACCAGGGGGAGGCAGAGCCGGGCTTGGCTTCTGGATTGCAGAACCTTTTGATCTTAAAGCAGCCCTTTGGTCCCAGACATCATTCAGGCCAGGGGGGATGTAGCTGGTGGTTTGGGTAATCATGTGTTCATTCCTAAAACCAAATCCTACCTTGCGGCCATTAAAATGGTGAACAAAATGCTTCAAAGCAGCAAATTATTTTCTGTTGAATTTATTTTTTTTTAATAGAGTGATGATGCCTTCTCCTTGTAAAGCATTTTACCAATTACAAAATATTTTCACAAATCGTGTGTGGCCCTCACATCAGTTTCACAATATGGGTCAAAGGAGGAAGCAGCCCGTCCTGGAATCTGGGGCTTCTGTTAGGGCTCTCAGCCCAGTACTCAATCCTCTGCCCTTTGCTTTCTCCTCTCAGCAGGTGGGTACCATCTAAGATGTTTGCTAAGGGAGCCGACTCCTCTATCTTTCACCCTTCAGCCTCCTGTGAGTTCTTTCTTCCATTTGGTACCAGGTCTGCATGGAGACGTTACCTCACTCGGCACCAGGGAAAAGCCCAGGCCTCCTTGGGCAGCTGTTGACCCCGAGGGAAGAAGCTGCCTCTGAGGTTTTCCCCTCTTGTGAAACATAAGTCCTCATGTGATGTGGGAGAGATGCACCCGATCTTCTCATGAGACCGCTTGGGGGGAATGAATATGCCCCACAAATGTGACCAATAGAACGTAGATCCCTATTAAGGTGAGCTTCTGCCTGGCCTCTGAGTCTGGGGTGATGGATTTCAGAAGGTCAGCAGGCTGTAGACACTACCTGCCAGATTTCTGTGGGGTGTGTGCTTGTGTGTGTGTGTGTGTGTGTGTGTGTGTGTGTGTGTCCCCACTCAGGCAGCTATGGGGGGGTAGCACTCTAAGTGATCGTCCATAGTGATAGCACACTTCATGTGTCACTCACAGGAAAGATGTCATGATGGGAAGACATCCTCCTGCAATTTCAGCTAACTTTGGGGTGACTTGGTCACTTACAAGGGAGGTAGCTTCCACTGAAGTCTTTGTGAAATCCCTGAACTGGGAGGCTGGTGAGGAAAGAGCCGCAGCTCCATGGCGGGGTCCTTCTGAGGTCACACCAGGATATTTCCACAGTAAAGTGAAGTCCTGTGGCAGACGGCTGAGAATGACACATTAGGACCCACCCCACCTAATTCTCCTCTGGGAGCTGAATCAAACATCATTGTCTACGCACATGTTTACACGTTCTTGCAGAGGATGTTCTGGCGTCCAGCCCATTACAATCTGTCATCCACGAAGCTTTGTGTCCATGCCTGGAAGCAGAAAGCATATGAAATTGTACACTGGAGGAAAAACAGCACCAAATCTCAGAGACACATTCTCTTCAGGCTCCAAAGGAGATTGGGAAATCTAAACAATTTAGAGGTCAGTATGGTAGACCCAAAAGGCCCAGCCAATGCAGTAAAAAAACAAACAAGGCACAGCCACGTTCGGGGCAGTACTATTCACAAATTCACACTTGCATACTAGCCAAAAGGTGGAAGCCACTCAAATGCCCACCCGTGGACATGAATGAATAGATAAACAAAATGTAGTGTGTATATATATTATTCAACTACGAAAAGGAAGGTCATTATGACATATACTACAATGTGGATGAACCTTGAAGACATTATGCTAAGTGAAATAAGCCAATCGCAAAAGGACAAATGCATTGAGCCCACTTATGTGAGGTACCTAGTGTAGTCAAACTCATAGAGACAGAAAGTAGAACAGTGGTCGCCAGAGGCTGGGAGGAGGGGGAAATGGAGAGTTGTTTAATGGGAACAGAGTTTCAGTTTGCAAGATGAGATTCTGGAGACGTTGCACAACAATGTGAGGGTACTTAACACATCTGAATGGTAGACCGAAAAATGGTTAAGATGCTCGATTTTGTTATGTGTATTTTACCACAAATAAAACAACAACAACAGAAGAAACGAACAAAAATAAGGCAAGATAAGCCCATTGTATAACAACGGAGTTAGCTGGTTGCTTGAACTTCCTGGAGACGCAGCCACGTGTGGCTAGCCAGGGAATGGGGTCAAAAGACATGACGATCTCAGCTGGGAGGGAAGCTGGCCCCGGGGAGGATTTTTTGAGGAGAGAGTTGGAAGGAATGTTCTCTGCCCTTTGCCTTCCTGGGAGTTCTTCCCTCCATCCATAACTTCCGGAGGAGAACTCAGTGTGAAGGTATCCGCCTCCAGTCTCTGTGTTTTACTCTAAATAGTGACAAAGTCCTGGGCAGGGAACTGCTATCTCATCAAGATTCCTGGAGACTGGGGTGGGTTTATCTTTCCTTGGACACAAAGTGTGATCAGACTGGTCGGACAGATAGGGAAATGTCGCCTGGGTTGGTGGTTGATCTAACAGAATGTTTCTCAAACCAGAATCCATAGGTTGTCTATGCAAATTTTATAATTTATCGTAGTCTAACTTTTATGATATAAAAATAATTTAAAATTATACATTTAATTGAATAGTTGGGGCATCAGGACGATCAACTTCTCACTAGTTTGCTGGCATAATTCCAGGACCCACCTTTAGGATTTTGTCATCACTCCAGTGAAGGGCAAGTGACATCTTGAAGCTTGGCATGCATGGAGGTATAGCACCAAATTAAACTGAGGAAAGGGATGGGAGAATTGAGTCATCCCACAGCACAGGGTAGCACGGGCCTGCCACACTCAAAAATGCCAATATCATGACAACACCACCCTCGTATTTGTGCTGTGAATGAGTTTCAGCAAAACATTACTGGTGCCATGAATGTAATGTGGTTAATTTTCATTTTGTCGACCTCTGAGGTTTTGTTTCCATTTAATTTGTAAACTTCTGTTGCTTTTCAGTTATATTTGAGCTATAACCATAAAGTGTTTATATCTATGCTAATGTTGGTATAATTCTAAATAGCTGTATAAAAAGGTTAATTTATAAGAAGGTTAAGTTAACCCTTAGGGTCCAAGATGCTTTCTTCTCTGTAGAAGCTCCTACAGCTCCTGGCGTGAGAAGTCTGTTACACGGAAGCTCAACTGGCCCTACTTGTGTTTGATCAGACCTAGAGGGAGGTCTAACTCAGGACTTTATTAGGTCAATACAGCGACTTATTGAGGATGGACTAACTTGCGTTTAGGAGTTCTACCCATTATCTCCAACATCGATACATACAACTCTAGAATATAATTGGTAGCTTCCAGATTGTGTTCACAAAGAACCCGGGGGCTCTGATTGCCTAGCCTCTTCTCTCAGGCTTAGTTGACCCTCTTCTATGTTCCACACCCTTCCTGTCCTTTCTCGTTGGAAGCCAGGTTTAGCTGCTCCTTTTATTCAAGATGCTTGTTTTATGTACAGAAACTTCGAGACTTAACGTTAGTGCAGGCTCAGATTTCATCTTAAGCACCGTTCTCATCAAGCAGTTTGGCTTCCCTAGGACTGCAAACTGCTGCTTTTTTACTGTGCCGATTCCCCCAAGACGTACTTTGCGTTCTTCTTGCTTTCACAGCTCTCCCCGTCTCTCTCTATCCAGACACACTCGGCCCCACCTTTGCTCTCTCCCTTGAGATGCAGAACCTGTCCGATAGTAGGAGGGGTTCTCTGGACGGGAAGTCACTCCCTCAGCCAAAGCCAAGTTGAAAATGGATTCCCACTTAGGAGAGGACTTGGGCACCCAGATGCTTTCTTTGAGAAACCATGAATGTCTCTGCTGTCAACAGGAGTTAGGAGTTACTTCTGGTTAACTTTCCATGACCTGCATCACGGAGGTCTCCATGTTATTCATTCACTTGACAAATATTTACCAGATTCCTTCTATATGACAGTCACCGCTCCAGGTTTTGTCCATGCCAAGATGAATAAGTAGTATTTGTCCTTCATGAGCTGGTGGTCTCACTCGGGATGCCACGTGCATCTAAATAAGTTGCAGCACAAAACCAGAAATATAGATCCATGGAACAGGATAGAAAGCCCAGAGATAAACCCACACACATATGGTCACTTTATCTTTGATAAAGGAGGCAAGAGTATACAGTGGAGAAAAGACAGCCTCTTCAATAAGTGCTGCTGGGAAAACTGGACAGCTACATGTAAAAGAATAAAATTAGAACACTTCCTAACACCATACACAAAAATAAACTCAAAATGGATAAAGACCTCAAAATGTAAGGCCAGACACTATAAAACTCTTAGAGGAAAACACAGGCAGAACACTCTATGACATAAATCACCGTAAGATCCTTTTTGACCCACCTCCTAGAGAAATGGAAATAAAAACTAAAATAAACAAATGGGACCTAATGAAACTTCAAAGTTTTTGCACAGCAAAGGAAACCATAAACAAGAGGAAAAGACAACCCTCAGAATGGGAGAAAATATTTGCAAATGAGACAACTGACAAAGGATTAATCTCCAAAATTTACAAGCAGCTCATGCAGCTCAGTATCCAAACAACCCAATAAAAAATGGGCAGAAGACCTAAATAGACATTTCTCTGAAGAAGATATACAGATTGCCAACAAACACATGAAAGAATGCTCAACATCACTAATCATTAGAGAAATGCAAATCAAAACTACAATGAGGTATCACCTCACACCGGTCAGAATGGCCATCATCAAAAAATCTACAAACAATAAATGCTGGAGAGGGTGTGGAGAAAAGGGAACCCTCTTACACTGTTGGTGGGAATGTAAATTGATACAGCCACTATGGAGAACAGTATGGAAGTTCCTTATAAAACTAAAAATAGAGCTACCATACGATCCAGCAATCCCACTACTGGGCATATACCCTGATAAAACCATAATTCAAAAAGACTCATGTACCACAATGTTCATTGCAGCTCTATTTACAATAGCCCAGAGATGGAAACAACCTATGTGTCCATGTCCATCATCGGATGAATGGATAAAGAAGATGTGGTGCATATATACAATGGAATATTACTCAGCCATAAAAAGAAAAGAAATTGAGTTATTTGTAGTGAGGTGGATAGACCTAGAGACTGTCATACAGAGTGAAGCAAGCCAGAAAGAAAAAAATAAATACCGTATGCTAACACATATATATGTAATCTAAAAAAAAAAAAAAAAAAGGTTCTGAAGAACCTAGGGGCAGGACAGGAATAAAGATGCAGACATAGAGAATGGACTTGAGGACACGGGGAGGGGGAAGGGTAAACTGGGACGAAGTGAGAGAGTGGCATGGACTTATATATACTAACAAATGTAAAATAGAAAGCTATTGGGAAGCAGCTGCATATCACAGGGAGATCAGTTCCCTGCTTTGTGACCACCTAGAGGGGTGGGATAGGGAGGGTGGGAGGGAGACGCAAGAGGGAGGAGATATGGGGATATATGTTTATGTATAGTTGATTCACTTTGTTATAAAGCAGAAACTAACACACCATTGTAAAGCAATTATACTCCAATAAAGATGTTAAAAAATAAACACATAGGTTGCAGTGCATTGTGACAAATGCCCTACCATATAATACAAATGCCATACTTTATACTAGCCCTCCAGAGGCGAAGAGGAGAAGCCCCCTGACCACCAGGGGAGGTCAGGGGAGACATTCAGAGGGCATGACTCTGAAACCCCTCTTGAAGGATGAATGGGAGTTCCTTTGGTGGGAAAGTTCCATGGGCGTGGGTGAGCATTCAGGGTAGAGAAGAGGTTGTGAGAAAGCTCAAAGCTTCATGGAGTTTGGGTGGAAATGTAAGGTGTTTGGGATGGCTGGAGTGTATGTTTTGGTGTGTGTATACACGTGTTGTAGGAGAGTGAGGGTGCAGGGTATAGATTTGGAAGAGGCTTATACTCCAGGCCAAGCAGAGGCAACGGGGTACCATGGCTTACTGCATTCCACAGTGTATACCACTCCTGCCTGGGGCTGCTGTTTTTTCCCCTCCCTCTCCCTCCCTCCCTCCCTCCCTCCCTCCCTTCCTTTCAACAGCTTTATAATTCACATACCATATAATTCATCTATTAAGAGCATAAAACTCAGTGGTTTTTAGTATGTTCACAGAATTGAGTAACCATCACCACAATTTATTTTAGCGCATTTTCATCACTCCAAAAAGAAAACCCAGACCCTTTAGCTGTCGCCCTCCTACCCTCCTCCCCTCCACCTCAGCTCTAATTAATCAATAATCTACTTTCTGTCTCAATGGATCTACCTATCCTGGACATTTCATATAGATGGAATCATACAACATGTGGCCTGTTGTGGCTGCCTTCTTTCACTCAGCGTGGGGTATTTTCCTTAGCAGC